>NC_141697.1:117400370-118004498 GCF_964263255.1 Lissotriton vulgaris | reverse complement strand
CAAGCCCGTCTGCGCCCGTCCGCGCCGCGCCCGCGCCCAGCGCCAGAACCCCTGGCCCCCGACAATACCAGCCCACACGACGGACCTACGACGCCGCCACCCTCCACGCACTCAAACCAGACCGGAACCCCGCCTGCAACCAAGCCACCCCGAAATGCACCCACGGACCCTTCAGCTGCCAAGCCTGCAAGTTCACCTGCATCCGGACCTGCACCGCGCTCAAAAGGCCAGGCACAAGCAACAACCACCTCAAGTGCATCCTCCTCAACACCCGCTCCGTCCACAGACACGCCGTCGAACTCTGGAACCTGCTTGACACAACATCACCAGACGTCACCTTCCTCATGGAAACCTGGATGAATGCCTCCTCAGCGCCCGACATCGCAGTTGCCATCCCAGACGAATACAAGATCACCCGGAGGGACCGCGTCAACCAAACCGGAGGAGGCATCGCCATTGTCCACAGGAACACCATCCGCATTGGGCCCCACTCCGACGACACCTTCACCGCCGCCGAGCACCTCCACTTCCAGATACACACCGACCCCAAGACCACCCTCAGAGGCACCCTCATCTACAGACCCCCGGGACCATGCACCTAATTCAGCGAAGACATCCCGGACTTCATCAGCCCGCACGCCCTCCCCTCCGCTGACTACATCCTCCTAGGGGACCTCAACTTCCACCTGGAGAAAAACAACGACACCAACACCACCACCCTGCTGGACAACCTCGCCAACCTCTGACTCAAGCAACTGGTGAACACCCCCACCCACTACGCCGGCCACATGCTTAACCCCGTCTTCTCCTCCAGCAAGCACATCTCCTTCAGCCACTCCACCGGACTTCACTGGACGGATCACAGCTGCCCTCCACTTCAGCTTCAAAAGAACCACGACTCACCACCACCCGCAACACGTCCCTCACAGGAGCTTGAGCAAGATCACCACCGATCAGCTCACCACCGCCCTCAGTCTGAAACCCCCCGACAGCGCAACGGACCCCAACCAAGCAGCCCGCACCTTCACACAGTGGCTCACCAACTGCACCGACGACCTCGCACCACTGAAGAACCCACCCAGCAGACCCGGCAGCAAGAAAGCCTCTTGGTTCACCGACGAACTCAAAACATCCAAGAAAAACTGCTCCACCCTCGAGAAAGCCTGGCGCCATGACCAGATCACAGAAAACATGACTGCCCTCAAGAACGCCAGCGGCGAACACCACCAGCTGATCCGCACCATCAAAAGGACAACATTCAAAAAAGGACTGGACAACAACAACCACAACAGCAAGGAACTCTTCAGCATCATCAAAGAGTTCTCCAACCCCAACGCCCGACACAACAACATCACACCCTCGCAAGACCTCTGCAACTCACTCGCCACCTTCTTCCACCGCAAGATCGCCGACATACACAACAGCTTCGGCGCACAGACCACGCACCCAACCACCGAACCAACGCCCACCACCCTCTGCAACTCGACCCCGGTCAGCACCGAAGACACCACCCGCACGATGAACACCATCCACTCCAGATCACCAACCGACCCCTGCCCCCATAACGTCTTCAACAAAGCCGACTCCATCATCGCACCCCAACTCTGGGACATCATCAACATCTCCTTCAACACCGGCACCTTCCCAAAGAGCTGGAAGCACGCCGAGCTCAGCGCCCTCCGGAAGAAACCAACAGCGGACCCCACTGACCTCAAGAACTTCCGCCCCATCTCGCTCCTCCCTTTTCCGGCCAAAGTCATCGAGAACATAGTCAACAGACAGCCCGCCGCCTTCCTCGAGACAAACGGATCCCTCGACCCTTCGCAGTCCGGCTTCCGAGCCAACCACAGCACCGAGACAGCCCTCATCGCAGCCACCGACGACATCACATCCCTGCTCGACAAAGGGAAAACAGCGGCCCTCATCCTCCAGGACCTCTCCGCAGCGTTTGACACGGTCTGCCACCGCACCCCAGTACAGCGCCTCAGCAACATCAGAATCTAAGGGAAGGCTCTGGAGTGGATCATCTCGTTCCTCGCCGGAAGAACCCAAAGAGTCCGCCTCCCCCCGTTCAGATCCGAGGCCACCGAAGTCATCTGCGGCATACCACAAGGATCCTCACTCAGCCCCACCCTCTTCAACGTCTACATGAGCCCCCTCGCAGCCATCGCACGCCAACACAGCCTCAACATCATCTCCTACGCCGACGACACCCAGCTGATCCTCTCCCTCACCAACGACCCCGCCACCGCCAGAGCCAGCCTTCACAAAGAGATGAAAGACGTCGCCGAGTGGATGAAGAACAGCAGCCTGAAACTGAACTCAGACAAGACGGAAGTCCTCATTCTGGGATCATCGCCCGCCACCTGGGACGACTCCTGGTGGCCCCCTGCCCTCGGCACCACCCCCAAGCCAAAGGACCATGCACAAAACCTAGGCTTCATCCTGGACTCGATGACCAGACAAGTCAACGCCGTATCATCATCGTGCTTCAACACCCTGCGCATGCTCCGTAAGATCTTCCGATGGATCCCCACCGAAACCAGGAAGACAGTCACCCAGGCACTCGTCACCAGCCGACTGGACTACGGGAACACCCTCTACGCGGGAACCACTGCCAAACTACAGAAAAGACTCCAGCACATACAGAACGCCTCCGCAAGACTCATCCTGGACATCCCTCGCCGCAGCCACATCTCGATCCACCTGAGAGACCTGCACTGGCTCCCCGTCAACAAGAGGATCACGTTCAGACTCCTCACCCACGCACACAAGGCTCTCCACGACATGGGCCCGAAGTACCTCAACAGCTGCCTCACTTTCTACACACCCACCCGCCAGCTACGATCGGCCAGCCTCGCCCTTGCTGCCGCACCACACATTCGCAGAGCCACTGCGGGAGGAAGATCCTTCTCCTACCTGGCGGCCAAGACATGGAACTCCCTCCCCACCCACCTACGGCTGACCCAGGGCCACCTCTCCATCAGGAAGCAACTCCAGACCTGGCTTTTCGAGCAGTAACGGACCCCCCTACCCAGCACCTTGAAACCCTACGGGGTGAGTAGCGCACTATATAAATCACTGATTGATTAATTGATTGATTGATGTATTTACATAATTTTTTCTGTAAGTAAAGGGGTCCTCTTTAATTGACGCCTTATGCAGCAGATCTTAAAAAAGGATCTTTTCTTTACTGCCAACCAGTGCAGCTCCTTCAAAAGGGGAGCTGAAGGTGAACCTGTCGGTTGGTTCAGGATCATTCTAGCTGAAGTATTCTGTACCACCTGAAGTTTGGCAAGTAGTGTCTCTCCGACTTCTGCCAATAATGCATTTCCGTAATCCAATCGACTAGAAACCATTGCTTGTTCTAGTGTTCTCCGGTATGGGACGGGAATGTAAGGTAATATTTTCCTCACGAGTCGGAGGGCGTAGTAGCATGAACTTGTCGTGGCTGCGACATGATCTTTCATATTCAGGGCTTGATCGAGCTTTAACCCCACATTTTTTACTGACCCTTTAGGCGATGGAGCCGGTCCCAACTCAGCCCGCCACCAATCTCCTGACCAGACATCTGTTGCTTTTCCTAACAGCATCAACTCGGTTTTCTTCGGGTTCAACTGGAGACAGTTCGCTGTCATCCAGTCCGAGGTGGCAAGCATACCTGCGGTGAAATGAGCTTTGTCAAGTGTGGGATTCGGTCCGATGATAAAAATGAGCTGTGTATCGTCTGCATAAGATATGATCTCGAAACCCAATTGCTCGACAATCCTTGCCAGTGGGGCCATATGCATATTAAAAAGGGTAGGGCTTAAGCAAGAACCCTGTGGAACGCCTCTACCCAGATGGCTTTTTTTTGGAGGTGTAACGTCCCAACATCACAGTCTGTGTTCTCCCAGACAGGAAGTCATTTAGTCACTTGAGGGCCACTCCCTTAATGCCCAACGCAACAAATCTCTCCGCCAGCCTGGAGTGCGAGATGGTATCAAAGGCCGCGGAGAGATCGAGGAGGATCAGGATTGATGAGCCCCCCGCATCAACAGTTAGTCCGAGCGAATCTGTCACTGCCAGGATAGCAGTCTTGGTACTAAACCCTGTCCTGAACCCTGATTGTGACGGATCCAGGAGGTGATTGTCTTCCAGGTAAGTACTAATTTGTCGGTTAATGGTACCTTCCAGGATTTTGCTCAACAGTGGTAGCAGGGAAATAGGCTGGTAATGACTGAGAATAGAGGGTTCAGCTGTGGGCTTTTTCAGAATAGGGGGCACAAAGTCCTCCTTCCAAATCACTAGAATGATACTAGTGTGAATTGACTGATTAAAGATATCTCTAATCGTTTGTGCACAACTGGTTGCTAGGAGTCTCATTATCCTTGGTGGGCATATATCTAAGGGTGACCCAGATTTGGCCATAGCCAAACCTTTCATGACCTCCTCAGTCGTGATTGTTGTAAAACTATTCAATGAGTATGCTACATTTCCATGCTACTTCTCTGACATACTAGGCACAGCTACGTCGTATGGGGCTGGTGGGGGAAAGTTCTCATATATTTTTTCAATTTTATTGTAAAAGAAATGTGCTAGAGAGTCACATAGTTCCTGTGACACCACCAGGGCTTGACTGCACACTTTCGGGAATATAAACTCCTGTACTATCCCAAACAATGCTTTGTAGGAGTTACTAGCAATTTCCATCTGGTTAGTTATAAACTGACACCTGGCCCCTTTTAAGTTCAGGTGGTATTTCGCTAGGGCCTGTCTATAGAGTGCTTTATTTACCAGGGGGCAGAGGCCCGCCTTGTCGTGCCACTCCGTTTCTGTATTGGAATAATGGCATCCAATGCTGTTTCCAAGGTGGAATTAAAAGCCTCCAACTTAGCACCCACCTCTTCGGTATTTGTGACTGGGCCCGGAGGAAAAACCTAATTGAAGGATTCTACTGTGAGCTTGTACCATTTCCTACCCTGTTTAGGGATTGATAAGGCAGGGCGGTTAGCCAATTTTTGGTCTTATTGCTGCACATTAATCTCAATCAGAAAGTGATCCGTCCAAGGGAGGGGGTCCGGCACATTACATCTGAGCTGGTCTATATTGGAGAAGGCCAGATCCAATTTGTGGCCTGCTATGTGTGTAGCGCCTTCTACCCTTTGAGTTAGTCCCATCAGTTCCAGGGAGGAAAAGAGTTTATTTACCTCAGGGTCTGTCAGATTTTCCCCATGGAAATTAAAATCTCAGAGCAAACTGAATTTATTTGTCGCCAGCACTTGTAGGGCCAGGTGTTCCATCAAAAGATCAGTGAACCTGACTTTGGGGCCTGGGGGCTTATAGATTAAAGCACCGTACCAGCAATCCGATGCAGTTGGGACTCACAACTCCTTTACACGTTTCCTCCCATACCCTTGATTCCTCGGGTTCTGAGGTAGATTCGCCAAGACCGGGCCCAAGTCATATTTATCGCCCAGGATTAGCCAAGAAGGGTGTGTAAACCAGATCTTCTCCACCTTTCCTCGTGCACGCGGCTCCGTCTCCCTCTCAGGGCAGACCTCCTCTCTCAGTTGCAGGGGCAGGTTTTACGCCCCCACCTCCAGAGCCTACACCTTCATGCCTGGAGAATGAACGGGGCAACCTCTTTTTCTCTCCCGCCTGAAGTGGTGGATGTTATTTTATCACCCAGGCGTCACTCCACCAAGCCTATATATTCTTTTAGGTGGTCCAAGTTTGTCTCATGGTGTGGAGAGAAGTCCATTGACCCCGTGAAGGCTCGTTTGTCCGACATTCTTCAGTTTGCACTCTCTTTGGCTCAACAAGGATTTGCTGTAGCGACAGTGAAAGGTTACCTTTTGGCTTTGTCTGCATTTCTTTGCCTGCCGGACCAGCCGTCCTTATTCAAGTCACGTATTGTTTTAAGGTTCTTAAACGGCCTTAGGAATACATTTCCTCCCAATCCTTTTATTGTGCCTCAATGGGACTTGAATCTTGGCCTTACTTTCTTAATGGGTTCACCGTTCAAGCACTTGCACAAGTGTCCCGTGAGGTTGTTATCTTTTAAAACTGTCTTTCTGATTGCAATTACCTCGGCAAGGAGGGTACGTGAGCTTCAAGCTCTAAGTTCAAAGCCCCCTTTCTTGACCATTCATGCTGAAAGAATGGTACTCAGGACCAGTGCTGCTTTTCTGCCTAAGGTGGTAACTCCCTTCCATCTGGGGCAGTCCATTACCCTCCCTACCTTCTAGCCTCCTTCTCACCGGTCTGGACCCTAAGAGGGCGGTGAGCTTCTACCTGGACAGAACCAGAGAGTTTCGAATTGATGACCAACTCTTCATGGGTTTCATTGGCTGCAAGAAAGGCAGAGCGGTGCACAAGCGCACGCTTTCTAGATGGATTGCCTAGTGTATCAAGATTTGCTACTCCCTGGCCGGTAAGGAACCTCCTGAAGGTTTGAGAGCTCATTCTACTAGGGCAAAGTCATCTACATCTGCCTTGTCTAGGGGTGTTCCTGTGGAAGACATTTGCAGGGCAGCAACTTGAGCCTCCCTTCACACTTTCGCAAAGCATTATTGTTTAGATGCAGAGGTGAGGAGGGACGGACAATTTGCTTGTTCCGTCCTTCAGGACTTTTTGGTATAGAAGGGTGGACACCCTCCTCCGGGAGTGGGACTGCTGTTGGAATCTATTCACAAGATGAGGAATCCACTGGCAGATGTATCCATCAGAAGAACAAGCTACTTACTTTCGGTAACGCTTTTTCTGGTGGATATAGTATCTGCCTGTGGATTCCTCACTGGCCCACCCACCTCCCCGTTGTCCACCCTTGTATACCTGCAATTGTGGTAATGTTTACATGTTACTTTCAAAGGAGGTGTATTCTTCTATTTGCTTTCAATGCATTTTCTACACACTTTGTGTATGTTACCTTGTTTATTTTGTACTGTGTATACTGTGTATATATTTCGACTGTTGTCGGTCCGTCCGTGTGCCTTGAGGGCACGGAAAAAAGGGTGGAACTGATGTCATCACGCCGACGCTGTCCTATTATTGATTCAGTGACGTCAGTGGAGCCGCACGCGATGCTGCGCTTCTGTGACGTCATCCACGTCGGAATGAGGAGCTACAAAAGAATTTCCGAAAGTTGCTGACGCAGGGTATATTCACAATGTGATTAATCCACAGGCAGATAATGCATCCACCAGAAAAAGCGTTACCGAAGGTAAGTAACTTGTTTGTTACTATCTTTCCTTCCTGTTGCACTGGAAATGTCTACTACTAAACAAGGTTTCAAGTCCTGCAGGCAGTGTGGGGATTATATGTCCATCACAGATCCCCACAACGACTGTCTATGAGGTCTCTCTTCGGACCACGACGTTGAAGTGTGTTTGTGCTGTCGGAAGATGAACCCAAAGGTGTTGAAGGAGAATGAGGCAAAACTCTTCATGGCACGTGCAAAAAAGAGAAGAGGGGTCACAAAAGGTTGAAGTCGTCAACCTCGCATGCTTCGAAGTCGAGGAAGAATAAGAAAAAAAGAAGACATTAGTCCCGACGTGAATCGTCAATGGGCCGGTCATCGAGATCAACCGCTTCAGTGAAGCAGCATCATAAGAAGGTTCACCTTGTCCACAGGCGACTTAGGTCCACACTTCGGCATCAGGTAATTCACCTGCACCCAGAGATTCTCCAGCTCCGAGAGCATCTTCTGTGGTTCCTGCGGCTTCGTCTGTGCTGGCTCCTGTGTATCCGGTGCTGCAACCTCATCCCGAGGTAAGGCCTTGTACTTAACAGGACCGAGGAGCTTCGGATCCTTATTCTCCTTTTCCAGGACCTGGGGCGGATCCTTTGCATTTCCTCAATGCGATGTATGGCCTGTTTGGCATGTTTGCCAAGGCATCTTACCCTACCAGTGCACCGCCTGGCCCCCTGGGTCCGCTTGCCTTTAATTTGGGCATTTCCCACCAGTATGCCCAGATGCCTTTCGTGCCTTTAATGCCAACGGCTCTGTCATGGAAGTTTCCGGCACCAAGGTTTTCAATTCCAATACCTCAATCACTGGCACCATCTGGTGTTGGACCAATGTCATCCCGGATTCGATCAGTGCCGTTGCCTGCTTCGGAAAGCCCTTCTTCAACAGTAGCACCGTAGTCACCGGCGCTGCCGAACCCGAAGCAGCATTCCAGGAGGGAAGCGCAGAGACTGCTGGAAGAAGAGGAATACCAGCAGGAACATGAGGAAGCGGAGATCCTCGATTCCGTGGACGACTTCAAAGGGCTGCAGGAGACTAGTGGCCTGGATACTTCCCCTGAATAGGAGCTTTCTTCGCCAAGGACCTTGCCTTCACAGGATGTTGCTCCTTACCACACAGTCATCAGGAAGGCTGCTGATCTGTTGGGCCTACAGATAACCTCAGCTGAGGTGAGGTCAAATATATTGACTGAAGTGTTGCATTTTCCGTCCACTACTGTTGATCCTCTGCTGCCTTTTAATGAGATATTGACAGAGCCGATTATGGAGCTGTGGCAGAAGCCCTTGTCTTCTCCTACTTTTCTAGTTTAGTGGCATGGTGTTACAAGCCTGCTCCTGGTGATCAAGCTTTCGTTTCAGCCAAGCCTTATTCCCGAAAGCTTGGTAGTTCAGGCGTCTTATTCCAAGCAGCCATGCAGACTTGCAGGATGCGTATTTCCACATCCCTATTCTGAAGTCGCATCGGAAGTATCTCCGGTTTACGGTAGGGTCTCAGCACTACCAGTTTGCGTTCCTTCCGTTGGTTCTCACTTCCGTGCCTCAGGTCTTCACAAAGGTGATGGTGGTGGTGACAGCATATCTTAGAAGGTCATGCATTCAGTTTTTCCCCTTTCTAGACCACAGGCTGCTCAAAGCAAGGCCGCCGGAGATGGTACTGTGCCACTTACAAGTAACAACGTGACTGTTGTTCAACTTGGGTTTCTCGATAAATATACCCAAATCTAACCTAGCGCCCTCTCAGTGCAGTCTGTTCATAGGGGCAGTACTGGACACTACTGTGTGTGGAGCTTTTCCTCCACCACAGAGAATTCTCGACATTCAGGAACGGATTCCTTTGTTTCATGATGGAACGGTTGTTCCAGTCCTGAAGGTCAAACGCCTGCTCCGTCTGTTCAATTCCTGCATACTGTTGGTCAACCATGCACGCTAGCACATGAGGGCACTCCAGTGGTGCCTCAGCACAATAGAGATCATGGGGAGATGGTCAGAATCTCCAGGGACACTGCAGCGGAGCTGTCTTGGTGGAGTGTGCCAGGCAACTTGCCTCAAGGAAGGCCTTTGCAGCCTCCTCCACTGGTGGTCACAGTGATCACTGATGCATTCACTCTAGGGTGGGTCTCAAGGAAGGCCTTTCAACCTCCTCCACCAGTGGTCACAGTGATCATGGATGCCTCACTCTAGGCTGGGGTGCTCATCTGGGGGATCTGGCGATCAAGGGTCTTGGATCCGAGGAAATGTTGCTTAGCATCAACCTTCTGGAATTGTGGGCAATACGTTTGGCTCTCAAGGCTTTTCTTCCCTCCCTTCCCGATCAGTCGATTCAAGTCCTGACGGACAACACTACTGCATTGTGGTACATAAACGAAACAGGGAGGGGTAGGGTTGTATCATCTCTGCAGAGAGGCTTTGCAACTCTGGTCTTGGGCTCAGAGCCATCATATTTGACTGTTTGCAAATCATCCAGCCAGTGTGCTGAATGTGCATGTGGACAGTCTCAGTCTGCGATATTTGGCCGATCACGAGTGGCGGCTTCATCCCGGGGTAGTCCATCGCATCTTCCGGATGTGGGTGCATCCTCGGTTGGACCTCTTTGCTACTCATGAGAAAGTGCACTGCCCGTTGTTCTGCAGTCTTCTGTAGTTGATGCAGGGAGTGTTGGGGGACGCGTTTCAAGTGGATTGAAGCTTGCAACTCCTTCTTACGTTTCCGCCCATAACTTTGATTCCTCAAGTTCTCAGGAAGATTCAATAAGGCCAGGCACAATAAACATTGATTGCTCTGGATTCACCAAGAAAGGTGTGGTACACATATCTTCACCTCTCCTCGCACACCTCTGCTCCGCCTCCCTCTCATGTTAGACCTCCTCTCGCAGTCGCAGGGGCAGGTTCTACACCCCTACTATCAGAGCCTGCACCTTCATGCCTGGAGATTGAACGAGGCAGCCTGAGTTCTTTCTCTCTCCCACCGGTTGTGTCACGCAGTCATCAGGAAGGCTGCTGATCTGTTGGGCCTACAGATAACCTCAGCTGAGGTGAGGTCAAATATATTGATTGAAGTGTTGCATTATCCCTCCACTACTGTTGAGCCTCTGCTGCCTTTTAATCAGGCATTGACAGAACCGATAATGGAGGTGTGGCAGAAGCTTTCCTTTTAGCCAAGCCTTATTGGCGAAAGCTTGGTAGTTCAGGCGTCTTATTCCAAGCAGCCAGTTGGGTTTTTCCCTACTACCCCGGGGTCTAGAGACTCGAAAAAACTTGAACAGTCTGCCAAAAAGGTGTTCTCCCCAGCAAGTATGGCTCTTAAATCTACAAGTGCCACATTAATGCTAGGGAGGTACATTCAAGCTCCTAAGTTTCCTGAGGAAGATAGTGTTCACTTTCTGCAGGCGTTATCAGACGCTGAAGTGGCAGCCCATCAAGTCATTCAGTCGGGTCTTGCCACGGCGGACTCGGTCTCCCGGATAATGGGCTCTTTGGTGGCTACTAGGAGACATGCCTGGCTTAGGTCCCACCGGTTGTGGTGGTTGATATTTTATCATACAGGAGACACTCCACCAAATCTAGTTATTCTTCTAGGTGGTTCAAGTTTGTGAAATGGTGTGGAGAGAGGTCTATTGATCCTTTGAAGGCCCATTTATCGGATGTTCTTGACTTTTCACTTTCCTTGATTCAGCAAGGTTGTGCTGTGGCTGGGGTGAAGGGTTACTTGTTAGCCTTGTTGGTTTTTCTGTGTTTGCCGGATCAGCTGTCTTTGTTTAAGTACCCCATTGTTATGAGGTTCATTAAGGGCCTCATCAATAGGTTTCCTCCCACTCCCTTCATTTTGCCTCAATGGAATTTGAATTTAGTTCTGACTTTTCTGTTGAGGTCTCCTTTTAAGCCTCTTCATAGTTGTCTGTTGAGACTTCTTACTTTCAAGGTGGTTGTTTTTATTGCTAAAACCTGAGCCAGGAGGGTAAGTGAGTTTTAGGCTCTTTATTCTAAGCCTCCGTTTTTAACCGTTCCTGTACAAAAGGTGGTTCTCTGGGCCAGGGCTGCTTTCCTGTCTAAGGTGGTCACTCCTTTCCATCTAGAACAATCAATTTCCTTACCTACCTTTTATCCTTCTCTCCCCCGTCCAAGGAGGAGGAGAGACTTCACAGCCTGGATCCTAGTAGGGCTGTTAGCTTCTACCTGCACAGAACCATTGAATCTGAATGACCCAATGTTTCTGGGCTATGTTGGTAGAATAAAGGGCAAAGCTGTCCACCAACGAACACTTTTGAGGTGGATCATCTTGTGCATCAAGATCTGCTTTGCCTTGGCCAAGAAGGAGCCGCCTGAAGGTATTAGAGCTCATTTCACCAGAGCTAAGTCTTTATTCTTCTGCTTTGGCTAGAGATGTTCCTATTGTTGACATCTGTAAGGTGGCAAATTGGGCCTCTCTCCACACCCTTGCAAAGCGTTACTGCTTGGATTCTGAGATTAGGAGGGACGTCCATTTTGCACGTTCAGTGCTGGAAGATGTTTTGGTATAGGTAGGCAGACACCCTACTCCGGAAGAGGTACAGCTCGGGTATTCAATTCAGAGGGTGAGGAATCCACAGGCAGATGGAAACATCAGATGAACAAGTTACTTACCTTTTGCAACGCTTTTTCTGGTGGATACAGTATCTGCCTGTGGATTCCTCACTGACCCACCCGCCTCTCCATTGTAAGGGTGGGCGTAAAATCCGTTTCGCGGGCGAATTTGCGGATTTTTCCACGATTTCGCGATCCGCGAATCTCGTGAAATTGTGGTAAAATCCGCGAATCAGCGGGGACGAATTTTCAGCCAAGCAAGGGTTACAGCAGCAGGTGCAAAAGTTGGACCTAATTTCTTTGTAACCTTTTTCAAAAGGGTTACAAAAAAATTAACTTCAACTTGGACACCTGCTGCTAATTGCTTCCTGGCGCCTCGTTGCCTACTTGCAACTATTCTCTGACCCTGCTCTGACCCTTGAAGCAGGGTCAGAGAATAGTTACAAGTAGGCAACGAGGCACCTGTCCAAGGAATTAAACCTCATCAGGAAGCACTTACAGATATAAAAAACAGGAAGAAGGGAGAGGATGGCAAATACACCCATTTTGAGTTGTCAGGAGGGGTTAAACTAAAAGAGACCTTTACAGCACAATTTTCATATGCATTTTGCTAAAAATAAAAAGCTGTATGTTCTGTAGGGGCAACTCAGGAATCTGGCCCTTCAGAGATCCGGCCTCTCTTTCTTTCTCTCGTTCTCTCTCTCCCTCTCTCTTTCCCTCTCTTTCTCTCTCTATCTATCTATCTATCTATCTATCTATCTATCTATCTATCTATCTATCTATCTATCTATCTATCTATCTATCTATCTATCTATCTCTCTCTCTCTCTCTCTCCCTCTCCCATAAACGACTGCATGGGTAACTTCGCTATGCAAGCGGCTCGCAAAGACGCAAAAAGCCCCGCAAACACGTAAAAAACCCCGCGAACACGCAAAAAAACAAAAATACACAAATTCGTGAATTTTGTGGATCGCGAATTCGCAAATCTGCAAATTCGCGGATCGTGAATTCGCAAAATTCGCCCATGCTTACTCGATTGTCCACCTGCTTATAAAGAAAAGCTTCTGACTGTTTGACATTGTTATTTTTCAAATGTTGTTTATATTCCATACAGTTTATTGCTAAGAAGTGATTTGGTTTTGGCTTTTTCTTTTTCTTTATCAATATACTGTATGTATTTGTGTATATATTTGGTATACTGTGTGTACTTGTATTATGTTGTCAGCCCACCCGTTTGCCTCGAGGGCACAGAAAAAAAAAGTGCAGAACTAACGTCAGCACGCCGACCAGGGCTTCTCATGGTTCCTGTGACGTCATACAGTCGCAAGCGAAGCCATGCTATTGTGACGTCCTCGTCGAGTTGGGAGAGCTAAGAAAAGAATTTCCGTGAAATACTTTCACAGCGGTAATTCATAAGGTGAAGAATCCACAGGCAGATACTGTATCCACCAGAAAAAGCGTTACTGAAGGTCAGTATCTTGTTCATCTGGTGAAAAAATGGGCACCGCTGCTCTAGTAGTACAGAATATTGTCAAGATACGGTGATGCTAGGTATTAGTCCCTGCTAAGAATCATGTAACTGGAAAAATATAATTAAGGGATACTTAGAAAATATTATAGATTCTATAATTAGAAAACATGCCAGACTGTAAGGCTCGCAACACCTTATAGAAGGAATTTTCTTTTGCATACCTTTGACCAAAACAAAACAGTGCAAGACATTTCGAAGTGATGAAGATACGGTTTAAGAGTGTTAATAGCTCATTCTTAGAACTAGTTGCTTTGAATAACATGTTTAAGAAAGATCAGGGCCTGATTGCAAGTTTGGCGGTACCACAGCTGATGGTGCAACCCGCCGTTCGCTGTGGGCCCGCCAAAAAAGTGGTTCAACAGCCCACAAGATCAGGAGTTTTTTACTGGTCTGGTAGGTGGTCCTGCGGCGGTCTGAGAGCTGCAGTATGTCAGGCTAATAAAACAGCCTAAGAGGCACACCGCTGCACCCAGTCTGCCGACTGCACATTCCTGCATGGTGTGGCATGCATGCCACACCGTGCAGGAACTGGGGGTGCATATTTACAGAGGGGCACAATATGTGCACCCCTGCATGCACCCCAAGTCCCAGAGGCACCAGGGCGCCGTGCTAGGTCTCCCTTTGTAGCCTCACCTCCCACTTTTTTCATGGCGGTCTTGCCGCCATGAAAAGGGTGGTGTTGAGGTAACTCATAATATATTTGACTGAGATAATGAATATGGGCGGCTGGGCCAAAATCAAATGGCTGAGGGACACAAATAAACTGTTATATGACCTTAGCCTTGGTGAACATTGGAGCGCAAAAACGTCACCCCCAAAAGAAGTCTTGAAGAAACTCTATTGGGATTGGGCTGCGGGTCAGCTAATCATGAACTCTTCCCATTGTAATTCCACGAGATCTTTTTTTGCTCCTAAAGGACATGACAAGATACGAGTCCTACTTTGATTTTATCACCCTCCCAGCCGACAGGGCACTGTATTTTAAATTTTGAGTGGGCACTCTCCCAATCGGAGCTTTAATATCGAAATGGAAATCTGGTGCTTCTTTGTCTCCGTTTTGTGCCCATTGTCCCACTAGACCGGAAACGGTGTCTCACATTATGATTGAGTGCCCGGACTATCTAAATCCAAGGAAGTACTGGCTCAAGCCCCTTTTTTCCAACATGGGAACACGCAGTCACCTGGTTGCCCTTCGCATTTTAATGTCAGATACCTCCCCCGTTATTGTTTGTGGTGTCTCCAAATTTTTAAAACAATTCTGGTTGATTCGCTGCAAGAGGCTGTCAATTTCTGTTTAATTGTACTCTTAATTAATTTATTCGGGAGCTTACCCGGTTCTTAGCTTTTTTATGATGTATGTATTGACTAGCTGCATGTCTTGAAATGTCTTTTTATTTTATGTAATTCGCTTTCAAGATATCTTGTATATCGAATAAAAGCTTTCAACAACAATATATTTATTATTCTATTGAAGAGTTTTATATAGCGCTGGCTAGACCCGGAGGTATCAGAGTGTTTTACATGAGGTTCCACAAAAATTACGATTACAAGATTACATCAGTTCCAAATTACATCAGTTGCTAGACAAACAATTGCAAGAGCATAGAAGACGAGATAATTGAAGTGTAGAGGGGAAGTAGTGGGGGGTAAGGGAGGTGAGAAAGTGAAGATAGGGGAAGAGACAAACAGTAGAGACGAAAGGAAGTCGGTCTTAATACCAACTACATAGGTGACGACCAAAGGAGGTTATCCACGGCCCATCTCCCCTATAGCTAAACCAGGTAGCTCCATTGGGCATCAGACAGAATAGGTCAGTCTCATTAAATTGAGAGAGGAGAGAAGGAGAGAAATAGAAAGAGGGAGGAAGCGAGCGGAGACGACAAGAGAGATGAAAGGAAGTCTGTCTAAAAACTGACTGGGTAGGTGACGTCCAGGGAGTGAATCCCCGGCCAGTCTCCCCTATGGCTAAACCAGGCAGCTCCATCGGGCGTCGGACAAAATAGCTAGATCTCAAATGACAAGGGAAAAAATCACAGATAGAACGGGGGACTAAAGGGCCAGGACAGGTGAGGGCAAAGGTCAGAAGCAGGAAAGTGGAGAAGAGTAGAGTGGGAGGAGTAGAGTAGAGTCATTGCAAAGTTCCTTTTTGGAATTTTTTAAACATAGCCGCCAAATCCGCTTTTGTGATCTCCATTGCAGTGGCTCCTGCGTCATCTCGCAGCGTCGGGCGTTTGTCTGAAGGAATGAAAAAAATTTGAGACTTTACCTGGTTGTCAGGGTCGGATCAGATCCGGAGGCAGATCAAGGTTGGTCTGTAGGGCCTCCAGGTAATCTGGCAATGTTGATATCCCAGGACTATGGTCTAGGCCAAGTAGCAGGCTGGAAATGCAGGGGGAGATCGCAGGCTGAACAGGGAGCTAGTGCGAGGTTAGAGTGAGCCAGGTAAGGCACTTACCTGGCTCACTCACTTAGTGGCGGTGCCACTGGAGCACCACTAGCATTCAGGCCTCTGACCATTGCGAGACCGCCACAGGATCCTGGATCCCCAGTGTTCGTAGCGGTCCTGTGGTGGCCCAACTGCTACACTCAAAATACTGCGGGCGGGTCCTTGTGTGACAGCAGTCAAAACGCCACCTCAGGTTTGGCCATCCTATGGACTGCTAAACTCGTAATCTGGCCCTGAGTCCAGCAAAAACTTGTTCTGATAGATACATCTGCCATGTGGATTAATCACCTTGTGAATATCCCCCTTGCATCAGCAACATACGGAAATTCTTTTCGGCGCCTCGCGCCGACGTGGACTTGGACGCCATAGAGACACAGCATCGCACGCGACTCCGCTGACGTCACCGACGCCTACAATAGGCCCACGCCGGCGTGATGATATCAGTTCCCTTTTTCCGCGTCGGTTATCGGGAATCTCTGTAGCCAACTGGTACTTTGTTGACTTTTTGTTGCCATTTTCTGCTTCTTTGTATCCTGTCTCTTCGACGATGTCATCTAAGAAGACCGGCTTCAAGCCCTGCAGGGAGTGCGGTAAAATGATGTCTATTACCGACCCGCATGATGACTGCATCTGGTGTTTGAGTTCCGACCATGATGTGGATGGTTGTTCTTCATGTCGGAAGATGAACCCGAAGGCCCTGAGGGAAAGAGAGGCCAAGCTCCTGGTTGCGAAGCTGAAGGCTGGGAAAGAGAAATCGTCGAGGTCTCGTTCTCGAAGGACGAGGTCGAGGTTTAGGACGAAGTCGAGGTCTGGTTCTCGAGAGGGGTCGTCTTCGAGGTCGGCTTCGGATCATGCTTCGAAGTCGAAGAAGAAACATAAGAAGAGGAGACATGAGTCCAGACGTCGTTCCGGTAAGGAGTTGGGCTCGAGGTCAAGGTCACCGAAGAAGGTACGTTCTAAGGTGGTTACTCTGGATGTCTCTGAGCCTGAAGGTGAGGCCTCACCTTCGGTGTCGCATGGGCGGTCTCCTACTCCGGCTCCGAATCCTTCTCCGGCTCCGAATCCATCTCCGGCGCCGTCCCCGGCCCGAGAAGAGGAAGAGGCCCAGGAAGATGTGGATTCCGCGCCTGTCGAAGAGCCGAATCCGATCCCTCCTCAGGACCGGCCTGAGGGTTTTCAGCCGCCCTTTCCTGCCCCAGGCCAGGACCCTTCTGCGTCTCTTAACGCTATGTATGGCGTCTTCTCAAGGGCGTGGTACCCCTCTGGTGCACCTTCGGGTCCCATGGGTCCTTTGGCTTTCAGTTTGGGAGTTCCTCACTCCTATCCTCTAGCTCCGTTTATGCCTTATATGCCGACTCCGACGCCACATTGGCAATACCCGGCCCCGCCGAAGTCGTCGACACCGATTCCGGCGTCGCCCGCTCCAGATAGTCCTCGAAGGCATTCCACTGTGCCATCGGATTCGATACCGGCGTTGATCCCGAATCCGTCGGAGCCGCTGGTGGATCCGGCTGCGAGGCGTGTGAAGGAGAGGTCCAGAAGGGAGGTTCAAATCCTTTTGGAAGAGCAAAGGTGCTTGGATTCACATTCTGATGTTGAGGAAGTTGAATTGGAGGAGAACTGTTTTGAGGAGTTGGCTGATTCAGGAAGCCTTGATTTCTCTCCAGAGTGGGAGTTGCCCTCAGGCTCTGGTGCTCCTTCTAAGGATGTCCAACCTTACCATTTAGTTATGAGGAAGGCTGCTGAACTTCTTCAATTAACTTTGCCAACGGTGGAGTTTAAATCCAATATCCTCACTGAGGTTTTGCATTCTCCGAATTCCGTGGTGGAACCTTTGCTTCCATTTAATGATGCCTTGACAGATCCCATTTTGGAGGTGTGGAAGAAACCATTGTCAGCTCCTGCGGTTTCTAAGAGTGTGGCGAGAAGGTACAGGGTTGCACCTGAAGACCCTGCTTTTTTGTCTTCTCATCCTTCGCTGGGAGCCTGGTCATTCAAGCAGCCTGTTCTAAGAAGAGTGTTAGTGCCTTTCCCCAGATTCCTTGTTAAAAGGAAGCAAAGAAACAAGATCAGGTTGCTAAGAAGACCTTTTCATCGGCAAGCATGGTGTTGAAGTAGACTAATGCCACTTGTCTGATGGGGAGATATGTGCATGCCCTAATGGATTCTTTGCATGTCCTAGTTCCTAAGGTTCCTGATGCCAGCAGGAAGGACTTTGAGGAAGTGATCTCTGATACTCAGGCGGCGGCTCACCAGGTTATACAAAGTGGTCTGGACACTGCGGACTCTGTGGCGCGTATCATGGGCCCTGCTGCCGCCAATAGAAGGTCAGCTTGGCTGAAATCCTCTGACTTTTCGGCTGATGTTCAGGCGACCTTGCTGGATCTTCCTTTTGATGGTTCTGGTCTCTTTGGGAAGAAAGCTGATGCGGCCCTGGAGAGATTTAAGGACAGCAGAGCGACAGCTAAGTCTTTAGGTCTCCAGATAAGGGGCTCTTCGACCAACAGGAGGTTCAGGGGCTTTGGTCGCACTTCCTTTCGGAATTTCCGACAAGGTCAGCAGCAGCAGCAACAACAGCAGCAGCAGCAAAATTCTATGTACAGGTCGTACAGGGGAAAGCAAAGAGCGCGTCCTCGTGGACCTCAGGCCTCTTCCTCCTCCTCTTCTTCCAACCCCCTGCCTCAGAAAAGCAGCCCTAGATCCGCTATTCAGGATCATGTGGGTTCGGAGGGGGGTCGGCTTACCCATTTTCTACAGGAGTGGGAATCGGTTACATCAGATCTTTGGTTTCTCAAAAATGGGTATGCCTTCCCTTTCGGGAATTCCCTCCAAATTACCCTCCTTGCCAAGGCTTTTGCACCGAGGAACATCTGTCTCTTCTGCAGGAGGAGGTGCTAACTCTGTTACGAAAGGGTGCGATAGAGGTGGTCCCAGAGCAGGAAAGGGGTCAGGGATGCTACTCCCGGTATTTTCTGATTCCCAAGAAGGATGGCAGACTTCGTCCAATCCTGGATCTCAGGTTCTTGAATCTCTATCTGAAACAGGAGAAATTCAAGATGCTCACCCTTGCTCAGGTTCTTCAAGCACTGCTAGAAGAAGACTGGATAGTGTCGCTCGATTTGCAGGATGCGTATTTCCACATCCCAATCCTGAAGTCGCACAGGAAGTATCTCTGTTTTACGGTGGGATCGCAACACTACCAGTTTGCGGTCCTTCCGTTTGGTCTTACTACTGCGCCTCGAGTCTTCACCAAGGTGATGGCGGTGGTGGCAGCACATCTCAGAAGGTCGGGGATACCGGTTTTCCCTTATTTGGACGACTGGCTGATCAAAGCAGAGTCGTCGGAGAAGGTGCTCCATCATCTGCAAGAGACAACTCAGTTGTTGTACAGGTTGGGTTTTTCAATAAATGTACCCAAGTCTCACCTGGTGCCCTCCCAGCGCAACCTGTTCATAGGTGCTGTACTGGACACAACTGTATGTCGTACATTCCCTCCACCTCAAAGGATTCGCGACATACAGGAAATGATTCCTTTATTTTGCAATGCAGCGGTCGTTCCAGTCCTGAAGGTCCTTGGCCTGCTCGGTCTGATGGCTTCATGCATTCTGTTGGTCAACCATGCACGCTGGCACATGAGGGCACTTCAGTGGTGCCTCCGCAGGCAGTGGTATCAGCACAACGGGGATCTCAGGGAGTCGGTGAGGATCTCCAGAGAAGCTGCTGCGGCTCTATCTTGGTGGGGCGTGGAAGGCAACCTGCATCAAGGGAAGCCTTTTCAGCTGCCTCTTCCGGTGGCCACAGTGATAACGGATGCATCCACTCTAGGGTGGGGTGCTCATCTGGGGGATCTGGAGGTCAAGGGTCTTTGGTCTCCAGAGGAAAGGTTGCTTCACATCAACCTTCTGGAATTGCGGGCGATACGTCTGGTGCTCAAGGCCTTCCTCCCTTCGCGGTCAGTCGATCCAGGTCCAGACGGACAACATGACCGCGATGTGGTATATCAACAAGCAGGTAGGAGTGGGGTCGCAGTGTCTCTGCAGAGAGGCTCTGCGACTCTGGTCCTGGGTTCAGGACCACCAGATTTGTCTGATGGCAAATCAATCATCTGGCCGGAGTTCTGAACGTGCAAGCAGACAGTCTCAGTCAGCAGTTCTCTGCCGACCACGAGTGGAGGCTTCACCCAGAGGTGGTTCGTCACGTTTTTCGGACGTGGGGGACTCCTCAGGTGGACCTTTTCGCTACTCGTGAGAATGCTCACTGCCCGTCCTTCTGAAGTCTACAGTATCCGTTGCGAGGAGCCTTGGGGGACGCGTTTCAGTTGAGTTGGGAAAGACGGCTCCGTTTCCTCCCATACCTTTGATTCCTCGGGTTCTGAGGAAGATTCGCCAAGACCGGGCCCAAGTCATATTGGTCACCCCGGACTGGCCAAGAAGGGTGTGGTATACAGATCTTCTCCACCTCTCCTCTCACCCGCCGATCCATCTCCCTCTCATGGCAGGCCTCCTCTCTCAGATGGAGGGGCAGGTTCTACACGCCCACCTCCAGACATTGCACCTTCATGCCTGGAGATTGAACGGGGCAACCTGATTTCCTTTTCTCTTCCACCTGACGTGGTGGATGTCATCTTGTCAGCCAGGCGTGACTCCACTAAGTCTGTCTATTCATATAGATGGTCAAAATGTGTCACTTGATGTGGTGGGAATTATATTGACCCTTTGATAGCCCGTTAGTCTGATGTTCTCCTGTTTGCCCTTTCTCTGGCGCAGCCAGGGCTTGCTGTTGCCACGGTTAAGGGCTATCTTTCTGCGCTGTCGGCTTTTCTCTGTTTGCCTGACCAGCCATCTCTTTTTAAGTCTCCTGTAGTTTTAAGGTTTTTGAAGGGTCTCACAAATAAGTTCCCTCCTACTCCTTTTATTGGGCCTCAGTGGGACTTAAATTTTGCCTTGACCTTTCTGATGGGTGCTCCCTTTGAACCTCTTCATAAATGTCCTATGAGGCTTTTGACTTTTAAGGCAGTCTTCCTCGTTGAAATAACCTCTGCAAGGAGGGTTAGTGAGCTTCAAGCTCTTAGTTCGAAGCCCCCTTTCTTGATCATTCATGCTGATCGAATGGTTCTCAGGACCAGGGCTGCTTTTCTTCCTAAGGTGGTTACTCCTTTCCACCTTGGTCAATCCATTACCCTCCCTACCTTTTATCCTCCCCCACATCCTTCCAAGGAGGAGGAGAGGTTACACCGTCTGGACCCTAAGAGGGCGGTGTCTTTTTACCTGGACAGAACTAAAGACTGTTGTTTGGATGATCAGCTCTTCGTTGGGTTTGCTGGCTGCAAAAGAGGAAGAGCGGTCCATAAAAGAACATTGTCAAGATGGATCGTACTTTGTATAAAGATCTGCTACTCTTTGGCCGGTAAGGATCCTCCAGAGGGTATAAGGGCTCATTCTACTAGAGCTAAGTCGTCTACCTCAGCATTGGCTAGAGGTGTTCCTGTAGAGGACATTTGTAGGGCGGCAACTTGGTCTTCCCTCCACACGTTCGCGAAGCATTACTGCTTGGATACTGAGGTGAGGAGGGTCGGCCACTTTGCGCGCTTTGTCCTTAAGGATTTCATGGTTTAGAAGAGTGGACACCCTCCTCCGGGAGTGGGGACTGCTGTGGGACTCTATTCACAAGGTGAGGAATCCACACGGCAGATGTATCTATCAGAAGAACAAGTTACTTACCTTCAGTAACGCTTTTTCTGGTAGATACTATATCTGCCTGTGGATTCCTCACTGACCCACCCGCCTCCCCATTGTCCACTCTTCTATGCCAGAGTTACTGTAATGTATTGTATATATATTGCGATGTTAAGGAGATGTTTCCATTGCTTTCTTGCACTTGTTTCACACTGTGTGTTTCTCCTTGGCTATTGTGTGCTGTGTATACTATGTATATTTCTACTGTCATTGGTCCGTCCGTGTGCCTCGATGGCACGGAAAAAAGGGTGGAACTGATGTCATCACGCCGGCATGGGCGTATTGTAGGCGTCGGTAACGTCAGCGGAGTAGCGTGCGATGCCGTGTCTCTATGACGTCCAAGTCCATGTCGGTGAGAGGCCATGAAAAGAATTTCCGAATGTTGCTGATGCAAGGGGGATATTCACAAGGTGAGGAATCCACAGGCAGATATAGTATCTACCAGAAAAAGCGTTACCGAAGGTAAGTAACTTGTTCATCACACCTTGACCTAAAACTTCAGACCTAATTTTCTGTCTACTAGGACAAAGTTTTGGAAAGTCAGAGAATCAATCAATCAATCAGTGACACTTATAAAGCGCGCTACATACCCGTAGGGTCTCAAGGCGCTGGGGGGGGGGGGTGCCGCTACTGCTCGAACAGCCAGGTCTTCAGCTTCTTCCTGAAGGAGAGGTGGTCTTGGGTCAGGCGCAGGTCGGACGGGAGGGAGTTCCAGGTCTTGGCGGCCAGGTAGGAGAAGGACCTTCCTCCTGTAGTCGCTCTTCGGATGCGGGGGACGGCGGCGAGGGCGTGGTTGGCTGATCGGAGGTGGCGTTTGGGAGCGTGGAAGTTGACTCGGCTGTTGAGGTAGCTCGGGCCTTGGTCGTGTAGGGCTTTGTGTGCGTGGGTGAGGAGGCGGAAGGTGATTCTCTTGTTGATGGGGAGCCAGTGAAGGTCTCTCAGATGTCCGGAGATGTGGCTGGATCGTGGGATGTCGAGGATGAGTCTGGCTGAGGCGTTTTGGATCCGCTGGAGTCTCTTCTGGAGCTTGGCGGTGGTCCCGGCGTAGAGGGCGTTGCCGTAGTCCAGTCGGCTGGTGACGAGGGCCTGGGTGACGGTCTTCCTGGTCTCTGTGGGGATCCACCAGAAGATCTTCCGTAGCATGCGTAGGATGTTGAAGCACGCCGAGGAGACGCTGTTGACTTGCCTGGTCATGGAGAGGGAGGAGTCCAGGATGAAGCCCAGGTTTCGTGCATGGTCTGTCGGTTTGGGTGCGGTGCCCAGGGCGGGAGGCCACCAGGAGTCGTCCCAGGCGGAGGGTGAGGAGCCCAGGATGAGGACCTCCGTCTTGTCTGAGTTCAGTTTCAGGCGGCTGGTCGTCATCCACTCGGCTACCTCTTTCATCCCTTCGTGCAGGTTGGCTCTGGCGGCGGCAGGGTCGTTGGTCAGGGAGAGGATCAGCTGGGTGTCGTCGGCGTAGGAGATGATGCTGAGGTGGTGTTTGCGTACGATGGCCGCGAGGGGGCTCATGTAGACGTTGAAGAGGGTGGGGCTCAGGGATGATCCTTGGGGGACGCCGCAGATGACTTCGGAGGCCTCTGACTTGTACGGTGGTAGGCGGACTCGCTGTGTTCTTCCGTCGAGGAAGGAGATGATCCATTCCAGCGCCTTGTCCTGGATTCCGATGTTGCTGAGGCGCCGTGTTAGGGTGCGGTGGCAGACCGTGTCGAATGCCGCGGAGAGGTCTAGTAGGATGAGGGCCGCTGTTTCTCTATTGTCCATCAGGGCTCGGATGTCATCGGTGGCGGCGATGAGGGCGGTCTCGGTGCTGTGTTTGGCTCGGAAGCCGGACTGTGAGGGGTCGAGGGATCCGTTCGTCTCGAGGAAGGCGGCCATCTGCTTGTTGACGGTCTTCTCGATGACTTTGGCTGGAAACGGGAGAAGCGAGATGGGGCGGTAATTCTTGAGGTCGGTGGGGTCCGCTGTTGGTTTCTTGAGTAGAGCGCTGAGTTCGGCGTGTTTCCAGCTTTCAGGGAAGATGGCGGTGTCGAAGGATGTGTTGATGATGTCTCGCAGGTGGGGTGCGATGACCGCGTCGGCCTTGTTGAAGACGTGGTGAGGGCAGGGGTCGGTCGGTGATCCGGAGTGGATGGAGTTCATCGTGCGGATGGTGTCTTCGGTGCTGATCGGGGTCCAGGCGTGGAGGGTGGTGGTGGGGGGGGGTGGCTGGTCGGTCGTGGTGTGCGTTGGTTGGTTGTTGAAACTGCTGTGTATGTCCGTGATCTTGTTGTGGAAGTATGAGGCGAGGGAGTTGCAGAGGTCTTGCGATGGGGTGATGTCGTTGTTTCCTGCGCTGGGGTTGGAAAGCTCTTTCACGATGTTGAAGAGTTCCTTGCTGTTGTGTGCGTTGTTGTCCAACCGGTCCTTGAATGCTGTTCTCTTGGCGGCGCGGATCAGCTGGTGGTGTTTCCGGGTGGCAAGTTTGTAGGAGGTCCTGTTGTCCGGTGTCGGTTCCCTTTTCCAGACTTTCTCGAGGGCTCGGCAGTTCTTCTTGGAGCGCTTGAGTTCGTCGGTGAACCATGGGGCCTTCTTGCTCCCGGGTCTGCTAGGCGGGGTTCTCAGCGGGGCGAGTTCGTCCGCGCAGTTGCTGATCCACTTCGTGAAGTTATCGGCGGCCTGGCTGGGGTTCGCTGAGCTGGCCGGAGGGTGTTGGCTCAGGGAGGTGGCGAGCTGGTCTGCTGTGATCTTGTTCCAGCTTCTGCGGGCGGTGTGTTGCTGGTGTTGGTGGGTCGTCGTTCTCTTGAAGGTGAAGTGGACGCAGCTGTGGTCCGTCCATTGAAGCTCTGTGGCGTGGCTGAAGTCGATGTCTGTGCTGGATGAGAAGACGGCATCGAGTGTGTGTCCGGCGAGGTGGGTGGGGGTGGACACCAGTTGCTTGAGTCCCAGGTTGGCGAGGTTGTCGAGCAGGGTGCTGGTGTTGTGGTCGTTGTTGTTCTCCAGATGGAAGTTGAGGTCTCCCAGGAGGATGTAGTCAGCGGAGGGGAGGGCATGCGGGCTGACGAAGTCGGCGATGTCCTCGCTGAATTGCGTGCGTGGTCCAGGGGGTCGGTAGATCAGGGTGCCTCTGAGGGTGGTGTTCGGGTTGGTGTGGATCTGGAAGTGCAGGTGTTCGGCGCTGGTCAGGGTGTTGTCGGTGCTGGTCGTGAGACGGATGGTGTTCCTGTGGATGATGGCGATGCCTCCTCCCATCTGGTTGGCGTTTCGGTCCCTCCGGACGATCTTGTAGCCCTCTGGGATAGCGATGGCGATGTCGGGAGCTGAAGAGGCGTTCATCCAGGTCTCCGTGAGGAAGGCAACGTCAGGGGCAGTGGCGTCTAGCAGGTTCCAGAGTTCGATGGCGTGTCTGTGGACGGAGCGGGTGTTGAGCAGGATGCACTTGAGGTGGGTGCTGCTGGAGTTCGACTTGGCGGGTGCTGGTGCGGGGCTGGTCCGGATGCAGGAGAACTTGCAGGCGTGGCAGCTGAACGGTCCGTGGGTGCGTCTTGGAGTGGCTTGGTGGCAATCTGGGAGTCGGCCAGGAATTGTTTGACAAGAATGCTTTACATCGTCAGTGAGACAAAAAAAGAGTAGCCAACATATATTTAACATGAACGATGGTGAAGGATATCTGCAATGTGATCAAAAATGTATTACAATGTGTGCACGCCAATTGTGGTTAATTTATAAAATACATTTGAAAATAAGCTCCCATTCACCTGCCATCATACCACAGTCCGGTAGCAATAAATACATGCCAAGACCTGTCTGCCTTAGCTTTACTCTATTGAAGGTCCCTCAAATACTGTACTTTATTTGTTAAATAAAGATTATCTGGAAAATATTCTTTTATTCATGTATTTCTTTTCCAATTCAGGAACGAGATGACCACATCGTGATGCTCTCCACTCATTTCTTTGACGTATTGCAACTTTTGACTTAATAAAGAGCTCCAAATCCTCTCAGCTAGGTCTTTACAATGATCACCTCCCAACATAGATATATACATGCTACAATACAAGCTGGTGTTTTTAAATCGTGAGTGAAAGATGCCATGTGCCAAAAAATGTGACGCTAATTGTATTTTTTTAAATATAGATTGCACACCCATTTGGCGTGGTGTATCCAGATGAACATTCAAGCTCAAAAACCTTTGATCCTGACGGATTCACAGTGATTGAAAATCTCAAAGCAATCCGCATCAAGGTGCTGTATCACTGAAATACTGTTTTTCTGACAATGGTATAGATAGTTTTAAGTTCATTGACACATTTTTGGTATCCTTTAATTTTCAATGAGCAACCACAGAGAGACTGTGACTGGCAGAGGTTTTAACTCTGCTTTCAAATGCTCACAGTGTATAAAACAGATGCTAAGAAAGTTACTGATGTAGTGATGGTTTCTGAAAAAATAATTACAAATAACGTAAGGTTTGTATCTGTAATTTGCTGAGTACAACATAGGATCAAGTATGCTGCTAGCTGATATGCTGTGCAGATTTATACAAATACAGCTCTTTAACTAAAGATGAGCATTAAGAATAGGAAAACAGTGGGGACTTCCGGGAAATACATGCACGGTCAATATGATGTTGAAGAATTGAGTATTTTGAGTGAAGTAAAGTGAAACCGATTTTACTGTCGTGGAAGCAGTATAGGAGAAATGTGTATTCACTTTTTTGGCGAAATGTAACTAGTGTTCATTGATCTGAAAACGTTCGTGCCTACTTGCTTAAACCAAAGATAGTATTCATTGCATCTTTGGGCCTAATTTAGAGTTTTGTAGATAAGGTGCTCCATCGCAAAGGTAACCGAGTACTCTGCAGCTAACCCATGCCTTTGCGTGCTTCATTTAGGCACAGACAAACCTTAAGTATTCCATTGACCTAACCATTATTTCCTTAGTCAAAAGAATATTTCCTTTTAACTGCCCAAGGGAGTAGGGATCATCAGAGGAAGGACATGAAACCATCAGCCCTATTTATGGTGGACGGTATAATGCCGAGGGACAGGAAAAAACACAAAATGACTCCCACACCATGAAAGAAATCTTCCAGAGTGTTGAGGTCATTAGTTTTTTATTTTTTCAATACAAGCTCCCATTTTGTGAGAGTTTGCTTTTAAAAAATAAGAAAGCATTCAAAAAGTTTGATGGCCGGTCATTGTGGCTGACGGTACAGTTCACCAAACATTTAGTACGTTGACAAAAATCGTCATGAAGCCAGTTCATGTCAATGTGAAGAGATGTTCACGAGGCCATGGGATATCTCTAAATTTCATGGTTGGAAGTAATGTTCTCCCCTATCCCAACAGAGTAAAGGCAGTCCGTCAAAGTCTAAATTTGTCTGTTTGTCTCGTTAGGAGCAGTATTTGGTTCAATATAGTCCAATGCTGGCCTGCTTTCTATTTTGATCTGCAATTGATGGCATTCTATTGAATTTCTATTCAATTTGGAATCCGCGAGGTTTGCAATATCAATTAGTAAAACATTCTACATGGGGATTCCTTATGTTTCAAAATATCCCCTGAAACTGAGGTGAACATGGAAAGCTCCAAATATGAGAGATGTACCCTGGCAGCAAAACCTACTATCCACTGCTTTACACTAATGTCACAGAACGTCACTGCTGCTCATTAATATCACAGTGATAGTACTCTTTGGAACATACTTGTTTTCTGGCACAGGAAAAGGTCCTTTGATGGGGATCAATTCTTTCTGATGGATACATCTGCCTGTGGATTCCTCACCTTTTATAATATCCTCTGCGCCAGCATTCAGTGGAAACTTTTTCCTAGCTCCACGTCGACGAGGTCATCACAATACTATGGCTCCGCTTGCGCATCCGTATGACGTCACCGGAGCCATAAGAGAGCCTCGTCGGCGTGATGAAGTCAGTTCCCTTTTTCCCATGCCGTCGACACTTAACGGTTTTCTGGGAGTCTCCAAACTGTGTCAAGTCACTATGTTGTTTCTCCAGTTTTAACTGTTGCTTTGCAATGGCGACTTCAAACAAGTCAGGATTTAAGACCTGTAGAGTGTGTGGGGGTCATATGTCCATCACTGACCTGTTTGTGGTGTTTGTCATCGGACCACGACGTGGAGGGCTGTTGATGGTGTTGTAAAATGAACCCAATGGCTCTGAAAGAACAGGAGGACAAGCTTTTTATGGCAAAATCAAGGAAGGTGAAGATAGGGCGAAAAAGATCAAAGTTGAAGTCGTCGACTTCGAATGCTTCAAAGTCAAGGAAGCACAAGAAGAAGAGGAGGCATGGCTCTCAGCGCCGTTCATCGACGGAAAAGGCTTCAAGATCACCTTCTCTGGCTCCTTGACGTCATCAAAAAGGCTTTGGGGCCCATTAGGATGGCGGGCGGATTGCCCCCGCCAGGACAGCGGTGGTCACCACTGGCTTGCCGGGGGCAAACCGCCTGCCATCCGCTCTGGAATTAATAAGTAAAATTAATAAGTAATATATATATATAATTAAATAAAACATTAATTAAACATATAATATCTATCTATCTATCTATCTATATATATATATATATATATATATATATATATATATATATATATTTGCACAATATCTCTCCCTTCAAGGGCGAGAACACGGAGTCGCTTTTGAAAACAATTCCAGCACTTCACTGCATTCAGAGTTTCATAGTGATTTATTAATTGTTGTTTTTTTGACCCCATGGATTAATAAATCACTATGAAACTCTGAATGCAGTGAAGTGCTGGAATTGTTTTCAAAAGCGACTCCGTGTTCTCGCCCTTGAAGGGAGAGATATTGTGCAAATAAAGAGCAGTTGGGCTCAACTGCGGGAGTGACGCGACCACGTTTGCAGCGCCGATTTGGGGAAGGAGAGAGCCATAAGGAAGTGATAAATATATATATATATATATATATATATATATATATATATATATATATATATATATATATATCTACACATAATAATTCGTTTTGATAATTATTTTATTAACTTATAAATTATTAAAAAATATAATAAATTACATACACATCTATACACATACAACGATAACATAGATAACAATTAAATAATTATGTATAACAAATTATAAAAAAATACATTCAATTTGAATATTTTTAAAATTAATTACATACTACATTAGCTAAAATATACAAAAAATATTAAATAGCGGAGGGAATAAAATTACTTTTCCAACTCCCAAAAAAACAACAGTAAGGAAAATGTTGGATAGTGTAGGGCTTAACATTACTATTCCCACTCCAGGGAGTGCAACAGTAGGGAAAGTGTTGGATACGGTAGGGGTATAAATTACTATTCCCACGCCAGAGAGTGCAACAGTAAGGAAAGTGTTGGATAGCGTAGGGGTAAAAATTACTATTCCCACTCCAGAGACTGCAACAGTAAGGAAAGTGTTGGATAGCGTAGGGGTAAAAATTACTATTCCCACTATAAAGAGTGCAATAGTAGGGAAAGTGTTGGATAGCATAGGGGTAAAAATTACTATTCCAACTCCAGAGAGTGCAACAGTAGGGAAAGTTGTTGGATTGGATAGGGGTTAAAATTACTATTCCCACTCCAGAGAGTGCAACAGTAGGGAAAGTGTGGGATAACGTAGGGGTAAAAATTACTATTTCAACTCAAGAGAGTGGAACAGTAGGGAAAGTGTTGGATAGCGTAGAAGGTAAAAATAACATATTTATAAATAAAATATATTTTTAAAATAATTAATGATCTAATTATTAAATAACTATACATTAGGTATAAATACCAATACATAATTATTAAAATCATAGTTACCAATGAATAATTAATTAACAATAAATGAATAACGAATACCAATGAATAATAATTAATACATATAAATGACCAATTAATAAATATTGAGCAATAACATATTTTCCATAACAAAAAACATATTAACTATTAAAAAGTAACAACCAATTAAAAATATTGAATTATGTAATTTTTCATACCAACAAATAAAATTATTAAGCATGATTTACCAATCAAAAATACCTTATTAATATATTGATTAAAAATATAAATTAATAATATTTAACAATACTTAATTGCCAATTAATGATTAATCAACAATACATTAATTTTCATAACCCAAAAATTAAATTTTAAAATATTTACTAATTAATAATTAATGTCCAAATTAATTATCAATACCCAACAATAAATGTAATAATTACCTAATTAGATTTCAATTACTTCCAACACTATTCCCCTATAAACGCACAACACACTCCAATAATAAAATAATACACTTAACATAATTATCAATTAATCAATTAATAAAAATTAATTACCAATTAATAAAAACTAATTACCAATTAATAATTGATTTACAATAATATAATTATCAATAATAATAAATGAAAATAAATTATTACTTAATTACCATTACATTTCTTCCCACCCTATTCCCCTATAAACCTACAACCCGCTACAGAACTAAAAGGCAAATTAAAAAAAAATATTTAATAATTCCTAAAAATTATTAACTAATTTACTCTAATTAAATTACTTCCCACCCTATTCCCCTATAAACCCACAACCCGCTACAGAACCTAAACGCAAAAATTAATTAAAATTAATGAATAATTCCTAAAAATTAATAAGTAATTTTGTATAATTAAATTACTTCCCACCCTATTACCCTATAAACCCAGAACCCGCTATGGTACTAAAACACAAAATTGACTTCAAAAAGACATTATTAACATATAAAAATTGTATACATATATTTTAAAGCCAGTAGAACACTCAACAAAAAACATATAACACATACATATTAAATACATAATAAAATACATAACAATATTATAAATATCGATATTAGTAACATCGATATTAGTCACATCGATATATTTCATATCGATATTACTTACATCGATATAAAAAAACAATATCACTTACCTTAGGGTCGATATTCTGTCCATCGATATTCTTAACATCGATGTTCTGTTCCTACGATATTATCAACTCGATATTAGTTTAGGTCGATATTTAATTTTCGATATTTTGACTTGCTCACCCCTCGTGACATCATGCAAGGTGGGTGTGGTGAAGGTGAGACACTGTCAAATTTGGTGGCTCTACTCGGCCAATCTGAAATCATTTGGTAGGAAATCGTCTCACATGAGATACTGAGAGGGGTAGGTCAGCCACTGGTGGTATCCAGACAAACTGGCACTGGCTTTACCCGGTACAGTGTAATGAGTAGTTAATTAAGGGGGATATTCACACCAGTATGGGTAGATTTACGCAATATTATTTAAGATTGATGTTTTCATGGCTAATATATATATATCAAGTCTTGAAGGCACAGGGTGTTTCCAAGGGGATTTAAGCAAAGACGCACAGCTGAAGGGACCCTGGTATTGCAATGTGTTATCCCCCTGACTTCGCAGGATTACTGGGCGAGCTTCAAGCATTATGGAACAAGCAGGGCAGCTTTAAAAGGGGGCCGTGCCCCAGCTGTTTCTTTTCCTGGCCCAACCACCACAGCTGCTGAATGTACCAAGAGACGACACAAATAGACATTTACTTGTAGTCCAAAATCGACATTCTCAGAGACGACGTCATCCTCACACCAGCTTGTGGCATGAAGCACCAGAGCTAATTTAATTTTCACCGTATTGAAGCAGTACGCACGCTATGGGACTACAGGCACTGAGTAAAGCCTGACTGTAATCCTCAAAACACTAAAGACTGTGGGCGGGCCATCATAGACGCAGGACTGGCCTTTAAAGGGTCAGTCTGACCTGTTCAGACCTCAAAAAATGACGCCCAACGCACACAGAAAGGATGCTGAAAGCAAATGTAACCAGGAAATCTTAAAGGGCGTAGGGTTCCAGCATTTTACAATGTCGTTCACTGGAGCGTGGCCACTCTAAAAACTGAGGGGCATATTATCAATGCTGGTGATATCCTATTTTCGCCGCTTTAACAGCTGTTTTTGGCCGCTAAGCGGCAATAATACTATTGCCCAATTAGCAAGCTGTCGCTAACTGATGTTAGCGACAGCTTTATACGATAGCGAGCGGTTTGGGACCCGCTTTGCATGTTAGCGATAATTATCGCTAATGACATGCAAAGTGGGTGTTCCCAACCCGTTAGCGACTGAAAGCAGTCACTAACGTCGCTGACGCCTATTAGCAAGGCAGGCTTAGCGATGGCAATATTTGCGCTAAGCGCCAATATCACCAAAAACTATTACCTGCCCAGACCAGTTCTTAGCCATGTTATCCAATGGGAGGTGGATAACATGGCTAAGAACATTTAGTCGCTAATGCGTGAATATCACTGTATTCTCAGCGATATTCACGCTATCGCCGGAAAATAATTTCGGGCGTTGCTTAGCGATAACAAAATCGTTGCTAAGCCTAGTTAGCGATAAATATCTCAAATCGTTGGTAATATGCCCCTGAGAGCCCTTTGCATCAGGAAGAAAGCAGCAGTGTGCGCCCCGACCTCTTCGCATGTCGTATATGTCCTTGATTTTTTGCCAACAGCACTGCGTGCTGGGCCTTGTTCCATTTTTCTTCATCATTCTCAGGTACCTAGGACAGTATTTATGAGGAAACTAAAACACAACTTGTCATGTGTCACACCTTCTGCAGGCGTTTGTACACCTAAAACCACTTTGCAGGCTGGAAGAGGTGGTTTCACGTTTCCTCGTTAAAGTTGGCTTAAAGTCGTGCAAGTCAAGGGAGCAGTATCACACGCAACACACTTTCAGACAGCCCTGGCTTTTAAAGCCAAAGTTACTTTACAAACTGTCCATATTCATAGTGTAAAAAGCAAAACTACAAGTTGCGAACAGCCAGTATTGCCTCAGGGCGTCATACACGGTGGCCTTCAGCAACTAATAGTGGCATATTAAAAATTACGCGCGGCTGACTTAAAATCCAGTCGCGACTAGATGTGACACACATGAAAGTTTTGTCTAATGGGCAGTTATTTGACATTTAAGCGCTATCCAATTCTCAAATGTACACTGAAAAAATCCCCTACTCTCTGCTACCCCTCTGCTTCAACTAACACTATATCGTCTGTCACCGTTTCGGGACAGTTTCCTGTTACCTGAGGGCTGCTAGCGACCGCCAGTCCCCAGGCTCGTGTCCATGAGCAGGGGCAGCATTTTTTCTCTGGAAATCAAAGGTAGCGAGCAACTCCAAAAGCCCAATGGAGGACCAGCGGGCTAAGCGTTCAGCTTTAGCCCTGCTCCCTGCTATCTCTTCCCGGGGCCTCAGGTGCCTGGCAGTCACACGTCCAGGAGCTCAGCACACTATTTGATGCGAGTGGATACTTTCGTTTTGCTTCTGTGTTATTGCAGGGGAAAACAAGCATTTGCAATGCAAAAGATGTCCAATTTACACAAGACCTATTGCATTGCAAATGATCGGCAACTTGGCATCACAGACAACATGAGGGCACGGGCGGCGTGGGGTTGGGGGGTGTAGAAGAGGAAAAGGCATGGACAAAGATCCGTGACACCACGTGTGCACGAAGGAAATAGGAAATAGTACAGGCCCCGTGCAACAACGAAGTAAAGGGGCCAGTAACAATGGGTAGATACAAATGACAACATGGCTGTACTAAGGAGGGACTAACAAGCCTCATAATGAATCAGAAGCCAGAATTCATAAAGGACAAACACACAAGCCAATGAAAAATAAGGGCGGTGAGTGTGCAAAGCTTCTCTCCGTAACCAACTACCACAGCTCTTCGCAGAGCAGCGCTTGTGCGCTGGCATCGCGCTCGACCTAAAAAGATAGTGGGTTAAAGTCTAACATATAGCGCGTTTTCTGCAATAAATAATCTGGAGAAACCTTTTTCGGGAAAGAGAATTCTCCTTCATAATTGTTTTTGTAGGAAAAAGCTCCTGTGCTTTTCACTAGGAAGTTTCCCTCTGACACAGCTCTGTGAAGAGGGCAATGTCTACAGAAGCTATGTTGTGTTATGCTGATTTGTAAGGTACACTATCACTCAAGAGGATATTGTGGCGCTGTGAAGGTGTGAATCTAGCCACACCTAGGGCCAAATTGGACTATTGGAAACGCCAAATCTTCAGCTTTTTTGCAGAAGTCACAAAGTGAGGAAAATGCTCTTATTTTTTTTTTTATTTCAAAGAATTTAGGTATACAAAAAGAAAAAGGAAAGGGGGTGTTAAAGAGGGTTTGTGAACATTTGTAGCTAAGACAATATATATTTTCTATTAATACATCCATACATAGGGTCCACTATAGACAGATGAATAGACAAATGTACAGCACAGATGTGTATGATACATTAATGGCCATGATCATAGGCCTGAGTAAGAAAGATAAAAATGGGTGGGGTGAAGGGGGAAGGATGCCTGAGATGGTTAACGAGTTCAAATAGAGAAGGAGGGGTAGGAGAAGAAAGTGATGTCAGAGGTATTGTAAAAACAGGGGTGAGGTGGTCAGCATTGTTGCTGTTATTGGTAGCTAAGAAAGAGAAGTGAAAAGACGTCAGTGTTGGGCATTAGGACATATTGTGTTCTAAATCATGGAGGCTTGATTTTTTATATGTATAAATCGAGTGTGTTCCATAGTTTCTGAGATGTGAGACTCTTGAACTTATTGTTAGTAAGTGTATTTTCTGATGGATACTTCTGCCTGTGGATTCCTCACCTTATAAATAGCCCCTGCGCCAGCATTCCGCAGAAATTCTTTCCTAGCTCTCCCACGAAGACGAGGACGTCATAATAGCACAGCTCCACTCACGACACAGTATGACATCATCGGAGCCATAGGAGGAATTCGTCAGCGTGCTGACGTCAGTTCCCTTTTTTCCATGCCGTCGACAGATAACTGTTTTTCTAGGGGCTCTCCATTTTCTTGAAGAAAACTTTGTATCCCTATTGATTTCTGATGGCTACTTCCAGGAAGACTCAGTTTAAACCCTGCAGAGAGTGTGGCGGGCATATGTCGATTACGGACCCACATGAAGATTGTCTCTGGTGCTTATCGTCAGACCACGACGTCAAAGAATGGCGAAGCTGCAGGAAACTGAATCCTAAAAACATTAAATAGCGTGAAGCTAAGCTGTTTATTTCCAAAGCCAAAAAAGAGAAGAGGTGTCAAAAAAGGGCAAAGTCATCGCCTTTCCATACATCGAAGTCTAGAAAACATAAGAAGTCTAAGAGGAGACATGGCTCTCGCCACCGCTCTTCAAAGGCCAGGGCTTCGAGGTCGCCAACTCCGACTGAGCGACTTCGAAAAAAGGACTTAGGGGCATATTATCAAGGGGGTTTATCTCCGCTTTTTTTGCTTTAAAAGCCAAGAAAGCTGAGATAAAATTATCTCCCTAATACCTAGCTGCCGCTAACACCAGTTAGCCACAGCTAGTAGGAGATAGTGACCATCTTGGGTCCCACTTTGCATGTCAGTGATATTTATCACTAATGACATGCAAAGTGGGCGTGCCAAGATGTTAGCGACTGGAAACAGTTGCTAACATCGCTATCTCCTATTACCAACTTTTGGAGATATTCGCGCTAAGCGCGAATATCTCCAAAAGGTAACACCTGCCCTGAGCAGTTCTTAGCCATGTTATCCAATTGGAGGTGGATAACATGGCTAAGAGCATTAGCTCGGTAATGCATGAATATCGCTGACTTTTCAGCGATATTCATGCATTGCGGCCGATTTTTATCGCATTTGCGATAAAACTTGGTAATACATAGGTTTATCTGCGATAAAAATCGCCGCAGCTCAGCGGTAAATTTTTGTCTCTAACCAAGCAATAGCGATAATTATCGCTATTGCTTGGTAATATGCCCCTTAGTTTCTCCAGCTGCATCTCCTCGGGTGACGCCGATTACATCTCCGGTTTCGGGGTTGCCAGCTTCGAAAGGCTCTTCACTGCATGAAGGCTCGCCGGCTCCTGCGATGTCTCCGATGCCCTAGGGAGTCATCACCAGGCCAGGTGGCTTCACCTGTGCTGGCGCCGTCCCCTCTTCAGCCTCCGGTTCGACCTCAGGTGGTTCCACTTAAGGAAGGTATGGCTTTATATCCTGCTTTTCCTGCTCCTGGGTCAGACTCTTTGCATTTTTTTAATGTGATGTTTGGCATGTTTGCCTGGGCCTCTGCTCCATCCGGTGTGCCTTCAGGCCACGTGGGTCCTTTGGCCTTTAACTTGGGTGTTCCTCATCTCTATCCTCAAGCATCCTTCATGCCATTCCTGCCGTGGACTTCGGCTTGGCATTTCCCGGCGCCAAGGTCCTCCACTCCGGCTACTCAGACTCCTTTGGCTGTTGAGTCGGTGCTGCCTCGAGTTCGATTGAAGTCGCGTTTTGAAGCTGAGGCTCCTCCATCGACGTCGTTGATATCATCACCGGCGCTGTGTGTGGCACCACCAACGCCGATTCCTAAACAACGCTCTAGGAGAGAGGCGCAGAGACTCTTTGAAGAGGAGGAATATGCACATGATCAGGTGGAAGGAGAGGTTATTGAGTCTTTGCATGAGTTTGAGGGCCAACATGAGGCTAGTGGCTTGGATACTTCTCCTGAGTAAGATCTCCCATCTGCGAAGGCTGGGGTTCTGCAAGACATTGCTCCTTATCATGTGGTAATAAGGAAGGCGGCTGATTTGCTTGGTCTGCAGCTTCCCTCAGCTGAGGTAAAATCTAATATCCTTACGGAGGTTCTTAAAACAGATTCCTAATCTTCTGAACTGTTGCTTCCCTTTACTGAGGCTTTGACGGAACCAATAATGGAGGTGTGGCAGAGGCCGTTGTCTGCTCCTGTGGTTTCTCGGTCCATCCGCAGAAGGTACAGGCCTGCTCCTGGGGATCCGGCTTTTTCGTCTTCACATCTTACACCGGAAAGTTTGGTTGTCCAGGCTTCTTGTGCGAAGCAATCTTCTAGTTCTTTCCCTACCATTGTTTGTGATAGGGATTATAAAAAAAATGGAGCGGGCGGCAAAGAAGGTATTCTCTTCTGCAAGTATGGCTCTTAAATCCACTAATGCAACCTGTCTTCTTGGAAGGTACGTCCATGCTTTGATGGACTAAGTCATGCAGCTAGCTCCGGTGGTGCCTAAGGAGGATCGGAATAATTTCTTGGAGGTCCTTTCAGATTCTCAGGCTGCGGCCCGTCAGGTGATTCAATCGGGTCTGGACACTGCTGACTCTGTGGCTCGTGTGATGGGGTCCTTTGTGGCAGCAAGGAAAAAGGCTTGGCTTCAGTTGTCTGGTTTCTCACCTGATGTTCAGGCGACTCTGCTGGATTTGCCCTTTGATGGGTCAAAACTCTTTGGTTCAAAGGCGGACTCAGCCTTGGACCGTTTTAAAGACAGCAGGGCTAGTGCAAGGTCTCTGGACCTCCAGGTGCAGTCCAGAGGATACGGCTAAAACCGGGATCATGATTTTTGGAGATCTGCTTCCTTTCATGGCCACCAGCAGCCTCAACAAAGCCAGCAACAGCAGAATACCTTGTACAAGTCGTACAGAGGGAAAAATGAAATAGGCCTCAGGGGAGCAGCTCAACAACAATCAGTCTCCTCCTCCTCCACTTCCCCTCCCTCCACAGTTGGTACAACAGTAAAGCAGTTCTAGATCGGACCAACATGTTCTAAGCATGTTGATCCGGTTGGAGGTCAGGTGTCCCTCTTCCTACAAGACTGGAGACTGATCATGTCAGATCGTTGGGTCTTGAATCTTGTAGAGAATGGCTACGCCCTTCCCTTTTTTGGAGTAACCCCCTCTTTACCCTCCTCGCCAGGGTTGGTGCTCAGAGGACCACTTATGCTTTTACGGCAGGAGGTCCTTACCTTGCTACAGAAAGGTGCAATAGAGGTAGTTCCAGAACAGGAAAGGGGTCAGGGTTGCTACTCCCGGTACTTTCTGATCCCCAAAATGGACGGCCGTTTAAGGCCAATCCTGGACCTCAGGATTTTGAACCTTTACCTCAGACAGGAGGAGTTCAAAATGTTGACCTTGGCTCAGGTTCTTCTTGCACTGCAACAGGAAGACTGAATGGTGTCCATCGGTCTTCAGGATGCGTATTTTCATCTTCCCATCCTGAGGTCGCATCGGAAGCTTCTGCGGTTCACGGTAGTATCACAACATTATCAGTTTAGGGTTCTTCCATTCAGTCTCACTTCCGCTCCTTGAGTCTTTACAAAGGTGATGGTGTTGGTAGCGGCTCATCTCGGAAGGTATGGGGTTCCTGTTTCCCCTACCTGGATGACTGGCTGTTTAAATCAGGGTCTTCAGAATTGGTATTGCGCAACTTGTAGGTGACAACTCAACTATTGTTCCAATTGGGTTTCTCAATAAATGTACCCAAATCTCACCTGGTGCCTTCTCAGCGCAGCCTGTTCATATGGGCAATACTGGACACTTCTGTGTGTCGAGCATACCCTCCTCCGCAGAGGATTCTCGACATTCAGGAAATGATTCTTTTATTTCACGACGGAGCGGTTGTTCCAGTCCTGAAGGTCCTTCGTCTGCTCGGTCTGTTCGCTTCCTGCATACTGTTGGTCAGTCATGCATGCTGGCACATGAGGGCACTCCAGTGGTACCTCCACAGGCAGTGTTATCAGCACAACGGAGATCTCGGGGAGAAGATCAGAATCTCCAGAGAAGCTGCAGCGGAGCGGACTTGTTGCAGTGTGCAGGGCAACGTGTCTCAAGAAAAGCCCTTTCAGTCTCCTCCGCCGGTGCCACAGTGATCACGGATGCCTCCACTTCAGGGTGAGGTGCTCATCAGGGGGATCTGGAGGTCAAAGGTCTTTGGTCTCCAGAGGAAAGGTTGCTTCACATCAACCTGCTGGAATTGCGGGCGATTCGTTTAGCACTAAAGGCTTTCCTTCCTTCTCTTCGTGGTCAGTCGGGTCAGGTCCTGACGGACAACACTACCGCGATGTGGTACATCAACAAACAGGGAGGTGTAGGGTCGTATCGTCTCTGCCGAGAGGCTCTGCGACTCTTGTCCAGGGCTCAGGGCCATCGGATTTGTGTGTTTGCAAATCATCTGGCCGCTGGGCTGAATGTACGTGCGGACACTCTCAGTCGGTGTGACTCTGCTGATCCCGAGTGGAGGCTTCACCCAGAGGTGGTCCATTGCATCTTTCAGATGTGGGTGTTTCCTCGGTTGGACCTGTTTGCCACTCGCGAGAACGCGCACTGCCTGTTGTTCTGCAGTCTCCAGTTTCCGATGCAGGGAGTGCTGGGGGACGTGTTTCAATTGGATTGTAGCTCGCAACTCCTTTACGCATTTCCTCCCATACTCATGATTCCTCGGGTTCTGAAGAAGATTCGCCACACCAGGCCTCAGTTATATTGATCGGCTCAGATTGGCCAAGAAGTGTGTGGTACACAGATCTACTTCTCCTCTCGTCACACCCTCCGCTCCGTCTCCCTCTCAGGACAGACCTCCTCTTGCAGTTGCAGGGGCAGGTTCTACACCCCTACTTCCAGAGCCTAAACCATCATGCCTGGAGATTGAACGGGGCAACCTGAGTTCCTTCTCTCTCCCACCGGATATAGTGGAAGTTATTTTATTGTCCATGCAACACTCCACTAAGTCAGTTTACTTTTCCAGATGGTCCAGATTTGTTAGGTGGTGTGGAGTGAGAGACATTGACCCTTTGAAGGCCTGTTTGTCTAATATTCTGGAGTTTTCACTTTCTTTGGCACAGCAAGGTTGTGCTGTGGCCACTGTTAAGGGTTATTTGTCAGCTTTTCTATGTTTGCCGGACCAGCCGTCTTTATTTAAGTCCCCATTGTCATCAGGTTCATTAAGGGTCTTACAAATAAGTTCCCTCCCACACCTTTCATCATGCCTCAGTGGGATTTGAATCTCGTTCTTACCTTTTTAATGAGTTCTACGTTTGAGATTCTTTATACTTGCCTGAAGAGGCTTCTTTCTTTTAAAACGGTTTTCTTGGGGGGCGTGGCCAAGATGGCAGGCTGAGCGGTCGCACTTGCCGAGGGCTCTCGGACCCCTGAATTCCTGCACCGCTCGGAACCGCTGATTCCCCCCCGGATCACGCGGCCACCGAGCCTGGTGCTTGCGGTGGAGGTGTGGAGAGCCTGCTGAGCCTGGTTGGCGCCGTCGGGGACGAGATTTTGGCCGGTGTAGCCCAGATCGGACCCCGCTGTACGACCCGAGTGAGAGCTGGAAGCCGCGAGTCTCCCGACCCTCGGAGCGCGACGGGGCGATCGGCCTCTGAGGTGTGAAGCCCGCTGTGGTGCATGTGCTGTTGGAGTGGGATTCGGCGACGGCTCCGCGCGAGGCCTGGAGCTGTCCAGCAGCGGCTGTACGGAGCGGAGCGGAGGCGCAGAGCGGTGGCGGAGTCGGTGCCACCTCGCTACGCCAGCCCGTGGCTTGACGAGGCCTGCCGGAGGAGGTCGCCTCGGCTGGTTATCTGTGCGGAACTGGGGACCGAGTCTCCCGAGGTTGATCTCTCCCTGAAGCAGCGGACCCCGGTGGCTGTTGCATTGTGACCTAGCCCCCTGGCCGGATTTCTGGTTCTTGGGTCGGAGAAGGACAAAGGGTCTCCATCTTGGGCGTTGTCCCCACGACACTACTGAGCGGCCATTTTGTGGAGTCCGGCCGGGCAGCTCATCCCTCCTGGCGCTCTTTGCGACCACTCCCGGCTGGCATATAGCCGCTTTCTCTGCTGTTCAGCGAGCCTCAGTGTCTGTTCTCGCTCTACGATGTCGAATGCCAGGGGACAGCGACGAGGCGACCGGACCCTGCCGGAGATGCTGGGACGGGGCGCCCTGCGCAGCGGAGGTGCTCAACCGGCCGCGACCTCCCCGGCACCAGCCAGGGGGGCAGAAGGTGGAGAGCCCCCGGTGACGAGGTCCTTTCTCGAGTCCCTGTTTAGCTCCCTGAGGGAAGACTTCCAAGCACTCAAGAATGAAGTGGCCGGGGAGGTCCGCGAAGTGAGGAGAGAGATGGACTCCCTGGGGGATCGGGTGAACACGGTGGAGGAAGCGGGCCACTCCAGGGATGAGGAGATCACCCATCTGCAGCAGGAGGTCCTACGGCTCCGGGAGCAACAGATTGAGCTACAGGCCCACGCCGAGGACCTTGAAAATCGGTCCAGGCGGAACAACATTCGGGTCCGCGGAGTGCCGTCTGGTGAGGAGGGTGAAGACGTGACGGCATATCTGGTGGCCCTTTTCCGAGCGATCCTGGGAGAGCCGGAGGACTTTCGGATTCGCATTGACCGGGCGCACCGGGTGGGTCGCCCCCGCAGGGCCACGGCGCCCGCCCCCGGACATTTTGGCCTTCCTCCCGAACTTTCCTTTGAAGGAGCGGATCCTCCGTGAGGCACGAGGGCAGCAGCCTTTTCGATTCCGGGACCATCCTGTGACACTGTTTCAGGACTTATCCACAGTCACGTTACAGAAGAGGAAATCCTTCAAGATCGCTACGGACTTCCTTCGGGAGCATGAAACGCAGTACTCCTGGGGGCACCCCTTCCGCCTGATCTTCAGGTGGAACGGTGTCTTACATCAACTTCGGTCCCTTCAAGATGTTTGCGCGGTGCTGGGCCTCACTGCAACGGACACGGATACCCCGGCCCCGCGACGGAGGCGCAGCAATCGTAACGGCTGGCAACGAGCTGAGGGGGGGGCCTCTCCCCCGGCGGAGCGCCCGGGCTCGCCTGCAATCCGGGCTGAAATGGCGGCTGCCATCCAGGAGGCCTCCAGAGTGGCGGCGAATGGCGAAGTGGCCTTGACGGCCTGAACTTACTCCGGGGGGAGTCTACTTTAGCACATTCTTATTGCAGGTGCGGGGTTTCGGGGGGTGGCACGGGAGGAAGGGCGAGTGCTGAAGGTGGTGGCTGGACGTCCACTAGGTTGACTTTCCACGGCCTTGCCCGTTTTGGGCCGGACTGGGACAATGTCTTTTTTGAAAAGTTTGAGAAGCGGGGGAAGGGGTTGGGGCGGACGGGCAGCTGTTTTGTTTTTGGGACCTAAAGGGGGGGCCAGTGCGGGGGGTGGTGTGGTTTTGCTGGTGTAGGGGCGGGGGGGGGGGTTTTGGTCGTGGGGTGTTGGGGTTCGGGGACTGTACTGTGCCAATGGTTGATTCAACGTTGCTTTGTTTTGAGGTCTCGAAGGGTGCCTTCTGTGTTTGCTGACGGGGCTTTGCCTTTTGATATGTGCTCCCTGAACTCTCTCTTAGATGGCTCTTAAGGTGCTTACTCTCAATGTGAAAGGGCTGAATAATCCGGTTAAGCGGCGGGCAGTGTTATCCCTGTTGGAAAACTCACAGGCGGATATCTGCCTGTTGCAGGAGACCCACTTGCTGGCTAAGGACTGCTCGCGGATGCGAACCCCCAAGTTCCCCACACAGCTATTTTCCTCTAGCACTTCCAAGACGGCAGGGGTGGCCATTTTGTTTTCTAGAAGGTTCAGGGGCGAGGTTGTGAGCAAGGTGGCAGAGCAGAAAGGAAGACTCCTGGTATATAGAATCAAGGTGGGGGGCTTAGCACTGACTGTAGGCTCCGTTTATTGCCCCAATGATCATCAGGACCAATTCTTACACAGGGCCTTGGACGACGTTGCATTCACCTCTGATAGGCACATAGTGTTGGGGGGTGATTTGAATCTGGTTTTTGACGCGGCGCTGGATAGGTCTGTGCAGCGGCGCCAGCAGTTGGGTGAGCTTTCGGGCTCGATTCGAACTCGACTTGCGGAGCTGGACCTGCATGACATGTGGCGCTGCCTCCACCCCACCACCCGCGCATACTCTTATTTCTCACACGCCCATAGATCTTATGCGCGCTTGGACCACCTCCTAGTGTCGGGCCCGCTGCTTCTTTTGGCTTCGAATGCGGACATGGGGGTCCTTTCTCTTTCTGATCACGCCCCAGTTGAGGGCACTTTCACTCTTCCGCCGGTGGCTCGGTCGAGGGGGGTTTGGAGGCTCCGAGATACGCTTTTGCATAGGCGGTCGGTGGTGGATCAGATCAGGGCGGCCATTTTGGCCTTTCAGACCGTGAACGACAATGGGGACACCTCCCGTGCGACGCAGTGGGCGGCCCTGAAGGCCGTGCTCCGAGGCGAATTTATCGCGATTTCCGCTGCCGAGAATAGGGACCGGCAACTTAAGAGAGATGAGCTCACCCAGCAGGTGAGGGAGCTGGAACAGGTTCATCACAGGACAGGGGCCCCCAGGGTGTGGCGTCAGCTAAAGGCGGCGCAGAAGCTCCTGGCAGCCCTAGACACGGATCGGGCGGAGTACGCAGTGCTCCGCCTGAAGCACAAATATTACACAGGGGGCGATCGGTGTGGGCGGCTCCTGGCTAACAAACTCAGGGTGCAGCACCAGCAGCATCGAGTGAAGGAACTGCTGGACCCGGCCGGAGGCAGAGTCACGACCGATGAACACATAGCGGATGTCTTCCACGGCTTTTATGCGGACCTCTACTCCGGGGAGCCCCCTTCGGCCCAGGCTGAGGGGGACTACCTGGACTCGGTTCCGCTTCCGTCGCTGACTCAGGATCAGGCTCAGTATCTGGAGCGTGACATACGCATTGAGGAGGTGGTCACGGCGATATCCCGGCTCAAACTGGGCAAGGCCCCGGGTCCGGATGGCTTCATCCCGCTGTTTTACAAAACCTTCTGTCAGGAGCTGGCGCCTCTGCTGACTCGCCTTTTTAACTCCTTCGCAGAGCCGGGAGCCATCCCCTCCGAATTTCTCCAGGCCACGGTCTCAGTGATCCCTAAGCCGGGCAAGGACAGGACCGCCTGTGGGTCCTATCATCCCATTTCGCTGCTGAACACCGATTTGAAGGTGTTCACCAGTATCTTAGCGGCACGCCTGGCGTTGCATCTCCCCGGCATGGTTGACTCGGACCAAGCGGGCTTCGTACCCGGTAGGCAAACGGTAGATAATACGAAGAGGGTGACGCACATTCTCGAGAAGGCTTCTAGGATCCCTGGAGAGAGGATGCTCCTGTCCATTGACGCGGAGAAAGCTTTTGACAGGGTGCACTGGCCCTACCTTGAGAAAGTCCTGAGCAAATTTGGGATAGGGGAGAAGTTTCGTCACCTGATCTTTAACTGCTACCGGTTCCCATCTGCGGTGGTCCGGGTGAACGGCGGCAGCTCTCGACCCTTCCCCATTGAACGGGGCACGAGACAGGGATGCCCGCTCTCCCCTTTGCTCTTTGCCTTGTACATGGAGCCATTTGCCCAGAGGGTTAGGCAGAACCCTGACATTATCGGTGTCCAGATGGGCGGGTTTCGCCACGCGATTAGCCTGTACGCGGACGATGTCATTCTGACGCTGGATGACCCGCGGAGATCGCTACCGGCCTGTGTGGAGGAACTGAACTTATTCGCTGATGTGGCGGGCTTTAAGGTGAACCTGGGTAAGTCGGCCGCCCTGGACATCTCGCTATCTGCTGCCACTAGAGTGGAACTGCAGAGGCTTTACCCTCTGAGCTGGTCCAAGGACCAGATCCCGTATTTGGGGATCCTGCTGGCGCCCTCCCTCCCGGAGATGGTTAAGGCCAATTACGCAGCTCTAGGCATTAAAATCAAGGAGGAATTGGGCCGGAGGGATAAAGGCACGCTGTCGCTACTGGGTAGGGTGGCCGCAGTGAAGATGACCCTTCTGCCTCAGGTGCTTTACCTCTTCAGAGCATTACCGCTCCACCCTCCTGCGGGGTGGCTCGCGGAGACTCAGACTGCCATTGCACGATTCGTGTGGCAGGGCCGTAGGCCGAGGATCAAGAGGGGCATCGCTATGCTCTCGCCGGAATCCGGAGGGCTGGGGATACCGGATTTACGGAAATATTTTCAGGCCGCTCAGCTCCGATACCTCGTGGAATGGAGCCGGTGGGAATCTGATAAACACTGGTTGTTCCAAGATCAGGCGGTGGCGGGTAGGACGCTGCAGGAAGTACCATTCCTGAGGCGAGCCCATCGGCCCCCCAATCTTTACGCGTCTTTGGTGACGCGGGTCCCGCTCCAGACGTGGGACTCGGTGGCTGCCAGATGCGAGTTGACTACCTTCCCCTCTCCCTTCACGCCGCTCATTGGCAACCCGGACTTCGGCCCGGGGCTGGAACAGGGAGCCTATGAACGCTGGCGGGTGGCCCGCTGCTGCACTCTGTACCACTTGTACTCCCCCGAGGGAGTTGTCTCCTTCCAGGACTTGCAGAGGGATTATGGCCTCCCTGAGACGGAACGCATGCGATACATGCAGGCGCGCCACTGGGCATTACAACCCCAAGTGCGCGACGCGGCACACAGGGAAATCACGGAGTATGAGCGTTGGTTAATTACTCGCACGTCGGACGCCAAACTGATCTCGGACCTGTATAGAATGTTGCAGCCCCCCTCATTTCACATTCACAACCCTGGTCGGGAACGATGGGAGCGAGAGCTTGGGCGCGAGCTGAGTCATAAAGAATGGGACCACATCTCCTACCGCGCGCGCCACTCGGCCTACCACACGGGTCTTACAGAGACCTTTACTAAAATTTCGACCTACTGGTACCGCACTCCGGAGAAACTGCATGAGATGGATAGGGCGATACCAGGGACGTGCTGGCGCAACTGTGGCAACACTGGTACACTGACACACATACTGTGGCATTGCCCCCTGCTGGCTCCGTACTGGGAAGAGGTCCTGAGCGAGGTTGACAAATGCTTTGGGATAGAACTGCCTAGGTTCCCGGCCTATGTCCTGTTGGGGTTGCCGAATGGGTTGATGTATCCCCTTAGGTCCAAGAGGGGTAGACAGATCGCAATTGCGCTGGGGTCAGCGGTGCAGAATATTCTCATACACTGGCGCACTACAACACTTCCCTCTGTAGTTGGTTGGCTGCACAGATTGTGGCATGTTCTTGGAATGGAAAAGATGTCCTTAGTGGCCCTGGGGGATACTGATACCTTTGAGGAATTGTGGGAGCCCTTTCACAGCCTGTTATGTTCTGAGTTCCGAGAGATTACCTGCCCTAGATATCTGCGGTTGTTGAGGCTGACGCCGCCGCCGGACCCGCCTGCCTGAGTGGGTGGGGTTGGTGTTGCATAGTAGCGATTCATGGAGAGTTCACAGTGGCGGAGACTGTAGATGCTGGCACAGTACAGGGGGTGGGTCGGGGTATGGTAGTTGGGGGTTCAGTTTGGTTGGGTAGGTTTTTTGGAGCGGGGTTGTTTCTCCTCCCTTCACCCCCCCCCTTTTTTCTTTTTTCCTTCCCCATGCGTTTTTTCTTTTGTTCCTTCCCTCCTGATTTTTTTTCCTCTCCTCATCCCTCCCCTCCCCTCCCCTTCCCCCCCCCCTCCCCTCCCCTCGTCGTTTGTCCGTGCCCACAGGTGCTGAAGCTATGCTCCCGAGTCGGACGTAGCCTCTCACAAAATTGTACCTGTGTTATTGTATTGGCTGTATGATGCGCACTGGTGCGCGGATCTTGTGGGTCACCTGTTTCTTACCCCTCTGTGTCCTATCCCACCCTGCTTCAATAAAATACTTTAAACCTAAAACGGTTTTCTTGATTCCCATTACCTCAGCTAGGAGAGTAAGTGAGCTTCAGGCTCTCAGTTCGAAACCTCCTTTCTTGACCATTCATGCGGGTAAGTTGGTTCTAAGGTGGTTACCCCTTTTCATATGGGACAGTCCATTACTTTACCCACCTTCTATCCCCCCCTCACCCTTCCAAGGAGGAGGAGAGACTGCATCGTATGGACCCTAAGAGAGCTGTCTGCTTTTATTTGGATCGGACAAGAGATCTGAGGCTAGAAGATCAGCTCTTTGGGGGCTACATTGGACTAATAAAGGGTAGAGCTGTGCACAAGCAGAAGATTTCCAGATGGATCATCTTGTGCATTAAAATTTGCTACGCCTTGGCTAAGAAGGAACCGCCTGAAGGTATCAGAGCTCATTTCACCAGAGCTAAGTCTACTTCTTCTGCTTTGGCTAGAGGTGTTCCTGTTCTTGATATTTGTAAAGCAGCAACTTGGGCCTCCCTTCACACTTTTGCAAAGCATTACTGCTTGGACTCTGAGGTTAGGAAGAATTACCATTTTGCTTGTTCTGTTTTGCAAGATTTGTTTGTCTAGTAAGGTGGACACCCTCCTCCAGGAGAGGTACGGCTTTGGGAATCTATTCATAAGGTCAATCAATCAATCAGAACATTTGTAAAGCGCACTACTCACCTGTGAGGGTCTCAAGGCGCTGGGGGGCAGGAAGCTACTGCTCGAATAGCCAGGTCTTGAGTAGTCTTCTGAAGGCTAGCAGGTCCTGGGTCTGCTGTAGGAGGATGGGGAGGGTGTTCCAAGTCTTGGCGGCAAGGTGGGAGAAAGATCTGCCACTAAAGGTTGCTCTACGGATGCCGGGGACGGTGACGAGTGAGAGGTCGGCGAAGCGGAGCTGGCCGTTGGGGGTGTAGGTGAGTCGTCTGTTGAGGTATGCTGGTCCGGTGTAGTGGAGTGCCTTGTGTGCGTGGGTGAGAAGCTTGGAGGTGATCCTCTTGTTGACGGGGAGCCAATGCAGGTCTCTCAGGTCGGGTGTTATGTGGCTGCATCAAGGGATGTCGAGGATCAGGCCTGCGTTCTGAATACGTTGTAGTTGTTTCAGGAGTTTGGCCGAGGTTCCCGCATAGAGGGCGTTTCCGTAGTCCAACCTGCTGCTGACGAGGGCCTGGGTGACTTTTCTTCTTGTCACAGTGGGGATCCACCTGTAGATCTTGCGGAGCATGCAGTGAGTGTTGAAGCAAGAGGATGAGACGGCGTTGATCTGCTTTGTCATGGAGGGGATAAAGTTGAGGATGAAACACAGGTTGCGTGCGTGGTCGGTGGGTGTTGGGGCTGTTCCCAGTGTGCTCGGCCACCAAGAGTCATCCCAGGCTGAGGGGGTGGAGCCGAGGATAAGGACCTCTGTCTTGTCTGAGTTCAGCTTCAGACGGCTGTTCTTCATCCACTCGGTGATGGCTTTCATCCCTTCAGGGAGGTTGGTTTTGGCGGAGATGGGGTCTTTGGTGAGGGATAGGATCAGCTGGATGACATTGGCGTAGGAGATGATGTTGAGGTCGTGCAGTCGGTCAACGTAGGCGAGCGGTGCCATGTGGATGTTGAACAATGTCGGGCTGAGGGATAAACCCTGGGGTACACGGCTGATGATTGGTGGCTTTGGAGCGGAAAGGGGAGAGGCAGTCGCTCTGGGTTCTGCTAGAGAGGAAGGAGGTGGCCCAGTCCAGAGCCTTTTCACGGATCCCAGTGTAGGTGTGTGGGTAGGGTACGGTGGCAGACAGTGTCGAAGGCGGCTGATAGGTCCAGGAGGATGAGGGCCATGGTTTCGCCGTTGTCCAGCAGGGCCCTGAGGTCATTGGTGGCGATAATGAGGGCAGTTTCGGTGCTGTGGTTGCTGCGGAAACCAGACTGGGACGGGTCCAGGATGCTATTCTCCTCAAGGTAGCAGTTCAGTTGTCGGTTGACGGTCTTCTTGTTGACCTTCGCCCGGAACGGGAGCAGGGACATGGGCCAGAAGTTCTTGAGGTCTTTGGGGTCAGGCTTGGATTTTTTGAGTAGGGCGTTGATCTCGGCGTGCGTCCAGATATCCGGGAAGGTCGCTGTTTTGAAGGAGATTTACCAAAAAAGGAAAGAAGGATTTTCTATAAATGATTTGCACATCAACATATGTCTCCTTATTTTTCAACAACAGTATCTATATAAATACTCAGATCTCTTTGGAGTGCAGCTATGATATGGAAATGCCTATCTTCCTACAGCATTAACCAAGGACAATCTGCCCACCAAGCGTGTTATGGAATTTCACATCCATGAAAACAGGAAATCATATCAGTGCAAATCATCACTAGTTTCTTTCATCCATGTGCAATTTGCGCACAAAATACAGTTTTTTAATCCAAAAGGAACCACTTGGTGTAGATACAAATCAATCTTTATTTCTTTTTAAGACCGGGTCCTTCACAGCCGACGCGCGTTTCGCCCCATATGGGCTTTTTCAAGGCTAAAAAGAATGATATCTACTGCAATTCGTTTCCCAATATTCCCTATATTCACAATTCCTTTCTAGGTAAGCTGTGCAGTGAATATCCAAGTATTATTTTGCTGTGATAAAGGTGAATAGTTGTCCCTCTATGTTACAATTATGGAGCCATGATAAGTTCCAGCATCGAGCCGTAAGCGTGCATCCCGAACGATAGGTACGTGTGACCAGGTTCTGTTCTGTTTTGAAGGAGATGTTGATGGCTTTCAGGAGATGGTGTGCAATGGTGGAGCTGGCTTCTTCAGGGCACAAAATTATTTATACGCTCTATTCCAGGAAGGAAGCCGTTTTTCACGTGGTGCGGTACGAGGAAGGAGGATGCAGGGAACTTAGGACTTTATCAAGAGTCATCACTGATGGAACAATCGTTTTTCTGTCCATCTCCCTCTGAACACTAATCTATATAGTAACTAAAGAGGACTGTTCATAGACGTCTTGCCAAATTTCTGAAGACGACTTACATTTTGACTACTTGTTTGCGCGTATAAATAATTTTGTGCCCTGAAGAAGTCCCTTGAGGAGGAAACGCGTCGGCTGCGATCACCCGTGTTTTGACTGTACACCTTTTTTGGAATAAAGAAAATCACAACTAAGAAAACCTACGTCTGTGATTATTGGCATTGTAGTTCTGCAATTGTGTGGTGCACCTCTGCATTTATGTATTGATTTCTTGAGTTCTTGGATGAACTATCACTGTGACAGTGGGTGTTAACCAGTGTGCATTTGGGTTAGGTGCTACAATTAGGGATTTTCCACTGTCTCTTCTGTCTTTTGAAATGGTGGAGCTGGCTGTGTTGAACTTGTGGTGTGGGCATGGGTCTGACGGAGATCCGGAGGGGATGGTGTTCATGATTTTGATGGTGTTGTTGTCGCTAATGTTGGTCCAGGAGAGCAGGGGATCGGTGCGGATGGAGGTCGTGGGGACGAAGGTCTCAGTGGTTGTCGGGGTGGTCGTGACGTTGAGGCTGTTGTGGATGTCTGCGATATTGCAATGGAAATAGGTGGCAAGAGAGTCGTACAGGTCTTGCGCAGGTGGGATGTGGTTGGTGTTGGAGTTGGGTTGGAGAGTTTGTTACGATGTTGAAGAGCTCTTTTCTGTCTTGTGTGTTGTCATCTAGGTGGTCTTTGAAGGAGGTCCTTTTGGCGGATCTCATGAGGTGATAGTGTCTGCGGGTGGCGTTCTTGTGGGCGGCGTAGTTGTCCGGTGTCGGTTCACGGTGCCATTTCTTCTCTAGTTTTCTGCATATTTTTTTGGAGGCCTGGAGGTCCTCGTTGAACCAGCTGGCTTTCTTGCTGGTGTGTCTGTTGGAGGGTTTCTTGATCGGGGCGAGGGTGTTGGTGCAGTCGTCGATCCACTGTCTGAGGTTGCGGGTGGCGGTTTCGGGGTCGGTGGGGTCGGTGGGTGTGCTCCGGGCAAGGGTGGTGGTTAGTTGGTCCTCGGTGACTTTGCTACAGCAATGGCGGGGGATCTGTTGGGTGTGGTGGTGAGTGTTGGGCTTCCGGAAGGTGAAGTGAATACAGTGATAGTCTTTCCAGTGGAGTTCGGTGGTGTGGCTGAAGGAGACGTGAGAACTTGCTGAGAATATGGGGTCAAGCCTGTGGCCTGCGGAGTGGGTGGGTGCTGTAACGAGCTGCCTGAATCCGAGGTTGGGGAGGTTGTAGCCTGTGTAGGCGAGGGCGTGTGAGCTGACAAAGTCGGCGATGGAGTCACTGAACTGTGGCCAGGGTCCGGGAGGTCTGTAGACCTGGGTACCTCTGAGGGTGGTGTTGGGATCGGTGTGGGTCTGGAAGTGCAGGTGTTCCGCGGTACTGAGGGGGTCGTCAGTATTGGTCGAGACTCTGAGAGTGTTCCTCTGGACAAATTGATTCCTCCTCCTGTTCCGTTGGTGCGGTCCCTGCGGGCAATCTGGTAGCCGTCCGGGATGGCTATGGTGATGTCGGGTGCCGAGGGGCGTTCAGTCAGGTCTCTGTCAGGAAGGTGACATCTGGGGAGGTTGAGTTGAGTAGGTCCCAGAGTTCAACGGTGTGTTTGCAGGCGGAGCGGGTGTTGAGAAGAATACATCTGAGGTGGTTGCGTTCTTTCCTGGTGGGAGGGCTGACCGGACAGAAGCTGGTGAAGATGCAGTTCTGGCAGGAGAAGGGTCCTTGGGTGCGCTTCGGGCAGCCAGGAAGCAGGTGTGTGATTGTCCGGTGTTGAGTGCGGGGAGGCTGCTGGCATTGTAGCCGAGACGGTCGTCGTGGCATACGCGGTTGCCAGGGGGTCTGTCACTGGGCACGGTACAGGCGCGGACAGGCGCAGACGGGCTTGCCTTAGGCGCGCCTTTGGCGCACCAGAGGCGCTGTCGCCATTTGAAGGGGAGGGGAGGGGCAGGGTTGATCAGCAGGGAGGCGGGAGCGGGGTTGGTGTCAATAACGGCGGAAAAATATGAGAGGGAACAGAAGGGAAACCAGAAAAGGAAAAGTACAGTGGCAGAAAGGGGGTTAGAATAAAAGAAGAAATAAAATAACCAGACCAGAAGCAAGTAGCAAGAACAGAGGGAAGGTAGGCTTAAACCCTGTACAGGAGGGTTGGCTGGGAAGTTGACGGGAGCAGTGAGATCCTTGGACCAAGGTCTGAGGAATCACGCGCACTTCCCCGCAGTGGACGCCTTTTGAAGGGGAGATGGGAGGGACGATCAGTTGGGAGGTGGGAGCGGGAGGGGTCAGGGAAGCGGTGATAATGGTGGGAAAATACGAGGGGGAGCAGAAGGTAAACCAGAAAAAGAAAAGTACAGTGGCAGAAAGGGGGTTACAATTAAGCCTGGGCAAAGCACTACGCTACGCTCGCATAGTTTGTGAAGTTTGCACTACTTTGCACAACGTGAATTGCACGTAGCACAGTGCAAACACGCATAGCGTAGTGTAGCGCAGCGGTCATTTTTTGCTTGCTCGCGGTCCTCAACGTCAAGTTGGTGACCAAGAGCAAGCAAAATGACATCCTGGCGAGACTTTTTCCTCGTTCCCATTCAGCAACATCAAGTTGCTGATTCGCGAGCGTGGAAAATAAAACTCCCGGCGACATACTCAATGCGGGGGGGGTCAGGTTTCTCATTCGTGTGGTCGCATATGCTCCCGACCGCTCGCGATGAGAAACTACCGGTCTGCGTTGAGAAAGCTGCCGCTCGAGTAAAAATCTACTCGAGCGGCAGAAAATGACAGCTCGCACTGTGCAAGATGCTATTCTCAATGATTGCACAGTGCAGACAAGCAAACAGCATTGTGCAATCATTGCAAAAAACGCACTACGCAGTTCGCGTAGTGCTACGCGTAGCTCGTGTAGTGCAAAGTGCACTTTGTGTAGCTATGCGTAGTGTGAACTGCACTTCACATAGCTACGCATAGCACTACTTTGCGAACTACGCCAAGGGTTAGTTAAAATAATAGAATAAAGTAACCAGACCAGAAGCAAGTAGCAGGAACAGGGCAGTCAGGCTTAAACCCTGTACGGGAGGGCTGACTGGGCACGAGGAAGCGCAGAGCACCGCTGGGCTGCTGGGAAGCTGATGGGGCAGTGAGATCCTTGGACCATGGTCTGAGGACTCACGCGCTCTTCCCCGCAGAGGACTCCTTTTGAAGGGGAGGGACGATCAGCTGGGAGGCGAGTGCAGGGAAGGAGGGGTCAGGGAAGCGGCAATAACGGCGGGAAAATATGAGGGGGAGCAGAAGGGAAACCAGAAAAGAAAAATACAGTGGCAGAAAGGGGGTTACAATAAAAGAATACAATAACCAGACCAGAATCAAGTAGCAAGAGCAGAGGGCAGGCAGGCTTGAACGCTGCACGGGAGGGCTGGCTGGGAGCGAGGCGGCACAGAGAACCACTGAGCTGCTGGGAAGCTGATGGGAGCAGTGAGATCCTTGGACCAAGGTGAGGAATCCACAGGCAGAAGTATCCATCAGAAGAACAAGTTACTTACCTTCGGTAATGCCTTGTCTGGTGGATACAGTATCTGCCTGTGGATTCCTCACTGTCATGCCCGCCTCCTCGTTGTCCACCTGTTTCTACCAAAAAAGTATTTATTTGTTTGACATGGTTACTTTTTAATATGTCTTAATCATGCCTATGTTTTGATAATCAGAAATGCCTATTCTGTTGCTATTTCTCTATGCCTTTATTGGTTATGCATTTGTGGTTTTATATATGTGTATATATTGGTACACTATGCTTACATTTAAAATTGTGTCGGTCCGCCCGTTTGCCTCGGTGGCATAGAAAAAATGGGTGGAACTAATGTCAGCACACCGACAAGGTCCTCTTGTGGCTCCAATGACTTCATGAGGTGTCGCGAGTGGAGACGTGATATTGTGACATCCTCGTCCTCGTGAGAAAGCTAGGAAAGAATTTCCATGGAATGCTGGCGCAGGGGGTATTCATAAGGTGAGGAATCCACAGGCAGATACTGAATCCACTAAAAAAAGCGTTACCGAAGGTAAGTAACTTGTTCATCTGGGTTTATGTTGAAACAGTCCCACACTCACCAAGTATCGAATGATAGATTTTGGAATAATTTCCATACACAAAGAATGTTTTTTAGTCCTATCGTTAATTGGAGGTCCAAGAGACAAGTCTAGTGTGTTAAGTTCCTAGGCAAGGGAATGGCACCAATGACCTAGGGTCACTGTGTAGAAATTGAGGGAAATATCAATCTTGGAGATAGCATTTATTAACTTTTGAACCTCCATCCAGAAGGAGTTAAGTGTTTACAGTGGAATAGCATATGAGGGTGCCAGGAGAGTTTTGGCAGTTCCAACAGATGTCAGAATACACAAGCCCTAATTTGGATAGCTTCTCTGGAGCACAATATACCTTATGTTGTATCCAATATTTGGATGTATGTCGTTACAACGCATGCTTTATCCACGCATGCCTTTACAACGCAGGTTTTACAACGCAAGTCGTTACAACGACTTGCGTTGGAGGGTGCTGGATAGTGAATAGTTTAAATAACTATTCCAACTCCAGACTCCGTGGTCAGTAGGAAAGGTTTTGGATAGTAAATTAAACTACTCCATATCCTACAGCGCCCTCCAGCGCAAGTCGTTATAACGACTTGCGGTGTAATTCCTGGGTTGTAAAGGTACTGTGTGGAAAAAGTTTCGTTGTAAAGGATGTTTCCCCAATATTTGCATTGTGAGAGAGTTGGAGATATTTTGAATTTGAGGGCATAAGTCCCAGGCGCGGCCAGTACAGGTAAGAGTAGTGGGGTGGGGGCCAGGGGTCAACAACAGACAACAGAATATGAAAAATAAAATTGTAAAAAAAAAGCACTTACCTTGCACTAGGTAGGTGGTTTTCTTTATTTCTTTATTTTATTTTACCTACTCCATTGTCTGTCGACTTCCCTCCTGCCCCACCCCACCGCTCCTACCTGTACCGGCCGTGCCTGATAAGTCCAGATCTTTTCCAAGTTTCATCAGTTAAGTTTGATAGATTAGAATTGAGGGTGAATTCTATCCATGTCGTTTGGATTCTGGAATTGGATTTATTGTTTGTCTTGGAAGAGTTTAGTGCTTTGTAGACTGTGGCAGCTGCATGGGACAGGTTGTATAATTTATATAGAAGGGGAATCAGGTCTGATTTGAATTCTTTTTCATGTTGATAGGCAAATGTTTTGGTAAATAAGATATTCTTTAATGGCCAAGGGGCCCATGATGGGGAAGTGCCATCAATTTTAATGTTGGGTTTATTCCATATGGATGCGTAGTCTGAATTAATTCTCTATGGTAGTATTTTATCAAGTGTTCTAAGTGCTGAGATGGTGTCTTTAAGGATAGCATGCAAGTTGAAATGGGATGTTTTCATGGTTAGAATTGTGATTAGGGAGTATGGTTTGGCTTGAGATTCTTCAATATGTGCCCTTGCGACCCCACCAGGTCTTGAAATTTGGCGAAAAGACTGAAAAAGTTCCTTTGATTCTTTTTAGAAGTTTCTCTTCAGTTAGTTTCTTTGTGTTTTCTAGATTACAGTTGAAATATATACCTAAGCATTTGCTCTGTGAAGACTACCAATGAAATTTAGTGTTATTTACTATGTTCGGTAGAGTTAAATTGTTTAGAGGGAAGACTTTGTTTAGAGGGAAGTCCTGGTTCTAAAACTCACTTTATTAATAAATTGTCCGAAATAATCGCCCCTCACATCCTAGCCTCCAATAACTTTTTCTTACTTGGAAATTTCAACTATCACGCAGAGCTTGTGTCAAACCCACACACCATAGATCTTATCACCAGCCTAAGCGCGCTTGGATTAAATCAACTAGTCACCGGCCCTACACACTCTGCCGGCCACTCACTAGACCTATTATTCTCGTATTATCCTCTCTGTCCAGCAATTCCCAGTCCTAAGGTCAGATCACCATGTAATAAAATTTCAGATCCAAGGGACACAGAGATACTCTCCCCCATCATGTGAACTTAAACTATGTCGACCGTGGAGAAACATTCAAATAGAGCCCTTCTCTACCCTCTTTTCCGTTCCTTCAACGACAGAAACGACTCAAATTGACAAATCTACTAATGATTTGGAAACCACAATAAGTAACACTTTGGACATTATCGCCCCCGTCAAGGCCATCAAATGTCCAGTTAAACTCTCGCCTTGGTTCACCCCCGATTAAAAAATCGACAAAAACACAGCTCGGAAGGCTGAACGCAAATGGCAACAGTCGCAAAATGAACCAAATAAGCAACAATACAAAAAAATGCACAAAATTCATATGGGCCACATTGCCTCAGCTAAAAAAACATACCTCGCCAGCAGAATAGATCAAGCTTCCAATTCACACAAGGAACTCTATAAAATAATCAAAGAATTCACCAACCCCTCTGCATGCCAAACTTGCCTCAAAGCCTCCCAAGAGTGGGTTGATTAACTCTCATCCTATTTCAAAGCAAAAATAGACAATATCTATAATCAATTTCCTCTCAACACCAACCCCCTATGGAAAATAATTCAACCCGCACACTATCCTCCCCCTCTCTTATACAATTTCGCACAATAACTGAGGAAGAGGTGGGCCTAACCCTTAATAAGATAAAATCAGGATCCCCAGATGATCCAGCATCTGCCCAAATTATCTCAAAAATCACTCCGTTCCTGATTCCTAACCTCACCGACACCTTCAACTCTCCCTCACACAATCCACTGTCCCCAACCACTGAAAAGAAGCCACCATCCAACCAATTCTAAAAAAGCCCACTGCTGATCCAACCCAACTCTCCAATTATCGTCCCATTTCCCTCATACCTCCGTTTGGAAAAACAATGGAATCACTGATTAATCACCAGCTCTATCACTACTTGGAACAAAATAAACTACTTGATCCATCCCAATCTGGCTTTCGGGCAGGCCATAGCATAGAGACCACCCTCCTTGAAATTGTAGACAACATCAGGCTCTCTCTTGATGCCAGGCAATCTGCAGTCCTCATCCTGCTTGATCTCTCCGCAGCGTTCAACACCATCTCCCACAGCACCCTGCTGCTCCGTCTGTCGGAGATTTGGTGTCGGAGGCCCAGCCTTAGGATGGATCAGGAGCTATCTGTCTGATAGGTCATCCAAGGTCCAATTTGGCTCCTTTGTGTCCAAAAAACAGAGCATTGACAAAGGTGTCCCCCAGGGCTCGATATTGAGCCCGACTCTATTTTATCTTTATTTGTCCCATTAGCAAAAATCATCCGTAACAATGGGTTTGACACAGTGTCATACGCTGATGACACGAAACCAAAGTCAGATTTTCCAACTGTATGGCATCAGTTAATGATTGGATAGCTAACAACCACCTGCTACATAATGCCAGTAAAACGGAGATCCTGCTCATCGGTAACGCGAACAAAGTCTGGACCACCGACTGGTGACCACCGGTCCTAGGCAAATGTCCCCCCCCCCTAAAACTTCAGCACGCAATTTAGGCTTTATCATCGATGACAAGCTCTCCATGGCGGAGCACATTAATACTACTGTGCTCACCAGCTTTGACATCCTGAGAACCCTAAAACAAAATCTTTAAATGGATTCCTTTTTCTTCTCAGATGCCCCTTGTACAAGGCCTCATCATCAGCCGTTTAGGCTAAGGCAATGCATTACTCGCAGGCAGCAACGAGGAACATCTGTCTAAACTTCAGGTGTTGCAGAACACAGCAGCCAGAGTGGTTCTCAATCTTCCTCCTCGCTCTCACTCAGCTCCTTCTTTGAGGGCCCTACACTGGCTGCCCATGAAAAAAAGGATCATTTTTAAAACTTGCTGCATAATTCATAAAACTCTCAACGGCAATGGCCCCATGTATCTTGCAAATAAGCTAAGAAGGTATGCACCAGCCCAATCTCTCCGCTCATCCAGCAAACTACTTCTAGCCGTACCCAAAGTGTGAACTATCAGAACGGGGGATAGAGCATTCTCCAAACTCGGTCCAGAAACTTGGAACTCTCTTCCTATCCAGCTATGTGATGAATGCAATCACAAAAGCTTTCGCAAACTCCTGAAAACGTGGCTCTTCCGGCACAAGTGAGTCATCCACTGTAACCCTTCTACACCCGCTGGCGCTGTGAGACCTACGGGTGATACATGCGCCTAACAAATACCAAATACATACATACTTTGTGTTTCTCGAGCTTCAATGAGTAACCTGAGACCTTTGTAAATGATTTAATATCGCCTAGGATTGCGGGAATGGTAATTTACGCCTCTTAGAGAACGTAAGTATGTCATTCACGTAGGTGGCAACTTTGTAGGAAGTGTTCCCCATAGAAATGCCTTTAACGAATGTGTTGGTTCTGATGTTGACAAGTAGACGTTTGATTGCTTAGAGATAGAGTAGGGGTGAAAGGGGACAAGCTCGTCTACTCCCTTGTGCTAAGACTTTTTTATTTGAGAGGAAGCGATTAACCTCTTGAATGCTCATAACGAGCTGAGCTCGTCATGAGCCACGGCGCTCCGGTGCTCATGACGAGCTCAGCTCGTCATGGCCCGTGGAACGCTCACACGCGGGGATAATTCCCCCGCTGTGCTGAACGTTCCACAGAGCCAATGCACCAGAGATGAGCTGAGCTCGTCATGAGCACAGGAGCGCCGTAGCTCATGACGAGCTCAGCTCGTCATGAGCATGCGGGCTCTGTGCGTGCCTCCCTCCCCCCCAGCACAGCGGGGGATTAACCCCCGCAGCGAAGGTGTTAACCTTATTGCCCAGAAGGTTGGGAGTATAAAGCAAAAACTTGTCGGATAAACATATCTCCAAGTTACAATTTGCGCAAGACAGCATGTAAAAAGGGCCAAGAGACCTTATCGAAGGACTTTTCTGATTCCAAGGCCATAAACATTGTGGGTGAATTGAGGAAGTTAGCTTTTTCAATGATGTGGCAGAAGGTTCTAACATTGTCTGATCCGTGCCTACCTTTCAAAAACCCAGTTTGTGATTGTTAGAGAAGGGAAGGGAGAATTCTCTCAAGCCAAGTTGCCAAGACTTCTGCATATATTTTACAGTCTAGGTTTAGGAAGGAAATCGATCTGTAATTTTTTTACCTCAGTAGGATCCTTCCCTTCTTTGTGAATTACGATGACAGCGGCTTCGGAGGTTGTACCTGTGATTTTACTGTCTCTTGAAATGTTGGAAAAGGGATTACGTTTGAGGAAGGTTTTATAGAAGGTGGCTGTCATGCTATCAGACCCTGGTACTTTTTCTGGTTTTAGAGAATATATCGCATTTGTGATCTCTGTGCGAAAGAAAGGTTGGTTGAGGAATATGAGATCTGGTTCAGAGAGTGTTGGAATTTGAATATTGTTCAGGTATTGCTCACAAGTGGCTGCTGGTGCCATTTCTATGGGGTTGTTTAGGCCATTGTTGTATTCGCAAAATACCTTAAATATTTCTAATGGGTCTATGGTAAGGCTATTTACTTTATTTGAATAGATGTGGTATGGTTATTGCTAGTTTGGAATTTTAAGTGATTTGGAAGTGTTTAATCTGCTTTGTTTGACTCTTTGAATGTTTTAATTTTGTTGTGTTGTATTCAGATATTGGCCCTGCTGCTCAGAAGATTGTTGTACTAATTTTTGATTCTCTTAAGTTGGTGTAAGAAGTCGTGGTTTTTATCTACAGCAAATTTATTTTCCAGTTGTTTAACTGACTGTTCCAGAACTTTGAGATTTGTGTTTGTTAGTTTGTTTATATTAGACATGATGTTAATAAGCTCACCTCTAATGGTAGCCTTCACGGCATCCCATAACGTTTCTTTAGAGATTTGGGGCTAGATGTAGGTAACTTAGAAATACCGATTCCTAAATACAGAATTTTACCGATTCAGTATTGAGGAATCGGTATTTCAGATGTAGGTAAGAATTCGGTAAAAAAATACCGAATTCTTAATATTCGTTATTACCGAATCGGTAATTGAGATTCAGTAATAACGAATACCTACCCATTCATTCCTATGGGCTTGGAGGCCGATCGGAATGAATGTGAAGACATTCTGTATTACCGATTCAGTATTACTGAATCAGTAATACCGGGAGGTATTTCAAGGGTGCCAGGGTGTCCAAAGGACACCCTGTTGCATCCCTGAAATGTGCATGGGTGCACATATGGCACACATGCATGCCCTAAGGGCATGGATGTGTGCCACATGGCACATTTCAAAAAGCAAAAAAGTGCTTTTTGAAAGGAAATCGCTATTTACCAGCAACTTGGAGTTGGTGGTAAATAGCGATTCCTTAAGGCTGAGGTGCACTGTTTTGAGTGCTACCTACATTGCACTTAATGAATCGGTATTACCGATTCCTTAAATGCAACGCCATAAGGAATCGGTATTAAGGAATCAGTATTTACTGATTCCTTAAAACCGAATCCTCTCTACATCTCAAATGCCTAAATACCAGTTGGTAACAGTGAAATTTAAAGAATTTCACAGTTACCGACCGGTATTGGGCCACCTACATCTAGCCCATGGTTAGTGTCATTATAGAGGATTTTATCTGATAGAGACTTCTATCTGCATATTCCTTACCTTTATATTTCCCAGGCATCAGGCTGGATCTGGAAACTTTTGCTGACAAATACCCCATGCGTGCGACGTTGGGTGGCTCCATTTGGCTCCGCATGACGTCCTGGCGTCGGTAGCGTCGTTTATGATGCCGCGTACCTACATAGGCGCCACCCAGGTGCGCAGATATCAGTTCTTTTCTTTCCGCACCAGATACGCAACAATCCGGGAAGAGCTACCCCTCTGCCGCTTTTTGGCAAGCTTTTTTCTCTACTTTTGTCAACATTTTTTAAGTAGTGACTTTGTGTGCGAGGTATGTCTGGTAGGAAGACAGGTTTTAAACCATGTGGGACTTGTTCCAGCATGATGTCAATAACTGATCCTTCACCGCGTATGTTTGTGGTGTCTTGAACGCGATCACGATTCGAAGTCGTGTTCAGACTGTCGGGCGATGGCTCCGAAAACCTTGAGGGAGCGGGTGATGAAGTAGCTCATGGCCAGGCAGTCGACACCGTTAAGCGAGCCCCCAAGGAGCTCATGGTCCCGTTCGCAGAAGCGGAGGTCTTGCGACCACTCACGGAGTCCTACGTCCTCTCCCTCCCATTCGAGGTCGTGTGGACACTCGGGAAGACACACAAGAAGAAGAGGTCCAAGCTGAGTTTGACTTTACCTCAACTGGCGTTCGTCATCGAGAGATTTAAGGAGCACCAACGTTCTAGGGACAGTTCTGCGGAGCTGGAGCCTGAGTCGACTTTGCACCTCCCTCCCTTTCCGGGAGCCAAAGCAAATCCCGCTCAAATTAAAGTTTTTACGAGGCCATGCGAGCATATTTGAACAAAACGACCCCGTTGGTGAGCCCTTGGGCACCGCGGGGTCGGATGAGGCTTCATCAGGTTCAACGCCCTCGGCTTCGGCCACGGTGCTGTTGAGGCCTTGGGGATCTGATCCTGGATCCAGGTCGACCACAGTTCTGCCAACGTGACCTCCTCCGGTGTCGAACCGGAAGTCTTTGCCTGTGATGTCGCCGTTGCCCATCGGTCCTCGGACTGAAGTTGCCCTCATTGCAGGTCAGGACTAATCTAAGTGCTTTCATCCTGGGGCTCCCACCTCTGAACCCCTATTGCCCTTTAATGAGGCACTTACGGACATGCTTCTGGGAACATGGTCCAATCCTAGCACAGGGGCTGTTTTGAATAGGACGATTGCACGCCGCCATCACCCAGCTCTGGGTGACCCAAAGTTCCTCAGCCAATAGCCCACCCCAAAAGTTTGGTGGTGCAGGCCTCTAATTTCCAGGGCGCATTCCCTTCCGCCCCTCCAGATAGGGAATCTAAGAGACTGGACTCATTTGGGAAGAAGATGACACCTTCCTCCAGTCTGGCATTGCAGTCGGTGAATACTGCATGCTTATTGGGCCTTTTATCCCACTCTATTTAGGAGACAGTTGCGCAGGTGCTGCCACAAGTCCCGGAGGAGACCCGGGCTGTGCTCTCCCAAGCTGTCAAGGACGGAAGGAATGAAGGAAAAATACAGTGTAGTTTGGATACAATTGATTCACTGGGCAGATCAAATTCAACAATGTTGGCCTTGAGGCGCTATGCCTGGCTTCGAACAAATGGCTTCTCGAGGGATGTCCAGGCCAATTTGATGGACATGCCCTACAATGGAACCCGCCTTTTTGGGGAAAAGGCAGATTCAGCACTTGTCAGGTTCAAGGTCTTTCGAGCTACTGCCAGATCCCTGGGCCTCTCCTCCACTCCTCGTGACCGATCTTCCTTTCACCCCTTTCGTGGCAACGGAAGGGGTTTCCAGCTGCATCATCCCTATCCCAGCCACTGTCCCACACAGACTGCCCAAGGGGTGTGTGGATGCGGTACATTCCACCCTTGGAATGGATGCCAGAAGTTGTGTATCTCACTGCCCTCCAGCAGCTGCAGCCTCCAAGCACTCCTAGGCTGATTCTGCAGGACCAAACTACTCCAGTGGGTGGGAGAATTTGTCATTGTGTCCCCGCTGGAGATTTATAAAATCGGACAAGTGGGTCTTGCAGATCGTCCAGGAGGGCTATTCTCTACCTTTCCTTTCTTTTGCTCCAACTAGTCTGCCAACTCAGGAACAGCTGGCGGATGATCATTTGAAACTGCTCCAAGAAGAATTTACAGCTCTTTTGGCCAAAGGAGCTATAGAAAGGGTCCCAGCTTCAGAAGGTGGCAGTGGCTGTTATTCACGCTATATTCTGATTCTGAAGAAGAACATTGGGCCATGGCCCATTTTGGATCTTCAAACTGTCAATCCCTTCCTCAAAAAGTAGAAATTCAAAATGCTCACTTTGGCTTTGGCCTTGTCTGCTCTAAACCAAGATGACTGGATGGTAGCGTAGTACCTACAGGACGTGTATTTTCAGATAACCATCCTGCCAGGCCACAGGCGTTACCTGCGTAGGCCACGACCAATGACTCTAAAACCTTCCCGAAGAGAGGTAGAAGAGAGATTGGCCTGCAGTTGTTCAGCGGATTAGGGTCTAAGGTAGGCTTAGGGTCCAAGGTAGGCTTCTTTAAAATAGGTCTGACCATGGCCACTTTCCATCTTGAAGGCACAGTAGAGTGAAATAATGAAAGATTGAGTAGTTTGGTTTGGCCAGGAAATTCTGCTGGTCCAATTATGGACATACATGGGCGGAGACCGGGTCTGTGGGGAGCCTGATTTCACCCACCTAAGGGTGGATGAAACGTTTTCATGCGTGAATTCAGAGAATTCATTGAAAAGAGTTGGAGGCGAGAGGTGATTGCTGGCAGATCTGATTTGATGGTTCGCTGGCTATGTGGGGGAAGAGGGTATGGATGTTATTAATTTTATCTACAAAGAAAGATGATAAGGTATCCACAAACTCTTGTGATGGGATCTGAGATGGCTGACAATAGGAGGGGTTAGTAAATTCTTTGAGTATCTTGTACAATTCTTTGTCTGAGCTGAAGGCTTGATTAATTCTATCCCCTAAGTAGATGTTTTTGGCTGTGGCAATGTGGTCAAGATAGCACCTGTGTAAGGATTTGTAGTCCTATCTATCTATGGCACTTTGTAAGTGTCTCCACTTGCATTCAGCCTTCCTGGCGGCAGTTTGTCTTCTTTTAAGTCTGTATTGAACCATGTGGATAGTTTATGAGGGTGTTTGACTTTTTTCTGTGAGCAATTCTGTCTAGAGTCTGACTGATTGCTGCCTCGAAAGATTCAGCTGCGACATTGGGGTTGTCCAATTCGGATAGGGGAGGTGGGGGGTAAAGTGTAGGTGAAAAAGAGACTAGCTTAATTTTGTCCCATCACTTGATTAACGTTGGTTCTTTTTGGGCATTTTGCAGGGTTGAGGTTACCTGCAAATGAATTTTTAATATATGATGGACCAAAGAACTGAAATTTGTGACAACCTTAACGTGGGACGAGTTGGTGAATAAAAGACCCTTAAACCCTCAGGGGGCTGCTTCTTCGCCAAGGCATAACTAATTTCAATGCAGAGAACAACCCAGGGAGAGATGGTTCTTTTCTACACTGCCTTTCCCTTAATTGCTCCCACATACCCCACAAAGAGTTGGTCATCCACCCGGAACTCTCTGGCTCGATCGAGGTAGAACGACAATGCTCTTTTTGGTTCCAGTCAATGGAGATACTGCTCTTCCTTAGAGGTATGTAGAGGAGCAAAGAAGGTGGGCAAAGTAATGGACTGACCTAGATAGAATGGGGTCACAACCTTTGGTAAGAATGATGCACTGGTGCAAAACACCACCTTGTCCGGAAAGGACATAAGATAAGGAGGTGAGCTGGATAGCGCCTGCAATTCACTCACCCTCCGGGCTGATGTAATTGCCACTTAGAAGGCTGTTTTGATGGTCAACAACTGGAGGGGGCAAATGTTCAAAGGCTCAAATGGAGCGCACATCAGATGAGTTAGGACCAAATCAAGGTTCCATTGTGGCTTAACAAAGGGTGTAGGTGGAAATAAATGAACCAACCATTTCTGAAATCTATTACTGAATTCCTCTCAATCTGAGTTTCGGGCTTTTCATAGCACCTTAACGGCCTTATTGGAAATGGTCGACAATATCAGACTCTCCCTTGATGCCAGACAAGCTGCCATCTTGGTCCTTCTCGACCTGTCGGCTGCCCTCGACACCATCTCCAACAGCATTCTTTTGGATGGTCAGCGGGAATTGGGTGTTGTGGGCACCGCGCTGAACTGACTCAGGAGGCCCATCATACTTCCAAAGTTCAAATAGGAGCTTTTACCTCCAGCAGCCAACTCATTGACAAGGGTGTCCCCCAGAGATCAATACTGAGCCCTACACCCTTTAGTTTGTATGCATCACCTTTAGCCAACGTCATCAAATCCCATGGCTTTGATATAGTGTTGTACGCTGACGACACTCAGTTGTTAATCATCTTCGGACCAGGTCCTACCGACATTAAACATAGATTCAGGCAGTGTAAGTTGGACATACACAGCTGGATGTTAAACAGTCATCTTCAACTCAACGCTAGCAAAAACAAAATTCTCCTCTTCGGCAATGCACAAACGTCGAGGACAAATGGTTGGTGGCCCACCACTCTAGGTATATGCCGCTCACCTAAGGCGGCAGTCTGCAACCTAGGAGTGTTGATTGACAATAAACTTTCTGTGTCAGACCACGTCAACCATATAGTTCGCATGTGTTATGGACTAATGCATAGCCTCAGTAATATCTTTAAATGAGTCCCACTCTCATCTCGTATGCCACTGGTCCAAGGATTAATAATCAGCCGCTTGGAGTATTGCAACGCCCTTTTAGCCTCCATAAATGAAGAACACCTAACAAAGCTCCAGGTCCCTCAGAACACAGTGGCTAGATTGGTTCTAAACCTTCAACCCCGTTCCCCCTCAGCACCGAGTCTGAAAGCCCTTCATTGGCGTCCAGTCAGGAAACGGATCAATTTTAAGATTAATAAGTGAATATGGCCCTCATTATCTGGTTAACAAACTGAAAAGGTATCAGCCCTCCAGAAGTCTCCGATCCGCCAATAAAAACCTCCCAACTATCCCAAAAATTTGTACAATTAAGAAGGGCGGAAGATCATTTTCCAGTCTTGCTCCCACTTTATGGAACACCTTGCCTCTGCATCTTCTTACAGACAGCGACCACAAGAAGTTCCATAAATCTCTTAAAACCTGGCTATTCTGAGACTACTTCTCTTCAGTTTGTCCCCCCCTCTTATCGTCCTTTCCTGTTTTCTGAGTTTAGGTTAGCGCTTGAATCCTTAGGGTGATATATGCGTTTAACAAGAACCTTTGCATAACATAACATTCCGCCAGGGTAAAGGCTGTGACTACGGCCTTGGCAAGGAATGTCCCAGTCCAGGACATCTGTCAGGCAGCGATGTGGGCATCATTGCACACGTTCGCAAAACATTATTGCCTTGATGGTAAAGTGTGCAGGGAGGGACACTTTGTCCCCTCAGTCCTGCAACACTTGTTTGTCTAGCTCATGAGTTTGAAACCCACTGCCAGGATGGTATGGCTCGGGTATCTGATTCAAAGGTAAGGATTCTGCAGCTAGGACTCTATCAGATGAACAAGTAACTGACCTTCAGTAACGTATTATCTGGTAGAGACTATCTAGCTGCAGATTCCTTACAACCCCACCCTTGCCTCCCCGCTTTGCACACTGATGTTGTTGGTCTATGGTTACTTCCCTGTCAGGGCACTAGTTATGCACACATTTATGTTAGTCACTTCGTGACTGCATTTCTGGCATGGAAAATCTAAAAGTACTGACGTCCGCGAGCCTAGGTGGTGCCTATGTAGGCAATGCGACGTCATAAACAATTCTACCGACACCAGCGACATCACGCAGAGCCAATTTGAGCCACCAGCATTCATGTGCAAGGATATTTGCACAGTGAAAGTTTCCGCACCCAGCCTGGCGCTTGGGAAATTCTAAGGTAAGGAATATGCAGCTTGATTGAGTCTCTACCAGATAATGCGTTACCAAAGGTAAGAAACTTGTTCATTTTGTCAATGAATGTTCGGTCTTTAAAAATTTCTTCAATGAATCTCCATTGTTTTGACTGGGGGAAGTTTGTGACCACTCACTAGGTCCACTGAGATACATGTGTGATCATCTATTAGTATTGGTTCGATTGTTGGTGCTGAGGCAATCTTATGAGGACATTGTCTTAAGAATGCAGTCAATTCTTAAGAGACTATTATGCGGGTGCAAATAAAATGTGTGATTGTTGAGGTACACTGGGTCAGTTTTATGTATTGGCTTGAATGTGTGGATGAAGAGTTGTGCTCGTTTGTGAGTGAAGAGCCAGTGGATCTACTTCAGGTATTGTGTGATGTTAGTGCGTTTGGGAAGTTGAGAGCGATTTTGGCTACTGATTTCTGCAGGGTTTTCTGCCTTCTGGTAAGTGTTTTGTAAATCCCAGCATAGAGGTTTTCCTGTAGTCCAGCTTGCTTGTGACAGGACATGTGTGACAGTTTTCCAGGTGTTGATTGGGAGCCATTTGAAAATCTTCATCAACATCTTGAGGGTATGGAAGCATGAGGCAGTGATGGAATTGACTTTGGCGGTCATGTAGAGTTTGCTGTCGATGATGATCCTGAGAATTCTGTTGTGGGTAGTGGTGGTGGGTGTTGGTCCTAGCTCTGCTGGAGCAGGTGGAGTCCCACTGTGATATGCTCTTCCCAAAGATCATGACTTTGGTCCGGTCGATGTTCAGCTTTAGGCAGTGGTCAATTTGAGTCATGCAGGCATTGAACTTGATCTGGTCACATGGGCACTGGGCGCCTTGTCTACAAGGGAGAGAATGAATGGCATGCCGCTGCTGTAGCAAGAGCATTGATGTGAGCGCAGATGATGCTGGCTAGAGGGATCATGTATGCATAGAAGAAGGTCAGGCTCAGGGAGGATCATTGCGGAACGCCACAGATGAGTTCATGGTTGTCCGAGGTGTAGAGTGACTGACTGGATCTTCTAGTCAGGAAAGAGCGAATCCATTGGAGTGTTTGTCTTTGGATTCTAATGTTGTGCCCAGTTCTATATACATATACCATTTTACACAGTTGCAAATAAGTATCAATAACATCATAGTTTTGCCAATGACTAGGTACCAATCCTTTACATTTATAACAGATGCTGAATGTGTTGCATTATATTTTTTCTTGTAATAGCTCAGTATTCTGTTTGTGTCTATTCCAGCAGAGTTATATAGAAACAGACAGCAGCAGCACTGATCAACGCTTTTCCCAGGAAGAGGTATGATTTAACAGATTAGCAGACAATATAAGTGCTACTGTAATAAAATGAATAAATCCCATCGGTCTCTAACCATTACTTAATTTCACATTTAAAAGTAACACACATTTCTGATGGATACATCAGCCTGTGGATTTCTCACCTTTTGAATTACCCCTTGCGCCAGCATTCCACTGAAACCATTTCATAGCTCTCCCGCGCCGACGAGGATGTCACAATGGCATGGCTCCGCTCGAGACTCCTTATGACGTCATCAAACCCATAAGAAGACCTCGTCGGCGTGATTAATTTTTTCTGCGCCGTCAACTAGTAACATTTTTTTCTGGGACTCTCCATTTTCTTCCTATTACTTTATTTCTACATTCTCCCTTAGTGTTGCAGTGCGATGGCTACACTTGAGAAGGCAGGGTTTAAGTCATGAAGGGAGTGTGGGGGCCATATGTCCATCACGGACCCCCACAACAATTGTCTGCGGTGCCTGTCTTCGGGTCACTACGTCGAAGGATGTTCGTCCTGTCAGAGGATAAATCTGAAGGCATTGAAGGAGCGTCAGGTGAAGCTTATCATGGCCTGGGCGGAAAAGGAGAAGACTGGTGCAAGAGATCCAAGTAAAAGTCTTTGATCTCAGATACCTCAAAGTCGAGAAAGCATAAGAAGAAGCACCGAAATGGGTCTAGGCATCGAGTTTCAAAGGGCTAGGCTTCGAGGTCGGCTTCTCCTATTCAGCGGCGTCATGCTAAAGATGACATCTGACCGCCATCCTCACCTTCTCCGCAGGCGACCCTGGCCCTCTCTCCAACACAGAGGGATTTGCAGGCACCCAGGGATTCACCAGCACCCAGGGAGTCTTCGCCTGCTCTTGCTGCTTCACCTGTACTGCCCCGGTGTCCCAGGAGCCGCAGCCACAGCCTGCCACAAAGCCTCAGTCGGATCCAGACCTGGCAGTTCCAGATTCTTATCGACCCTTTCTGGGTCCGGGAGCAGATCTGTTGCATTTCCTGAATGTAGTGTTTGGCAAATTTGCCAAGGCCACTTTACCGACCGGTGTACCATCTTGCCCTTGGGTCTGCTTGTTTAAGATTTGGGCATCCCCCAGCAATATGCCCAAGCACCTTTCATGCCCTTCATGCTGAGGGATCTGTCATCGCAGTTCTTGGGCTGAGATTTTCAACGCCAATACCACAGTCTCCGGCACATCTGGTGTTCGGCCAATGCCTTCCCGGTTCTGAGCGGCACCGCTGCCCGCTTCAGAGGGCCCTCCTTCGACACAGCGCCGATGTCTCCAGTGCCGTCACCACCGATCGCAAAGTTGCACTCCAGGAGGGAAGACTAGAGGCTGCTGGGGAGGAGGAGTACCAGCAGGATCAGGCTTTAGAGGGGAAATCCTCAACTCCGTGGATGACTTTAAGGGCCTTCAGGAGGCCAGTGGCTTTGACAGTTCTCTGAAGTGGGAGCTTTTTTCCCCAAAAGACATGCCTTCACAGGACGTTGCTCCATACCATTCCATTATGAGGAAGGCTGCTGACCTATTAGATCTACAATTGCCCATGGCAAGTCAAAATATCCTGAATGAGGTGTTATATTCCCCTTCTTCCGTTATTAAGCCTTTGCTGCCTTTCAATGAGGCTTTGCCGGAGCCAATTATGGAGGTCTGGCAGAAGCCCTTTTCTGCCCCTGTTGTTTCAAGTACAGAGGCGAGACGATATAAGCCTGCTCCAGGTGATCCGTCTTACCTACTGCCCCCCCTTCACCAGAGAGCTTTGTGTTTAAGGCTTCCTTCCTACTACTCCGGGGGGTAGGGGCTCAAAGAAACAGGTGCAGTCTGCCGAGAAGGTTTTCTCCTCAGCCAGCATGGCCTTAAAATCGACTAATGCCACATGCTTGTTGGGGAGGTATATCCATGCCTTGATGGACTCTGCTAAAGAGGTGGCTCCTAAACTACCTGAGAATGAGCGTGGTCACTCCTTGGAAGTGTTGGCAGATATGCAGGCTGCAGCCCGTTAAGTGATTCAGTCAGGGCTGGATATGGCAGACTCTGTGGCCAGGGTGATGGGCTCCTCTGTGGCTACCAGTAGGCATGCCTGGCTCAAGTCTTCAGGGTTCTCTCTGGATGTGCAGGCTACTCTGCTTGATCTGCCTTTTGAGGGTTCCAGGTTTTTTGGTACGAAGGCGGATTCTGCTCGCCAACACCTCAGGACAGTAAGATCCTTGTGCCTTCAGTCCCAGTCTAGGGGCTATGAATTCAGGCGGTTTCAAGGTTTTGGGAAGGCAGCTTCCTCTCAAGGCCGTCAGCAGGCACAGCAGCAGCATAACCCTCTATAAAGGTTGTACTGAGGAAAGGATAGAAGCCGTCTGTGTGGGCCTCCCAGCACCAGTCCTGCTCCTTCTCTTCCTTCCCTGTCCCCACCACCAGTACCACAGGGAAGCAACTCTAGATCCCCCATCTTGGAGCATGTTGATGCCATGGGGCGCCTTGGGACCCCTTTTCTACAAAATTGGAAATATTTTATGTCAGATCTTTGGGCTTTGAATCTTGTAGAAAGTGGGTATTCCCCACCTTTCCAAGAGTTTCCACTTCCTTACTCTCCTCACCAGGTATTCGGAGGATCATCTGTTGCTCCTGAGCAGGAGGTTCTTGCCTTACTACATAAAGGTGCGATAGAGGTGGTTTCAGAGCAGGAACGAGGTCAAGGGTACTACTCCTGGAATTTCTTGATCCCCATGAAGGACGGTTGGTTGAGGCCAATCCTAGACCTCATAATCCTGAACATTTACCTCAAGTAGGAAAAGTTCAAGATGTTTACCCTGGTTTAGGTTCTTCTGGTGCCGCAGCAGGAGAAGCGGATGGTGTTGATCGATTTGCAGGATGCGTATTTTCATCTTACCATTCTGAAGCCGCATCGGAAGTATCTCCGTTTTACGGTGGGATCTCAACACTCCCATTTTGCGGTTCTTCCGTTCGGACGTACGTCCGCACCATGGGTCTTCACGAAGGTAATGGAGATGGTAGCTCATCTCAGAAGGTTGGGGGTTACTGTTTTCCCCTATCTGGACGACTGGCTGCTCAGGGCAAAGTCACCAGTGTTTGTGCTGCATCACCTGCAAGTAACAATAAGGCTGTTGTTTGACTAGGGTTTCTCGATAAATGTACCCAAATCACACCTAGTGCCTTCTCAGCGCAACCTGTTCATAGGGCCTATACTGGACACTACTGTATGTCCAACTTTCCTACCTCCGCAGAGGATTCTCAACATTCAGGAATTAATAACAATAATAGTAATTCCTTATTGTTTGATTACTTAAAATCTTACAATTTGACATGTACATCTGCTGTAATATAAAACCACTAAAAAGTAAATAAAATGGATGCAACACAACTTCTAAACCAGTTACAATAAATATAACAAAATTTAAAACAGTTTCAAACTGCGCAAAAGTTTTCGTAGTTATAATCTCCCATTTTTGCTTTTAGTCTTAATAAAAACTTTACAAAAGCAGAATTCATACTTATATCATTAGAATGCAGACACTTTATCAAAACTTGCCTACATGTCTTTATTCGTTGTGTGTTAACACATGTTATAAATATAGTTTTTCTTTCAATCTGAAGTTCAGGACAGATACATAGCAAATGGACAATATTCTCCTCGCGGATTTTACACAATCTGCATACTGTAGCCCCCTCCATTTTCATCCAAGGGGGAAGATGACTAAGTCCAGGGAGTACACCAAATCTTGCTTAGATAAAAATGTGCTTATTTTTTAATGACCATGGGATTTTTAAATAGGTTTGAACCTGCTTTTTTGTAAACCCATTAATTATTGACCATGCATGTTTTCTTTTTGCCAATATATCTTTATCTCGTACGATCGAAGGTTGGTTCGTTGTTCTGTCAATTATTTTTTTGAATGAGGCCTTGTTTATTGTATTGTTCCAAATTGGCATGACAGCAAATTCTTCTAATGCCATTTTACGATAATTCCAGGCTTGTGAATTAATATTCACATTCAGGAATTGATTCCTTTGTTGCACAATGGAGCGGTGGTTCCAGTCCTGAAGTTCCTACTCCTGCTCGTCTGTTCGCTTCCTGCATACTGTTGGTCAACCATGCACACTGACACATGAGGGCACTAAAGTGGTGCCTCCGCAGGCAGTGGTATCAGCACAATGGAGATCTCCAGAGACACTGCAGCGGAGCTGTCTCGGTGGACTGTTTCAGACAAACTGTTTCAAGGGAGGCCCTTTCAACCTCCTCCACCGGTGGCCACAGTGATCACGGATGTCTCCACTCTAGTGTGGGGAGCACATCTGGGGGATTTGGAGGTAAAGGGTCTTTTGTCTCCAGAGGAAAGGTTTCTCGACACCAACCTTCCGGCATTGCTAGCAATACATTTGGCTCTCACGGCCTTCCTTCCCTCCGTTTGCTGTCAGTCAGTTCATGTCCTGACTAACAAAACTACCGCGATGTGGTATATCAACAAGCAGGGAGGGTCAGGGTCACTTCGCATCTTCAGAGAGACACTTAGCGGCTCGGGTCCTAAATTCAGGACCATCAGATTTGCGTAATTGCAAATCATCTGGCCTGGGTGTTGAACATGCGAGCGGACACTCTCATTTGACAGTACTCAGCTAACCACGAGTGGAGGTTTCACCCAGAGGTGATTCAACGCATCTTCAGGTTGTGGTGGTCTCCTCAGGTGGACCTGTTTGCCACTCACAAGAACGCACACTGCCCATCGTTCTGCAGTATCCAGTATCCGAAGCGCGGAGCACTGGGGGACACGTTTCAACTGGATTGGAGCTTTCGACTTCTTTATGCGTTTCCTCCCATACACTTGATTCCTTGGGTTCTGAGTAGGATTCCCCAAGACCAGGCCCAAGTTATATTGATTGGCCCAGATTGGCTAAGAAGGGTTTGGTACACAGATCTTCTTCACCTCTCATGACACTCTCTGCTCCGTCTCCCTCCCAGGACAGATCTCTTGCAGTGGCTGGGGCAGGTTCTACACCCTCACCTCCAGAGCCTGCATCTTCATGCCTGGATATTGAACTGGCAACCTGAGCTCTTTCTCTCTCCCACTGGATGTGGGGGATTTTGTTTATTGTCTAAGAGACACTCCACCAAGTCTGTTTATTCCTCTAAATCGGGCAGGTTTGTGAATTGTTGTAGAGAGAGTTCCATTGATCCTCTTAGGGCCCAATTATCAGATGTACTTGTTTTTTCACTTTCCTTGGCCCAGCAAGGTTGTGCTGTGGCGATAGTTAAGAGCTACCTGTGGGCCTTGTCGGCCTTCCTTTATTTGCCGGACCAACAGTCTATATTTAAGCTCCCCATTGTCATGAGGTTCATTAGGGGCCTCACCAATAGTTTTCCTCCCACTCCCTTCATAATGCCTCAGTGGGATTTGAATTTAGTACTTACATTTATGATGTGGTCTCCTTTTGAGCCTCTTCATATTTGCCCTTTGAGGTTGCTTCGTTTAGGACTATTTTCCTAGTGGCTAACACCTCAGTCAGGAGGGTAAGTGAGCTGCTGGCTCTTAGTTCCAAGACTCCATTTACCTCGTTATATGCAGATAAGATGGTCCTTTGGACCAGAGCTGCTTTCCTGCCTAAGGTGGTCACTTCCTTCCAACTAGGACAATCTATTACTTTACCCATATTCTATCCTCCCCTTACCCTTCCAAGGAGGTGGAGATACTTGGACCCTCGGAGGGCAGTCAGCTTCGACCTGGAGGGACTTGTGATTGGACGACTAGCTTTTGGCTATGTGGGGAAGATGAAGGACAAAGCCGCCCACAAGAGAACGCTCTCCATGTAGATCATCTTGTGTATCAAGATGTGCTACGTCCTGGCCAAGAAGGAGCCACCTGAAGGTATCAGAGCTCATTCTACTAGAGCCAAGTCTTCTGCATGTGCTTTGGCTAGAGGTGTCCTTGTGAAGGACATTTGTAAAGCTGCAACATCAGCCTCCCTTCATACTTTCGCGAAACATTATTGCTTGGATTCTGAGTTTAGAAGGGATGGCCATTTTGCACGATATGCGCTGCAGCACTTTTTGGCATGGGTGGGTGGACAACCTCCTGTGGGAGCGGGACTGCTATGGGATTCAATGCAAAAGGTGAGGAATCCACAGGCAGATGTATCCATCAGAGGAACAAGTTAATTACCTCAGTAATGTTTTCTCTGGTGGATACAGTATCTGCCTTTGGATTCCTCACTGACCCACCCGCCTTCCTGTTGCCCACCTACGTATAACAAAAAAAGTCCATTGTATCACATTGTTGTTTTCCTATGTCATTTGCCTGCCATACTTTTTGTTGTTAGGAACTGCTTTGGTTTTAACTTTTCCCCCTTACCTATATATTGTGGGTATTCCTGTATACATTGTATAATGTGAATACTAGCTTCTGATGGATACATCTGCCTGTGGATTCCTCACCTTATGAAGATCCCCTGCACCAGCATTCCGCAGAATTTTTCCTAGCTCTCCACGTCGACGAGGACGTCACAATGCTACGGCTACGCTTGTGACTCCTCATGACGTAACCGGAGCCATAAGAGAGCCTTGTCGGCATGATGACGTCAGTTCCCTTTTTTCCGTACCGTTGATGCATAACGGTTTTCTGGGACTATCTGAGTTACTTTGTTAACCTTCATCTTTTACTGTTGCTGTTGCGATGGCTTCTTCAAGGAAGTCCGGGTTTATGCCCTGTAGGGAGTGTGGGGTCACATGTCTATCACTGACCCCATGACGATTGTTTATGGTGTTTGTCTTCGGATCACGACAGGGAAGACTGTTCCAGTTGTTGAAAGAAGAACCCAAAAGCTCTAATGGAACGATAGGCCAAGCTTTTAATGGCAAAGGCAAAGAAGAAAGGAAGAGGACGTAAGAGATCAAAGTCAAAGTCGTCGACTTTGCATACGTCGAAGTCGAGGAAACGCAAAAAGAAGAGGAGACATGGTTCTCGGCGCCCTTCGGCGAAGGTTAAGGCTTTGAGGTCACCTTCGCCATCTCCTCGGGTGACTCCAGAGAGATCTCCTTCTCCAAAAGGCACCAGTGCAGTCTCTGGTGCCGAGGGATTTACCGGATTCGGAGGGCATTTCAGGTCAGGATGATCCTTTTCCTGTACACAAGATTGAATCTGTGGCTCCGCCAGTGGATCCGGCTGTTCCGACGTCGGATGCTCCTCTTGCGGATGCTGGCTTGACTTCATATCCACAGTTTCCAACTCCAGGTTCGGATCCAACGCATTTTTTAATTACAATGTATGGAGTATTTGCTAAGGCAGCCTTCCCCTCCGGAACACTTTCAGGTCCCGTGAGTCCGCTGGCCTTCAATTTGGGCGTGGCTCAGCACTATGCCCAGGCACCCTTCGTGCCTTTTGCGCCAAGGGCGCTGTCATGGCAGTTGCGGCTCCAAGATTTTTTACGCCATATATGGAGTCCCCAGCGCCATTTGGTGGGCCTTCCTCTTGACCTCTACAGCACCGAATCTACCTTCGGATCCTCCTTCGACGCCGGCTCCGGAGATGTCGGCGCCGCGTGTGTCGCCGGCGATTCCGCAACCGAGGTTTCGTTCAAGGAGAGAGGCTCAGAGACTGTTTGAGGAAGAACAGTATCAGAGAGATTAGGTTCAGAAGCGTGAGATAGAGGAATCTGTGGGTGAGTTTGGAGGAATTCAGGAGGCAGGTGGGCTGGGCACCTCCCCTGAGTGGGAACTTTCTTTGTCAAGAGCTTCTCCATCTCAAGATGTAGCTCCTTATCATACTGTCATTAGAAAGGCTGCGCAGCTTTTGGACTTACAATTACCTGCTGCTGAGTATAGGCCGCATTTGCTCACTGAAGTTTTACATTCGCCTTCTTCAATAGTTGAGCCCTTGTTGCCCTTTAATGAAGATTTAACTGAGCCTATCATGAAAGTATGGCGTAAATCACTTTCTTCTCCTGCTGTATCTAAATCAGTAGCAAGAAGATATAGAACTGCTCCAGGGGACCCTCCTTTTCTTTCTTCTCATCCGTCTCCAGAAAGTTTGGTGGTGCAGGCATTCTGCTCTAAACTATCGTCAGACGCATTTCTTCCATTTCTTCCAGCTCCTGCCGACAGGGACTCTAAGAAGTTGGAGAAATCGCCAAAAAAGGTCTTTTCATCATCTAGCATGGCACTAAAATCAACCAATGCTACCTGTTTGTTGGGCCGCTATATACATGCTTTAATGGATTTGGCGAAGCAATTGGTGCCCAAGTTGCCTGATGAAGAGCAGGGACATTTTATGGAGGTTCTGTAGGATGCTCAGGCTGCTGCTCGCCAGGTTATTCAATATGGCCTGGATACTGCTGATTCGGTGGCCAGAGTAATTAGTTCCTCCATTCCTCCATAGTTACCAGGAGACAGACTTGCCTTAGATCCTCTGGATTTTCCCCAGATGTTCAGGCTACACTTCTTGATTTGCCCTTTAATGGTTCAAAACTTTTCGGGGAGAAGGCTGATTCTGCACTTCACATGTATAAAGATAGCAAAGCCACAGCAAAACCCTTAGGATTGCAAACCCAGTCAAGGGGGTTTGCTATAAGAAGTATCGTGGTTTTGGAAGGTCTTCCTTTCGCAGCTTGCGACAACTTCTTCAGCAGCAGCAAAATCCACTCTATAAGCCAGAGGCCGCCAACGTGGGTCTGCCCGCAATCTCTCCTCTTCCTCTTCTACCTCCCCTGCTCCCCCTGGTTACACAGGAAAGCAGCCCTAGATCCCCCATCCTGGATCATGTGGGTCGTGTAGGGGGTCGGCTGTCTCACTTTCTACAAGGTTGGAAATCGGTCATGTCAGACCTTTGGGTTTTAAACCTTGTAGAGAATGGGTACGCCCTTCCCTTTCGAGAGTTTCCTCCACCTCTCACTTCTTGCCAAGGTTTTTGTTCGGAGGACTATTTACTTCTTCTACAGAAAGCTTTTCTTGCTTTATTACAAAAAGGTGCGATAGAGGTGGTTCCGGAGCAAGGAAAGGGGCCAGGGGTGCTACTCTTGGTATTTTCTGATTCCCAAGAAGGATGGCAGGTTACGTCCGATTCTTGACCTCAGGGTTTTGATTTTGTACCTGAGGCAGGAGAAATTCAAGATGCTAACCCTTGCTCAGGTTCTTTTGGCGCTACAGCAAGAGGACTGAATGGTGTCGATCGATTACAGGATGCGTATTTTCACATCCCCATCCTGAAGTCGCACAGGTAGTATCTCTGTTTGACAATAGGGTGGCAGAACTACGAGTTTGCGGTCTACCGTTTTACCGTTTGTCTTACTACTGCACCTCAAGTCTTCACAAAGGTGATGGCAGTGGTGGCGGCTCATCTCATAAGGTCGGAGATTCCAGTTTGCCCTTATCTGGACGACTGTTCAACTTGGGCTTTTCAATAAATGTGCCCAAATCTCACCTGGTACCCTCTCAGCACAACCTGTTCATAGGGACGGTACTGGATACTACTGTGTGTCAAGCTTTTCCGCCTCCACAAAGAATTTTCGACATTCAGGAGATAATTCCTTTGTGTCACAATGGGGCGGTTGTTCCAGTCCTGAAGTTCCTTCGCCTACTCAGTCTGTTCTCTTCCTGCATACTGTTGGTCTGTCATGCACGCTAGCATATGAGGGAACTTCCGTGGTGCCTCTACAGGCAGTGGTATCAGTAGATCTCAGGGAGTCAGTCAGAATCTCCAGAAACGCTGCAGTGGAGTATAGTAAATTTACTAAACTTCCCCTTGGGTTACAATAAACACCTTGAAACTTTAAATTGTCCATGTAACCCTAACATGAAACAGAGCCTTATGCATTTCTTGTTCTTCTGTGGTTTTTATAAAAAGCTTTCCGGTCATTATTTAATGCCTTTCTGTAGAAAAAATGATTTGACTAATTTTAAATTAGCTTTGAGGTCTTTTCTATTATTGGGATCAGATGAAGTCACATTCAGGGTGAGCTGTTTTCTTAAAGCTGCCGTCAGATTACGAGCCACTCTTTATACTGAGGTATAATCATTGCACACTGCACTTTCTATTATGCACTTTATAGAACCTTTTACTTGCACGCCCTACTTTTTTGCAATAGCTTTTTATGTGGATATAATTACGATGTTGTTTTACCCATCCTTTTTAAATCATGGTCGTTAAAATTGTGTGTTTTTTAAACTGTGTTTTTAAACTTCTTTTTAGATTATGGAGGGACAAATTGCGTTTAGATGTGAAATCGCAAATGAAATTTGATTATGCTTGATTGTTCTCTGATTCATTTTCCAGATGTCATTATTGCACTGAATGTTTTTATTGTATTTTGCCTGTACTTTTATGGATGTTTTTATTCCGAATAAAGATCTTTTGACTTGACTAATTCCTTTGTGTCACAATGGGGCGGTTGTTCCGGTCCTGAAGGTCCTTCGCCTACTCAGTCTGTTCTCTTCCTGCATACTGTTGGTCTGTCATGCACGCTGGCATATGAGGGAACTTCCGTGGTGCCTCTACAGGCAGTGGTATCAGCAGATCTCAGGGAGTCAGTCAGAATCTCCAGAGACGCTGCAGTGGAGCTGACTTGGTGGAGTGTGCAGGGCAACCTGTCTCAAGGCAAGCCCTTTCAGCCTCCTCCACGGGTGGCCACAGTGATTACGGATGCCTCTACTCTAGATTGGGGTGCTCATCTGGGGGATCTGGAGGTCAAACTTCCAGAAGAAAGGTTGCTTCACATCAACCTTCTGGATTGTTAGAAGATCCTGTTTTCCCCTACCTGGACGACTGGCTGCTCAAAGCGGAGTCGCCGGAGATGGTACTTTATCATTTGCCTGTAACAAATCAAACTGTTGCTCAACCTGGGTTTTTTGATAAATTTACCCAAATCTCACCGGGTGCTTGTCAGCGCAGCCTGTTCATAGCGGCAATATTGGACACTTCTGTGTGTCGAGCAATCCCGCCTCCTTAGAGGATTCTCGACATACAGGAAATGATTCCTTTATTTCACGATGGAGTGGATGTTCCAGTCCTGAAGGTTCTACGTCAGCTCGGTCTGTTTACTTCCTGCTTACTATTGGTCAGTCATACATGCTGGCACATGAGGGCACTCTAGTGGTGCCTCCGCAGGACAGCACTACGGAGATCTTGGGGAGAAGGTCAGAATCTCCAGAGACGCTGCAGCGGAGCTGACTTGTTGGAGCGTGCAGGCAACCTGTCTCAAGGAAAGCCCTTTCAGCCACCTCCACCATTGGCCACAGTGATCACTGATCCCTCCACTCCAGGGTGGGGTGCCCATCTGGGGGATCTGGAGGTCAAAGGTCCAGAGGAAAGGTTGCTTCACATCAACCTTCTGGAATTGTGGGCGATACGTTTGGCATTAAAGGCTTTCCTCCCTTTCCTTCGAGCTCAGAGTCGACAGGTACGGGTGCAGTACTTGATTCTGACAATTATTGGGGATGTGCTTCCTCATCAACAATTGCACAATCCCTCATAGTCCTGTACTTAGCTTCCATGAAGCCAGCCTTCCAGAGCGTTAATAGTACTGTCTATGAAACCAACCCAGTCTTAAGTAGGTGCCTTCTGAGTATCCCTGAACTTAACGCTGTATTGCTCAGTGGTTAAGCCAATCCCATCTATAAGGGCTCTCTTCAAAACTGTCTAGTTGTCAGCATTCTCTTCTCTAACCGTGAGGGCTTGTCTCTACCTTTGTTAGCAAAGGAGAGCCACAGAATAGTTGCCTACTTCCCTTGAGGGACCGTCTGAACTTTAAAGGCCCTCTCTAAAGCAGTAATCCATTTATGGATGTCATCCCCCTCTTAGTAAGGAGTGACTATCCTGCTCAGGTTCCTAGTATCAAAGGAGTTTTCACTGACTCTAGGGACTCCAGTGCTTCCACCATGGGACTCCAGTCCCAAATTCTTCCTACCCCTCTAGACTTTCAGGGTCTCATTATCAAGGGCCAAATGTTCTTGCCTGAGCTTGAGTCTAACTCTCTCAAGTTTGACCAGGTGGTATTTTCTTTCTAAAGAGTCCTCCCTCTTGCTAGAGATGGTGGTCCCTATGGAGTTCCCAGAAGCATTGAAATTTGCAGAGTAGGACCTAAATCTCTTCTGTATCCTCTGCACCCTCCAAGGAGGGACAAAGGAGGACCTGCCTCTAGGGATACCCTATGTCTCAGCTGTACTGTTCCCTGGGGGATAAAAGTTCACCACGGAGGAGTCATCAGACTCCTCTTAGTCATGCTCAGCAGAATTAGGGGCACTAGGGGTAACCCCTTCTGACCCATCTTCTGGAGCATTCCAACCCAATTTGTCTTGTCCCTATGACCTGTCAGTGTTCTGGAGAAAATCTAGGATAAGCAGCTCTAAGAGGTGCATAGACTTTTCCAGGAACTTAAGACCACTGTATCTAGAAGACTGGCCCCATTAAGCTCCATTACTAAATGCATGGTGCCTACGTGTAGTGTGGTGTTGCACCTACCTACCCTAGTGAAAACGAAATTTCCTAAGATTGGAATAAGTGTTATGCTAGACCCTTAACAATCAATCTAAAAGTTCAGTAGTACATACTTGTCTAAAATCAATATTATATGTGTCTAATGCTAGTGACGTTTTTTCAATTAATTCACACCTAAAGTAATTGATAAAACAATACAGTCTTAGATCCCAACCACTGCACACCAATGTAGGAGGGTGGCTTAGTATATGGTGTACATTTATTTAAGTGGAGCACCCTGCACTAATCCAGACTACCCTTATGGTGATTTTAGTGGTCTTAGACAACCATAGAAAGCTCTCTAGGTGGTAGCTGTGGAGAGCAGGCTTCAGGCTTAATCCAGAAGTAGTGTAAAGCATCTTGTTTTTAAGCATGGGCGGAAAATCCGATCTGTTCGCGGATTTTCGGTAAATTCGCCATCCGCGAGATTCACGAATTTCCCGCAAAATCCGCGAGCGGAACGGATTGGGTCAAAAGGTCAAGCTGACTTTTGTAACTCTTTTAGAATGGCGCCGGCAAGCTGCCAGAGCCATTCTAAAATAGTTACAAATGTCAGCTTCAACAGGAAGCTCTAATAGATAAAGTAAAGCAGGTGCTCGAGTTGAAGCTCAAATTCAGTTACACAATCATTAATCACCCCAAACTTGGGGTGATTAATGATTGTGTAACTTAATTTAACCTTCAACTCGAGCACCTGCTTTACTTTATCTATTAGTGCTTCCTGTTGAAGCTCTTTGTAGCTATTTAAGAATGGCGCTGGCAGCTTGCCGGCGCCATTCTAAATGGGGCTGAGGGCAGAAGGGCACAAAAGTGGGACAGAGGGCAGAAGGGGACAAAAAATGAGTGGGGCAGAGGGCAGAAGGGCACAGAAACGAGTGGTACAGAGGGCAGAAGGGCATAAAAAACGAGATGGTGGCAGTGATTAACCAGGCAAAAAAAAACCCCCGCGAACACGCAAAGTGCCCCGCGAACACCCGCGAATACGCAAAAATAAAAAAATCTGCAAATTCGCATGAACTCACGAATTTTGCGGATAGCGAATTCGCAAATCCGCAAATTCGCGGATCGCGAATTCGCAAAATTTGCCGATGCTTACTTGTTTTACCATTACAAATCATATAGTGTAGCCTAAGTGAACAACGAGTACACAGTGTAGTTATAAAAATATGTATTTATTAAAAAAACACTCACTAACAGATCAGTATATGTCCTACCCATAGATATAATCACATTACACACAATACTTCAACAATTGAACGGGTAAGAAGCACAAATACACAGTGGTCTCAAAGGGGAGACCAAACCATATACTAAGAAAGTGGAAAACGAACCACGACGAAAGTTAATTCTGGACTCAGAAGTCTGGGAAGAGCGGGGTACTCAAGGAGCCACCCAAGGTAAGTACCCAGGAACCCCATGGAGACCATGTGCAGAGCTGGAACCCGACTGCGTGCTCAATACAAGTCAATGGGGAAGTCACGGTCACAGTTTTCAAGAAGAAGGACCCTTCCCAGAGGACCCTTGACAACCTTGTGGAAGATGCAAGGTTGGAGAGTCACCCCACCTGTGGATACCCCAGGAACCAGGACACCGACACCAAGGAAGCTGGGTGCTTAGGTGTCAAGTGACGTCGGAAACTGCCGAAGTTCACAATGGAGATCTTCAGTGAAGATGCAGTACAAAAGGGGGTGGTGATGGACAGAGCATCTGAATCAATCAAACACTCACACCCAGTCAAAAGATCTGGGTTTAATCCATCACCGTTCTTTAGCCCACTCTGCCACCCCAGTTCAGACATGGCTATATGCAATCAGTCTGACCCTGTGCCTCATGGGAACAGTCCAGCCCCAACTAGTTAGCGTCTTATAATAAATACATATTTTTATAAATAAACTTTGTGGTGCTTTTTCACGTAATCTCTACCTATAAGATTATGTTCTGGTAAAACAAGCTGCTTTACACTCCTTCGGGACTAAGCCTGAATGCTGCTTTCCACAGCTACCACTTAGAGACCTTTCTAAGGTTGTCTAAGATCACTAAAATCATCATAAGGTTTGTCTGGATTATTGCAGGGTGCCCACTTACATTAGTGTGCAAACCAGCCCAATACACTAAACCCTGTCTGGGAGATGGTTAAACCTCCCTGTGACTGGAAATTAATTGTCCTACCTTCCCCAGTTTCAGCCTGGCTCAGCAGCAGTAGGACAGAATCATGTCTGTGGTCGGCAACAGCACTAGCTTACTGTTAGACCCTGAAAGGCTGGTACCAGGAATACAAGGGGGCTCCCAAGGGGACTCAGTTTTGGGGTAGGATTCCAACATGTTTGATTCCAAACATGACCGGGTTCGGTGCAACCAATATATAGTTAGACATTTCTTATTTGACTTGATGTCCAATATATGTATAAAATAGATGACCGCACTACAAAGTCTGGAAAATCGGGGGTGTGCTATAAGTTTTATGTGAAGTGACCTCAGATATAAGTAAACTTATATCTGTGATGAGTAGTGCTAACATCCACTCACACAGGCTGCAATGGCAGGCCTGGGTTCACAGTTTGAGTGGTCTCTCATGGGTGGTATATTATAAGCTGCAGCTTATGGGAGACCCCTGCAGTACCTATGCCCTGAGTACCTTAGTTCAATTTACGCGGGCCTTAGAAGGGTACACCTGGAGCAAATTAGGAGGGTACCTTAGTACTTACTATAGTCTATTTTAGGGAAAGAGCACAGTGACTCGGGTCCTGATTAGCAGGATCCTAGTCAGATTAGTCGGAAAAACAGAGTGACACCTGCAAAAAGTGGGGGTGACCATGCAAGCAGATCCTACTTTTCTACACTGAGGTTCTGGCCACAGTTATTATGAGGTGAGAATTCATGGTTCGGATTCCGTTTAAGGGTACGAATAGTTTTATACTCATATTATTGTTTGTTTTCTGACACAGATTTGTCAGGCTAACATTGGTATTTTATTCCCATGGTTTAAAAGTCTTGCAATTTTACTTTCCCGTGGTTCCCTCCACTGGCTTTTATGTACTAGAGTATGATATTGCTCACCTAAATTATTATAAATGTCTGGTCTTTTTCTCTTTTGCTGGACCCGGCTTCCTATATTAAGAGACTTTAGATATTCCCAGTTTACAGACACTCTTCCGGGGATTGTATGACTTTGGCATTTGTTTCTGAAGTAAGGAATCTACGGCTAGACGTCTTTATGAAATGAACAAGTTACTTACCTTCTGTAATGCATTATATGGTGAAGACAGGATTTTGCTAGAAATTCTTTAATGACCCCCCCCGTCTTTCCCTCTCTGCGAACAGAGGCTTCTTTTGTCTCAAAGATCTGGTTATGGTCATTCACATCCCCCCAAAAAAAGAAAGGAAGGAAGAATCAAGTAAATATTTGACACAAAGCTGTCTTTTACTTTAGCACACTATTTCAATAGGCAATCTCTAGCTGTGGCTCCACGTTTTGAGTGCGGAAAATAGTCATTGAAGAAACTGACATCAGTGCGTCGTAGAGAAAGTTAAATGGACACCGTCGATATCACATCCACTGGATGATGTTTATACGGATTCGTGCAACATCCTCTACGATGCATAGACGTGCTAGGGGGAAAACGTTTCTGAAACCAGTCTCGAGCAAGGAGAATATTCTAAAGTAAGGAATCTGCGGCTAGATCCTGTCTCTACCAGATAATGTGTTGCCGAAGGTAAGTAACTTGTTTGTTAACCCCACCTTTCGAAGAAAAAAAAACATAATGATTGATACTGCAGCAACCTGATGTTTATTTTACAAGTGGCTGGGACCCGGATGTGTTTTGGCAAAAGCCTTGTTCACAGGTCAAGAGCGAGCTTTGCAATAGTGCCATTTCACCAGTACCATCAAGTGCATAAACAAAGGACAAACATTCCAGCGTCAATATACTGTGTAACTTATGTGATATTTGCTTCTGATATCATATTTAAATTCAAATATGTTTGAATGTATTCCTATAATATCTGGATATTTCTCATTATTAGAGTAAGAAAAAACACACAGAAAATGAGGAATTTCTGAACTCAATTTTATTTTCTTGCTAATATTCCTGAATACAAAAGCCAAAAATACTGAAGGATAAGTAAAACAGTTTTGAGAAGGTTAGAAATAAACGAATTACCCAAATAGATACATATCTAGAAGTGGAAAAAAATAATGTAGAATATGGGGGCATATTATCAAAAGCAGGAGATAAAACTATTGCCGTTTCAGCATCAGGAAACTGCCGCTAAAACGGCGATAATGGGCTTGATAATATGCTCTATGGAATTCCAATTGAAGTCCATGTTAGATGTCCTTAACATTTAACATGGGCTTCAATTGGAATTCCATAGAGCAGATTATCAAGCCCAATATCACCATTTTAGCTGCAGTTTTCTGCCGCTAAAACGGTGATATTTTATATCCTGTCTTGACAATATGCCCCATGTTTTTTTGCATTTCCAGAAACACTACACAGGTTCCCCGGTTGTAAAACTGATTCAAAATGATATATTCAGAACACTTTTTAAATTAGTTAACCAACATACAATGGATGTAAAACCCATTTGTGCGTTCACTGCCTGAGTATGTTTTTGATGACATGATACTGCCAAATGTATGCGCTATAAATAAAGCAATTTACTATTTGTGCTTAACCTGAACTGCAAGTGGAATTCTTCTTTTGTAAAATGCCAATAACTTTTACTAGTTGATAGCTTGTTCTTGCAACATACCCAGTCAATATATGCCTGTCATAGCACACTTTGGTACGTTAATAGTCTTCTTTTTCCAACTTTCAGAGCTCTAAATCTTTGTTGACGACAAATACCGAGGAGCAGGACCTCCATCCGAATCAGGTACAATGATTTTCTTACATGTCCACTCCCCAAAAATCTACAAAAATATGCATTAAACATTGAAAAACTATAACATATTTGAAAAGTTCCCTGAAACCTAATGGCAGTGTAGCTCAGTGTGCACATATATACGCATTTGCAAAGTGGCCTCTTGAATCAAGACCTTGCTTTTTAGTTCTCGCTGATCAGCGAGACATTTAGTAACTGGCTTTTGGAAGTGCTTCCAAAGGGGCGACCAGCTTACTCTCACGCGCAATCTCTTTCACTTTCGAGCGCGCTGCACGCTCACAACTCCCGTTCGCATTAGTATATTAAAAGCGTCGGCCACCTCACCCCTCCCAAGCAGTGCCCACGTAGCACCTGCCACTTTCCTGCCTTACCCCACCAGAAGCAGGGTCAGAGTTTTAGCACTGATGTGGAAACATTCATTGCCTCCTGGCTTCATACCAAGTCGCAGTAAAACTGAAAGCAAATAATTCCTATCACCATTTCAGTTCCTCTGCGTTTTTTTACTTACAGCTGACAACCCCGCGCTGCTCTGTATTATCTGGAGCAGCGGCTTTAAAATAGGATTTTCTGATCTGTACCCCCCCTCTCCCGCCCCCCAAAGCCCCGGACAATAAGCAGTGCTGATGCAGCGAGTGCCACTTTCCTGCCTTCCCCCACTATAAGCCGGGCCAGAGTTTTAGTACTGATACGTGTAAAGATACTCTTTCTTCCCCCAATAACTCTCGGAGTCGGAAGGTGATGCCAACTTCTTTATTCACGTACATACATACAAGGAGCGCAAAGCATGTCCTGCGCCCAGCCTGCTCGCGCTCTGAATGCCGCGCTCCGCCTGCCGCGCTTCTACGTCAACGCACGTCACGTAGCCACGTGACGTGCCGTGCTTTGCGCTCACTACATATCTCCCTTTTTTCCAACGGGTTATGTGAACAAGTCCTGACTCATATCATAGTCTCTGAACCTCACTGGTTGGACCACCGCCCTGCCCCTTCTCGTCAGTCTTACCGGGGAACTGGCAGTCGTTGCTTCTTCACTCTGTCCCCTCTCTGGCGCAGCCGCGCCAGGCACGCTCCGACTGCTGTCTTCCTCCGGCTGACACTCTGCACTGGCCTCTTGATCTTCGTTACTACTTTCTACTACGTCCAGGCCTTCACCTCCATAGTCACTGGAGTGGTCACTGTTGCTCTCACTCTCTTCCCCGTCGTCTCTGCTTCTCCAGTTGAGTATTTTATTGCACCTGGCCATGCGATCCTGTGACCACACGTTTCCATCGCTCAGCAAGGCCGCCCAGCCCTTTATTTCCACAACTCTCAGGGGCCTGCTGTACTTACTTTCCCCTTTTTTCTGTAGAGTAGGCAGTCTTACTCTCACCCATTCCCCCTTTTCGAGGGCAGTGTCTTTTACATTTCTCCTCGCATCATAGTGTTTGGTATACACTGCCTGTGCCTTCTTCAGATTGGCTTGCACCACTGCCGGTGACCACTCACTCTTGATAACTCGGTCCTTCCATATCCTGTTGTCTTGGGTGAACGGTTCCCGGCCCCTTAAGATCTGGAAAGGGCTATAGCCAGTGTTCGTAGGAGTTATCCGATACGCCCACACCATGTGCCATATTTCCGCTTCCCAGTCTTTGTTGTCTGCGATAGCCGCTTGTATCGAGCCCATCACCACTCTATTGAATCGCTCCACCAATCCATTCCCCGCCGGGTGATATATGGATGTGTGTTTAGACGCTATTCCATTTCTTTTCATAAATTGGTTCCATTTGTCAGAGCGGAATTGGGGCCCATTGTCACTGAGAACACACTTAGGGATGCCCTCTCTCACGAAGGTCTCCGCCATGAAGCTCACTATTTTCTCAGTGTCCATTGTTTCTTCGATCTTTACTTCCGGCCATTTCGAATAACGATCTACCATTACACAAATGTATTTCTGTATACCCTGTGCATTGAGCACTGGCCCTAAAATGTCGATCGACAGTTCCTCCCACGGGTTTTGTGGAGGATCAATCTTTCCCAGGGCAGGGCGCAATGGTTTGAGCGTTTTGTCCGCGCCTTGGCACCTCAGGCACTCTCTCACATGTCTTTCCGCTTTAATGTCCATTCCTGGCCACCAATAATTCTGCTTGGCCCTTAGTTTCAACTTTCCCACTCCTAGGTGGCCATCATGTAACATGTCCATCAATCTGGGTATCATCGTTGACGGGGGTATGACTCTTTCCCCTCTGTATAGAAATGTTCCCTGGTCATCCATGGATAGTTCCTCTCTCACCTCGAAGTATGGGACAAGGCCACGCTCTAACTTGCATTTGTCCGGCCAGCCTCTCACAATGTAGTCCTTCACTTTCTCCAGATTCTGGTCTCCTTCATATGCCGTTCTCCATTCCTGTTTGCTGATAGATACTTCGAGGTCCTCGGTGAGTGCGACCCACTCTTCCCCCGCCTCGGGGCCTTCAGTACTGGGCTCCATCGCTGCCGCCCTACTCAGGTAGTCCGCTACTTTGTTCCTGTTCCCTGGAATGTGTTCAACATCATAGCGAAACTCCATTAGTTTGAGCGACATTTTCGAGATCCTCGGTGTTGCTTCCGCATGTCCACTAGATGTGAGCACTTTGAGCAGGGGCTTGTGATCGGTCCTCAACCGGAACCTTGTGCCCCACAGGAACTGCCGGAACCGGGACATGGCCCACACCACCGCCAACATTTCTTTTTCAATCACACTATATCTCTTTTCAGTGTCATTCAGGGTGCGGGATGCGAAGCATATGGTTTCGACTCTCCCTTGACCTCGGTCTTGCATGAGGACTGCCCCCGGTCCTTTATCACTTGCATCTGTGGTTAGTATGGTGCTTCCTTGAGGGTCGAACCCTTGCAGTGGGATTGCCCCTGCCACCTCTCTCTTTATTATTTCAAATTCCCGTTGCGCTTCCTCTGACCAACGGAACTCACTGTTCTCTCGGGTTGACAGCCTCATGTGGTGAGTCTTCGAGGCGAAATGTTCAATGAATTTCCCATAGTATTCCGCCATTCCCAGGAATGACCTGACTTCCTCTTTGGTGGCTGGTGATGGTGCGTCACAGATCGCCTTTACATTTTTACTCTTGGGAGTCACTCCTTGAGCACTGATTTCGTGGCCCAAGTACGTTACCTTCTCCATCCCTATCCGGCATTTGGCCCATTCTGCTGTGAGGCCCTTCCCTTCCAGGATGCCCAATACCGCCTCCAGCTTCCTGTCGTGGTCCATCCTGTCCAGGCCCATCACCAAGATATCGTCCTGGAAGTATTGCACTCCCTTGATGTCCTGAAACAGCTGATGCATGAGCTTTTGAAATACTGCAGCCGCTGAGGCTAGTCCAAACGGCATGCGGCGGAATCGATAGCATCCGAAGGGAGTTATGAAGGATGTTAAGCTGCGGCTCTCTGGGTGTAGCGCTATCTGGTGATACGCTGACGTCAAGTCTATGGTGGAGTACCACTGAATACCCCTTGTGCTGGCCAGCATCTCCTCTATCCGGGGGAGGGGAAATTTCTCCACCACTATATTTTTGTTCAATTCGCGTAGGTCCACGCATAAACGGACTTTCCCGTTTGGTTTCTTCACCACCACCAACGGCGATAGCCATTCAGCACAGGCTATCGGTTCGATGATCCCTCTTTTCTCCAGCTGTTGTAGCTCTTCCTTCACGTCGTCCCTTACTGCTAGCGGGATGTTTCTCACTTTGTGTGCCACCGGTACAGCTCCTTTTTTGAGTACGATCTTGTGTGCAAACCTGTCGAGTTTGCCCACTGAGCCACCAAAAACCGTTGGGAACTTCTTCCTCCATTTATTCGTGTCCAGCGCTTCCTCCGGCTCCGTCAACAATATCTGTTCTTTGCCTCCCGGGTCCAGCTTGATGCCCAGGTCTCCTTGATCGAGCCATCCTAGGACGGAGGGACCTTTCTCGGATACATACAGTTTGCACCTGGCCTCTCTGCCCCTGAACTCGAAGTTCAATCTCCTGCACCCGGCCATGGGGATTCGATCACCATTGTAGGTAACGGGACGTATGTCCAGCTTGTCCAACGCGGGGCCCAGTCGCGGAGCAAACTTCTCTTCCCACACGCTCCGGGGGATGATGGTGTACGGCGACCCTGTGTCTGCCACCACCTGGACTTCGACGCCTCCGATCCTCATTTCCATGACGGGTTTCATCGTTCTTCCTCCACCGGTGCCACGGCCCCGGTCGTTTATGCTTAATATTTCGTCGTAGACGCAGAGAACTGTAATCACCTCTTCCTCTGTTGCTTCTTCTGGCTCCTCCGATGCCTGGGCCACGTACTTCACTGCGTTCTTGGCTGCCTTCTTCCTGCACGCCTTTTCAAAATGGCCGATTATTCCGCAGAACGTGCATTTGGCGCGAAGCGCGGGGCACTTCCGGTCGTGCGCCTCGTGCGTCCAACTGCCGCATCTGTAGCAAGGCCATTTGTTACTTCCGGCCTGTTTGCCAGGGTTGCCTGGGCTGTTCCGCCATTTGTCGGGACCCTTTTCCGGCTGTTTCCGTGCCTGATTATCCTTACGGTGTTCTTCCTCGTCTACTTTGTTCACCGTCCCACTGGGCACAACCTCTTTCTTCGTGGCCGCTGCACACCTTCGTGCCAGTTCGGCCCTTTTTACTATCACCAACACGTCCTTGAGAGGTGTCCCCTGCGGCCCACAGCTTGTCCTGCACGCTCGTGCACGTGGTGTGCATCACCACTTGGTCTTTTATGAATTCGCTTTCCCAGTTGGCATATTTGCACGATACCGCTAGTTTCTTCAACGCCGCCACATACTCTTCCACCGTTTCCCCGGGTAGTTGCTTCCTTTGCTGGAAGTTGAACCTATCTACTGAGACGCACACTGAGGGTTTGAAGTGTTCTTCTAGGTCTTCCAGCGCATGGGCATACACATCGTCATCCTCTGTCTCTCTCTTCTTCGGTACCAAGCTTTTGTATATCCTCAGGCCCTCTGGGCCCAGATTCAGCAACAGGATGCGTTTCTTTCTCGGCGGCTTAAACTTTTCCTCGCTCTCGTCTTCCATCACTTCTATGAAATTGTCTATGTATTCCTTCCAGTCCTCCCATTTCATGAGCGGTTCTCCTGGTCGGGGAAGGAACTGGACTGGTGCTATCGCGTAGCCCGCTTGTGCATTCATCTTCTCCGCCCGGGCTGCAGGTAGCGTACCTTCCAGGCTTCTCGGGCTCCCTGGTGCACCGTTTCGCTCTTCCTTCTTGAGCAAGGGTGGAGGGCTGTTCCTTTCAGCCCTTTCCTGTTCGGGTGGAGTAGCCAGTGCGTATCCCAGCGGGCCGTGACCGTGGCTGGCTTCCTACCTCGGTTGTTCAGGGTTGTTCGATCGTCGCTGTTTGTGCTCTCGGCGCTCTTTCTCTTTGCTGCTGGTTGCGTTGCGCTCCTTGCCGTGCCCTATGAGGATGGGGTCGCTGTGCGTACCCTCGGGCCTTCCTCGTTTCTCCTGCGCCACCGCTCCGTTCCTCCGTGCTTCTCGTAGTCTGCGTGGTGGGGGTCGTGGGTCGGTATCCCACCCTCGTCGCCACTGTAAAGATACTCTTTCTTCCCCCAATAACTCTCGGAGTCGGAAGGTGATGCCAACTTCTTTATTCACGTACATACATACAAGGAGCGCAAAGCATGTCCTGCGCCCAGCTTGCTCGCGCTCTGAATGCCGCGCTCCGCCTGCCGCGCTTCTACGTCAACGCACGTCACGTAGCCACGTGACGTGCCGTGCTTTGCGCTCACTACAATACGGAACCCGACAATTCATTGCCTCCCCTTCATACCAAGTCGCAGTTAAACTGAAAGCCAATAATTCCTGTCACCATTTCTGTTCCTCTGCGTTTTTACTGTGTTCAAAGAAAATGTGTGAAACGCATCCCTCAGCAAGTTGTCATAGGAGAGTCGGGCTTCCTTATCGCTGGAATATCTGATTACAGAATACCACTTTTCTGCGACGAGCCAACAGCGCGTTCAGGCCATCCAAGGCAAAGTTTCAGCTAAACCAACATATTTGTGTTAAAATGTTGTGTATCGCATAACTCTACAAGGTTGAGAACTTTTTTTCAGCATTTGCTCTGCTGTTTGTCTCGAAACAGGCAACTGTAGCATGCTGAGCTTCAAGGTTAGATTGTGTTTTTGTCCATTTTATCAATCTATCTATTCTCCCAGATTTCCATGTACTCTGTCATCCTTTCACACATCAATTCATCCTCTCATTTTCTTTTACTCTGCCATTCTTTCACCCACCCATTCATCTATTCTCACCCACCCATCCTTTCACCCACACATCCATCTCTCCCTCACACATCTACCCATCCTCTCACCCACTCATCGAACCACCCTCTCACCCACTCATATCACCATCCTCTCATCCATTCATCCATTCTTTCACCCACTTATTCAACCATCCTCTCACTCATTCATTATTCTTTCCACCCAACCATCATCTTTCACCCACCCACAAATGCATCCTTCTAGCCACCCATTCATCTTTCCCCCACTCAGTGGTCATCCTTTCACCCATTCATTTCACCCATTCATCCATCTTTTCACCCACTCATACACCCATCCTTTCACAAATGTATCCAATTTAATTCACCCACTCATCCATATATCCTTTTATCAACCCATTCTTTCACCAGCTCATCCATCCATCCTTTATTGCGTTAATGTTGCCTGTGTATTTGCCAAGTTGCAGGCAGAAGAGGTACATATGAGCCCTACCCTGCTCTAGCTGCTAAAGTGGGGGGTTCACAATGTCAATGCAATAGATCTATGATCTGTGGCTGGGAAGCTGGGGCATGGCCTTTGGGGATGCTGCCCACCGGTTCTTCGCAGCTGTCTTTCTGTCTCCTTGTAACCCTGCCCATCCTTTCACCAGAGTCTCTCTGTTTCTAACCTGGTCACTTATTTCATCTCATTTATCCAGCTTATCCTTGTGGCACTTCCCACCACCACTCCAGGCTGTCTCTGTGCTCTCCTGGTCACTCTGCCCCTTCCTTCACTAGAGACTCTGCTTCTTACTGGTCTCCTTCATTCACTTCGCCCCTTCAGTCTCTCCTAATGGCCCTCCCCATGGGCTGTCTCTACCTCTCCGAGTCACTCCGTTATTCCTTCACCAGAAGCTCTCGGCTTCTTAGCGGACTCCTCCTGCCACTATCTTCTAGTGGCACTGCCATCCTGTACTACACAGGATTTCTGATGGATACATCTGCCAGTGGATTCCTCACCTCGTGAATATCCCCTGCGCCAGCAACATTCGGAAACTTTTGTAGCTCTCCACACCGACGAGGACGTGGGCGATATCACAGAGGCATGGCTTTGCTCGTGACCTCGCCAACGTCACTGGATCCATAATAGAGCCTCGTCGGCGTGATGACGTCAGTTCCCTTTTTTCCGCGCCATCGACACTAACGTTTTTCTGATAGATACATCTGCCGTGTGGATTCCTCACCTTGTGAATATCCCCCTTGCGTCAGCAACATTCGGAAATTCTTTTTTTCGTAGCCTCGCGCCGACGTGGATAGGACGTCACAGAGACACGGCTCCGCTCGCGACTCCGCTGACGTCACCGACGCCTATAACAGGCCCACGCCGGCGTGATGACATCAGTTCCCTTTTTTCCGCGTCGTCGACGCTAACGGTTTTCGGGAATCTCTGTAGCCTACTGGTACATTGTTGCCATTTTGGTGGTTATTTCTGCTTCTCTGTATCCTGTTTCTTCGATAATGTCATCTAAGAAGACCGGCTTCAAGCCCTGTAGGGAGTGCGGTGGACACATGTCCATAACAGATCCCCTGCGATTGCGTATGGTGTTTATCATCGGACCATGACGTAGAGGATTGTGTTTCCTGCAGGAAGATAAACCCGAAGGCTCTAAAAGAAAGGGAAGCCAAGCTGTTTATGGCAAAGATGCTTAAGTGTGAGAAGTTAGCCTGGCATATGATGTCCAATATTCTAGTGGGCACCTTGCACCATTCTAATCGACCCTTATTGATGGTGGTTGTAAAGTCAACCTTATAGACAAGCTATCCTAGTGGTAGCATGGACCAGCAGTCATAGGCTAAGACTTCAGAGAGCATGTAAAGCAAGCTGTTTTACAAATATAATCCCTTGAATACCAAATGAAAGGACACCACACAAGGTATATATAAAATATATATGTATTTATTTCTAACACAACCCCTCTGCACTCTTTATGAGGTCAGAGATCGAAGTACATCACAAGTTACTCAATTAGCATCATACAAACCATATACTAAGTAAGTTGTATAAGAACCACTACATAAATAGTGAGTAGGCCTAAGGCCTAGGGAATCGCTGGGGCTACACTAAACAACCAAGGGTTAGGAAGTAGGAGACCCACGGGAGACGTGTGCAGTGTCTAAACACAGTCGCGAGTTACCATTGACTTATAATGGAGAACGAAGAAGTTACAAAGTTACTGTTTAAGGACACTTCCGGATGGACTCTGGTAAAACCCTTTAAACTAGGACACTTCGAGAGTCAAGATCCACAGGAACACCGGAGTACTCGTGGTACCTCACCCAGAGAAGCCGGGTGCATAGGTGTCTTTTCGTGTCGGGTTTCGTCGTCGTTTTCTATGGAAATCTGCAAAGAAGTGCTGCAGGGGACCAGAGGAAAAGTGTCCCGGTGGATCCAAGGGTGGATCGGTGAAGTGAAGAACCTGAAAGCAGAGGTGACAGAGTCTAGGATACTAGCCAGTGACCAGGAAGGAACCAGGCGAAGTCGCAATGATCTCAGGTGAAGAGGTGAAGCTTGTCTCTGCAGCCACGAGGACCAGGAGGTGTTGATGACAACCAGGAGCTGGATTGAATCTCTCCACCAGACCATTGCACTGTGGTTGATAGGGTGTGGTGAACTTGTAGTTCACTCCAAACTCTTTCCACATAGCAGTCAAATATCCAGACATAAAGTTTGCACCTCTGTCCGAGACAACCTCCTTCGGAAAACGCACTCTTGAGAAAACTCCCAGGAGGGCTCTTGCCACAACAGGTGCTGTTGTGGTCTTTAGGGGAATAGCTTCTGGGTATCTGGTGGCATGATCCACTACCACCAGAATAAACCTGTGCCCTGAGGCTGTTTGGAAATCCATTGGTATAACAATGTCGATCCCTACTCTTTCAAAGGGAACCCCCACCACAGGCAGAGGTATTAGGGGGGACTTTTTGGTGCCACCTGATTTGCCACTGGCTTGGCAGGTGACACAGGAGCAACAAAACTCCTTGGTGTCTTCTGACAATGTGGGGCCTGTGAAAGTGAGGGACAAGCCTGTCCAAAGTCTTGTTCTGGCCAAGATGTCCTGCAAGAGAATATCATGGGCTAATGTAAGAAGGAAGCCCCTGAATGCCAAAGGTGTGACCAACCTCCTGGAAGCACCAGGCTTGGGGTCTCTAGCCTCTGAATACAGGAGCCCTCCCTCCCAATACACTCTATGGGTTCCATTAGCATTCCCAGCAGCCTCAGCAGCAGCTTGCTGTCTGAGGGGTTCAAGAGAAGGGCAGTCCAACTGCACCTACCTCAGAACTGCCCTTGAAGTACCCCTGTCCCAAGAAACTCAAACTGATCAGGCTCAAGCTCTTCTAGGACAGTTCCTTCTTGGGTGTCACAATCAGCTTCCTTGGAAGGCTGACCCGCATCCTGAGGCAAGGGGGAAAGCACTGCCTTAACCCTACTGCTTCTCCTCCTGGTAGGCAACTGGTCCATTATTTCAGGATCCAGGGCCTGTTCAGTGTTGCACTTTTTGGCCTGTGACCTGGTCACAGCAAGGACATGTGCTGATATACCTAACATCTCTGCATGAGTCCTATACTCCACTTCAGACCAGACTGAAGATGCTAGGTCATTGCCAAGCAATCATTCTACAGGGAGGTCTGAACTAACAACAACTCTTTTCAGGCCAGTTACCCCTCCCCAGGAGAAATTAACAATTGCCATACTATGGGTGGTAGTGACATTGCTTGCATTGGTCACTAGGTAATTGTCACCTAGTATGATCTGTCCGGGGGCCAAAAAGTTGGGTGTCACCATTGTGACACTGGCACATGTGTCCCTGTAGGCCTGAGCCACTTTGTTATTAATTAAAGGAGTCTGTCTGTACTAGCCCAAGTTACTGGGGCCCACAGTAGAGGATAAAGCCATGTCCACATCACAGACAAGAACAGCTTGAGTTGGTATTCTGACTAGGCCAGAATCCACCTCAGTTCCTAGGGTTAACCCTACTAACGCCTTTGGTTGAGAACCACCACTATTAGCTGCACTAGGGGGAACAGTTGCCTTAGGGGCAATGGTGGTTGGAGCTGCTTCCTTTTTGGTGCAATCACTGGACCAGTGAGTATTACCCTTACAAAAGTTGCACCATGGTTTCTTTGGACATTCTTTCTTTTTGGATTTCTTAGAACGCCCCTCATTAGAAGCCTTTTGGGGACCTGGCGAAGACTTCTGGCCTATTGCTTTCTCTCCACCCTTTTGGTCTTGCTTTTCTGATCACCACCTTGGTTCTGTACCTTCTGCTTCACCCTGGTTCTGACCCATTTGTCTGCCTTCTTTCCCAATTATTGGGGACGTCAGATCAGAGTCAATCAGGTGCTGATGCAATAACTGGTTCTGACAATTATTAAGAATCTGTTCTCTCGTAATCAAATTATACACTCCTGTATAGTCATTGACCTTACTGCCCAGTAACCAGCCTTCCAGAGCCTTAGTTGCAAAATATACAAAGTCAGTCCAGTCCTGAGTCTGTGTCCTTTGGGTGTCTCTGAACAGCAACCTATACTGCTCAGTGGTTAAGCCAAATCCATCTATTAGAGCACTCTTCAGGACAGTGTAGTTGTTAGCATACTCTTCACTAACTGTGAGGAGCTTGTATCTCCCTTTATCTGAAAATGAGAGCCATAAGAATGCTGCCAACTGACTCTGGGGTACCTGCTGTACACTGCAATCCCTCTCCAAAGCAGTTATCCACTTGTGGATGTCATCCCCACTCTTGTAGGGAGGGGCAATCTTATTTAGGTTTTTATGGTCATGAGACCTTTCCCTATCTCTAGGAATGTTGCTGCCACCAGTTGGCTCTAACCCACTTAACTTTTTCTCTCTTTCAAGAGCCAGGGTGTCTTTTGCAAGGGCAACTTCTTGCCTCTTGGTCCTAAGATTGACTTCCTTCATCCTAGCTTTGTGCTCTCTCCTCTGAGGGGAAGTCATTCTCCTCACAGCAGAGGCGCCGGACCCTACTGAGGAATCAGAATAACCAGAACCACTGGACAGTGATCTGTTCCTTCTGTTTCCATGGTTAGGCCTACTTAGAAGGTTAGAGGGGGACCTATGATGGCCCTCTCCACCTCCAGATAATCCTGTGTTGCCCAGGTCAGGTCCATCTACTGCATCCTGGTCATCATCCTCATCAGAGACCAATGGATCTTCTCCAGTTGGATTTTCCTCTGTTGATGGATGGCCCCCCTCTCCACTACCCTGGTTACCTGGGTCTGAAGCATTCTCTACATCATGAGCCACTAAGAGATCTAACAGGTGGTTAAAGGTAGGACTCTGTCCTTGCCTCAATTTTATGACTGCACACAGGCTTCTAAGTTCATTAAAAGTGAATGAGTCATACCTAGAAGGCACCCTTTTGGTGTCTTATTGAAGAGGTCCACTAGGGCTTGCTTCCAAGGACATTTTCTAGTGAGGTGTGGTGTTTGCACCTACCTACACTAAATGATTTCCTACTAGAACCTCTCTAGGAGTTCTAGTCAGGGTGTGCTAAGCTCTTCCAGCTACAACTGCTAAATTCAGTAGAACTTAAAGTATTATAAGAACTTGATTTATTTGTACCTACAGGTACCTTAATGTGATCTTTCAAATGATATCTCAAGATTATTTGGTAAAAGAACAGCAAGCTCTTATCCCACCGCTGCCACCAATGTGAGAAGTTAGCCGGGCATATGATGTCCACTATTCTAGTGGGCACCTTGCGCCAGTCTAATCGACCCTTATTGATGGTGGTTGTAAAGTCAACCTTATAGACAAGCTATACTAGTGTAGCATGGACCAGCAGTCATAGGCTAAGACTTCAGAGAGCATGTGAAACAAGCTGTTTTAGCAATTATATTCCCTTGAATACCAAATGAAAGGACACCACACAAGGTATATATCAAATATATATGTATTTATTTCTAACAAAACCCCTCTGCACTCTTTATCAGGTCAGAGATCGAAGTACATCACAAGTTACTCAATTAGCATACGATAAGTTGCACAAATACAGTTATGCCCTAGGGGCCTCACAAACCATATACTAAGTAAGCGGTATAAGAAACACTACAGGAACAGTGAGTAGGCCTAGGTAATTGCTGGGGCTACACTAAACAACCAAAGGTTAGGAAGTAGGAGACCCACGGGAGACGCATGCAGTGTCTAAACACAGTGGCGAGTTACCATTGACTTATAATGCAGAACGAAGAAGTTTCAAAGTTACTGTTTAAGGACACTTCCGGATGGACTACGGAAAACCCCTTTAAACTCACCCAGGAAAGCCAGGTGCATAGGTGTGTTTTCGTGTCGGGTTTCGTTGTCGTTTTCTATGGAGATCTGCAAAGAAGTGCTGAAGGCGACCAGAGGAAAAGTGTCCGGGTGGATCCAAGGTGGATCGGTGAAGTGAAGAACCTGAAAGCAGAGGGGATAGAGTCTGGGTCACTAGCCAGTGACCAGGAAGGAATCAGGAAGAAACCAGGCAATGTCGCGATGATCTAAGGTGAAGAGGTGAAGCTTGTCTCTGCAGCCACGAGGACCAGGAGGTGTTGATGACAACCAGGAGCTGGATTCGAGCTGTCCCACAAAGGATCAAGTTGACTGCGGTGTTGGTATCCGGACCGGAGCCAACAAGCCTTGGCAAACACAATCCACGCAGGAAGTGAAGATGGGCTTCAGGTCAGACCAGCCTGGTCTGAGGAGCTTCTCCTTTGCAGGGAAGCTGGAGCAAGCCTGGAGCAACCAGGGAAGCAGTTTGGTTTCAAAGGTTTGTCTTCCAGGTGCTCACTAGGCAGCGGACTAGCAACCGGGAAGACACATTGAGCTGAAGTGGAGTGTGGAGGGCTGAGCTTTAGTGCAAATGGCGTTTGGGTCGGGGGCTTCTCGTACCCCAATGCACAACTTTTGTTTGCCATGTTGTTGTATGACGAAAAACTGTATAAAAGAAGCGATCCACAGATACAATTTGAAGCAGTCTCTCAGAACCTACACGTTGTGTACTTCTTGTGACTTCTGTGTTCCCTGCAGTAAATAAACCTTGAATCTTTGACGTCGAAGGAAGTGTCCCGTGTCTCTGTCATTTGTACGCCGGAACAGGTAACCCACGAAGGTTTCAGGTGTTGTCCCTGGCACCGCTGGGTCTTAGAAAAACCCAGTCCTTCAGTTGGCGCCCAACGTGGGGCGGCATCAGCGGTACCGGTCCAAAGCCCGACGATCGTGAGGAACTTTGTGTGAAATCTCCGAGGGAAGGTGCACCCTGCTTCATCGATCCTGTTGTCGAAACAAGTGGCCCGAAGACTTTTCCCGCGAAGATTCCCGCCTCCTGACGGCTGCGACGGACTGCTGCCCTGACTGTCGACCTGTTTTGGCGCCTGGTGTAGACCTTGGTATAGCGAGACGATTGACGGGCCTTCCTGGTGACGCCATTGTTCTTTGAGTTACGTATTTGTGGGTCGCTCCCAGAGTCCTTAGTTGTTGTGGGTGCTTAGTTGTTGCATGGTTCCATTGCATTTGTGGTTCTTCGTATTTTGTTCTTAGTTGTTCTATTTGACGGCTGCAGTCGCCAAAAACCGAGCGTTTTTGCATTTTGCGGGGACATTGTAATCCAATAACCCTTGAAGTTTGTGAAACTTGGCTAGTGTGCGCGATGCCTGGCCGTAGTACTTTGTTCAGTTGCTTTAGAGGTTGTGGTGCGGATTCCCGATTGGAGGACTCATGTCCGATACCTCCGGTTGGAACTCCAATATATGAATTACATAGTTGACATGGTGTGGGTCCTATCACGTTCAATGATTGCTGGGTCCGTTATACTAAAGATGACGGTGTCCTTAGTTGGCCACCTCATGGTAGTTTTGAGACCCCGATTTTAGATAATCTTGAAGCTAAATTGTTCCAAAGAAAAGCAAGGCCGGCCATGTTTGATTCCTTTCGGTTATGGCGCAAAGAAGCCAAGCAAAAAGAAATCAAACAGCTTAAACGTAATAAGAGAGAAGGTATTGTTACAACAATGAGAAATGCAGAGCAGTTTCAGCGAGACAAAGAAGAGAAGGAAAAGGAAATTTTTGATAGATTGCAACGTATGACAGTGGATAAATGTTATCCCGTTTTACCGACGGGTACTGATAAGAAGGGAGAGGAAGCAGTAGAGGATCCTTTGTTATCCTATCTATTGAAGTCACCACCTCCATATGCGGAAGATACCACAGCTCCTGTGCTTCCCCCTGTTCCTCAACCTGCTGTTCCGGCAGCTGTTAACCAGCCTGCCGCTGGTCCTATTTTTACGAACCCCTCTGTCCCTATTCCTCTACTTGCTACTGTCCCTACTGCTCCACCGTCTATACCTTCTCGAGCTACCTTTCCCGCTACTTCCACTCTCACGGCTACTCCTACTACTCCTGCTCCTCCTGTTTTTGGTTCTTCTATTGTTACCCCTTTACTTCTCTCCTCTTCCCCGTCTGTTCAGCGACGTATTCCTAATATTGTTGCCAACTTTTACTCTCCTCTTGGACCGATTCTTGGGTCTGCTGATTCTGATGCCCCCCAACGACGAAGTCAGCTTCCTGGTGGTAGGGAACGTGATACGCTAATTAACATGGCGAAAAATTGGATTAGATATCCCCTTAAGAATCCTCCACGCATAGTTGTTGACACTTTCTCTCAATTCAATGAGCCAACACAAAGATTTGTGTTTGAAGAAATGTGCAAATTCTTACGCGACGAGATATCAGTTGATGCGGCGGATGATGTACTGGCCGCTCTAACTGAACTTCAGCTTCAGTTTTCGAATGGTATGATTGTGGGTAGCAATGTTCGACGTGCTGTCGAGCATCTTCTATCTTTTCGTCCTACTGTGATGCCTCGTGCATTGTTTAAGGATGAACATGAGGAATGGATGTCGACGCCTGGTCAGTATCCCATGCGTGAAGTTCCACCAGTGTGGATGCCAGGTAATCCTGCTGCAAATCCTGCTATTCTGCCGCACTTCCAGAGAGTATGGATACACCTTCCATGGAAACGATCGGAAGTTTTGCAGGTTAAGCAAACTTTGCCAGACCCTCGTAAAAATCCTGCAGGGTATTATAAAGAATTGTCTCAACTAGTGGATGCAACGATAATGAATCTTGCCGACATCGACATGTTGTTCGGTAATGTGGTACCGCAACCGGTTTGGGCGAAAATTCGTCAAGAGAATCACGCAGCGGAGTTAGGCGGTGATTGGGCTGCTCTTGTGGCGGCTGACGTACGACAAGTTGGTGAAGCCAAGCCCGAACAGCTCATTACTGATCTTCCCCAAAGAATAATTACCCTTATGAAGACTCTTATGCCAGCAATGGAAGTTAACTGGGATAAACTGTCTGCGTGTAAGCAAAAGAAGGACGAGAGTGTCTCCGATTTCTTTGCGAGATTTGAGGAAGCGTTCATCGATCACAGTGGTCAAGATATGAGCACTGAGGGAGGTCAGAGATTGTTTGTGGATAAATTTGTATCGAATTTGTTGCCTGAACTTAGCAACAAATTGAAAAAATCAGAAAGTGCGAGGGCTGTTTCTACTTCTGCTCAGATATTGGCTACGGCTCAATATTATGAAAATAGAGAGAAAGAGGAAAATGATCGTGTAGACAAAAAAACGAAAGAGCTAAAAACGAAAGTTTTGTTACAACAAGCGTATCCTCCGCGCTCGAATCAAAATGATTCTCAACAGCGGAACAGATCGCAATCGCAGCCCGCTAGGTCACAGTCGCGAAATGACTCTTCTTCGCAGAGATCTATGCTTGGGTACAATCAGTGTGCCTATTGTAGAGGTGAGGGTCATTTAAAATTTGATTGTCCGGTTTTGCGCGATCGGACAATTCCTCTAGAGGAGGTCGTAGTGGTCCTCAACAGGCTTCACGAGGTAGAGGTCGTGGTGTTACTCAGAATCAAAATGAGCGCTCTAATAATTCCTCTGATTCCAATAATTGTTTTGATCAGCGTGGATCATCATCAGGTAGATCCGCACAGTACAATGTGGACGATTATTATATCGACCAGGATACTGATGACGGTAATTACTAGGACAGCTATGGACGAAGGGAGGGAGTAGTATCAGTTCTGGTAGATCAGAGAGGGCCTTACGTCGTAGTTGCCACCTCGGGCGTAGTTGAGCCTTTTCTGTTGGACACTGGTGCAGCGAAAAGTTCCATCATGCATTCAAAACTCCCTGGCGCACCTTTGTCTGGCTTAACGAATGTTTCAGTTGGATTCTCTGGCGCCCCTGTTAGCAATCCAGTCTCTAGCCCTTTGCCCCTTACAATTGAGCCTTGTGAGCTGAAAGCTCCTTTGATTTTGACTACGGGGTGTGGTGAAAATCTTTTGGGGCTGGATTTGTTGAAACGTTTGTATGCAACTTTGTATTGTTCTCCCGCGGGAGTAAAACTTACATTGGGTGAAATCTCTCCTATGTACTTATCCATTGATAAGCTCCCACCGGGATTGAGTTCTCTTCCTGCATCTTTGTGGGCAACAGGTCCCAATGACGTGGGCCTGCTTGACATCTCCCCTTATGTTGTCCAATTGAAATCAAATGTGCGATTACCACGTATTCCCCAGTATCGTATCTCCCTTGACGGTGAGCGAGCACTGCTAGCGATCATCTATGATTTGATCGAGAAAGATGTTATCGAGGAGACTCGGGGAAACGTGTGTAATAGTCCTGTGTTACCTATTCTGAAACACACTGATCCATCTAAGCCTCCTGTTTATCGTTTTGTCATTGATTTACGGGAGGTGAATAAAATTGTGGTTCCTCAGTTCCCTGTGGTGCCTGACATTACGGCTTTACTGACTCTGATTCCAGCAGCTGCTTCCTGGTTCTCAGTGATCGATTTGAAGAATGCTTTCTTTAGCATTCCGATTGCTGAGGAAAGCAGGGACCTATTCGGTTTCTCGTTAGGTGGTCGCAGCTTTAGGTTTAAACGCGCTCCTCAGGGCTATTGTGAGAGTCCATCGATATACAGCCAAGCCCTGAAGAGTCAACTTGACGCGTTTGTGTTACCGGCTGGTGCGGCCTTGATTCAATATGTTGACGACTTATTGGTGGCTGCGGACACACGAGAAATTTGCAAAACTGCTATGGTATCTTTGTTGCAACATCTTTGTGACTTACATCACAAGGTGTCACCTTCTAAACTGCAATATTGTTGCCAAGAAGTAACCTATCTAGGTCACTTATTGTCAAAGGAGGGAAGAAGGTTGACCTCAGAGAGAATTGCAGCGATTGCTCGAATGACTGTGCCAACAACTCAGAGAGATGTGCGTGCCTTTTTAGGTATCACGTCATACTGCAGGCAATGGATTCCAAATTTTTCATTGCTAGCGAAGCCATTGGTAGCCCTTACGTGCAAGGATGTTCCAACTCCTTTGCCATGGACGGACGAGTGTCAGAAAAGTTTTTCTGAACTGCGTGATGCGTTGTGTTCGGCCCCTGTGTTAGGTACTCCTAACTACAGCAAGCCGTTTACACTATACGTTCACGAGAGAGAAGGTTGTGCGTTGAGTGTTTTGACGCAGCAATTTGGTGGTAAGCAGCGTCCATGTGCATATTTTTCCTCGACCTTGGAGCCAGTAGCTAGAGCATTGCCGAGTTGTCTAAGAGCGACAGCGGCAGCTGCGGTGTCCATCCGACAATCTGCAGGATTGGTCATGGATAATATGCTTACGGTGATGGTTCCGCATGCAGTTGACACTCTTTTGAATCGTACGAAAACCCAACATCTGACGAGCGCGAGGTTGTCTGGTTATGAATTGACGCTTTTGGCAAGTCACATTCAAATAAAGCGCTGCAATGTTTTAAATCCGGCGACATTGTTGCCCATCAATATGGAATCAGACGAGGTATTACCACATGATTGTTATTTGCGAACTGAGGAAGAAACGAAGGGTCGTGTTGACCTAAAAAACACTCCATTGGAAGACCCCGATGGTACTTTGTATGTGGACGGTTCATGTTTTAAGTTGCCGAATGGTGATGTGACGACTGCGTATGCTGTGATAACGTTGAGTACGGTTGTGGAAACTGCGAGATTGAATCAGAATTCTGCTCAGGCGGCAGAGTTAATTGCCTTGACGAGAGCATGTGTTTTGTCGAAAGGAAAGCGGGTGAATGTATTTACCGACAGCCAGTATGCTTTTGGTGTTGCCCATAGCTTTGGACGATTGTGGCGAGAGAGAGGTTTTATGACATCGCATGGTACGAAGATCGAGCACGGACAGCTTGTGAATGATCTTTTAGACGCACTCACATTGCCTAAGCAGGTGGCGATTATTAAATGCAGTGCGCACCGTAAGGTGACGGATGATGTTGGTTGTGGCAATGCGTTTGCTGATGAGATCGCTAAGGAGACTGCGAGAAATCTTGCAACTAGAATGTATGTGACGAGTTCGGTAAGGTGGCCTGCAGAAACTGGTATGTGTGAAGATACTGTTGAAAGTGTGAAAGCGATTCAGAATGAGGCCACCGAAACTGAAAAGACCAAGTGGAAGGAGAGCACAGGAAAGTTGGATGTGAATGGATGTTGGATTGATTTGTCGGAGAATAAAAGATGGATGCTGCCGGATGCATATGTGCTAGCTGTTGTGACCATGGCACACGGTTTGTCACATATTAGCGCGAAGGGTATCTGCAAGTTGTTGTCTCCTGTATGGAAGAATGATGGTATTGCTAAATGTGCTGAGAGATTGGTCAAGAATTGCATGGTCTGTATGATGTACAATCCTGGCAAGGGCACTCCTACACCCCCTGGCCACTTTGCTCCTCCTATATATCCTTTTGAGGTAATCCAACTGGATTTCATCCATATGGAGCGATGTAACAACCTGAAATACGTTTTAGTTGTGGTTTGCGCATTCTCCCGATGGATTGAAGCTTACCCTCTCAAAGATAATACAGCTCTGTCCACAGCGAAAGTCCTACTGAAGGAATACTTTCCTCGGTATGGAATGCCACGGATTGTATGGTCTGATAACGGAAGTGAGTTTGTGGGGAGTGTGATGAAGAGTGTGTGTAAGGGCCTTGGAATTACACAAAAATTCCATAGCGCCAATCATCCCCAGTCAGCAGGTTTGGTTGAGGGGTACAATGGTACTCTGAAACTAAAACTCTCAAAGATTCAGGCTACGACTGGTCTCTCGTGGCCTGATGCTTTGCCTCTGGCTCTTTTGTCAACTAGGGCGACTGTACACTCTCGAGTAGGGCTCAGCCCATATGAGATTGTGTTCGGCCGTCCTGCAAATATTTGGGGGGTTCCTAGACCCAGTGCATTTACAAATCTTGAATATCCAATGCTAATTGATTACCTTCATGATCTGACTGCTAAACTGAGGTTAATTCATCAACAGGTCTTTGAAGCACTGCCGGCGCAGACGGAGGGCCCAGGCCACCAGCTCCAACCCGGAGATTGTGTGGTTACCAGAAACTTTGGCCGGAAGCGAAACCTTGAGCCGAGGTTTATTGGACCCTTCCAAGTGCTACTCGCCACTAGCACCGCTGTTCGTTTGGAGGGACGCAAGCATTGGGTGCATGCCACCCACACCAAAAAGGTACCAATACCTTTACCAGCGGACTCGTGGGTGAGGACTGGCATCGTCGCATCTGAAACAGAAGTTTTGCCGAACTTTGTGCCGTTTAGTGACGCTCAGCCAGTGGGAGATACTTCAGTGCAGCCGGATAACTCTGTTGACCCTTTGCCATTGGAGAATTCAAGATCTGAACTATCGTCTGATAAACTGATCAATTATTTGAAGAACAGACTCGTCCTGGAAGAAGCAGATATTTTCTTCGTTCCAATACTAGAGACAAATAAAAATATTTGTGTTTTCTTCTTTTTGAAATTCACGTTAACCCCATTATCACTCTGAACATTTTTGAACGACTGTGGTTCTTATCAAATTCTGAGTTCTTTTCCACACATGTGTTTTTCCACAGCTAGGAGATTTTGTATATATTGTTTGATCAAAAGAACCTTACATTCGGGTTGACCGTAGGGCCGTGAGGGTACTTCCTTCTGTTTAGTAGGTCCTGATACTAGGTCGGAGGCCGTTGATTCCTAGGAACTCCTGGGAATTGACCATTGCTACACAGAACGAAGTGCGTCAAGAAAGTTGCGGACGGTTTTAGAGGATGGCATTCTCAAAGTTGTTGGAAGTGGAGAAGACTCATGCGCAAAGATTCGAATTGCATAAAGTTGTAAATACTAAATGCTTTATGTTTCAGGTGTTCCTACTGTTCCTAACTGTTTCTTCGTTACTGGTGGGTGGAGTATACTATGCGATACAATCATTCTTGCCTTCTGCTTCACCTACCCCTTCCTCTGAACTAAAACCCACCTCCACTGTTTCTCCTCATTCCTTTCACATCTTACCCCAACACGAGCAGGTGAGACGTGCGGAATTCATGAATAATTCCTTCGTCCAGCTTCTTCATCAACATCAGTTGGTGATGAACACTACCAACTGTTGGGTGTGTGGGTTAATGCCACATACCACGGATAGGGGAATTCCGTACTTGGTCCTTCCTTACAGTTTCCAGGGTTCAGCTCGAGCATTCCAAACAATGTTTCGCAGCGCACTAGATTCCTACCCCCCATCGAGAGCCACACACTGCAGATCATGGTCCTGGCCCGTACCACAAGCCTTTGGCAAGAGCGATTGCTGATTTAGATAGGGATATCTTTGACACATCGCTTATCCCAGAGGAAGAGGTGCGTGCATACAGAGATCTGAGTGAGGCTGAGTATAGCATGTCAGTGGGTGATCGGCAGCTTAAAAGCTCGTCTCCGATCTGGATCGTACCCCATCTCGGTAAATTCTGTCTGAAAGGCCTTGGCTGAAGCCCACGAGCTCAGCTTGGGAGGAGTGCCTGTACCGAAACATATGTTTTGCCGACGGCCTCTTCCCCTGTTCTTCTGACTGCCAAGGGTACTTACTTTGTTTGTTACGACCGCGCATATACATGGTTGCCTCGTGACTTTTCAGGCGCATGTTATATTGCGAATTTGTTGCCGCCGACCTTTACTGTTGGGTCGGATTATCACAAGACCAGAGTTGTGAGAGGTGTGATTAGCGAAGAGGACATTGCCGGTCAAGAAGCAGGAGACTTCTTTAAGGGTTTCTTGCCGTTTTGGGGACCTATGATTAATAGTAGGAACCTGAGACAGTTGACTCGAGTTGTGGAATCGACCGCTAACATCACTGCAAGCGCCCTTGGTAACATCACAGCAGAGCTTCAGGCTGACAGGCTTATGACGTTACAAAATCGTATGGTTTTAGACGTTGTCCTTGCAGATAGAGGTGGAGTATGTAAGGTGATCCATTCGAGTTGCTGCATTTTCATTCCTGACAACGCTCCAACTGTGTATCAAGCCATCTCGAAGTTGCATAAGATCTCCGAGTCCATACACGTGGACGTAGGGGATTGGACGCTACTAGGATGGTTTTGGGGCCTGATGTCGACGTGGGGTTGGAAAATTCTGATGATCATTGGGGTTGTTGTGGCATTTCTGTTCACGTGTTGTCTTTGTGTGCAGTGTGGTCCTGCCTTATGTGGCCTCTGTGCCACGACGTATATAAGACGGCCACCTGTTACCAAGGAAGCACTGATGGATAGAATAATGTTGCAGCAACATCTGGATGGTCTGATGAATATCGAGGTCGATTCTGATTCCGACTAGTGCTTGCCTACATGAGGGCAAAAGGAGCGTCTGAGGTTCCGTGACAATTGTAAGTGGTGTTTTCGACTCGCCCGAATATGGTCGAGTCTGGTATCTATGAACCGCAAATGACGAGTTTAGTGGGTGTATGCGTTTTCGCTGTGCTAACCTAAACCGTTCGTCTGTTACGTGGGTTTCTTCATCTGAACCCACGGGTTCCATTTTAGATACGGCATCCATTTTGTTTCTTGCCCTCAAGTAGCCAGCGAACAGACACTGTCCGCTTCGTGACCCTGGGATTCCCAAACTCTTGCGGAAGACACGTGTTCCTTTGAGGGTGTCTTTATGATGAGGGGGGTGACACTGCAAGGCAGATGGCCCCGCTCGAGGCTCATCTTGCCGTGCCGGTCTATTGTCTCAGTTGTGCATTCATTAGGCATGTCGCCTTTGATCCCTGCAATCGTGTTTCCGATAGCACCCCCTTACACTCTTTTCAATCTGTTCGCTATCCTCGTCTTCCTCTGCACCTGTTTCTGACTCTTGCTTGATTCGTTTACTGCCGGAATGGAATGCACTAATGGTGAGAAGATGTACTTTTACAGTTGGGAACTGGCAATGCTACTGTAATTATGTTCCGGGACTCTGAATACATGAAAGCGACCCCCTATGAAATTTACTGTGGGAACCGGGTTGTAACCTTTTGTTTGCCATGTTGTTGTATGACGAAAAACTGTATAAAAGAAGCGATCCAGAGATACAATTTGAAGCAGTCTCCCAGAACCTACACGTTGTGTACTTCTTGTGACTTCTGTGTTCCCTACAGTAAATAAACCTCGAATCTTTGACGTCGAAGGAAGTGTCCCGTGTCTCTGTCATTTGTACGCCGGAACAGGTAACCCACGAAGGTTTCAGGTGTTGTCCCTGGCACCACTGGGTCTTAGAAAAACCCAGTCCTTCACCGGCCAGAGCGTCGACAAAGCAGACCAGCAAGTTACTGGTGGTACCTGTTTGTACAGGCTGGTCACTCCTTGACCACAAGGGAGATGTCTTCAGTTTTCTAGTCGAAACAGAACGTCGAAAGTCCAAGAGTTCTGTATCAAAGGTTTGTTCCAGGATAATCTAAAGTCCTGGGGACACAGCTCCTATCTTCAAACTGATTTAAGGGGCTGGATTACCTGTTAGGTCTCTCCTATGGGTGGACCTGGGAAGGGGGTGGTTACACCCCTTTCCCTTTGTCCAGTTTCGTGCCAGAGCAGGGCTGAAGTGCCCCAGCAACTGGTTTGAGCCGGGCTATGCATGGAGTACCTTGTGTGCCCCAAGCAGTGTCTCAAAAAGCATCTGCTGATGCAGCCCTTCCTATCCCAATACACATCTGTCTGTCTGGGGAGGGACAGGAAACCTATTGTCCAGGAGTTTCGTCCAGTAGCAGGAGGTCAGACTTGTGTCTGTGGCAGCAGCATCCATTTTGCGATGCTGGGGCTCTGTTTAACTTTAACCGGGTAAAGCAGTAACCTACATGTATTTTCCCTCTAGAAGGGTGGAATGCTACCCTCGCCGTCAGAATTGGCTGGGGGGGGGGGGTAGTATTCCAAAGTGTTTGACACCTTACATGCTTTGATAAAGCCAAACCAAAGTTAGCATTAACCTGCGAGGACTATAATGCACTTAAGAGTATATGGTATGGCTATATCATAGAACAGCTATAAGGAGATGGTTCTGAAAGCTGCAGTGGGGCTCAGCTCATGCTAGTGCATCCTCTCACATAACATCAAGCACTCTGCCTCCAAGATTGTCGAGGCCTACCATAGGAGTGACTTATAGGTGCATATGTGTCTATATATATAGGTAGATAGAGGTATACTATATATAAGTAAGGGGTGTTTACACCACCTTACCCAAGCTGAGTGATCAGCCTGTGGTGTCAGTTTGGATGGCCAGCCAGGGGTGGCATAAAACATGCTGAAGCCCCTTGTAGGCCTTGGATGTACCTATGCCTGGGTACCTATGGTACACTGTACAGGGGCTCACATAGGTGACCCAATATCCAATCAGGTATGTACCTAAAGTGCATGGTATTAATTTTGAGAGAGAACAGCTGGGCTGTGGGTCTGAGTAGCAGGACCACAGCCACACTAAAGTCGAAACACCAGAAAATCACATCAAAAACTGGGGGTGACCATAGGAAGCAGACCCTACTCTCCTACAGTAAGGAAAAGAGAGGCCGGAGGACATTGAGGTCCAGATCTAGGTCGAGGCCGGACTTGAATTCGATGTCGGGTCATGCTTGAAAGTCCAAGAAGCATTAAAAGAAGAAGAGGTATGGCTCTCGACGCCGTTTGGAAAAGGAAGAAGCTCAGTCGTCGGCCTTGAAAGCCCATCGTCATCGTGAGGACTATGCATCTTCTTCTCCTTCTCCAGAGAAAGCGGCATCTCCTGTTGCTTCACCAGCGCAGTTACCGGCGCCGATTCCTTCTCCATCTCCGATAAAATGGCATTCTCCGGCTCCGGTAGAAGAGGTACCAGTACCCGAAGGGTCATCTACTCCAATGAATCCACCGTCGGCGCCGGCAGGCCTGAGTCCGGTGATGCCTATGCCTGAGGGTATTCCAGGGAAGTACCCTCCTTATCCTGGTCCAGGGCAAGACCCATCGCATTATCTAAATGCCATGTATGGTGTCTTTGTGAGGGCAATGTACCCCTCTGGTGCACCTTCGGGTCCCATGGGTACGATGGCATTCAATTTGGGAGTTCCTCAAGCATATGCACCAGCTCCCTTTATGCCCTTTCTTCCGGCGGCTGCGTCCTGGCATTTCCCGGTGCAGAGAACGTCGACGCGGACGTCGACGTCGATTCCACCTTCCCTGGCACCGTCAGCTCGACCTCGGTCGGCTTCAAATGCGCCTCTGGATCCGGGTTCGACGCCAGTTCTGAATCCATTAGATCCGTGTACAAGTCCGATGGCGCCGGCCTCAAGGATAAGGTCCACAGACGGGAGGCACAAAGATTGCTGGAGGAGCAGCAATATAGGGAGGATGAGATAGAGGAAGGGTAACTTCAGGAGTCTGAGGACTTTTTTGAGGATTTAAGAGTGGCAAGTTGTTTGGATTTATCACCAGAATAGCAACTCTCTCCTCCTTCAGAGGTTCCCGCTAAAGATGTGGTTCCCTACCACTCTGTAATACGAAAGGCTGCTGATCTTTTGGATCTACAACTCCCAACAACGGAATTTAAATCCAACATTCTGATAGAGGTACTTAAATCTCCTTCTGCAGTAATTGAACCTTTACTTCCATTCAATGACGCTATCACTGAGCAATTATGGAGGTTTGGCAAAAACCCTTTTCGGCTCCGGTAGTCTCAAGATCAGTTGCCAGAAGACACAGGATGGCTCCAGGAGATCCGGGGTTTTTAACTTCACATCCTGTACCTGAGAGCTTTGGTTATTCAAGCCGACTGCGCAAAGAAGTTAGCTAGGGCTTTTCCACAGACACCGGGTGACAGAGAGTCTAATAGACTGGATCAGGCTGCTAAAAAGGTGTTTTCATCTGCTTCTATGTCACTTAAGTCCACCAATGCTACTTGCCTTTTTGGGCAGGTACATTCATGCCTTAATGGATTCTGCTAAGCAGCTGGCCCCAAACTTATCGGAGGAGGACAGAATGAACTTTGATGAGGTACTTTCTGACACGCAGGCGGCTGCAAGATAGGTGATCCAGAGTGGCCTTGATACAGCGGACTCTGTAGATAGGGACTTTTTGGAAAAAAGGCAGATGCAGCTTTGGAAAGATTTAAAGAAAGCAAAACTACAGCCAAGTCTCTGGGTCTGCAGACACAGCCTAGGGGTTCTTCTTATGGGAAATTCAGGGGCTTTGGATGGTCGTCCTTTTGTACATATTGCCAGCCTCAGCAGCAGCAGCAGAACACCCTATATAAGTCCTATAGGGGCAGGAACAGAGGTCGTCCATAAGGTTGTCAGCCTTTCGGCTCCTCCTCCTCTACCTTTCCCCCTCTTACCACAGCAAAGCAGCCCTAGATCCACCATTCTGGATCATGCTGGTCCTGTGGGGTCGTCTTACTCATTTTCTGCAAGATTGGGAATAGGTCACTACAGACCTTTGGGTTCTGAATCTTGGGAAGAATGGGTATGCCCTTCCCTTTCGGGAATTCCCTCCAAATTACCCTCCTTGCCAAGAGGTTTGCTCAGAGGACTATCTTCTTCTCCTCCAGGAGGAAGTCCTAACTTTGTTGAAAAAAGGTGTGATAGAGGTGGTTCCATAGCAGGAAAGGGGTCAGGGATGCTACTCCTTGTATTTCCTGATACCCAAGAAGGATGGCAGGTTACGTCTAATCGTGGATCTCAGGATCTTGAATCTTTTTTTGAAGCAAGAAAAGTTCAAGATGTTCACCCTAGCACAGGTTCTTCAAGCGCTGCAGCAAGAGGCCTGGATGGTGTTGATCAACTCGCAGGATGCGTATTTTCACATCCCGATCCTGATGTCGCACAGGAAGTATCACCGTTTCTCGGTGGGGTCGCAACATTGTCAGTTTGCGGTCCTCCCGTTTGGACTTACTACTGCACCTCGAGTCTTCACCAAGGTGATGGCAATGGTGGCAGCCCATCTCAGAAGATCAGGGATTCCAGTTTTCCCCTATCTGGACCACTGGCTGAGTCGCCAGAGAAGGTTTGTCAACATCTGCAAGTGACAACCCAGCTGTTGTACAAATTGGGTTTTTCGATCAATGTGCCCAAGTCTCACCTGGTGCCCTCTCAGTGCAACCTGTTTATAGGGGCGGACGTGACACTACTGTCTTTCGAGCATTCCCTCCACCTCAAAGGATTCTCGACTTTCAGGAAATGATTCACTTGTTTTACAATGGAGCGGTTGTTCCAGTCCTGAAGGTCCTACGTAAGCATGGGCGAATTTTGCGAATCTCGCGTTCGCGAATTTTGCGAATTTTGCGCAATTCGCAAAATCCGTGAATTCTCGCGAATTTTTTTTTGTGTGTTCGTGCGGGTTTCTGCCAGTTCGCGAGGGTTTTGTACAATTTCGCAAACGCGAACTTACCTGTCGGGTCGCAAGTTTCGCAAACTTGTTGTTTCTACGTGTCCAGCCTGTTTGGGACACTCTTCTTCATCACTGCCACTCTCTGTCACCACTGCCACTCTCTGACTACTCATGCCACCCTCTGGCCCACCCATGCCACCCTCTGTTTCATCACAGCACCCTCTGGTTGTCCAGTCAGTGTACATTATTGTGGCAAAGCAAGCACACCTTCCCTGCCTCAAGTGACCTGAATTAATTTGGGGCTGATTAATGTGTCACAGAATATTTTTTTAGCTGGCACCTGCTTCCTTAGTGCTTCCTGATTAGTGATCTTTTGCACTTGCAAAGTGCTTTCATTGTTGCAAAATTAGTTACAACACCTGCCCTGCCCCAACTGACAATAATGAATTAGGGGCTGATTAATGGATTTGAACTTCCAGCCTGGCTCCTGCTTGTCTCCCTTAGCTGTAATTCAGGACCTTTGTGGCATATGTGTAACTATTCTGAGGTTCAGAGCAGGGTCACATAATAGTTGCAACTGGCAACTGAACTCTGGAGGGGCACCTCAGGAAGCACTACAGGAAATGGCTACTAATGATGAGCCTGAACTTTTGAACCTGGTAAGTAGTTTCAGTTTTGCTAAGATCGTATTTCTGCAATTTTGCGCTTATTCGCGGGGCGCGAAGTTGTACTGGGAAGCCGCGAACTCACGCGAACAGTGTGAGCAAGCCATAAAATCCGCTGCTCGCGGATTTGCGAATTTACCGAAAATCCGCAAAATCCGCGAGCGAAACGGATTTTCCGCCCATGCTTAGTCCTACGCCTGCTTGGTCTGTTTGCTTCCTGCATTCTGTTGGTCAACCATGCGCGCTGGCACATGAGGGCGCTCCAGTGGTGCCTCCCCAGGCAGTGGTATCAAGGGAGATCTCGGGGAGTCTGTGAGGATCTCCAGAGAAGCTTCAGCGGATCTGTCTTGGTGCAGCGTGGAAGGCAATCTGTCTCAGAGAAAGCCCTTTTATCTGCCTCCATCTGTGGCCACAGTGATAACGGATGCATCCTCCTTAGGGTGGGGTGCTCATCTGGGGGATCTGGAAATCAAGGGTCTTTCGTCTCCAGTAGAAAGGTTGCTTCACATCACCCCTCTAGAATTGCAGGCGATATGTTTGGACCTCCATACATTCCTCCCTATCTTTGCGGTCGGTCAGTTCAAGTCCTAACGGACAAAACTACCGCAATGTGGTATGTCAACAAGCAGGGAGGAATGGGGTCGCATTGTCTCTGCAGAGAATCTCTGCGTCTCTGGTCCTGGTTTCAGGACCATCAGATTTGTCTGATGGCAAATCATCTGGCCGGAGTTCTGAACGTACATGCGAACAGTCTCAGTCGGCAGTTCTCAGCCGACCACGAGTGGAGACTTCATCCGGAGGTGGTTGGTCACGTCTTTCGGATGTGTGGGTCTCCTCGGGTGGACCTGTTTGCCACTCACGAGAATGCTCACTGCCCGTCTTTCTGCAGCCTCCAGTTTCCGATGAAGGGGGCGCTGGGGGACGCGTTTCAGTTGAGTTGGGGCGCACAACTCCTTTACGCGTTTCCTCCCATACCCTTGATTCCTCTGGTTCTGAGGAGGATTCGCCAAGACCGGCCCAAGTCATATTGATAGCCCCAGATTGGCCATGAAGGGTGTGGTCTGTGTACCATACCCTTCGTGGCCAATCTGGGCCAATCTCCACCTCTCCTCGTGCCCTCCGCTCCGTCTCCCTCTCAGGGCAGATCTCCTCTCGCAGTCGCAGGGGCAGGTTCTACAACCCCACCTCCAGAGCTTACACCTTCATGCCTGGAGATTGAACGGGCAACCTGCTTTCTTTTTCTCTTCCTTCTGACGTGGTGGACGTTATTTTGCAGCCAGATGTCTCTCCACCAAGTCTTTTTATTCTAATAGGTCGTCCAAATTGGTCCATTGGTGTGGGGAGAAGTATATTGACCCTTTGAGAGCTTGATTATCCAACATTCTTCAGTTTGTTCTATCTCTGGCCCAGCAGGGTTTTGCCATGGCTACTGTGAAAGGTTATTTATCTGCTTTGTCGGCTTTCCTTTGCTTGGCAGATCAGCCGTCTTTGTTTAAGTCACCTATTGTGTTACTCTTCATTAAGGGCCTTACCAACAAATATCTGCCTACTCTATTTATTGTGCCTCAATGGGACATAAATCTTGTCTTAACCTACTTAATGGGTTCTCCTTTCGAACCCTTGCACAAGTGTCCCTTGCGACTGCTGTCTTTCAAGACTGTTTTTCTTGTTGCAATTACCTCGGCAAGGAGAGGAAGTGAGCTTCAAGCTCTGAGTTCGAAACCCCCATTCTTGACCATTCATGCTGAAAGAATGGTTCTCAGGACCAGGGCTGCTTTTCTGCCTAAGGTGGTAACTCCCTTCCATCTGGGGCAGTCCATTACCCTTCCTACCTTCTATCCTCCCCCTCACCCTTCAAAGGAGGAGGAGCGGCTTCACCGCCTGGACCCTAAGAGTGCGGTGAGTTTTTACCTCGATAGGACTAAAGACTATCATGTGGACAACCAGCTCTTTGTGTGTTTTGCTGGCTACAGGAAAGGAAGAGCGGTGCACAAGCGCACACTTTCCAGATGGATTATCTTGTGCATCAAGATCTGTTACTCCTTGGCTGGTAAGGAACCTCCAGAGAGTATTAGAGCTCACTCTACTAGGGCAAAGTCTTCTACATCTGCTTTGTCTAGAGGTGTTCTTGTAGAGGACATTTGTAGAGCAGCAACTTGGGCCTCCCTCCACACTTTCACGAAGCATTACTGCTTAGATTACGAAGTGAGGAGGGATGGCCATTTTGGGTGTTCTGCCCTTCAAGATTTCTTGGTATAGAGGAGTTTCACCTTCCTCCGGGAGTGGGGACTGCAGTGGGATTCTATTCACAAGGTGAGGAATCCACTGGCAGATGTATCCATCAGAAGAACAAGTTACTTACCTTCTGTAATGCTTTTTCTGGTTGATACAGTATCTGCCTGTAGATTCCTCACTAGCCCACCCGCGTCCCCGTTGTCCACTCTTCAATACCTGCAAGTGCTTACTTTATGATTGTGTCTTTCAATTGTGATGTTTAATTGTTTTTACATTGATTTCACACTATGTGTGTTAGTTTGAATACTGTGTACTCTGTATACTGTACCTATTTATGTTGGTCCGTCCGTGTGCCTCTGGGGCAAAGATAAAAGGGGCGGAACAGATGTCATCACGCCGACGAGGCTCTATTATAGATCCGGTGATGTCAGCGGGGTCGCGAGCGGAGCCGTGCCTCTGTGACGTCATCCACGTCCTCGTCGGCGTGGAGAGCTACAAAAGTTTCCGAATGTTGCTGGCGCAGGAGATATTCACAAGGTGAGGAATCCACAGGCAGATACTGTATCCACCAGAAAATGCGTTACCGAAGGTAAGTAACTTGTTCATCACTCCCCTCGTCATTCTGTCCTTCTTTTCAACAGTGGCTGTCCTTTTCTCAACCAGTCACGCATTTCATCTCAGCCTTTCAGTCTCTCATGGTGAGGATGGGGATGGAAGAAAGACTTGAGTGGACACCAGGGAGGAATAAAGTGATAACATTTGTGAACCTACATCATTCTACTGCAGAGAAGCAAGGTGACTGGCCTCCTTCACCAGCTGGCATCTCATCGTGCCAGTGCAACGAGGCACGATGAGATGCCAGCTGGTGACTGGCTGTGTCAGCAAATGATGCAGGGTGGCTGGCTGCCTTTATTTGGCTTCTCACTGTGCCAATGCAGAGCAGCAGGTGACTGTCTGCCTCCTAGATGCTTTAGACGCACATCAATTTAATATTTATAAAAAAGAGTACTCCAAATTTAGTTTACTCAAAACGTCATGTAAATCAATGGCCATTGATTTCTCATCTGATCCACAGATCACACATCGCCTGAGTGCATGCATTTGTGCATGAGGCCTGTTGCATGTTTGAGTCACCACCTTCCGTTTGATGGACCAGTTTCTCGCCTTGGTTGGCACCCCTTGCCTTGCTACCTTCCATGTTTACTTCGCACCCACCACATCTCACGTCTTGCTTAATCCTTCACACAGGGCATGCAGGGTGGAATTATTCTGGTCCTGCTGCTGACACATGGAATGTGACTGGATGCTAAATGTACTTTCTGATGTTTGTAACCTCGCAGCTTGTGTGCTGCATGGCCAAACACTTATAAGATCTCAATGGAGAGACCTATTGGCTATGCCAAAGCTGGTTTAATTCACTATGGAAAAAATCGAACAATCTGCATCTAGCATAAATCATGCTCCACGTTGGCAGTTCAGAACAGAGGGGCCACCTCACCAGGAGTAGGAACCCCACAGACAGGAGACAGAAATAGACACGATTTACATTGCTGACCCGGTATGTCACCACTCAAGAAATGCATGAGCGGTGGTGTACATATATTCATTCCCATCCCTTTCTCGGAGGTGGAGATGCAAACATCACCTGTTTCACCCTTTAAAGCATAGCACTCTGCACTGAGTAAAGGGTAAGGAATCAGTAGCACACTAAGTCGATTCAGCAGAATATCAGGGAAGCAGAACTGACATCACATACCCATACTTTCACCTAGGTACATAACAGGAAGTAGCATCTTATGATGTTTGACACTAAATCCTCCCACGAGGTGATGTCACATGGCCTTAATCCTGATAACATCACCATAATAGTCATTGGTGGCGTTGAGAGACCCTTTAATCACGCTAGTATGTCATTACACGTCAGACACCAGCAGAAATAAATGTCATTATATAAATCACCTACATTTTTGAAAGGATGTTGACATAATAGGGACATTACACATTTCTTTTTATGTTACATTTGTTCGAAGAGGGGAATATAATGCCACAGAAATTCAGAACAACTCTGCAAATCAAAGTTATTAATACTGCAAACGATCATGGTTTAGTGGTGCCCCTTGTGTATATTGCAAGAATAAAATGTTCTTCTAAATTACAGGGAGACATGCAAAAACTTTTTAGTGGTTTTGCCCACCTCTGTTGATTCATGTAGCCTAAATATTGAATCTTAACTGTGTCACTGACTTAATATTTATTATCATGGTTAATAGATTTGGATTATGATCACTTGTAATGCAGTATGCTGTGACCTTTTATGTGGACAGAACTCCTGATCTCCAGCTGGATGATCAGCTGTTTGGGGGCTCTGTGGGAAAGCTGAAAGGAACAGCGGCGCATAACAGGACATTGTCCAGATGAATCATCCTGTGCATAAAGATCTGCTATGCAATGGCTAATAGAAAAAACACCTGCAGGTATTAGAGCTCATTCTACTACAGCTAAGGGGTATATTCACAAGAAAATGTGATAACTACCGCAAGAGTAGCGCAACACAACTTTCGACATCGCAGCCCATCACGGACATAAGCAGGAGTGCACCTCGGCATTGACAACATCCCGGTACAAACAGCACCCCCACCACATTTGAGCAAAGGACACAACTGGTTTAGCAAATGTGCACAACCTGCCAAATCACATCTGAAATCGCAGGGAAAAGTAACATCAAAATGTACAAGTACAAGCTGAAACCTGCAAATATGTTTTATTCACACATGCAGTGCATTTGGACATTTTCTACTGTCGCTTGATTGCCATGGATGATCACAATGTGATGTGCTCATGAGAAGTAAGTGTCAATGATGGTATTCTTACGGGCCATTCCTGCCGCTGTTGCGGTGGGATGTGGGCCACCTGCTCCATCACCACCATCATCGGCCAGTACCTCTGGAACTGGGATCCATGGGGCCTTGGTGCGCACACAGATGTTGTTCAACACACAACATGCACAGATCAGCTTGCACACAATGTCTGGGCTGTACAGGAGCTTCCCACCGGTGCCCTCAAGGCACCTGAAACGGGACTTTCACACGCCAAATGTGCGTTCAATGATGGCCCTGATGTGTATGTGGGCCGCATTGTACTGCCTCTGGGTGGGTGTGGCCGGGTCTCAGAGGGGTGTCATCATTCAAGGGCAGAGTGCATATCCTTTATCACCTATGACAGTGCAAGGAGAAAAGAGCCAGGCGACGGGTAAGCCCAGACGTGGGTCCCGTGCTCTCTATGCCACTGGAGTCAAGCTATCCTGGCTAATTAGGGCTGAAAGGCAGAAACCGTTCCTAGGATGCTTGTGTCGCTGATTGCCACTTTATAGCTGAGGGGCAAACATTTAAATTAAAAAAAAATATTTAGAATTGTTTTGCTTTGGAACATTAGGTTATATCCCTATACTGAGAGGCCTTTCTTACAATGAATGAACAACGCCCCTTTTGCCCTGAAGATTTTTTTTATAACCATATTTATTAGTCTTTATTATTAGAGATGAAGCATCTTTATAGTCTATTATGCACTATTCAAGAAATAATTTGTGCAGTGTGCACTTTGAACTGAATTTTTTCAAGGTGCTCTGAAATGTGAAAATCATGCGGACAAAGACCGTGAAGAAAAATAATTTCCAAGGGTCACATAGTTAATCCGGCTTTTCTGATTATACATTGTACAGGTCAGCCGCAGAATGGGTATCACATTCTTTCTGATATCTGCCCTGATGAGAAAAAGTTTAGTGATTTACAAAGCATGTCAGCTGCTTTGTGTCATCTCCTATCAATGGCCTCTATTGGTGTTATAGAGTGAGCAACATTACGCTCTATTAAACAATATACATAAAGCGTTTTTTTGTGCAGTGCACATCCTGAACTGAAATTTTTCAAGGTGCTCTCACATGTGATGGTGACTGAAAAAGAGCCAAAGTGAAGAAAAGTAATTGCCCAGGATCACACAATTTGTTGAAAAAAAGTTATGCAAGATGTGTAAAGTTCATCAATAGAATTCTTTTTATTTGTTTCGTTTTCTTTTCATGGATTATATTCATTGTTCATGTAGTAATATCATTTTTTATTAATTCGGGTCAATCTCATGTATCCGTAACATAAATACACCCAATGTATTTCGGGCAGTGTCCTTCATCAGGGGCTTAATCCTGTAAAAATAACGGAAACCTGAGCTCATTCTATCTAGCACAGTACGTCAATACCAAAAATCAACAATGTTATAGATGGTAATGTGAGGTGAAGGCTTATACATCTCCAATGAATCATGCGTGATATTACCTAGATGAGTAACACTATGATGGGGGCGTGGCTTGGGCGCCGATGGCGATGGTCGCCTGAGAGCTCGGCTCCGGGACTGAGCCCGGAATTATCCTGAAAATCGGAGGCTGCGGGGCACCCCAGACCCCGCATTCTGCTGAGTGTGCTGCCGAAGACCTGCCGGGACCCCTAGTGGAGCTCGGACGAGGGTTGCTCCGGAGTAAAGCCGAAGTTTGCGGAGTTGCGGAGTGCGACCCAACATGGCGCCCGGACTCCTTTGTCCCCCGGGTCGGACCCACTGACTTGGAGAAGTGGCGCGGGCTGTGACTGGCGCCCGGCTTCGCCATCCCCGGCTGTCCCGGGCACTGGACATTTACTGGATTGGACTTTTTGCAGCGGACTTGCACTCGGTTGGATGGCCAGGCGGATGCCCACACTATAGAGGGCACCAGGAGCGGACGCCCTGTGATTCAAGCGGTGGCCCGCCTCGCGACTCCGCAACTAGCTACGTCTTCCTGGCTAGTTCACTTCCATGGGAGGCGCGACACTCTGGCGCCACAAATCATCCGAGGAAGTTGGTGGCCCTCACCCCGGGGCCGTAGTGGGTGAGCGGGCCTGCCCGACCCGACGACGGTTGTCTCCGCCCCCTCATCGGTGCCCTCGGACGCCGTGGCGGTGGCGTGAGCCGAAGCGGCGGAGTCTCCTCAGGCCCTGGAGAAGGAGGTCGCCCGTACCCGAATTGAGGACAAGTACCCGGGAAGGTCGTGGTCGACACCTGCACGCGGAGACACCTACTCCGGGACCCTCGTGGAGTGCCCCTGGAGGCATGGGGAAACCTAGAGGAGCCAAGGGATCCACCCAGACCGCCTCGGACTCTGAAGCCCAGGACAAAGAGGAGCATGGGGACCCAAAAAGTTCTGGTGGCGCGCCGTGGCAACACCAGTTTGACCGTGTCCTAGAGGCGATAGAGACCACGAGATTGGCCCTCCAACAGGACATTGCTCAGGTGGCGACGAGCCTGGGCCTCCTCAGAGCGGACCATGGCAAACTTTCAGACCGGGTCAAGGAGGTGGAGAGCACGGTGAAAACTTTGGAGCCGGCGCAGCGAACCTTGGCTGCGACGATGAAGGACGCCCTTTCCCGAATTGCGACCCTGGAACAGAGGGCGGAGGACGCGGAAGGCCGCAACAGGAGGAACAACATCCGAGTGGTGGGCCTGCCGGAAAAGATCGAGGAAGGCGACATGGTGACATACTTGGAGACCTGGCTCCGGGACTCGGTGGTCCCGGAAGGACTGTCCTCCTTCTACACTTTGGAGCGTGCCCACAGAGTCCCAGCACGGCCCCCACAACAGGGACGCACCCCGAGACCGGTGGTGGCGCGGTTGCTGCATTTTCGAGACAGAGACTTAATCCTCAATGCAGCCAGACACACTGGCCCGTTCAAAGTGGCGAACAGTCAGGTGAACATCTTCCCAGATTACACCTACGAGACTCAACGCAAGCGGTTCTCCTTCCTAGCGGTTAAGCGCGAGCTCAGGAGCGAGGGCATTCAGTATTCACTCCTCTACCCTGCAAGGCTCCGCATCATTGTCGATGACAAAACCCAGTTCTTCGACACCCCGGAGGATGTCTGTGTCTGGCTCGAGCTCTACAGGACAGGGAAAGATGGCTTTGGCTCCTCGCACCAACAGGCAGATGAGCCGGAACAAAGGCGGCGATCCAAGAGGGTCAGAAATCGCCGCGGCCGTACGGGAGGGCCCTCAACTGCGGAGACGTCGTCGGAGCGGAGGGGAGTGCTGGAAGTATTGTCGGAGTTGTCGGGGGCACGGGATGAAGCCATCGAGGAGGAAGAGAACCCGGGAGCAGAAGGAGCACCATCGGACTCGGAGGACTCAGTGGCCGATAGTACCCACACACCGGTGATCACACCGAAATCGGTGGAGGACCTTTTGGATGGACAAGGGTAACGGGGTATGCTGCCTTGTTTTGGGTGGGGGCCCGGCAGGGGGCAGGCGGTTGCCGTCTTATGAAGTCGACACAAAGGGAAAGAGGGTGAGGGGGGCCTCTGCTTTTGTCCCGAGAAGTTTCTGGTACTGGTTGGGGCTTGTTATAGTCCTGGTGGCCTGAGCGACGAGGGCCCACTGCCTCCGCCCAGCCCGCACCTGGCCCATAAGGCCTTCCTACGGTGGCGACCGTAGGATTAGTGGGGGTTCTTGGGTTGATGGAAGACGAGGTTTGGATGGGATCTAGTTGGTGCAGTTTGGGTCCTGTCCTGGGGTGGGTGGGTGGGGGTTTGGCTGGTTTTTGGGTCGTTTGGTTTTGGTTGGGGAAAATGGCCGCCATCAGCGCTGGGAGGATTGATGTCTTTTCTTTGTGGGGACCCGGATGGGGGGACTGTGCAAGAACAATCTGGGACAATGGCTGATGTTGCTAACTTGAAATGTGTTACTTGGAACGTAAGGGGGCTTCACACTATGTCCAGGCGCCACAAGGTCCACGCTTATTTAGTGCGTAGAGGAGTGCAAATGGCGCTGCTGCAGGAAACTCATCTGAACAAGGCGGAAGGGGCGGCGCTTCAGCGTAGATGGCGGGGGCAGGTCTTTTCCACGTCGTACTCCGCTTATGCCAGGGGGCGCTAATATGGATCAGAGCAGGGGTCCCCTTTCAAGTCACGAGGACAGTGTTAGATCCGGAGGGGCGGTTCGTGGCCATCTCGGGCACTCTAGGGGGGAGGGACCTGAACGTTTGTTGTGTATACGCTCCTAATGTGGACCAGACTGCCTTCCTTTCCAGGTTATCGGGCTCGTTGGCCCACTTCTTCTCCGGGCCCCTCCTGCTTGGGGAAGACTTTAACTCCGTAGTGGATGTGGACATAGACCGCTCGCATCCCCCGCTTCCCGATTCCCCGGTCCGTCGCACGGCTAAGGGTCGTCAGGATTGGCAAACCCGCTGGGGTTTGACGGACATTTGGAGGGCGCATCACCCCGCGTCTAGGGATTATTCATATTTCTCGAGACTCCATGAGTTGCATGTCAGACTAGATGGCTTTCTTGGATCGCCCGAACTGGTTTCGGCAGCGGTCCGATCGGAGTACTTATCTAGAACCATCGCGGACCATAACCCCCTCCTGCTGGACCTTCGCTGGTTTCCCGGGGCACCGGCGGTGCCCACCTGGAAATTGCGACCCGAGACCCTCGAGGACAGTGTCTTCAAAGCGGATCTGGGGGAGAGAATAACGGATTATTTTGCGTCCAACGGCGGCTCCGCGAGTACTAGGGCGTTAGAATGGGACGCTTTTAAGGTAGTGGTGAGGGGTTACTGTATCTCTAAGAAGGTGGGCATGAGGCACGTCATCCTGGCTGAATTAGACACAGCGGACCGGGAACTCCGCGAGATTGAAGTTCGCCGCCCCGGACACCCGGAATTGCAAGCACAAACGGCGGAGGCGAGGGAAAAAGTAGCGGCTGAGGTCGAACGACTCCGCTGTTTTGATTATAAGGCCTATACGGTCCGGTCTATCGCGGAGGGTGACAGGTCGAGTGCGTTGTTGGCGTGGTTGGCCAACCCTGCGCGCCAGTCCCAAACGACGACAAATATGCGTGGGACAGATGGAACCGAGGTATGCACCCAACCGGTGATTCTTAGTTGCTTCCGGCATTACTATGAATGTTTGTACCGCAGTCGCTCCGCACGCGACCCTGACCGACTTGATAATTATCTTCGCCCACTGGAGCCCCGCACAGTGGAGCAGGAAGTGGCGAAAACCCTGGGATCCGACATTGAATTAGGGGAGATTCGCGGGGCCATTAAACGGATGGCGAGAAACAAGACCCCGGGCCTGGATGGCTTACCAGTGGAGTTTTATGCAGCTTACGCTGACCTCCTGGCCCCTCGATTAGTGGTGGTCTATAAGGAGGCGAAGAGGCTGGGGCGTCTCCCGAGCTCGATGTGTGAGGCGTTGGTGGTTCCCCTCCTCAAACCGGGCCGGGATTCATCGGACCCGGGATCCTACCGTCCCCTGTCGATGTTGACAGTGGACTACAAAATTCTGAACAGCATCTTGGCATCGAGGTTGCTGGGACACATGAGCTCCCTGGTGCATGAGGATCAGGCCGGTTTCATCCCATGGCGGAACACGACTATGAATATCCGTAGGTTGTTCCGATTGCTAGGGGAACCATTTGTGGATGCCCCGTCCCCGGTAGTCTTGTCGGTGGACCTAGAGAAGGCTTTTGATAGCCTGGAGTGGGACTACCTCTGCACGGTGTTACGGAGATTCGGTCTCGGGGAGGGATTTGTCAGATGGACCGCGGTTCTTTATGCCTCTGCTTCGGCCAGGGTCCGAGCGGGCCCATTGATTTCATCGCGGTATCAGGTAGAAAGAGGCACGCGGCAAGGGTGCTCATTGTCCCCACTCCTTTTTGCGCTGGCGGTCGAGCCACTGGCGCTGCACCTTAGATCGGGAGCCCACTACACGGGCTTGTGGTCGTCTGCGGGCCCGCATTACGTCTCGCTATATGCAGACGACCTGTTGCTCTTCCTAGAGGACCCGATCGACGCTTTACGTGGAGCGGAGTTGGCGCTCACGGAGTTCGGAGAGGTCTCGGGCCTCCGAGTGAATTGGTCCAAGACCTGTCTTTTTCCGGTACGCAGGGGTACCCCCGCCCCTACGCTAAGTAGGGAGATTAGATGGGAGCCCGACTGCTTTAAGTACCTTGGGGTATTTGTCTACCACGACCAATCCGACCTCCTAGATGGGAACATTGCCCGCTGCATTCGAGCACTCCGAGGTTGCATGGACTTTTGGGCCACGCTGCCGCTTTCGGTGGCGGGGCGTATCGCCCTGCTCAAAATGGTGGCGCTTCCCCGGTTATTGTACTACTTCTGGACTTTACCGATCTGGGTCCCGCCGGCCACGTTTCGTCAGTTACGCTCAATGGTGGTCGGATTCCTCTGGGGATCGGGCCGACGGCGGGTGGCCCTCAACACCTAGATGAGGCCGAAAGACGAGGGGGGGCTCGCTGTGCCGGACTTTGAAAAGTATTATCTGGCGGCGCAGCTCCAGACCTTCGCCCAGGAGATCACCAGGGAATTCCGGGGCCCGGAAGACGGAAGGGGGACGGGTATGGCCAGGCATGTTCTCTCCTTTATAGCGCTGCGACAACGTTTGGTCCTGCGGGACTTGTCGATGGAGGAGCGGACTATCCGCCTGTGTTGGAATCGGGCCCACGCCCGAGGCCAACTGAGAACACCATATGCGCCTGAAATACCGTTGGGGATGCTGACGGCCCTCCCCCACGGAGGGGATTGGTCACGTTTGGCGGCCTGGGAGGATTCCGGTTTACAGCTTGTTGGTGATCTATACGAGGACGGGGCGTTCTTGTCCTTTCAGGATCTCATTGACCGCTTCGGGATCCCCCGGGGTGACTTCCTGTTGCACTCGGCCATTGTGCGGGCGATCCAGGCACACTGGAAGAACGGGCAGGAGGAACCCCACTTATCTCGGGTGTGCCAGTACGTAATGATGTCGGCGGGTACAGTGAAAGCGGTCACTTGCCTCTATGGCAGGTTGATTAGCGAGGGATTGGCTCCTCTCACCACTTTGAGGAACCGCTGGGAGGAGGACATTGGTAGGGAGATCCCGGAGACGACCTGGTCCCAGTTGGTGAGACGAGCCTGGAAGGGCACACGTAACGCCCGTTTCCAACTGGTCCACTATTATGTTCTCCATAGAGCGAACCTGACCCCGGTGAAAATTAGGCGATATTTTGCCACGGCTTCGGCGGAATGCCCCAGATGCCCGGCTCAGGAGGCGGACCTCCTACACATGTTATGGGCCTGCCCAGGACTGACGTCCTACTGGCAGGAGGTAGCGACGACCCTGGAGGAGGTGACAGGGAGACTCTTATCGTTAGATGCGGCGGTGGGGCTCCTACATTGGTTCCCCCATACCCCCAGGAATAAAATTTCTAGTAAATTTATCGACCTAGGGCTCCTTCTTGCTAAACGAGAGGTGACCAGGAACTGGAAGGCACGAGCTGGTCCGGCAGGCAGCAGATGGCACAATGAGCTTTTGAAGTGGGCGGCGGGAGAGAGCGCACTGCGTTATCAACTGGCTTGGAGGCAGGGTAACGAGAAGGCGCAGGAAGCCGCGATGGAATGGGAAATGTTGGTGCAGGCCCTCAGGGATTATTGTGCCCCCAGCGACTCTGAAAGTGAAGCAGCGACTCGCCCCGAGTCCCGGTGAACGTTAGTACTGACAGTCCTATTGCTTTCCCCGTGGGTCCAATAGCAGAGCCTATGCTGATAGCTCCCTGGCGCTGGTGGTGGGGAAGGGGGGGGGGTTTCCCTTAGTTAGTAGACATTTTAGAGGGGGGGGGAGTTTCTTTTGGGGTTTTTTAGGCTTGTTTGGAAAAGCAGATGACGGACAGTGCATTATCCGGACCAGCTCCAGCATCCTACTGACCCCCCATTGCATTTCGCCGCCCGACCCCAGGGTTGTGGGCCGGATGGCTGTGTACGGACTGTACGGTGGGGGGCCAGAGGGCTTTATTCTGTTAATATTGCTTATGATACAATGCTGGTCGTAATTGTAATGATCTACTGATTCCTGCAATAAAAATATATTAAAAAAAAAAATAAAAATGAGTAACACTATGATTGCACCCAATTACAGCTGTTTATTAGTATAAAATCAAAATTTGATGGTTAGTCACATTGTTTCCATGACCTTTTGCTTTCAATATGTTACAAATACTTAGGGTGGGCATTAGTTCAGCCCCTTGGTCAAGATTGGTTGGCTTTGTTGCTATCTCACTAACCTACCCATGGTTTGATAGCTTTTCTCCTTTTTATTGTGTTTGTCTGTCCCTCCAAGGAGCACTTTGCTCTCAAAAATTTTTGAGTGAATATGTTAGACGATGCTTACTGCTGATGCACAAACATCTACACCATCCATGTTGCAACATAATTGGTTAAAATATAACAAAATTAATTGGTAGGGTGGCCTGGATTAGAGCATAGTGTACAAGCACAATCAATAACACTGTCCTAAAGAAAGTAACCCTGCAACAATCATATCTTTTTCTCATTGCCTTTCCACCAGGCTGTGGCTCCAGAAACCAGCGAGCAAAACGCACACCTACAAGCGGCCAGCAGCACAGGGTGCTTCCGGATATTTGAAATCTTAAGAAGATTCCGAAAGAGCTGGAGGAAGTGCCTGCCATGGAGGAGCAATCAAGTGAAACCCCTTTAAAAAGACAAAAAGACACCTTCATTGTTCATGTCAAAATCAGGCATCAACGCATGTCATGTATTATAGGACCCCTCTCCTGCATTCCGATTTTGCCAAACTCCTTCCTTTTTAGATTTGGTTTATAATGCCAGATCTTCACCCTTTTTTTTAAAGCCCACTCAGATGAGACATTATTATTAACTTCAATCTAGATAACCCTAGCAACGAAAAATAATTCTCATCGACATCATTCTTAATAGCATTTATCTCATTAAAGACAAAACATTACATTTAAAAGTCCATCTCTTTGGAGAAAAGAAGCCACACTGGACTTTCAAAGAATGCTGACCAAGAATATCCACTGTGCCAAGCTAAAATTAGGAAATCGGTTGTTTCTTAGTAATTCTACATATGTTGAGTGAATGATTCTGAACTGTGAGATATGAGTATGGGGGGGGAGGCCTTGATGGTAGGGAGATGAAAAAGGAATATTTTCTGTAAAACATTATCATTCTTTTATAAAAAAAAAGAAAAAGGTTAATAAATATTTTTGTGTTATGGAACGCTCGTTTCATTTCATGGGAATCAGGTAATATTATTCAAACATAGTCTGGCTTCCTAGAGCTGTTACAGAGAATGTATGGTATTGCAAAAAAAAAAAATATTTTGTAAAAATGACTGCTGATATAGGCATTGCATTTAAAGGGGGTTACTTACTTCTTAGATTTTATTTTTGTCAAGAGCGTCACAACTAGATCTCTTTTTAGTGATGTTTATGGCATTACAAAGACACCATATTTTTCATATCCCACTAGGGGAATTAAAGCAACTCTTGCCCTGATACAATGAACTGGTTGTGCCTAGAACTCATTACTGAACAGTTTTCCTTTCTTGTTATTTATCAATGTATAGCATTATTAAATACAATACCCCAGCAGGCCACCATTCATGTGATTGTAGCAATTTCCAAAGGGTCACAAATCGAGAACTTACTCATGAATATTAATGAGGTAGGTCTATTTGCAATCCACTGGGAATCTCCAATGTGCCAAAGACACATAAGTACATGGGTGTGTTTACGATGCCCAAATAGCAAATCACAAAAATGTGCTATTCTGTAATCGCTAGGAAAAAACTATGTACATCTGGCCCGCTGGAACTAATGGACCAAGCACAGTGCTTGCCTAATGTGATTCGTTCCTACCAAAGATGCTCTTATACAAGTACTTCTAGATGTCAGAGTTAGATAAGCGGGGCTCATGAACTTCTTAGACATCCTATTTCCCTTCCTACTAATTTTAAATCAGCATGTAAGGCATCTCTAAAATAATATAGAATTCTAAAATAAACTTATCTTTTCATTTATCACAGTCAGCAAATCCTCATTGTTAGACCTGGCATCCTTGGCATGGTGCTCCCCTAACTTTTTGCCTTCAATCTTCCTGTTTTGCTGATTTTGTTTTTGCCTCATTTAGGACTCTGCACACGATACCACTGCTGGTCAGTACTAAATCGCGTGTGTTTTATCCTTAAAACATGATAGGATTGGCTTATGCCCAATTGGCCGATTTAATTTACTTGTAAGTCTCTAGTAAAGTGGCACCACATGTGCCCAGGGACTGAAAACTAAATGCTACCAGAGGGTCTGCTACACTGGTTATGCCACCCACTTAAGTAGACCTTTGAACATGTCCTAGCTTGTGTGTGAAGTTTCAAAGTGCCATTTTGTCCTGAAACAATACACCTTTTGCCACGACAATCCTTCCATTTTAATTCATATTAATAATCTCTAGGGAAGGTCCTGAACAGCTTAAAGGGCAGGGTGCAGTGCATTTACAAATCTGACCATGTTTATTTATTTTATTAATTTATTTTAGCGATTTGTAAAGCGCCTGGTGACCCAAGGGCATCCCCGCGCTGTAAGGAGTTGTTATCCAGATGAGGGAGAGGAAGAGGGGAGGGACATTTATTTAGGGAATAGATGTGTCTTCAGTTTTTTACGAAATACCAGGTAACTGGGTTCCAGTCTGAGGGAACGTGGGAGGGAGTTCCATCCAGTGGCCGCTTGAACAGAGAATCGTCGTCCTCCTGTGCGTGTCCTTTTGAATTTGGGAATGATGGCTAAGTGCTCATTCTCAGATCGTAGGGATCTGGGTGCTTTGTAGGGGGTGACCATGCTGCTAAGGATCGCAGGGCCAGATCCGTTGATCAGTTTGTGTGTCGTGCACATGGCTTTGAATTCCACCCTTTGGCGCACAGGGATCCAGTGCAAGGCCTTGAAGGCAGGTTTGGCTGACACTCTGGAAGGAAGGTTCGTGAGCAGACTTGCTGCAGCATTCTGTGTCCGTTGCAGTTTCGTCATGGTGGCCTCAGGGGCTCCCAGGTAGACCATGTTGCTATAATCCAGACGTGACAATACCAGTCCCTGGATAAGACGTTTCCTGGAAGCGGGTGGTAGTAAGGGGAGAATCTTGCGGGTAGTGCGCATGAGCCCAAAACAGGTGCCCGCGGTTTTGGCCGCTTGCGTCTTCATGGAGAGCTCGGGTTCGAGCCACACTCCGAGGGTCTTGATTTCACGCTTCGGGGAGGGGATTTCCCCGAACACGTCAGGCCAGACTGCTGGGGGGATGGTCGTCCATTGTTTTCCCAGGAGCATCACTTCGGTCTTAGACCCATTTAATTTTAGTGATGAATCACTCATCCAGCTGTGGATTTCCGTGAGGCAGATGGCCAGGTTGTCTGGGTGGTCGGCTAGTTGGGATAAGGAGACGACCAGTTGAGTGTCATCAGCGTAGCTTACCATTTTTATGTCAAATGGTGTCACCACGTCTTCAAGAGGGGCCATATATGCATTAAAAAGCGTCGGGCTCAGGGAAGATCCCTGAGGGACCCCGCTTGTGAGGGGGAGGATGGACGAGTGGTGATTGCCGTCCCATACCTGGAACGTGCGCCCGGTGAGGAAGGATTCTATCCAACTGAGTGCCGTCCCGGTGAGCCCTGCTGCCGCGAGTCGATGGAGAAGGACACGATGGTTGACTGTGTCGAAGGCTGCACTGAGATCCAGGAGGATCACTGCCACTGACCCTCCTGAATCCAGTATGCGCCTCGCCTCCTCGATGACGGCAAGAAGGGCGGTATCTGTGCCATGACCCGGGCGAAATCCAGTTTGGGATTGCCGTAGGACGTTGTTTGTCTCGAAGAACTGAGACAATTGTCTGTTGACCAATTTCTCGGCTACCTTGCTGATTCCGGGGAGGAGTGATATTGGCCGGTAGTTTGCCATGTCTGCTGGATTGAGCTGGGGTTTTTTGAGGAGTGCTTTTACCACCGCGCTCTTCCAGCTGGCAGGGACAGATCCCTGGGCAAGTGAGCTGTTGATAAGCTCCATGAGCATGGGGACGATGACGGGGGCCACGGTTTTGAGGAATCTGATGGGTGCCGGGTCCAGAGGTGATCCGCTTCTCATTTTGGCCAAGGTTCGTTCTACCTCTACGCAGGTTACTGGCCTGTATGTCGCAAGTTGGGGGCGTAAACTGCTTTCGGTCTGGCTGGGAGATGAAAGGTTGTCCATGTGGCTAGAGGGACCGGGGGTGGGGGGGGGGTGGGGGGGGAAGCTAGGATGCGGGAGATTTTGTCGTTGAAATAGGTGGCTAGTTCATTACTTCGGTCCACCAGGGGGGTAATGGAGGAAGGAGAGTTAGGTACTTTTAGCAGCTCCTTTACAATTAGGAAGGATTCCCTGGCCGAGTTGGAGGATTCTTTTATCCGAGTGTCGTAGTGGGAATCTTTGGCGTGCCTGATGGCCTCTTTGTAGAGTCTGACTGTGTTATGGTATGCTTCCTTGCTGGCGTGCTGCCAGTCTTTCCTCCAAAGCCGTTCGGCTCTTTTGCAGTTTTTACGAAGTAGTCGGAGGTCCGGGGTGTACCACGGAGCGGAACCGGGTTTACTGTTTTTATCCTCCCTAGTTCTGAGTGGGAGTACGGAGACCAGGGAGTTGGTAATCCACTCTCTAAATTTACTGTCGGCGACAGCCGGGTCTTCTGCGTATGCAGGGGTGGTAGTTTTTAAGTTCCTAGCCCATTCTTCGGTGGGAAGTCTGGACCAGGTCCTGTCCCTGATGTAAGTGTGCGGTTTTTGAGGTTTCCTGAAGGTTCCTGGTAGTAGGAAGGAGAGTAAGAAGTGGTCTGTCCAGGGTAGGGGAAGGGCCTCCTTCGCTTGCATCAAGGGGGTGCTGGTGAACACCGGGTCCAGCAGGTGACCCTTGGTGTGAGTGGCTCCAGAGTTAAGGAGGCGGATGTCAAGTGCTGCCAGATCGGAGATCAGGTCGGCAGCTACCGGGTCTGCAGGGTCATCGAGATGGATGTTCAGGTCACCTACTATCATGAAATTTGATATGGAGTGGGGCTGAGTCGCTACAATGTCCAGGAGGGAACTAGCGAAAGGGCCTGGATGCCCGGCGGGGCGGTAAACAAGGACTCCTGTCAGTGAGTTGGTCGGGTCTAGCTTAATTGTAAACTGAAGGCTTTCAGAGTCGGGGATCTGCGCATCACTAGATTTGCAGTGAAGGTAGTCCCGGTGAATAATGGCAACACCACCACCTCTACCTAAGGGGCGGGGTAGGGACTGAATAAGGAAGCCCGGTGGAGTTGCTAGCACCATATCTGACTCCGAATGTGGGGCGAGCCAAGTTTCCGTGAGGAAGAGGATGTCTATCTCCTGATCTTCTATGAGATGGTTGATCTGCGTCGCATGTTTAGGGAGCGAGCGACAGTTTAGCGATGCAAGTTTGAGGGTAGCAGGCTTGTGAGGTTTTATAGGTAGTTTGAGCTGGACTGGCTGGCAGAGGGAACAGCGAGTGAAAGGTCCATTTAGATCATGAACATAATCACAGGAGGAGGCGGGGGGTCTGAGACTTAGTAGCTCCCGACGTGAATAGCTTACCTTTGGGGCAGCTGTGTCCGGCAGGGGTTCTAGCCCTAGGCCTGGTCGTGCGCGGACGGGCGCAGACGGGCTTGCCTTAGGTGCACCTTCGGCGCGCAAACGGCGCTCCCGCTGCGCTCGTCCGCTGCGCTGGTATGGCCGGCACATTTGTAGTGGCGGTTATTGGCGTGTCCTCGCAGTGGGCGTGGCTTCCGCCTTGGGCGTTTCCCTGTATCAGCGCTGGGGTCGCTGTGTCAGGGGTGGTCTAGGAGGGCTGTGTTAGCGCGTGCGGGTCAGCGCTTCCGTGCAGGTGAGCTCAAAGGTTTTTAAAATCCAAACACAAAGAAAATGACAATTTTTAAAATCAATTGTGGGCACAGTCCTCCGGCTTCTGCCTCAGAGGATTACAAACAAACAATAATGCGATGCGCTTGTTCTCAGCGTTTTGTAGTGGTTTGAAAGTGGGCGTGGCCTCGCAGTGGGCGTGGCTTCCGCCTTGGGCGTTTCCCTGTATCAGCGCTGGGGTCGCTGTGTCAGGGGTGGTTTAGGAGGGCTGTGTTAGTGCGTGCGGGTCAGCGCTTCCGTGCAGGTGAGCTCAAAGGTTTTTAAAATCCAAACACAAAGAAAATGACAATTTTTAAAATCAATTGTGGGCACAGTCTTCCGGCTTCCGCCTCAGAGGATTACAAACAAACAATGTACTTTTAAGTTTCACTAGTCCTGGTAGTAAAAACTCCTCAGTACTGCAAGGCCTACCTCTCCCAGAGTAGAGCACTGGAGTTACCTTATGAGTTACCTTATTGCATCTTAACTTCCAATTGGGAACAGGCAGCCAGTTCGTTATTGGTGTTGAGGCATTTATAATTACAAACCCTCTTTAAAGGTAAAGTCAGCCTTTTTGCCACAATTCAGTAAATGGCAGTTTTAGAAAGTGTTCTAACCATTTGGTACCTGCAGCTTGATACTGGGTCAAATGACTAAGTGTAGCTGGCAGTTGGTCTTTTTGTATTGCTTCCAGACAGTAAGGCAAAGGGAAGATAGGTGTTGGCAGGATGGGCCACTCTGAGTTAATGAGGAGGAGGAGCTGTCCCCTACCGCAATTCTACACCACAAATATCCAGCATAATCACTCTAACAAAGGGTGTGTTTCTAGTGTTTAGTAACCCCAGACAATGCAGGGCAGAGACAAGTAGGAAGAGGGTGCCTGACACCTCAGGGGCCTGGAAACTTCTAGAAGCTTCCTGTACTTCAAGGTAAGCACCTGGCATAAAGATTTGACTTTAGACCCATAAGTACACTTCTGGACCTCTGGACTCTGCCAGAAAGAAGGACTGTAGTACTGTTGAAAGGACTGCACTCTTCTGGACTTCTGCTCTGAAAGACTACTGCCCTGCTGTGCTGACCTGCTACCGTCCTTCCCTGGGTTAGAAGAACTGGACCAGCTCCTCAAAACCCGAGACCCAGGAGTGTCTCCAAGTGATAGTTGGCTGGCCTCCTGATCAGAAGACTCAGGGACATAACAGGCTTCCAACAATCTTGGACCTAGCACCCTGAATATGTCATCTGCGAGTCCTGCCCTCCCAAATTGTGCCCTCCCAGTCCTGGAACACTCTAATGGTGCTCTGCCAGCCCATTTGTGAATTCAGCAGAACTGATACATCTCCTCCACAGTGAGGCTCATCTGCCGCAGAACTGGACCATTGCCTTTGCTACAGGACACCACCCTCGGAACTGACACATCAGGCAGACAAGGGCTTCTTATGGCCTCAGGGATGCCACACAGTAAATGTAAATGTGTTGTATTTGTATAGCGCGAACAGTAACCCGTAAGCATCCCGGCGCTTGTACTCCTACCACAAGGGAACCCCTCCTGGCTTTTCGTTGTGAGGTGTCCACTCCTGGGCATCCCATGGTGAATATAGAAAAGGAACTCGCACAGCTAATGTAATCCCAAAAGGTAAAATTATTGAAAAGTTGTAGTGTGCATCGGGGAAACACTGTCTGGCCAGTCAGTGTTAAAGGTAAACACTAGAGAAATAGCTCTCCCGCCTAGGGAGAGGGCACCCCTGTGCACCACTATAGGAGGACCAACTGGTCTATTTCAATTAATCCAGATTGTGTTAACACATTTCTCCTTGCCATTTTGCACCGAGAGTTGCTACGCTTTGCATACTGGTATTGTTTTACTTTCCTTTGATTGTGAGCCATTCTGTTGTTTTTTGTCATTGTAGAGTAACCCCCTGACGACGGGCTCCGCCCGAAATGCATTGGGGCTGTGTGTTTATGAACATATTCTAAATCAAGCATGTGTTTTTGGATCATCAAAGCTTGAAATGTTTCATACAATTGAAGATATTGAATACTATAAAACTGGATAGATGAATAAATCTCCGTTATGAACTTTGTCTTCGCAATCTGGATTAATTGAAATAGACCAGTTGGTCCTCCTATAGTGGTGCACAGGGGTGCCCTCTCCCTAGGCGGGAGAGCTATTTCTCTAGTGCATCCCATGGTGAAACCAGGCATCCCTTGTGTATAGGGGGCCGTTGTGGAGACTAAGCAAGCTATTGCCGAGTTGCAGCGTGGGGCCCATGCTTGGATTCGGCACTGAGGCGAGAATATCCGGTCAGAGGAATTTAAGCCCGATCCCGCCGAGGCGGGAATCGAACCCTGGTCCCTGGCCAGCGCTCTGCATCAAGGTCTGCCGCTCTAACCATTGAGCCACACTTCTCCACATGCCATGTGTCACATGCGGAACCATGGGCCTTGTGACACCCTTTTAAACATGGGAGAGCCGCCAAGAAACGTTTCAGTGGAATGCTGGTGTATTGGGATATCCAAAAGGTAAGGAATCTGCAGGTAGATACAGTATCCACCAGAAAAAGCGTAATCAAAGGTAAGGAACTTGTTAGTGTCAAGTCCTGGCAACTGTGTGATTAAGCGCTTTGTGGAGCGCGAAACTTGTCACATAGGGTTTATGGCGTGAATAAACCCTGCTTACTTGGACTGTTGCCTGCGGTGTGTTTTTGTGCCTGAGTGCTCGCTGAGGAACGCCGTTCTTAACTTTATATTGATTACAGGCTGCTCCGCCGGCTGCGAACCACCTCTATTGAAGGTGAGGGATTTCTGGAAGGAGCGTTGTCAAAGTTATATATAAATACTAGCAGCCCGTCCCGACGTTGTCCGGGTATGAATTGCTGCCGGCCAGTAGTATATTGTTTTGTAGGATTTCGTTTTGATAGCATTTCTTATCTGTGACAGGCCTGTGACACTTAAGAGCGCGCGTTCAGTAGTGTGTGAACTAGAGTTTCCCTACTTTATTTTTCCTTGCAATATTATATAGCGCGAACTCGACAACATGGCATGAGCACAATTTACATTACAGAAGAACACATTCATTTGTGGCAGGCACGGGGAGACAAAGCGATTTGCCTGGAATCACAGAATGTTGAGCTGATGCCGAGATTCGAACGTAGCTCCCCAGCTCTAAAGTTTGCAATTCTAGAACTTGTGGCTCGAGGTTATCTAAAAGTGTATGTCGGTGCTGGCCATCAATGAGAGAGACCTGTGCATTTTTCAAATGGGTGGTGAAAAACATATGAGTATGTTGCTGGAGATGTGGGCCGCCGTGCCACCAATGCACTTACTAGGGGAAGTTGTAAACACCCATTGTTCCGCAACTTTCTTTCCGCATACCATCACTTCGCATACTTTCATTACGAAAGTACCATGACTCCACAATGCCATTATAACGCATGGCATTACATTTTATACGCTTTTACCACGCATACATTTACAACGAAATTCGATGTAAATGTATGAATGGTAAAAGCATGTTTTTTATGTTTGGATAAGGTAAGTATGGGGTATATGTTTTGGGGTACTGAGGTATATATTTTGGGGTGTTTGGGTATTTTAAGGGTTCAGATATAGTTTTGGGTTATGGGGTGCAGGGGTAGTTTTAGGGTTTAGGGATAGGTATGGGTTTTGGGGTAAAGGGGTTTTTTAAGGGTTCAGGGTTAGGTTTGGGTTTTGGGGTATGGGGTATTTTTAGGGTTCAGGGGTAGGTTTGGGTTTTGGGGTAAGTGGTATTTTAAGGTTTCAGGGCTAGGTTTGGGTTTTGGGGTACAGGGGTATTTTTAGGGTTTAGGGCTAGGTTTGGGTTTTGGGGTACAGGGGTATTTTAGGGTTCAGGGGTAGGTTTGGGTTTTGGGGTACAGGTTTATTTTTAGGGTTCAGGGCTAGGTTTGGGGTACAGGAGTATTTTTACGGTACAAGTGTAGGTTTTGGGTTTTGGGGTACTATTTTAAGGGTTCAGGGCTAGGTTTGGGCTTTGGGGTAAAGGGGCATTCTAGGGTTCAGGGGTAGGTTTGGGTTTTAGGGTAAAGGGTTATTTTTAGGGTTCAGGGCTAGGTTTGGGTTTTGGGGTACAGGGGTATTTTTAGGGTACAGGGGTAGGTTTGGGTTTTGGGGTACAGGGGTATTTTAGAGTTCAGGGCTAGGTTTGGGTTTTGGGGTACAGTGGTATTTTTAGGGTTTAGGGCAAGGATTGAGTTTTGGGGTACAGGGGTATTTTTAGGGTTCAGGGCTAGGTTTGGGTTTTGGGGTATATGGGTATTTTTAGGGTTCAGGGGTAGGTTTGGGTTTTAGGGTACAGGGTTATTTTTAGGGTTCAGGGCTAGGTTTGGGTTTTGGGGTAAAGGAGTATTTTAGGGTTCAGGGGTAGGTTTGGGTTTTAGGGTACAGGGTTATTTTTAGGGTTCAGGGCTAGGTTTGGGTTTTGGGGTACAGGGGTATTTTTAGGGTGTACAGGGGTAGGTTTGGGTTTTGGGGTACAGGGGTATTTTACGGGTTCAGGGCTAGGTTTGGGTTTTGGGGTACAGGGGTATTTTAGAGTTCAGGGCTAGGTTTGGGTTTTGGGGTACAGTGGTATTTTTAGGGTTTAGGGCAAGGATTGGGTTTTGGGGTACAGTGGTATTTATAGGGTTCAGGGCTAGGTTTGGGTTTTGAGGTACAGGGGTATTTATAGGGTTCAGGGCTAGGTTTGGGTTTTGGGTACAGGGGTATTTTTAGGGTTTAGGTTTAGGTTTGGGTTTTGGGGTACAGGGTATATTTATAGGGTTAAGATGGGTTAGTGTTTAAGGGTGTTGGGGTATTTTAAGGAGTAAGGGTGGGTTATGATTGTGGGCTGCAGGGGTATTTAAAGGGAGCAGGGTGGGATTAGCACACGATATGAGACATGGCATGAAGGGCGGAACGTACCACACGCCCCTAGCGTTTGTCAAGCCCCCAGCACACGCCACAGCACAACGCAGACACGCCCACAAGGCACTACTTTGCTGGCACGTTCTTTTACCTTTTAAATGTATATGGTGGGCATCTGCATAGCATATGTCCTTCTGCTTCAACTGCCCTTTCCAACGCTGTATTGGGTGTTGTGATTGGTGCTGTGGTTCCTGAGATTACCCGCCTCAAAGGTTTGGGCTCTCACTTTATTATATTAGTATGAATATATATATATAGATCATTACAGAGTTATATGGACGTTGGCAGAGTACCGAGGGGACTAAGAATCTTACTGGCTCCCAGTTATGAGCAGCCCAACCCTGAACTAATGAGAGAATGGGCACAGAAAAACCTTGAATCATCCAGGGAATTAGTAATTCTGCTTGTCAAGTATGCCGAGATTGATCGCATCGAACTGCAAAAAAAAGTGGTAGCATTAACGGATGAAATAGCGCAAATGGGAACACCTGAAGAAATAAACAAACTGAATGCAGAAATGACATCACGCCTCAAAAAGGAAGAGGAGAAAATTAAGGCGCGCAAAGCATACAAATTTCAACGCGACCTTGCTGACTATGAATGTGGACGCATTTTTACCTTTGCCCGCAAATTTGACTCAATAAAAAGTGGCAAACCGATGGGCAAGAACAAAAATAGAGCACAAGCGGGCACATCGTATGCCTCCAATGATTCCACGCTGTCCGACTTTAGCTCTGCCGCTGAGAGCGAAAATGAGGGCAATAATTCCAGAATGGTGCCAGCTGACCTCAAGGCAATTCCAACTCCAGGCGATGAGATTATTTTTTTATCCATGGATCGTCTGTCAACCCTGCGGCCAAGGGATCGGCAGACACAGGCCGCAAGCGGAGAAACCACAAACGCAGCCAAAGGAGGAAAGCAAGGAAACGCGCCAACAAACTCCAATTACAAGGGCAAGGGGAGAGGTCGTTGGAAACGTCAATAATGACACACAATGATGCCTGCAATTTACCTGTTCCCTTTGACGGTAACACGAATGACAGCTCCAAGAATCTTAATAACCCCACAGAAAAAACGGTTATTAATTTAACAGAGACAGTCCTGACCAAAGCGGAAATTCAAATTCTATCTTTAGGACTCTCTCATTGTAAAGAATTCAACTTTGATTATGCTACCACCCGCATGGATGTATATCAATTCATCCGCAAACTCAAATTGAATACATTTCACACACTTAATCCACCTAAAAAACCAGACCAGGAAACCATAACTCAAATGGGAAGCCAGAGTTCTATGGGGACTCCATCTTGTACAGGATTACCTTCAACCTTGCTCACTGTTCTTAAGGATCTTCATGCCCAGAACCGCACTGATTTTTCACAACCATCCTCCAGCAGTCAAACTTCAAGCCTAACCAGTAGCCCCATTACCATAACTCCTTTCAAAAACAAATCCAGGTTCAATCCAATCATGCCACGGAACTGCATTGACATCTACAATGAACACGTGATTAATGAATTGAAAAAATTGAACTTTAAAACATGAGCCATGAAAAACAAAATATCTAGACGCAACAGAACGTATGACAATCTGGTGGCCAAACTGCAACAAAATAACCAGAGTATCATTCGAAACTCAGACAAAGGAGGTAATGTGGTACTTTGGGACAGAAACCAATACATGAGTGAGGCTATGTTACAACTGAATGACCGCAGTTGCTATAGATTCAGCAGTGCTGCAGCAGTCAAAGAAACGTCAAACTCTTTTTTCCTGAAGCTTTTAGCTTGGAAAGGCGCGGGCTTGATTACCAAGGATGAATACCTGTACATGAAGAATGACTATCCCACCATCCCCAACATTTACTTTATTCCTAAAGTACACAAGGACTCTCTGCACCCCCCCGAAAGGCCCATCATTTCCGGCAGAAATAGTTTGTTGGAACACACCTCGAACTATATTGACTTTTTTTTGCAAGACTGTGTAACTGGGTTGGCTTCCTATCTCAGAGATACCAGTGATTTTCTGGATAAAATTAAGGACTTTGTTTGGGATCCTGGGTTCCTTTTGCTTACTATAGATGTTTCGTCTCTTTACACCTGTATTGACCATAAGGATGGTATAAGAGCTTTGGATTACTTTCTCACCAAAAATGGACCCGCTTGCCCGGAGCATAACAACATGCTGTTGGATATGGTGACGTTTTGCTTACATCATAATCTGTTCACCTTTAACCAAACATTTTACCAACAGGTGAGGGGGGTGGCTATGGGGGCCATCTTCTCTCCCAGTTATGCCTGCATTTTCATGGGCTGGTGGGAGGAGCTGGTCCTAAAAGGGACCCTTGGTGAATGGTTTCAAAAACATGTCAGAATGTACTATAGGTACATTGATGACCTTATCTTTGTCTGGGATGGTACTAGGGAAGAGGCCCTGGAGTGGGTTAACCTCCTGAATGTTAATAACATCAATCTGAATTTTACCTGTACCATGAGTCACACTAGCATTCATTTCCTAGACATAGAATTGTACATTACCAACAGTACAGTAGAAACCAAGCTCTACAGAAAGGAAACTGCTGGTAACTCCATCTTACATTACACCAGTTTCCATCCGAAAGACCTCATTCGAAGCATCCCCTATGGGGAAATGCTGAGAATAAAAAGGATCTGCAGTAATCCCTCTGACTTGCTAATGGCCCAAAATGAATGCAAAGAGCGATTCCTCGCCAGAGGATATCCCCAAACTGCCATCAATAAAACCATGGAACTAGACAGAAATCTCCTACTTGTTCCACGATCCACCAGAAATCCCTCAACTCCTGAATCCATCGAACCAGTAGAATCCTACACTGTTAGACTTATCGTGCCATACAGTATCCAAAAGGTCGCAATAAGCAAAATCATTAATCAGAACTGGTCACTCATACGCTCTGACCCAATAATAGGCCATAAAATGCCAGCCAAACCCAGTATTACATACAAGAGAGCTACTTCTCTCTACAACAGCCTTGTATCCAGTTGTCCAGAAGTCATCCCGTCCAAGGACTGGCTGAAAACTTCACGGGGTTTACTAAATGTCTTACATGTAAAGCCTGTACCTACGGTATCAATAAAACGAGTTACCGTACAGCCTTCAGCAATAAGGAAATCAAAATTTCCAAATCCCTCCATTGTAAAACCGAGTACGCCATCTACATCTTGGAATGTACTTGTCCCTTGCGGTACGTGGGAAGTACCAAATTACCAGCTAGTGTAAGGGTATTACAACACATCAGGGCCATTACCAACTCTGACCCCACCTACCCAGTTGCGAGACATTTTCGCGAGGTCCACAATAAAAACTTGAAGGACCTCAAATACTATGTCATCGACACCATTCCCAAAACTAAACAGGGAGGTGACAGAGAACGCAAAATGCGTATGTTGGAGACCAGATATATTCTGAACTTCAACAGTAAAAGCCCTGGAGGTTTGAACAATACTGAAGATTTACATACCTGTTTATGACCAAATCTTTTCCATCTTAATAACCCCCCTTGAATGAATGAATCTTTTCTGTTTCTCCTGGCACATTTTGATAACCTGCCCTCTGCGTCCTTTTCCTTCCTGTTCTCATTTCAATTTATGTGTTATCAATCTGTTGCCTCCAATCGGATTATTGTGCCAGATGACATGTCAATATTTCACCTTACCAACGTGTAGAAATTGACCACTAGCCTGATACAGCTGTCTTATGCTTCTCACCAAATCCTGCATATTCAGGATTGCTTTTTAATTTTATTTGGTATTCACTTTATTTTATTTGGCACTTAACAGCACTTTACTCACATTCTTCACGAAGATCCAACTGTGTTTATAAATTTTGTGTCTGGCGACACACAGAAGGGTATTTTTCAAAATGGCATTCATGCTATTATTATATAATGACTGGTAATTCCCAATTGGCAGTGTGTAAATATATGAAATATATAAATATATGTGTATATTTTTTCACCAAATGTATTTTTGTATGGAAATATGACATTTGCCCCCATTTCTGGACAAATGTATTTTATTCAGGCTTTGGAGAATGTATTCATGGTACTAGTATTCATACTGATATTTATGCATTTATGCTACGAACATTCTCTAATTTTCTTTTTGGTTGTTTAATTGTAAATTGTTATGCTTAGGATACTACTGGTATTCATTAATTTTTCCCTTCAACCAGTTGGAATTAAGTATTACTTTATTAGTTTTACTTTTCACAAAGCGCAGTCTTTCTTCTAAAGGCAAAAATATGTTGCATTTTCACCTTTCCTTTATGTTTTTCACTCTCACAATCACGTGCTTGGAGTGCTAGCTGTTTTAAAGGTCCAGTAAAAGTTTGAACGTTGTCATGTGATCAAGCCACTCCGGTGGTGAAACGCGTTATGGCGGACTCTTGAGAAATAAAACGCTACTTGCTTTGCACTTACTCTGGGCTCGTGTCTGCTTCTTCGGTGCTTGCTGGAAACCCCTTGTTGCACCTGATTCTTCTAAGCAGCCTCTGGGATATATATATATATATATATATATTACCTACTGGCGGTCGCCAGTAGGTATATATAGTTAGGATTTTTTCCCTATGGGATTTCTGAAAATTCTATGTCTAATAACTTTGGCGTTTGTGGACGGAATCGGCTGAAATTTTCAGGAAAATGGCACATTTTGTTTCTGAGCAGCTCCTGGAAATTTGGGGGGGTTTCGTTAAGGGGGGGCTGAGAAAAAAGGGGGGTCCCAAAACGCGTTTTTAACATTGAGTTTTCCATAGGGCGGTTGGACTCACTTTTAGCTCGAACGGCTGAATGGATTTGCACGAAACTTGGCAAAATTGTAGGGACTGTTAGCCCGATGTGCCTTTGCTAGGTCTCAATATATGTGCTTCAGTGGATTTTGAGAAATTAACGTTTAAATCAAGATATATATCTGTAACAGCGCTCCGGGCAGCGATCCGGTTCGCGTACTTTTCGCTTATCGGAACTTTGTAAAGCGAAGCTGATTGGCTCTCCGGTGTCTGTCAACATTCTAAACAGTCCGGTGCGGCCGCCATCTTGTCTCTCGGTAGGATCGAGAGACAAGAGGAGGCCAAAACAAAGGAGGAAATGAAGGAAAGGGGGCAAGGTAGACCCCTTCTGACCCCCTAGGATTGATGAGGGGATATTATAGAGCCACGCTGGGCCCCAAAAAAAAAAAGAAAAAAAAATCAGTTTTTTTCGCCGTAGAGACGCGTCTTGGTACGCGAACCGGGCAGCTAACCGGCAGTGTAACGGGAGTCTGAAGAGAAGCTGATTGGCTGTTATCCTTGTAAACAGTCTGGAGCGGCCGCCATCTTGTCTCTCTGTGGGATCGAGAGACAAGAGGTGGAAAAAAGGTGTAAATGAATGAAAGGGGTAAGGCAGACCCCTCCTGAACCCCTAGGATTGATGAGGGGGCTATTAAAGTTCCCTGGGGGGGTGAAAAAAAAAATTCGATTTTTCGCGGTAAAGGTGCTTCCTGGTACGTTAACCGGGCAGCTAACCGGTAGCGTAACGGGAGTCCGACATATTGTGTTTTTTGAACGTTTGTGATATGTGCACGTGTGGATTTTGTCTAATTAAGGTTAAAAAAATATATATATATCTTTAAGCGTGTTTTGGCGCGCTTACGTTTTGGGTTTGGTTTGCGCTGCAGAGACGATACGTCACGGTTATGCGATGCATCATGAGGCGTCTCACGGGCTACGTGATACGTCACTTTATAAAGAATATATTTTACAGCTATAGATATTAGCTTTTAAAAAACCAATGAAATTCACAGAAAAAACCATTGGTTATAGACCATATATAGTTAGGAATTTGCATTTACAAAACCTTGAAAATTCACTGAAAAAACCATAGGTTATAGACCATATATAGTTAGGGATTAGCATTTAAAAAACCTTATTTTATTTGCACAAAACCATTGAAATTCCATATATAGTTAGTTGCACTAACTATATATCGCGGACCCGCAATCCACTGCTAATGATGTCACATATTACATCATTCATGACATGGTCAGTGACATCACTGATGACATCACTGATGACAACACCCAGTGACTGTATGTTTCTGTAAAGTTAAAATATGTCTAACATATTGAAGAATGAGTGGATGTATAAGTGTCTGGATGAAGGATTTAGTAGGTGCATGACTGACTGTATGAGACAATGATTAAATGTGTCTCACTGAGTGCATGGGTTAGTGATTAAAGTGTCTTAATTTGGCAATCATTATTTATGTTCTTCTGTAAACTGCTGCATGTTTAAATCAGTAGCTATATCAGTAACTATATGGGTTATTGAATGGTTGCCCAAGTATTTGTATGGGAGACTGAGTATGTGTGTGGGTGGCTGGGAGGTGTATAACTCTGTGCATAGATGTGTGAGCAGTTGATTCCCTAGGTGTATGGCTTCAAAAGTGCATGTAGAAACAGCTGTATGGACAGTTGACTGTGTGCATGAGTATATTGGTGAGTGAATGGATATCTCAGTTCTACATGTCAAAGTAAGTACATATGTAAAACACACTCCATGTGAGAGTTGACATATATAAATAACTGAACATAAGAGCCAGTGAATGTGAGAGTGGCTGTATGAATCATTGTGAACTTGTATCAAGGATTGTATAAGAGAGTAAATATGTGTTAGTATATGTTTGAATAAGTAAGGTGTGTATAACTGTATAGTTGAGGAAATGGAGGTGTGATTGATTCTTTGCATGACTGACTAGGTGTGTGAGTAACTCCATGGATGTGTGACAGTCTGTGAGTGCCTGTTTACACTGAGTGTATCTAAGGTTATATTAGAGTCTGAAGATGTATTATCACATAAATGATATCATCAGTGATGTAATCAGTAATGTCAAATGAGATGTCAGTGATGTCATCAGTGATGTCATTTGAGATGTCATCAGTGATGTCATCAGTGATGTCATTTGAGATGTCATCAGTGATGTCATCAGTGATGTCACTGACCATGTCATGAATGATGTAATATGTGACATCATTAGCAGTGGATTGCGGGTCCACGATATATAGTTAGTGCAACTAACTATATATGGAATTTCAATGGTTTTGTGCAAATAAAATAAGGTTTTTTAAATGCTAATCCCTAACTATATATGGTCTATAACCTATGGTTTTTTCAGTGAATTTTCAAGGTTTTGTAAATGCAAATTCCTAACTATATATGGTCTATAACCTATGGTTTTTTCTGTGAATATATATATATATATATATATATATATATATATATATATATATATATATATATATATATCCTAAGAATGTCCACTCGTGGTGAAGAAGACAAGCGGGGACACAGCGGGGCTTTTGCAGGAACAATTTACTTCAAACACTTGGCATGACGCGTTTCAGCGTGAGCCTTTGTCAAATGCTGCTGGTGCTGCGAATTCCCTGGTTTCACTGCTTTCACGTTTCCTGCTCCTGAAGTAAGGCAGGACACACCTGATCCGCATTCAATTGGAGTCCATTCAGCCATTTTTTGAAGGTAAGTACTGCAATTCCCAGCATGCAGTTGGTCCGGAGTTTATTGCTGGGATTTCCCTGAATGTCTCTGTCAGCTTTGTATTATTTGCCTGAAGTAAGCAGCTGACTTGAAGGGTGCAGGCTGAAGTTCGTAGCGCTGTGCAGGGCTGTAAATAGTTCCTGTGCCCTCACTTCCAACCACACAAACTCGGCGATATGCAGATTCCGGGATGGCGCTTGAGGTAACGGCATCTCTCGATAAAGTATATACTGCCAGTTGGCAGCAAAACTTCTGCGTCGTCGGGAAGGGTCGCAGTCCCGGGCAGTACCAATGACCCGTGAACATTTCTGGAAGGGTCCCCACTACGTATCATTGGGCGCATGTCAAATATACTAAGAATGTCCACTCGCGGTGAAGAAGTCAAGCGGGGACACAGCGGGGCTTTTGCAGGAACAATTTACTTCAAACACTCGGCATGACGCGTTTCGGAGTGAGCCTTTGTCAAATGCCGCTGGTGCTGCGAATTCCCTTGTTTCACTGCTTTCTATGGAATCAATGAATGAAGAGTAACGCTCATTGAATTTTGAGTGTATCTTTATTTAGGACGGAGCGCCGGGTATACACTTCTGCTCTACGTGAAGCGGTCGGCGCCAATGACTACAAATGGCCGCCTTCCGTCTTCGCGTGACGTGTTTCCTGTTCCGCCTAACGGAACACTAGTGCGCTAACGCAAGTGCGTCACCACATATCTCCCCCCTTTACACATCGTAACTCAACAATAAAAGTTCTTACTTCCAGTCCATGTTAAAGTCTCTGAATCTCTCTGGTGTCTTCACTTCTCTTCCCCTTCTGGTTCTCACCTTCATCGTTCCCTCTCTGCACTCCTGTTCCATGCTCTCACTAATTTGCGTACCACTCTTGTCTTTCATGTCCTTGTCCTTCTCTCTGTTCCTTTCGCTTCTCTGCTCTTCTTGCTCTCCTGCCCCGTTTTCCTCCTCGGCTACTTCCTGCTGTCCTTCTTCCACATCCACGTTCCTTCCTCTGTTACTTTCTTCTTCTCCGTCTCTTCCGACATTCTCTAGACCATCTTCCACATCACATTCCTCCTTGATTATCCTGCTGCACTTGGCCATCCTGTCCTGTGACCATACCTTTCCGTCGCTTAGCAAGGCTGATCGATCATACGGTTCCAAGACTTGTAATGGAGGCGAGAACTTGCTCTCACCCTTCTTCTTATGGACTGCTAGTTTTACTCTGACCCAGTCCCCTTTGTCCAGCTCTGCCTTCTTTACTTTGTGGTTCTTATTGAAGTGAGTCGTATAGATCTCCTGTGCTCTTTCTAGGTTTCTTTTCACTATTGCTGGAGACCATCTGCTCTGTATCACCAACTTCCTCCACGCCTGATTGTCCTTGGTGAACGCTTCTCTCCCCCGCAAAATTTTGAACGGGCTGTACCCGGTGCTTCCCGGGGTGATCCTGTATGCCCAAATCACCTTCTCCAGTTCCTTCTCCAAATCCAACCCATCGTTGATGGCTGCTTGGATGGTTCCCATAATCACGCGGTTAAACCGCTCCACTTGGCCATTCCCTGCGGGGTGGTAAATGGGTGGGTGCTTCACTTCAATCCCATTCCTTTCGGTGAAGGTTGTCCATGTTGTCGAAGTGAACTGAGGACCGTTATCACTAACAATGATCCTGGGAATGCCCTCTCTTAGGAATGTGGACTGTAAGAAGTTCACCACCGCCTCCGTGTCCATGGTTTCTCTTACTTCGATTTCTGGCCATTTGGAGAATTTGTCCACCAGCGCTACCACATATTTCTGAGTCCCTGTTTTGTTTAGGACCGGTCCCAAGATGTCTACTGACAGCACTTCCCACGGGCCATCCGGTATGGGGAATTTCCCCAGGGGTGGTCTGATCAGGTTTTGAGATTTGTCTGCCTTGGCACAAGATTCGCACTGTCTCACATGCCTTTCTATCTGCGTATCGACAGCCAGCCACCAGTAAGCCTGTCTGGCAAGGGCTTTGGTTTTGGTGATGCCCTGCTGTCCTTCATGTAGTAATCCCATCAGGTGTTCCAGTACTCCCTTGGGTGGTATCACCTTGTCTCCTCTCAACAGGAAGATCGAGTCTTCAGCTAGTGATAGTTCCTCCCTGACCTCCCAGTATCTTCGGAGTTCTTCTCTTAGGTGCCTATTTTCCGGCCACCCGTGGACTACATACCCCTTGATGGCTTCCAGATCATCATCCTCCTTGTATGCCTCCTCCCACTCTTGCATACTTATTGCCTTCTCTGCCTCCTGGATCGTGGCGACCACATAGCCTGCCCATTCTTGATCTTCATGGTCATCCTCGCTTCCATGGCGGCTGCCCTGCTGAGAAAGTCCGCCACCTTGTTTTGAGGCCCAGGAATGTGTTCCACGTCGTAGAGGAAGTCTAACAGGCGCAGGGTCATCTTTGCGATCCTAGGTGTGGCATGCGCATGGCCGCTTGATGTCAATACACGGACTAAGGGTTTGTGATCCGTTTTTACTAAGAATCGCGCTCCCCACAGGTACTGGCGGAATCTCTCCATGGCCCATACCACTGCCAGCATCTCTTTTTCCACCACGCTGAACTTCTCTTCGTTGGGGGCTAGAGACCTGGATGCGAAGCTGACGGTGTGCAAATCTCCATTTTCAGAGCGTTGCATTAGGACTGCTCCCAGTCCTCGGTCACTTGCGTCTGTCGTGAGGATTGTCTCAGCCTGGGGATCGAATCCTTTGTGCGGGATGGTGGCGCTCAATTCTTTCTTTAAATTTTCGAACTCTTCTTGTTCCGCGTGACCCCACTGGAATCCGTTCCTCTCCTTGAGCAGCTGTCGTAGGTGGTGCGTTTTGGAGGCAAATTGTGGCACAAACTTGCTGTAGTATTCGGCCATTCCTAAGAATGACCGAACGTCCTCCTTTTTGCTCGGGGTGGGTGCGTCTTGAATGGCCTTCATGTTGGCGGCTTTGGGTCTGATTCCTTCTTCACTTATTTCGTGGCCTAAATAAGTGACTGATTTCACTCCCAGTTTGCATTTAGACCATTCCGCTGTCAGACCGTTGTCCTGTAGGATCTTGAACACTTTGTGGAGCTTCTCATTGTGGTCGTGCATGGACTTCCCCATTACCAGGATGTCATCCTGAAAGAATTGGACGTCGACCACTCCTCTCAACAATTTATGCATCATCTTTTGAAAGACTGCGGCTGCTGAAGCTAGGCCGAATGGCATCCTTAGGAATTCGTAACAGCCAAATGGCGTGATGAAGGAGGTGAGGTGTGTACAGGAAGGGTGTAGCTTGACCTGATGGTATGCCGATGACAGGTCCACTGTCGAAAACCACTTGATGTTTTTGGTCTTGGACAACATCTCGTTTATGCGTGGCAGGGGGAACTTGTCAACAAGTATGTTTTTGTTCAACTCTCTCAGGTCAACGCATAATCTGACCTTGCCGTTGGGTTTTTGAGCTACCACCAAGGGGGAGAGCCTCTCTGCACTTTCTATGGCTCTGATCACCCCTTCCTTCTCGAGTCTGTCCAACTCTTGCTGCACCGCCTCTCTACTCCTGAACAGGATGTTCCTTACTTTGTGCACCACTGGCGTTGCTCCTTCCTTCAGTCTGATCAAGTGTTTGTATTTCGCCAGCTCCCCAATTTGGCCATTGAACACTCTTGGGTACGCTCTTCTCCATGACTCCACATCGTCCTTTTTCTCCATGTCCATAAGTAGGATTTTCTCGATACCACCCGGATTCAACTGGATCCCTAAGGCTCCCTGGTCTCTCCAGCTCAGGACTGAGGGGCCTTTCTCTGCTACCTACAGTTTGCATATTGCCTGGCGGTCTCTGAACTCGAATGACAGGGGACAATACCCCAACATTGGGATCCTCTGCCCAGTGTACGTGACTGGACGCAAATCCATGGGACGCAGTTTCTCACCGTGTGTGGATGCAAATTTGTCTTCCCATACCTTCCTTTGGATGATCGAGATGGGGGCCCCGCTGTCCGCTATCATTTCTAACGGTATACCACCGATGTGCATGTCCAACCGGGGCTTGTCGTTGCCTGAGTCATCCATCTCCAACACTTGGACATCAATATACAGTATTTCTTCCTGGTCATCAGTTTCCTCAGAGTCATTGGTATCGTCTTGCTGTTCTCGGTCAACGAATTTCACTGTGGTCCCTTTCGGTTTCCGGCGGCATACCTTCTCGTAATGGCCAAATATTCCGCAAAATGAGCACTTTGCTCGGAACGCCGGGCACGCCTTATCATTTCCTAGATGGTTGACACTCCCACATCTGTAGCAGCTCAGACGTCCTCCCTTAGCTCCCCTCTGGTCGGCGGAATATGTGGACCTCTGCTTCCTGCCCTCCGGTTTTTTCTGTGGCTCCTTTTGCCTCAGGCGTTCTCCTTTCTGTTGCGTCGATATCTGGCACACCGACTGCGTACCTCCTGCGTCTTTTTTAGCTGCTTGGGCACAGCGTTTTGATAGTTCGGCCTTCTTGACCATGGCCCAAATTTCTTTGAGTGGGGCATCTCCGTTTACCCACAGTTTGTCCTGGACATGGGAGCTCGACGTGTGCACGATAATTTGGTCTCGGATGAGCTCGTCGTGTAGAGCGCCGAATTTGCATGAGATGGCGAGCTTCTGTAGGGCAACAACATATTCATCTACTGTTTCGCTACTCTTCTGTTTCCTTTGGAAGAAATTGTAGCGGTCAATCGCGACACAAACCACGGGCCGGAAGTGTGCGTCCAAGTCGGCAATGGTGTGGCTGAAAACATCATTGTCTGCTGCGTCTCTTTCTGCTTTCACAATGGTGTCGTAGATTCTTATCCCCTCCGGGCCCAGGTTGTGTAGCAAGATCTTCTTTCTGCGTTTACTTGAGTATGGAGCACCTGCCTCCTCCTCTAAAGCGTCGAGGTAGTTGAGGAAGTACCTCTTCCAGTCCTCCCACTGCCTCTCCGGTTCCCCTGGGTTGGTTAGGAATGGCACCAGTTGCGTGAGGGACGACGAGTGTACCGCCATTCTGCCTTCTCTGTTTCTGGAGGGTTGAACAGAGACTGTTTTCCCTTGGGGGCTGCCCGGAGCGTTGTGCTTGGTGGGGTCCCCTTCTTCCGGGTCACTCTCGCTGTCTTCCCTTAGTTGTGCGTTGGAAGGGGTGAGTGGTGGTTGCGCCCCAGCCCCTCCTACTGTCTGCACTCCTACGGACTCTTCAGGGCGAGTGTTCGAAGGCTCTCCCCTGCCCTCGCTCTGTTCCGCCAGCTTGCTCGGCGGGTCTTGCTCCCCCTGGGGTGGTGCTCCCCACTGCCCCTTGGTTCGCCTCTGTTGGCGCGGGCTCAGTCGCTACGCTCGCTCGCTCGTTCGAGCCTCCGTGGCGCCTGGTGCCCCGTGTGTCTGCAGGCCTACCTCCGCAGCTGTGCTGTCCTGCGTACTTCGATAGGGGTGTGCGGTGTGCGCCGTGTGGAGCCAGGTGTAGGCCTCTGCCACGCTCCGTCCTGCTGTTCAGCACGTGGAATTCGAGTCCGCCGGTGGGAACAGCGTCTTCTGACCTCAATCGCCCTTTTGCTTGCCTCCGGGGTTCTGTGTCAATCCCTATGCCTCGTCGCCATTATGGAATCAATGAATGAAGAGTAACGCTCATTGAATTTTGAGTGTATCTTTATTTAGGACGGAGCGCCGGGTATACACTTCTGCTCTACGTGAAGCGGTCGGCGCCAATGACTACAAATGGCCGCCTTCCGTCTTCGCGTGACGTGTTTCCTGTTCCGCGGAACACTAGTGCGCTAACGCAAGTGCGTCACCACACTTTCACGTTTCCTGCTCCTGAAGTAAGGCAGGTCACACTTAATCTGCATTCAATTGGAGTCCATTCAACCATTTTTTGAAGGTGAGTACTGCAGTTACCAGCATGCCATTGGTCGGGCGTTTATTGCTGGGATTTTAGCTGAATGTCAGCTTTGTAATTATTTGCCTGAAGCAAGCAGCTGACTTGAAGGGTGCAGGCTGAAGTTCGTAGCGCTGTGCAAAATTCACAGCCTCTCACGGACAAAAGGACGAAAAGCGGAACCCAGATTTTTGTGCCAATCAAGTGATGTTTATTTAGTGCCCCGCAAGCCCGCCGTTACGAGTTTCGACCCCCATTCGGGTCTTGATCACATGACGTGTTGCATAATGAAAAAGCGAGATTTACAGTGAACCCATCAGGAAATGACGACATAAGGTCAAAGTGCAAATGCATGGAAACTGAATAGTTCCTAAAAGCAGCATACATTATTCAATTTTCTGTGCAAAACATTTTATGCATTTTAAAATAAGCCAATAAATATATAAATAAGCTTTTAAATGCTAAAATTTTTTGAACAGGAGGTATAAAAACAGAGTTTTGCAATACATACCCGAACATAAATTACAAAATTGTCTTTTATGTAAAAGAAGAAAAAGCAATAATGTTAAAAATGAGGATTAACACATGGGGCCTCATTTATGAAAACAGCGATGCGTCACTTTTCACTCGCACTCCTTGCGACACCAATGATGCGTCATATTTAATGTATGACGCATCATGTCGCAAGGACTTACAGATACGTCAGTATTTCTGATGCATCTGTAAGCGCAAAAGTGACGCATTGCTGAAGTGTGTCACAAAAGTGACGCAACTCCAGCAATGTGTCCTTTCACATGGGGAAAGCCCCATGTGAAAGGGCTTGCGTCAGTCTTACGCCTGCTGTGAGGCAGGCGCAAGATTTTGACGCAACAGCATCCTAAAAGTGACGCAGTGAAATCTCATAGATTTCACAGCGTCACTATTACGAGGCTTTTTGCGGGGGAACGCCCCCTCTGCATACATTATACCTGACACAGGTATAATGTGGCGCAGGGGTTTAAAAAGTGACGCATCTACCTAGATGCGTCACTTTTTAAATATGGCGCAACAAGGCGTATTTTGTACGCCGCTGGTGCGTCACAAAAAGTGACGCACCGGCGGCGCAAAACTGACGCAAGGCCTCATAAATAAGGGCCCAGGGATCGAAAATCCTACGCAGTGATCCAATGGATCTACACATAGCTAAGAATGCCTACTTCTGTACTGTATGTGTGCCAATCTACTGCATGTTCCATTTTATGCATAGCTATAAAGTGCTGTCAAGTGCACAACTTATTATGCTGCTCGATGTAATGTTCAATAATGCCCAAGTGGGCCATCATAAACTAGTGTCAGTCATTAAATAACCTGCATTAGAATCACTCAGTCGATCCTGAATTTGTGCAAATAGTGCAAAACTAAAAATCTATTTAAAAAAAAGTGAAAACTTAAAGAGAGATTGTATAAACAAACGTTCTTTACATTTCATATATGTTTAAGGATATATGGCTATGCAATGCATTTCATTTTCTTAAAACGAAATTGATATCTAAAATATATACATAACAGCTGATTCACACACACATATTGCTAAGTAAACCCAATTTGTATTTTTCAATCTGAAAATCTTAAATTTCAGAGACAGGTGTAAAAATCCTCGCTGGCATTTAACCCTGATGTATACTTAGGGGGTCATTAGGAAGGTGGGCGGACAACCCTATCGGGAAACGGGACCACCAGCCATAAGGGCGGGGGTCCTGTGGGGGCAATTAGGATGGCCCGTCACTGTGGTGGGCACATCCTGCATTCCTGTCATTGTGGTGGAGGAAGGCATGCTGTGCACTTCCATGCACAACATGGCAGTCACCGCGTGGTGCCTGCCATGTTGTGCATGGTACTGCTGGGGGGTACCATAGGTCCACATGTGCACCTCTACCCCCAGAGTCCCTGGGGGCCTGCAACGGGCCCCCAATGTCAAACACCCCGCCAGCATAGTGATATGAATGACGCTGTCTAACAGACACCGCCACCATATTGAACACTTTTCCGCGGCAGACGGTCTTTCTGTCTGCCGCGGTCCCCCCGCCATAGTAATATGGCGGGGGGGAATTGGGTGGCGGGCGGGGTCGGATCATTCTGATGGGCCCCTTAGTGTTGAGCTCCAATATATAAAAGGTTTCTAGGAGGCACCGTTTCGCCTCCCAATTTCCACCTCGTTTAAGCAGTAAAACTGCATCAATAACAAAATATTGGAGATGTATAGGGTTACTCTCACGCTTTTCTTCAAAATGCCTAGCGACTGGATAGGCTTAGTCTTTGCCACTATTTGCCTTTATGTGCTGGAGTATCCTTGTGTGGGCTGGCAATTTAGTCCTACCAATGTACCTCAACCCACAAGGACACTCCAGCACATATACTGCAAACTCAGTTTTACAGGTCAATTTCTTGTTGATCATTATAGGGTCTGATTTAAAGGGGCTATTGTACTGTATTTGATTGCATCCAAATTTACAAGCCTTACAGCTTGGACACTTTCTGAACCCCTTGTACTGTGCCATCCAAGTAGTTGGGTACAAAAGGGGGTGGTGATAGACGGAGCATCTGAATCAATCAAGCACTCACACCCAGTCAAAAGATCTGGGTTTAAGCCCACTCTGCCACCCCAGTTCAGACATGGCTATATGCAAATCAGTCTGACCCTGTGCCTCATGGGAACAGTCCAGCCCGAACTGCCATGCCATGTCTTCTCTGGACCGGAAACAAGCTTCCGAGGACCGGTTTCTGGCATTCTAGCCGTCTTCAGCCCGGCTTGCTTGAATCCAGTGGCAAAGTGAGCAAGGGACTCACGTTTGAGCATACCCTGCCATCCAAGCAGTTAGAGCAAGCACTTCAGGGCTACTGCTCACTGGGTCATTACTCATTGACGTGGATTTTCTAAAGGTCACTGCTGGTTTAGCTGGAACAAGCATACCGATAACTGGATATCCCTGTGCCAGATTCCAGTCACGATAAAAGATTTTTCTGAGTTCCTGATGTTGACTATTAAACATAAATATAACCCTAGGTTGAATTCCTGTGGTCATCATATTCTTTGCTATCAGCTTAGTTCTTGGGGTGAGTGCCTCCCTTCTAGACGGGCTCCTGGTTTTTCTAATAGCACTGTCTATAATGCTGTGAGCATAGCCTCTTGCCAAGAATCAAGAATCTCAGCTTACTAGCCTCCTATGCAGCCTCACACTCCAGATCTGTGATGCAGATTCACCTGATATGAAGCATCTCACCATATGGGATGCTGCATAGCAGGTGATGCGGATGATGACTCGTCGCATGCAGGACCGTGTTGCCTTCAGTAGGCTTTCTAAACAATCTGGTAGCTAAGGAATCCTTGTCTACATAGACCTCTACATCTAAAAAATAAACAAACATAGCACTTATGGTCGATGTGAATTGAAGGTTGAGGCAGTTGTTATTTAGTGTGTCCACAAATTCTTTAGCACTCAACTCCGTGCTCCTCCAAATTAAAAACAAATCATCAATGTATCGTAGATATACAATTGCATGTTGTTCCATTGTCGCTTTGTGTTGTCCCATCAGGACCTGTTCCTCCCATAGCCAATATACAAACAAGCATAGCTAGTGGAGAAGCAGGCCCCCATTGCGACTCCCCTGATCTGCTGGTAGATCTGGTTATTAAATAAAAAGAAATTTTGTTCCAAATATGCGGATATCATTGGGATTAACATCTTGTTATGCATGGAGAGATTCATTGGACGCATATTCAGATAATGCTCCACAGCTTTGAGACCATCACAGTGCCTGATAGAGGTGTAGAGTGATGTTACATCAAGAGTTATTGAAAGCATATCGGAACTCCACACCACATGTTCAATTTTGCGCAGAAAGTCCAATGTGTCCTGCACATAGGATGCCAGCCCCTTGATGCCAGTCTTGCAAGAAATAGTCCACGTATTTGGAGGTATTCTCCATTATACTATCAATGGCAGAAATTATTGGACTCCCAGGTGGTTTGTGAATACATTTGTGAATCTTAGGGATGAGATAAAGGGTGGGGATGCCCAGATGTTCCTTTTTTAAGAAACGATATTCATGATCTGTAATAAACCCCCCACTCTTCCAGGCCAGTAATTTATGATAGGGATCATTCCATTCTGCTTTGACGATATGGATATTGCTCTTTCTGTAACATGCGGGATCAGCCAATTGTTGTCCAGCTTCCTCCATATAGAGTTGGCGCAGTCATAGGACAACATTGCTGCCCTTGTCCGCTTGTCTCACGATTATGTTGTTATCGGATTGTAGTTTTTTCATTAGTTGTTCATAGCAAAGATTTTGTTTGTCTATTCACGGCGGTCTTTGTTGGTTGCCGTATGCAGTTTTTTCAGATCCCTAGTGACTAAATCATGGTATACATCCAAGTTGTCGTGCAGCATGATTGGCTGAAAGAAAGATTTAGGTTTGAAATGTGTTATACATGACCCTCTATTTTCCAAAAGAACTTGATCCATGACAGGCATTTTGCACTGTTGTTCATTGTGTTCATTATGGAGAAACTAAGATGCTCTTTATGCCTTTCTTGGCAGCAGTTATCCATGACTTTTGTCACAACACCTTTAAGCGTATATATATATATATATATATATATATATATATATATACGCTTAAAGGTGTTGTGACAAAAGTCATGGATAACTGCTGCCAAGAAAGGCATAAAGAGCATCTTAGTTTCTCCATTAAGGAATGCACAGGAAACAAATAACAACAAAAGCAACACAATATATCTGAGTTGCCAATACAACACCTCCAATAACCAATTAGCGACGTACTACCACATCATGGCCACCAGAGGTGATATAGTAAACCTAGACATTATGTGATCACAATCCGAATCCCACTCAAAAAGGAATCCTGAAGTGGTAATTGAACCATAACCACTTTGATTGAGCTAGGGTCATTGAAGAAACAGAGTACATCTGGACTTATCTCCTGGTGCTATCTTTATTCTGCTGTAGGACAGAAACAACAGTTGAGCCCACAATGCCTGCTCTGGCAGAAATAAAGGTGGCTCAAACAAAAAGAACAAAAACAAAAACGCTGGAACCACAGCTTTTGCCCAAACAGCACCAAATGGATGGCTAATGCTGATTTTTTTTAAATGGGCAAATGCTTCCTCTCCTTGTTAAACCACTCCAGCATGTATTGGAAGGCAGAGATAAATAAGCATAAAGTAGAAACAGAATGTAAAGAAAGGAAGGGGGTGAGGAGATAAAATAGGCATAACCTTTACCTTCTTTAGTTGTAGCCCATCTTCAATAGTCATAGCAGGCTCCTGTAGTAATGTACCCAGCACCAGATCTGGAAATAAAATCAAAAATAACAAAAGTAGGATCTCTGAAGGTAATGTAGCAGGGATTCTATCCTAAAAACAAGCATTAGAAATGCAATAGGTCTCGCAGCATTAGAGTTAGTGCTTTTAGAATTGTTTATGGGTTTTTTTGTAAATCTTTAGCATTTTTGTTTCCTGTAGCCAATGCTAAAGAATTAAAAAAAAAAGCCATAAACATTTCTAAAAGCTCTAACTCAAATTCTCCGAGACCTATTGCATTGGAAATGCAATAGGTCTCGCAGTAGGAAAGTTTGAGCTATAGGTGTTATTTTTTATTTTTTTTATTTATGTGTTATTTTTTATAAATAGCTAAATTAATAGCTTTCTTCTTTACAAAGCCAATAGTTATAATTTTTGTAAATGTGACACCTCTAGCATTTGTAAAGCAACATGTTTTGTATTAACGGGACTTATATGTGACTTATATGTATTGATATTAAAAAAATCAATGGCTTTAAAAAACAATTAATAATTAATACGTAAATAAAATGGATTTTATTTTATATTGCCAATAGCTTAAAGTTTATTAAATATATTTAGTGAAGATGCTGTGGTTGCGCTGAGTGAGGGTGAGTGCGGGTGAGTGAGGGTGAGGGTGAGTGAGGGTGAGTGAGGGTGAGGGTGAGTGAGGGTGAGTGAGTGAGGGTGAGTGAGGGTGAGTGAGTGAGGGTGAGTGAGTGAGGGTGAGTGAGTGAGGGTGAGTGAGTGAGGGTGAGTGAGTGAGTGAGGGTGAGTGAGGGTGAGGGGGTGAGAGGGTGAGGGGTTGAGGGTGAGTGAGGGTGAGGGTGAGGGGGTGAGGGGTTGAGGGTGAGTGAGGGTGAGGGTGAGGGGTTGAGGGTGAGTGAGGGTGAGGTGTTGAGGGTGAGTGAGGGTGAGGGTGAGTGAGGGTGAGGTGTTGAGGGTGAGTGAGGGTGAGGCGTTGAGGGTGAGGTGTTGAGGGTGAGGCGTTGAGGGTGAGTGAGGGTGAGTGAGGGTGAGGGGTTGAGGGTGAGTGAGGGTGAGGCTGAGGGGTTGAGGGTGAGTGAGGGTGAGTGAGAGTGAGGGTGAGTGAGGGGTTGAGGGTGAGTGAGGGTGAGGGGTTGAGGGTGGGTGAGGGGTTGAGGGTGAGTGAGGGTGAGGGGTTGAGGGTGAGTGAGGGTGAGGGTGAGTGAGGGTGAGTGAGGGTGAGGGTGAGTGAGGGTGAAGGTGGGTGAGGGTGAGTGAGGGTGGGTGAGTGTGAGTGTGAGTGAGGGTGAGTGAGGGTGAGTGTGGGTGAGTGAGGGTGAGTGAGGGTGAGGGTGAGTGAGGGTGAGTGAGGGTGAGGGTGAGTGAGGGTGAGTGAGTGAGGGTGAGTGAGGGTGAGTGAGTGAGGGTGAGTGAGTGAGGGTGAGTGAGTGAGGGTGAGTGAGTGAGGGTGAGTGAGTGAGTGAGGGTGAGTGAGGGTGAGGGGGTGAGAGGGTGAGGGGTTGAGGGTGAGTGAGGGTGAGGGTGAGGGGGTGAGGGGTTGAGGGTGAGTGAGGGTGAGGGTGAGGGGTTGAGGGTGAGTGAGGGTGAGGTGTTGAGGGTGAGTGAGGGTGAGGGTGAGTGAGGGTGAGGTGTTGAGGGTGAGTGAGGGTGAGGCGTTGAGGGTGAGGTGTTGAGGGTGAGGCGTTGAGGGTGAGTGAGGGTGAGTGAGGGTGAGGGGTTGAGGGTGAGTGAGGGTGAGGCTGAGGGGTTGAGGGTGAGTGAGGGTGAGTGAGAGTGAGGGTGAGTGAGGGGTTGAGGGTGAGTGAGGGTGAGGGGTTGAGGGTGGGTGAGGGGTTGAGGGTGAGTGAGGGTGAGGGGTTGAGGGTGAGTGAGGGTGAGGGTGAGTGAGGGTGAGTGAGGGTGAGGGTGAGTGAGGGTGAAGGTGGGTGAGGGTGAGTGAGGGTGGGTGAGTGTGAGTGTGAGTGAGGGTGAGTGAGGGTGAGTGTGGGTGAGTGTGGGTGAGTGAGGGTGAGTGAGGGTGAGGGTGAGTGAGGGTGAGGGATTGAGGGTGAGGGGTTGAGGGTGAGTGAGGGTGAGGGGTTGAGGGTGAGTGAGGGTGAGGGGTTGAGGGTGAGTGAGGGTGAGGGGTTGAGGGTGAGTGGGGGTGAGTGAGGGTGAGGGTGAGGGGTTGAGGGTGAGTGAGGGTGAGGGGTTGAGGGTGAGTGAGGGTGAGGAGTTGAGGGTGAGTGAGGGTGAGGGGTTGAGGGTGAGTGAGGGTGAGGGTGAGTGAGGGTGGGTGAAGGTGAGTGAGGGTGGGTGAAGGTGAGTGAGGGTGGGTGAAGGTGAGTGAGGGTGGGTGAGGGTGAGTGTGGGTGAGTGTGGGTGAGTGTGGGTGAGGGTGAGTGAGGGTGAGGGATTGAGGGTGAGGGGTTGAGGGTGAGTGAGGGTGAGGGGTTGAGGGTGAGTGAGGGTGAGGGTGAGGGTGAGTGAGGGTGAGGGGTTGAGGGTGAGTGAGGGTGAGGGTGAGTGAGGGTGAGGGTGAGTGAGGGTGAGAGGGTGAGGGTGAGTGAGCTACATCTAATGACTTCAGAGGACTGCTTATAGACTGTTTAAATTACAACCACTGTCGATAGTAAGTACTATTGACCCTGATAACACCCTAATATATGTCCAAAGTCACAGTTTGGTAGGACTGGGCCAGACCAATGTATATGTTTCTATAAGTGTAGTCAGGACCATACAAGGGTTAGTTGAATAGACTTGGCGGAAAACCCTGCTTCATTTTTTTGTATGAAACGATCCAGAGCGCCGCCTCAAATTGACAGGCGAAAGTATGATCTAAACATTACTGACATCTCCATCCTGAGGCGTGGGGTCTATAGCGTGACAGCTCGGTCTACACTTCATGCCCTTGGACGAACGCGGATTGGCTGTTCCGTTCTATGTGTCAGGAGCTCAAGGCTGACAAAACTGATGCCGAACTCCTAAAGGAAGTTTGAGAAAAAATGCGCTTGAGATGAGTAGCAACCAAATCGAAGGCAGGCAGATTTCGCTTCATTTATATCCAGTATCGTTGTTGTCCTGAGCGGCACCCTCGGGGCAACAGAAGCCGCTGCCATTGCTAAATAAAACAATGCAAACAATAGTTTAAAATATGGCGCGCTGAAGGATCTTAAATACAGCCTTTAACCCCTTAATCCTCGCTAATTGTACAAAACACCCACTGTAACGCAAGAGTCGAAGAGCGTTCTGACGTACCTTGCCTCGTAGTTTTTGCAGATGCGTAAGAAGTAGACAGAGGACTAACGCTTCCCCAGGGTAGGGTAACGGGCGGCCATTTCAGAAGAGAGCGTTTCCGGTCGAGAGGAATGGCAGCTTCTCGGATGGCCACCATACCCTGAAGATTTGGCGTTTGATGGAGAAAGTAAACACAAATTGAGACAGAACACTTTATTGGTCTAAATGGAGGGAGTCTCCCTTCCAATTAGAAAGCCTGCTTGTGCGTGAGCTTGAGGTCCTTTCTAAGCAAGTCTGGTGAAGATATAAAACACTTTATTGCATTTCGGGTTACGTTATTAAGTGGAGAGGTCATTGAGTCGGTACTTGTTTTTCTAGCCTCTCCAGTGCATGTTTTGTTTGCTTCTTTACTTTTGTAGCAGGTAGTAAGATCTGATAATGTACCCCGAAGGACGGCAATAAGAGACTATACAAAAATGCAAATTCAAACAAATCGCCCAGCAAAACGTGTGCTCAAAGTCCTGAAACGCAAAAAGATTTTCTGCTTGTGACAGGCCAGCTGTTTCTGTAATTCTTACACTATTACGTGATTATGCATGGAGTAAAAGTTTTGAACGCGACATGGCAGGCAGGGGAGGGGGCGGAGCGGGGGTGTGGGAGGAGTGCGGGAACAGATGGGGAGGAGAGTAGGAGGAGGAGAGTAGAGGAGGCACGGTCTAGCGGCCGTGCAATCAAGAAGTGAGGGGGTGGAGCTGGGGGAGGCTGTGTGAGAGAGTAGGCAAGGCAGGCGGCTGGGGGCATGTGCACGCGCATTTAAGCTCAATGCGCATGCGCATTGAGCTTAAATTTCTCGTGCACTGCAAGGAATCGCCACGATTCCTTGCAAGTTGGGGATAAAGAGTGGATAAGCCACCATAGACTCGCAAGCTCGATGCGCATGTGCATCGACAGGCGAGACCTAATGACACAAAAGCATGATTTAAGGTTCGTGAATCTAAAGGTTATATGCCCTAGAAGGGTGGAGACAACGGACAGAGCAGTACTTCCAGGAGGACTGTCTCCTCCCATTGTGGATTATTTTCTGGGGATGGGCCCGCTCAACCAATGTTTGGTCAACGCTTTTGAGGAACTGATGACTCTTGTGTTGCAGGTGGCGTGCCTTTAGGTTGTTCCTCTGATAAAGGAAGCATGTTGGTGGGTTTTCCCACATGGGCCCATTAATCATCAGTACCAGATACCAGTACAGTGTTGTCTTTGCCCAATTTAACCCAAACCCAGTGTACTGACTGAAATCATACATCAATTGGATCATTGGCAGGCTGGACTGTGCTGGGTCACCTTTGTCAATCAGGAAGTGGTCAACATACAGCGAGATGTTATCCTCTAAGGCACAGTTCTTCAAACTGTGGGGGGCATGGATGGGTTCCCAGGGGGGCGCAAAGGCATCTGCCTGCACATTCAGTGGGTGTGCTGCTGGGGGCTCGGCTGGGAAGTGTCTGGAGTCTTGTTAAGACTCCAGCACAGCTGAGATTTTCACAGGTCTCTAAAGACCATTTGCATACATTTGGAAATTGGTTACCTAAGCTTAGTTTTTTTTCTTTTTCCAGTACCCCCGGGGCCCCGACTCTGCCTATTCCTTACATTTGCATTTTAAACTTACTGCTGTAGTGTGAAGATGCATTTCATGAAAAGGAATACAAATGAGGGTTGACAATAGAAAAAATGCCAGCCATGTATGTTTAAAGAGCCTGCAAAGACCTTGCTTTGACACTAAATAGGGTCTTAAATAAAAAAGTATGTATTCATTTGTAATGTGACTTTCTGTCTGTTCCTTTTATTTTCAGTCATAAATCAGTCAGGCAGCCCTAGAACACATTTAAAAGTACTTTATATTTGCTTTTCAAAGTACGCACACATAAGTGCTGAAAATAGGGCTTTAGGTGACTGTTTATGTGCTGTCTGCAACATCAAAATAATGAGCTGGCAACCCTAATCATAAGACTGGAAGTTTGTTGCAGGATCAGCACATTATTTATTTCCTTCACCCTCGATTCCCTGATTAATTCCATAATAGCAATAGTTTAACTTATATCTGAAACCTTGCGCCCCGCCAATAACATGCTGATTAACTTCAAGTGTCTGGGAATGCACCCTGCATTCAGACAACTTGCTCCTCATTCTCACCCTTCACTTTCGCGCTCACCCTGAACTTACAGCGCATAGTTATGGTTTTGCCGCATTTGCCACATAATCCATTGTCTGCTGCATACTTTGCAGATTAAAAAATGCAGCAACACATGTTACCTCACAGTGCAAGGCCCTTTCTAAAGGTTAACTTGTCACCTTTCTGTTGCTTATTGGTATATGTGGGTGTTTATGTGGTACTTATGAGGGGTAATAAAGGCCATGACAATGTTAACAAGTGTAAAAATAGCAAAATAGTGTAGTAATGCTATCACAAAATATGCAGCATAATTCGCCTTTGCTTGCTGCAGAATTTAGTCAACCAAGCTGCATAATTTGGCCTTCTCCTGCCGCATAATTCCACTGGCCCTGTTTACAGTGCTAAGAAGTCCCAGCCTGTGTCAGAAAGCACTGTGAATTTGTAAGTCATTATTTTAAAACAGTATTTACATACTCTAAGCTAGACTGCTGCAAAATGATGCAGTGATTGAGATAAAACAAGTTCTTTCAAAATATACTTTTTAGTAGTAAGTAATCAAACTGTATCTAATGCAGACATTTTTGTAGGTGTCTCTACTATTCCAGATTCCAGCTGATAACTCTGTTACGTTACATCTTAAAAAGAATATATCTTTGCCACCATAAAGCTTTAAGCAGATCCACTGGAATTATTCAGCAGAAGAGAACACAATTATGCAGCAGGTTTGACTAAATTATCCAGCAAGAAAAGGTAAATTATGCGGCACAATGCGCCACATTTTGTAGTTAGCATTACTTCAATATTTTGTCATTTTAACTCACGGTAACGCTGTCAAGGGAAATATTTCACCTCATTAGTACCAGTTTAACATCCAAATACAGCAGTAAGCAACTACAAGATCATCAGTCAATCTTTGCAAAGGGTCTTCCACTGCTCCAGAACACATTGTCACGCTTTAAGTAACTTTTGTTCCGTTTGAGCTAGAATCAAGTTTTTTGTCATTGAAATCTGGAGATTATGGAGCAAATGCAGTAAACTGATAATTATGTGGAAAGCGCTGCTGCTGCAGAAACTCATAATTCCAGTAGCCCTTGCTTTAAGTGACTCAATCAATTAATGGCTGAAAAGAAGGCCGGTTTCTTTTTTAACTTTCTGCACTACCACCACCCACTTCAATTTCAGGCACAGGCATGTCAAAGTCAGTATTAACCATTCAGGGGAAGTTTTTTTGTGAAATCTGAGTCCATAGGGTGGCTAGTAGAAGGCCAGTAGGGTGGCATTCAGATGCAGAGCCCTAATCCTCGCGATCCTTGGGGCCTCACAGAAATGGTCTAGGAGACAGAGGAAAGGAGCGAGATTCATAGATATTGTCGAAAAGAAGGCCCAGAATAGTGAGCACTCCATGCAAATGTTTACAAATGGCCAGAGACCGCTTCATTAGAGAGATACCCCAAAGAAGGGGACAATTACTTTTTTTTTTTAAAGGGACATTAGTGCAGCTGGTTCTGCTGCCAAGTGTGTAAGTGGCCATTGCTTGTTATCATAAAGGAGTAGATACAGATGCAGAAGGACTTGGGCCCAGGAATTTGGGGGGCCCACTGCATCACAATTATGACTGTCTACCTTTAAAAAAAGGGGCATCCGAGCGTATTGTCCTTTCAAGCATAGGACAGAGGTGATGATCCATCATGGGGGGGAAGAGGTAAAAGAGGCAGAGGAGGTAGCCTGCTACTCAGGACTGGAGTTATCATTAGTGCAGCAAGTATAGTTGCATTGGGGTCAAAGAGTGTGAGGGGCTCACAACACCCCAATTATGGGGAGCAGTTTGTTTGGGATATCTGTTTTTGTTTGATGCATTTGCTGTTTTATAAGTTTCATATTTGATGTGGTTCATAAGCTAGAAAAAAAGTATTCCTGAAATCATCTCATAAGCCCCACTCCCTGCGCGCAGCCATGTCCATACCGCTCCCCCAATCCTTGCCATCAAGTTTTGGAGGGGGGCCCGACCTCAAAACATTTTGCTTAGGGGGGGCTCAGAGTAAAAACGTTTGAAGACCTCTGCTGTAAGGTCTCTAACCATCTGAAACAAGTTATTATCTCAGACTTCATGGATTCTGCGGGCCCGGGGCTCCATCATCATAACAGTAGAGGGGAGAGAGGGCATCCCTGTCTTTACCCCTCTCTCCAATGGTATATAATAAGATAGAGAGCTTTCCACCCTTGCTCTAGCCTCAAAGGGGTTGCATAGAGCTTAAGTGTAGGCTAAGAAATAGTGGCCCTGACCCAATTGTTCCAGAAGCATGAAAAGATAGTCCCAGGATACACTATCAAAAGCTTTCTCTGGGTCTAAAAATAATAGAGCAAGTGCCCCACTCAACCATTGGCTCTCTGCCAGCGAATAGAAATCCCGTTAGATACTGTGCTCCATGTGACATAAATCCTCTCTGGTCACGGTGAATCAGGTCAGTTACTACTGTTTTTCTGTCGCCCGTAGGCTAGCAAGTAATTTATCCAACATTTAGGAGTCATTATCAATTAAAAGATATCAGGAGACATCAGCCTGGGTTACTCCAGTATTGAAACTTTCATAGATTCCCCGTTTTCATGATGAGAGTCCCCGGTCCTTAAAATGGCAGTAGTAGTAGTAGAAGTAGTAGTAGTAGTAGCCTTAAATAGTCATAATATACTAATAGGTATAGACTAAAGAAGGCCTAGGCCTCTTAGTTTAAGATCCTACCATAATCCTTACTGAAAAAGGACCAAAATTGAGCCCCAACAAATCAGCATCAATCACCCTCTAGAACACTCCTGAGGGAAGCTTAGAGTCTCAGAATTTCTAACACACATTGTGCTAAGGAGTCTCCTCTGAGCTCTGCTCAGCTTTCTCGTCTGATTGAAGAATTTGGACTTTTTCTACTGGAAAGTACCATTTTGTGATCTTTTGTAAGAACAAGACATTATCTTCCTGTTTCCTACTTTTGGTGGGTATTCATTTTATCTGGACTACGTATGACAAGGCGAAGAAGGATTGCTTCAGAGAATGTGCCACTTGCCTGAAGAAGAGACTTTATGTTGATGATCCTCACAAAAATTGAATTTACTGCTTACATCCATCTCATAAGGTGTAAGAATGCAAATTTTGTCTCAATTTTTCAAATAAGACCCTTGGAGACAGGGAAGGACATCTTCTCATCGGCGTCAGAAATTGAAAACTAGATCAGACCCTGTGTACGACTCCGAGAGTGACCAGTCTACCTCTACAAAAATCTAGGTAAAAAGGGCAAAAGATTCTGTCTGGTAAGGAGCCTGCCAAAAAATGCAACAAGAAGTCCTCTTTTGAATCTTTCCCTGAGAGCAAAGGATCTAATAGAAAAGAACAGCCATCAAAGACTGTTGCTGAACCAAAACACCTCCTGCGGAACTTAAACTGACTTTAAAAAAACCTACTTCTGACATTCCGTCAGGGAGTTCTCGGTCAGAAAAGTATCCCAGCTCTGTCGACTAAAAGAGGATGCATTTCTGACACATCAACGACATGCTCTATGACTCTCTCATAGTCGACGATGACCTTGACATCATTGACACGAGGTCCAGTTTCAACAACCATTTCCTTAAAATCATACAAGGAGGTTGACACATCGTTGACGAAGCACTCATTGTTGACATCAAAGTCGTCTACATCATCAAAGTGAATACAGCTGTCGTGGTCATGGTCAACATTGCCACAGTCGACGGAAAGAAGGTCGACGATGCAGCAGTGGTTGGCGAGGTCATAGCTTTCGTCGAATACACCACCGTAGATGGACCTGTTGCCGAAAATAAAGTCACCAGCGTTGACGAAGTCTTTACCGTCGACAACTCCACAGGTGTCGGTGAAGTCCCCCCACTTCGACTAAATCATTGTCGTTGACGACCACTTATGGCAAGCACATTAAAGGTTGTGGAAGGGAAGACAATGTTGACTACGCAATCGTCAACGCATCCGTCGATGCAATCGTCGACGAAGGTTATATCTGTAAATGATTCTGGCATCAGAAATTACGCCTGAACACACCCAATAAAACTACTCCTCTTTTACCCACTCACCTTTTAGAAGACGGAGAATCAGAAGAAGAGGAAGAAGAAGGTCTCTTTGGGGACACATATAGCCTGTCAGAATTGCACGTCAAGTGCCAGCCATATGATGAGGATGGTGATGGTCAGCAATACTATGGTCAAGCCTATTTTACCCGACAACATCATCAGTATCATGAAGAAATGATCACAATGCCATCCGCATTTTTATCTGATTTGCAACTTATGCTGCAGGAATATAGGCAGAGCTTCCCACCTTCAGATTTGTCTAATATTCCTCCTCCTCCTCAGGTGACATCACCAGCAAGAGTTAGTGCTCCTATGATGCTTTCGGTACCAAATACTCCACAATCTGTTCCCCTCCCGGAATCAGCCTCTTTGGATGAAGAAAGGGAACTTCATGATACAGCTTCAGAATGGGATGACTACAGGATGTTTTCACCAGCCTCACGAATACCTCCTACGGTAGATTCCCCACCAGAAGATATTGGGGGATTTCACAATTTGTTGGAGCGTGCAGCAAAGAGGTTTGCCATACCACTGCCTTCCAGGCAAACAGACTGCTTCTTAAATGACTTTGATGAACCATTTTGTAAGTCAGTTCGAGCTATTCCCATAATTGATTATATCTGGGAGGAAGACGTTAGAATAATGAAAAACCCAACCTCTGTGCCAACCCTTCCACGTCTGGATAAAAAAATATAAGACCACTAATGATGCCCCAGCATGCCTCACAGGGTATCCAAAACCGGATCAGTAGTGAAACAGGCCGCTCAACACTGCTCAAAAAATCCTACGGTACCTCTTTCTGCACCTCCAGATAGAGAGGCCAGACGTCTAGATTCTATTGGAAAAAGATTCTTGTCAATGTCACCTCTAACAGAAAAGGGGATCTTAGAGCAATATGATATGATCGCCAAATGTGGCCTGACATTGCTTCTTATATTGATCAACTGCCGGAAGATGTTGAAGAGGAGGCTAAAAAGATATTTCATGAAGGAGAAAGAACATCAAACGAGATAATAGATTCAGCTATGGATGTTGCTGTAACAAGTTTTAGACAACTAGCTGGAGCAGCAGTTCTATGAAGACAAGGCTGGTATAAAGCCACCTCCTTTCGTCCTGCGGTTCAAAACAAAATATTGGAAATTCCATATGATGGAGAGGGTCTTTATGGCAGCCATTTAGAGGAAGCCCTTAAAACCATTAAGGCAGACAGAGATACTTCCAAGTCTTTGGGGACGCTACAGTTCAGAAAGCTCCCTTTCGGGGGTCAAAGGGTAGAAGTCAACTTTCCTATAGATGAGGATATCAGCAGTGCCATTATCCACCATATTTTTCCACCTCACAATCATAAAGACCTCAGTTTCAACAAAGACAACCACCTCAGACATCTTATGTCAGAGCGAATAGAGGAAAGACATCCCAGGCCGGCATGGATACTAACCACCGTCTGGCTCCGGCTCCAACTCTCAGTTCACTAAGCCAAACATTTCAGTCTCCTCCGGCCCACCTCGGAGGCAATATTTCAAACTTCCTCCACCAGTGGAAAATTCTTACTACGGACCAGTGGGTTCTAGCCTTGTTCAATTTGGACACACTCTAGAATTTACCCAACAAAAACCCTACAGCCCCCCCCACAAGCCTCCCACAACAAGCACCTCAGGGCTCTTCAGAAAGAGGTAAAAAATGCTGAACAAAGGGGCAATAGAGAAAATACTATTCTCAAGCAGGGGCAAAGGTTTCTACTCCTGTTTCTCCTTAATCAAAAAGAAGTTAAGGAAGTGGAGACCAATACTGGACCTTTGTAATCTCAGTCTGTATCTAAAAAAACAATCTTTCTGCATTATAACATTGAGGAGACCGAATCTTGCAACAAAGTTCAGCGGAGTACGGGGGGACTCCATTTCTCTGCTTGCACTGCGGGACCTGTGAAACGCACACCAGGGACGCCTTCCGCGTGCCAGGAGGAGCATTTCAAGCGGGTTGTTCTCCCGCAGCACAGGACGGGTGCAGGCATGTCGGGCACTGCCGGGGCGAAGCCCAGGCCAAGGGCGGACCCGTCTGAACCCATCCGAGAACAGAGGAGGTTGGGCTGGGCCATACCCCTTGGTCTTACCACTTGGAAATTGGATAACCGGTAAGATGCCTGTTATATTATTATATAATCCTTAATGAAGTATACTTGATAGAATGGGCAAAAGAAAATTGACACCAAGCAACGGGAAAAATGTGACAATCACTAACTATTTGAAAAGTGCCATGGGCCTTATCAACAACGAGATAGTACAAGTGGAGGAGTGGTTGGCACTAAATGCAGCTCGAAAAGAGTCAAAGACAGCTCTGGTATATACGGCAGACCCTGTCTCTGTATCTGAAGATCAGTACATAAGTAAAAATAAGGAGGGAACACACCTAACATAATTAATTTAGCTGGCCCCACAAGAGTGGGCCCCTGTGTATCAATACTCCCACTTGACATATCAAACCTATCAGGTTATTCTGAATTGGTTTCTCCACCAGCAAAAAAAGAATAAACAGCACCCAGTAAATATGAAAACTAACCCCCAAACTCAAAATCAGAAAACTAAGCAAAAAAAGGGAAAAGGAGCTAAACAGGATGTAAAAGAAACGGGGACTGGAGATTCAATGAATTACTTGCAAGGCATTGATACTCTGTTAAAAAATCTACATGGAAAAATCGATAATTTTGAAAGGCGAGTTCTGTCAGAAATCATGTTAGTGCAAAAAGACATTAATCCTTTTTAACTGAATTGGTCACAAATTTACTGTCACTGAAAACGTCCCAATGGGTAATGCTTAGTAGCAATTCGGATGAGAGAATACAAGCAGGCCATATTTCCATTACAGAAACAGAAACAGGAAAAATTATTCACCCAACATTGGTGTGCCTCATAAAAGAAGCACCCAGAGTACATTCTGTCGCAACAGTAAGGGATAATAATCCACAAAATAACTCACAGAATAAACTTTATCCAGAAACAGAAGGACTTCAACGACTGCTGAGGCCTGGGGAGGTATCTCTCCATCTACCCCCCAGGCAACCCAATATGTTATTGTTCTAAACAACATTTTGAAACTGATTGACAACTCCATGGAGACTAGGGGGACTCTAAAGAATCGGGTTCTGCACTGGTTCTCCTCAAATTCTCACTGCAGTACTATTACTCTCTCTCAGGAAATATTTATGTTAAGAAGAGTGAGATGGGTGGGCAGAATGGAAAAATCCTGCAATGGAGATTGAGTTTCATAGTCTGGAAGTGGTGTGTAGATGAAGTATGAGCAAAATATGTTTGGCCATTTAATTGTCCTGATGACATTATCACTGCTGTTCCACTTGGCTATTTTTATAGGCCAAGAAATAAGCCCCTCAAAACAACTTGTAAAAATTTCCACAACACTGTCACGCACATGATACTTACCATGCCTGATAGGTTTGCTCTTTTAAGAAGTTGCAGTGAAATTGATTGACTGGGTGAGGGTGTAGCGCAACTGAAAGATAGTAATCACATTACCCCTCTAACTAGCCCTATTGTCAACAAAACAATTGGCTATCCATTACAGGGATCCCTAACAATCCTGTCATGGAACGTTGCAGGGGTTAAAAATAAACTACATGATAATGTATGGCTATAAGGTATACAGAACTGTACTTTAATCTTAATACGAGAAACCTGGCTCACAGAAACATTTTTTATCAATTGTTTAAAAGAGCTTTCTACTCAAACAGTTGCATCAAAGGCCGGGACAGCACTAAGAGGCTTAGCAGCCGTATCCTAAGTATCCTCTCTATTGATACTAAAGAAAGTTTATACAAAATGACAGCATTTTCAGTTTTTACTCTTTTGGGGCCGATTTCGATTCGGTAAACCATTCGTATGACCGAATCGAATTCGTAGCCCTTTCCGTATTACTCGTACAATTCCGTCCGAATCTCGCTGTACGATTTGCTTGAAAAATATACGACTGAATCGTTGCGAACCGTACAAAAAGCAAGGGAAAATCGGTACGATACGGACCTTCACAGTGAACTGTACAAATCGTAAACATGCTGTACGACCCAACAAGTATGATCCGGACCGGTGAATGAGAACGCGATTCGTACGGAAAACGTCGCGTATGAGCGATTCGTACGGAGAGCCACACAATCACATACACACCGTACCCCTGCAATCATGGGGTGTGCGCACTGTACCCCTACGCACCCTACTTGAGTAAAACTCTAGTCATGGCCTGTGGGAAAAGTAAAGCCAAGAGCAGAAATCGCAATGTGAAAGGTGTACATATTGAAAGGACAAAAGCATTCTCATATTTGGGACTACTTTTTAATGGGAATGGTTCCTGGACTACACATATTGATCTATGTAAGCTAAAGTTTATATGATTAAGCGAGGCCATTGTTAGATTCTCTAATAAACTAGGTAATAAGCCAGTGCGAGAAATCTTTATGTTATATAGGAGTAAGTGTATTACAGGTGCGTGCTATGGAGGAGCATTATGGGGAAGAGCAAATACTTTGTTACGTCAAACCCTCGAAATTACATTTTGAATGAGGGTGCTATCAGTCCCAAATACAACTGCATCATATATTGCCCATAAGGAGACAGGAGTACCCTGTATCAGCGATTTCATTAGCATGGCTGCACTTTGGCATAGATCTGGACTAAAGATGAGACACAATTTACCAAATACATAGTAATGGATTGCCTCACACTAGACTATTGCAGAAAAGTCCCCTGGCTACCGTATATTGACAGTCTTTTAATGGAGTGCAATGTGGCAATTAATTTTTATGATCCCAAGTCTATCCAGGCTTACAATAAAGGGGAGTTAAAAATGAGACTAATAAACTCTAGGAAATCCATAAGAGATGCTGAGTCAATCACAAAATCAAGTGTTAGATCATTTTGTGAAGGTCAACTCTCAGGTGTCCAGCCATACCTTGTTTTTACTAGAAATGTGCAACACAGGTTTTATTTAACAAGGTTAAGGATGGGCACCCTGAATGGGAAAGTGGAGCTTTACTCTACCTAATTGCCCATGTGATGGAAAGTCCTCCAGACCACATTGCATGTTATACTTTTTTGTAATTCGTTTATCGGGACATCAGGAAATCAATTTTATGATCCCTAATAATTGATAACAGTTTGTATACGTATAAATCAGACTTTTTATCATATTGGTAATTTGGAAAATGTGATGCAGTTATTTTATTTATCCAAATGGCAAGCAAGAGAAGAAAGGGTCTTTCACATTTCGAAATACTGACATATGAAAATCAATAGTACCTAACTTTGTTGATTATTCTACTGTATTTTCATCACTCCAATGGTCTAGTACACTTGTCAAGTGATGGAGATATAACTATAATAAGTAGTAACTCATGATTCAATTTACTATGAACTGTGTTATTGTATTTTATTCTTTAGTGTTTTTGTGAGCGTATGTCTATATAATTATTGTCTTTCTAGGCTGAGAAATTATCATACACTGATCAAATTTTTAATGTTTTTTATTGGAAGCAGTTTGTGTTGAAACCCTTGGTATGTGCAATTCCAGGATGGACAGTTAATATGCAACAAATAATTTTTAAAGCAGTTTTATTATGGAGAATTGTGTTTGTATAGAAAGATTTTATGGTTATATATTATATACCGAACAAAGCTTGATTTGATTTGACAACATTGCAAGAGGTACTGAAGCTCCTGAACCAACACAATTTCATGACAACATTAGACCTTCAAGACACGTATTTCCATATACCTATTCCCTCAAAACACAGAAAATACCTGAGATTTGTGGTAGCCGGATGCCACTACCAGTTCAGACTGCTCCCATTTGGCCTCAAGTCTGCGCCCAGAACTTTTACAAAGTGTAACGCTCCGATTGCAGCATTTCTAAGACAGCAGAAACATGAAGGGGCTGATTCCAATTCAGTAAAATCTCGTTCAAATAGCAGTACGGAGCATATTTCCCATACGAATCATACCCTTAAATGTGAAGTACGATACGGAGCCAAAGCAGATCTCCGTACGAATCGTACGAAAGACCATACGACTTAAAAACCCATACAAATCGAATTTGGAACTTGCAGTACGCGACGTCCGTACGGATCGAAGCAGCATTTTCCAACTCAGCAAGTACGATTCGTCTTGTTAACACTACATACAACTCTTTTTCTACAGGAGCTCAAAACGTCCGGAAAAGCAGATTTCAACTCGAACCGCGTACGAAACGGACCCCCCCCCCCGGGTACGGTGCGTACACTCCATGATTGCAGGGGTACGGTCCATAGGACTATGGTGTGTAGGGGTACGGTACGTAGGGGTATGGTGCATAGTGGTATGGTGCATAGGAGTATGGTGCGTAGGGGTACGGTGTGTAGGGGTACAGTGCATACGGGTTCAGTGCATAGGGGTATGGTGCGTACACCCCATGATTGCAGTGGTACGGTGCGTATGTGATTGTGTGGCTCTCTGTACGAATTGCTCATATGTGACGTTTTCCATAAGAATCGCGTTCTGATTCCCCGGTCCGGATCGTACTTGCCGGATCCTACAGCATGTTTACAATTTGTACGGTTCACTTTGAGGGTCCGTGTCGTACGGATTTTCCCTTGCTTTTCGTACGGTTCACAATGATTCAGTCGTATATTTTTCCTACAAATCGTACTACGCGATTCGTACGGAATTATACGAATCGTACGGAAAGGTCTACGGATTCGATTCGTCGTACGGATTCGTTTACCGAATCGGAATCAGCCCCCAAGTCTTCCCGTATCTGGACGACTGGCTCATCAAGGCTCCGTCCTAGCGAGAAGCGGGAGAGTTCACAAAGGCCGGCACAACTCTCTTCGAAAGTTTGGGTCTGACAATAAATCAACAAAAATCCAATCAGAATCCATCACAAAAGATTATTTTCCTATGAGCTCAACTGGATACAGTATGCTTTAAAGCATACCCGGCACTACTTTAGGACTTGTTAAAAAATAAACAGAGTACCCAAATCAGAGTTCAATCAGCGGCTGTTCGAAATCAAAAAGTTTCTAACAATGAGAAAACACAGGATGTTACCACACTAACATCATAACTAGAGTTAATGAATAATAAAACATGAAACCAGGATAGTTTTTGTCTGAGGAGTTATTATTTTTAAATTCAAAACAAAGAATAGTTCTGTACAAAAAAATCAATCAACAGTAACATAAAACAGGGTACATACAAAGATATATGTTGGATATTAAAGGTTTTGGTTGCTTTTCCTATAGTATATCCAAGAACAATTGTCCAGACTGCTAAACAAGGGGGTGACAACTTGATTTCTACTATCAATCAGGAGAAAATCAATAGTCGGTACAAATCATATGGTGCAGAATTGGACAAGGTAGGTCGACGTTTCGGTCTTATCTTGATTATTTACAAGACCATCATCAGGACGGAATATTGATATATACAAGGTTGACCCTTTATTGTTCAAAGTCACAACACTTATAGACTTGGGTGGCGGCCTCAGCTAATTTCTTTAAGAAGCAGGCAATGTGCAGACTCAGTTTTTTGGTGTCACGCACTTATGCACACAGCATAATGAACAGTCAGAAATGAACAGTCCGGACTGTTCATTTCTGACGTCCCGCGATTACAACAAATAACTGTGAATACTTGGCAAAAGAACCGCGATTTGAACAAACCACCAGAATCGGTCTGTCACAACTCTGCTGTGTGCATAAGTGCGTGACACCAAAAAACTGAGTCTGCACATTGCCTGCTTCTTAAAGAAATTAGCTGAGGCCGCCACCCAAGTCTATAAGCGTTGTGACTTTGAACAATAAAGGGTCAACCTTGTATATATCAATATTCCGTCCTGATGATGGTCTTGTAAATAATCAAGATAAGACCGAAACGTCGACCTACCTTGTCCAATTCTGCACCATATGATTTGTACCGACTATTGATTTTCTCCTGATTGATAGTAGAAATCAAGTTGTCACCCCCTTGTTTAGCAGTCTGGACAATTGTTCTTGGATATACTATAGGAAAAGCAACCAAAACCTTTAATATCCAACATATATCTTTGTATGTACCCTGTTTTATGTTACTGTTGATTGATTTTTTTGTACAGAACTATTCTTTGTTTTGAATTTAAAAATAATAACTCCTCAGACAAAAACTATCCTGGTTTCATGTTTTATTATTCATTAACTCTAGTTATGATGTTAGTGTGGTAACATCCTGTGTTTTCTCATTGTTAGAAACTTTTTGATTTCGAACAGCCGCTGATTGAACTCTGATTTGGGTACTCTGTTTATTTTTTAACAAGTCCTAAAGTAGTGCTGCAAACTCATATAAATGAAATCCCTTGCTGGCCAATTCATATTTTACTAAACTCCGCCCGAGCCCGCAAGGGTATATTGGGTTACTCACCTTCCTAACCATTTTAAAGCATACCCTGCATTGGAACATCAGCGTCGATTTCTCGTTCTGGCAAATTCCAACAAAAGAAGAAAGTCTCTTTTGGTACGACTTTTCAAATCCTTTTTAGGGATGATGTCTGCATGCATACCACTGATCTTGTTTTGTCATCTCAGGATGGGCCCATTTCAGGAGGAGCTGGACAGGAATCACTGACAAAATATCGAGTGACAAAATATTGTGTTCCCAAAATATTGTGACAAAATTATCAACATACTATCTTCTTAATGGTAGGTACTAAAAATATCGAGAAAAAAATATAGTTGTCACAAATATCGAAGTAAAAAATATTGTTTTTTAAAATGTATAAAAAATAATGTAAAATAAATTAAATGATACAAATAAGTTAAAAAATATATTTAGAATTATTAGAAAATGTTTACAATTATAATGAATAAAAAGTGTAATGTAAAAATAAATTTAACATCACATATAAAATGTAATATATATATTTACTTAATAGTAATTAATAATTACAACAGTAGGAAAAGTATTGGATAGTGAAGGGGAAAAAATTACTATTCCCACTCAAACAAGTGCAACAGTAGGGAAAGTGTTGGATAGTGGAGACATATAAACTACTATTCCCATTCCAGTGAGTGCAACAGTAGGGAAAGTGTTGGATAGCTTAGGAGTAAAAATTACTATTCCCACTCCAGGGAGTGCAACAGTAGGGAAAGTGTTGGATAGAGGAGGGGGATAATGTACTATTCCCACTCCAGCGAGTGTAACAGTAGGGAAAGTGTTAGATAGTGTAGGGGTAAAAATTTCTATTCCCACTCCAACGAGTGCAACAGTAGGGAAAGTGTTGGATAGTGGAAGGGAATCATTTACTATTCCCACTCCAGTGAATGCAACAGTAGGGAAAGTGTTGGATAGCAGAGGGGAATAATTTACTATTCCCACTCAAGCCTGTGCAACAGTAGGGAAAGTGTTGGATAGCGGAGGGCAATCATTTACTATACCTACTCCATTAAGTGCAACAGTAGGGAAAGTGTTGGAGAGGGTAGTGATGTTTTATTGACAGCACCTCTATTTGGCACCTGCTAATATGTTTGTAGAGAGAGTTGCGAAAAATTATTCTTAGTGCAGTGCTCTATGGTACTAATGCATCATACTACTCTTTATGCACATAACACATTGGTTTCACACCTCCATGCTTCTATGAGAAATTGATGTACAAAAGCACTCAATCAACATTCAACATAAGGTGTTTCCACTCTGCATCTTATTTCAAAGTGATTAAAATCAAAGGTCAGGAGCCAAATGTTTCAATGCAGCTTGTATTGAATCTGGAAAACAGCCGACACGTGTTTCATCACACAAGTGACTACTTCAAGGCTAATTATTCAGTCAAGTAGTCCTGATCTTGTAGAGCAATGACTATAAACCAAGATGTATCGATAAAATTCAATAACAGTCAAGTTGGGTGTCCTAATATCACAAGAAATATCCAGTTGTCCTAAAAGTTGTATCCTTACTGTAGGGGATCAGGTTCTATGGTCAAAAAAACAATGGGAGGTTTATCAGTAATAGATGACGTGTTTCATCACACAAGTGACTCCTTTAATGCTGCAATCACATATATACAGAGAAAATAATTCAACCGGTAACACAGTACGTGTATATACATATATTATAGACATCTATTAAGCCTATGACACTGTGGGGTGATCAAGCTCCAGGAAGGAAAAAAGAGTCATATCTATGCCTCTAGCAATCAAGCTGTGGTATATCAGCCGAGTGCAGTGAAATAGAAAAAGCATAGTAAAGGTGAGTTTCTATCGTGCACCCTCCTATTAAGAGTGACAGGGAAGGAAAGTAAAAAGCAGGTGTGAGAGACATAGTGATGAGGTGGTATTGTGCACTCCACTATAGAGAGTGAAAGAAAGAAGTTAACAAAAATAGTAGTGTAGCATAGACCATACACCCAAGAGGAAAATAGTTTGAGCAAACTTTAACATCCATCGTCATTAGACTTACCTAATAGTATGGTCAAGTAGTCCTAATCTTGTAGAGCAATGAGTGTAAAATGAAATGTATCGATAACTGGTGACAAGAGAAAACGTAGTGTGATTAGTTATTCATCCAATCCAGCAAAAGGGAAAAGATTTGTCACTCATACATATCTCTGGTATCAGACTTACAATTCAGGTTTAATATTCGAATATCACAAGAAATGTCCAGTTGTCCTAAAAGTTGTATCCTTAATATTGGGGATCAGGTTTCAAATGGTCAAAAAACCAATGGGAGCTCTATCCTAAGAAGACATGATCATACTAAAAGAGATCCTGTTATTCAATCATGATCTTTCAATCCCAGTATACCGGAAAAGACATCTTAGAATCAAGTATGTCACTCATAAACGCAACTTACAGTAATAGACAATTTCCAAATGTATTGTTAATTTTAGTACAACTTCCAACTTTCCTTAATATGAATCATTTGTATCCAAAAATAGAGTGACGGATGGTCCATCAACCAACAAGAACAGTTTCAGAAGTAGAAATACCAATTGTTACTAAGGATGAATTCACTTGAGCTCCAATATATGCCACAAACCAAACTTCAGAAAGTAAACCCCGTGTAAGTATGAAAATAGCCCACCTGGGGAAGCCAAATGTCGTCCTTCCGTCACCAGTTGTTATCAGCAAGTATAGTTGGAGAGAGCCCTGATAAGCCCCTACAACCAGAGAAAATCATATATCTGAAAGCAGATGTGTGCAATATACATGTAAAAGCCACACCTATATTTACTGTATAATAATTGTATTTGAAACTATATCATGCATAGTATGTGGGAAAATCCTCTACCTTAGTTTGTGACAAATTTGTCCCCCATAATCTTAGAATCTCCATCAATTTCACAATGTGTACACATACACACCACCGATGAGTAAAGAGTGAAATACCACATTGTTAATATACTAAAAGCAGTTACATGTTTAGAAATGAGTCCTGATGCTGAATTAGGACCCATATCAACTATTTGAGTTGGTGGCAATAGCGTTTGTAAAGCATAACCAGACCACCAATTAAGCCCAACGAGTCCTGAAAAATAAACTGCATTGCTAAAAATGTACTGGCAAATAGATTTTCTAGAGTGCAACAATATCGTAACCACGGTAAAGGTCATTTAAGTTAAATAACGATATGCCGTGATTAACAGGAACAACCTGGTTTTGAGACTATCACAGCTGCTTCACATGACCCAAAAGAGATAAATAGTAAAACACTGACCGACATAACATAGTTTGTTTCGTGTTCTGTACCAGCAAGGGATATGTTGCTTAACAAACGTTCATCCAAAAAAGTAGAGTCTAGGCGTTTAAACTGTCACAGATATCCCCAAACTCCATCCCGCGTACCACGTCTCTGCCTTTGTCCCAAAGTATTGGAAGTCTCGGAATCAAATGTTCAGGAAGTCCAAATTCTTTCAAGACAAAAAAGATCATAGAGCTAGAAAGCGGACTATAGCCAGATGCTAGGTGGTGAATGCAGAATGGCCAACATATTTAAATGTATGTGCCTTGAGGAATAAACTAGACAATGTATTGGACATTTACACGGTGAGTTAGTAAGTGTTAAGTGATCGAGTATAGCATTAAGAATGTCAAAGAAGAGAAACATATATTTGTTTAAATACAATAATTATTTAACAATATTTTCATCACCAAATAAAACAATGGTATATAGAGTCTAATAAAAGTATCAGATTTGTACATAGTTGGTTGGTAAACTGTATACAATTACCAAGTAAAGCATTGGAAATGTTGATGAATAGGAATGTTCTTCAGATACAAATTGATTGATCAGAAATATTGACAAAATTAGAGAAAAACATTTTTCTTGTAATAAAATAACAGTCTCCAAATTCAGTAAGAGGGTATTGATATAAAGTTAGGCCAACATGCATCAAGGTATTTAGGAGTCGCAAACGGTGCGAATCGGTAAATTCGTCCGTTTGCGATTCCTAAATATCTTTTTTCGATGCATCAAACATTTTTGGGAAAATCGCTGTTTTTAGAGAATTCCAAAAATGCGATTGCTTTTAAGGAATCGCAAATTTGCGATTCCTTAAAAGCAATGCATGATTGCATTTTAAATTAAGAATTCGCAATTAGGGGGTGCCAATTACCACCAGGTTGAACCTCGTGGTAATTTGCGAAAAAGTTGTAAAATGTTAAAAATTGCATTTTAAACACTGTAATGTTACAGACACACATGTCCTTAGGACATGTGTGTGTGCAACATGCGCTTAAAAATGCATTTCAGGGGGGCAGGGGGGGGTCATTTGGACCCCCCCTGCACCCATGTAATGCATTAACATTTTGCGAATCGCAAATAGAAATTCGCAAAATGTCAATGCCTTCCCATTGATTCCTATGGACCTTTTGGCCCATAGGAATCAATGGAAATTGCGAAATCGCAATTTAGAATTCGCATAATCCTTGCGATTCGGTAAAAATTGCGATTTTCACCGAATCGCAAAAATTATGCGATTAAATTGATGCATCCTATTTTGCGATTCCTTATTTGCGATTCCCTATTTTTCGCAAATAAGGAATCGCAAAATGTCCCGATGATGCATGTGGCCGTTAGGCTTCAGAAAATGGAAAACGTACTCTACAAATGTACTCTACATAGAACACGGGTGCTGAGTACAAAGAGGCCGCCATGTTCAAATGTGTGTGCCGTAATAAATAAGCAATGTATTTTGCCACATGCTAATAAAATGAGTTGGTGTATATGTGCCTCTTCCAAGTCTAATGAAAAGATAATGTTACAAAATGAAGCATTTCTTTTATACAAAAATGAAAAATGCCTAACAGAACAGATTATGTACTATCCAATAACAATTTCCCAATCCAACATTGAGGGTATTCGTACAGGGTTAATAGTTTCCAAATATCCATATCCATATGCATAGGAGAAAATGTAATTAAGTGACCCTTGTAGGTATAGCATTAGTTGTTGTTTGTCTGGTAGTCGCTACATTGCATATGTTTAGAATGTTCCTACATTATGCAAATAATTAAATCCCTTAAGAACACATGCAATTCCTTATCAACGTTGAGCCCATGCTCTACTGCTCTCAATCTAGTTATACCTTTTCTTTCTTCTTTTCTTAGGGTCAGAGTTCTGTCTCCAACTCTTGGGTTCCCTGCAATATGAGCAAGTGCATAAAACCAAATGTTTATAACCTCAGAACCTGCAAACGGAACCTCCTGAGGCTCCTGTGCTTGAGCCGGGAGTAGAGCGAAATTGTGTATTTTAAACCTAAAGTGACAGAATTGTTTTGTCTTTTTAAAACTTGCACTCACCTGCCCTGAGCACCTCGCGCTTTCACGAGTCCTCTGACAGCTGAGTTAAAAGCTACCTCTGGCGAGGGTTTGTTTTGGTTTCCCTGCCGCCATTGCCCAGGACATAGGCCACGCCCACCTGGCAGGCCACGCCCATATCTCATCCCCCCTGCCAGCTATAAATCATGTGTTCATACAGGAAGAGCAGCGGACGAGCGCAGCGGGCGCGACGATTGCGCGCCGAAGGCGCGCATAAGGCAAGCTCGTCTGCGCTCGTCCGCACCGAGTCCGGGCCAGGGGCCACCTCCCCTACATCCTATGCCAAACATCCCATAGCCTACAGTGCGGAGGTCCTCCATGGCATGAGGTCCTCAGGTCCGGTCTGTGAGCTGCATCGCTGCGAGGTAACGTCCCTTCCAACCATTTGTCCACATTGCAACTCCCCTTTTACCCGGTGGCAGACCAAATCACCGAAGCAGGAATACCGTATGTTTTCACTAAACTGCAGATCTCTGCCAAAACATAAGTTGGAAATTTCGTCTCTACTAGAAGATCGTTTGCCGGACGCAGTATTTCTATCTGAAACATGGCTGACACCCGACTCTGACCCGGCTGTTGTAACCTCCCTCCCCTCGGGCTTTCAAATCATCCGACAAGATCGTTCGTAGGGTAGAGGTGGAGGGTTAGCAATTATATTCAAAGAACAATATCACTGCAGACTCATCCCTGAAACTATCCCAGACTGTGAGAGCCTTGCTTTTTCGCTGGAGTTCTCCCCTAACCATTGCTTTTCGGGCACATTGATATACCGCCCACCTGGTCCCCCTAAACAATTTCACAATCTCTTATCAGTAATTATGGCGCCACACGTTAGCACTTCCGCCAACTATACCGTGCTAGGTGACCTCAATTTTCATTTTGATTCACCACTGGATTCTCTGGCTATCACGTTAACCAATGACCTGGCTGCGTTGCAACTTAGCCAACGAGTAAAAGCATCGACCCATGTGAAGGGTCACCTGTTAGACCCAGTGTTCAGTAACTGCGAGGACCTTGTGGTTGGGTTTCCGCTCCCCCTCCCGTGGACTGGCCACTTTTTGGTGCCCTTTACTTGGTCTACTCAGAAATCCAGTCCGGTAAAACCATTGATAAGACTTGCCAGATCCTGGGCACGGATACCTACAGAGGAATGGAAAAACTTACTTATGAAAGAACTTCCCCCTAACAACGAGGATCCATGTTTGGCTAACCAGGCCTATGAAAACTGGATCCTGCACTCTATCGAATATATGCCTCCTTTCCCTGCACTCTCACTCCCACCCATCCGCTAATTCAGGATAAAATCAAGACCTTAGACTCCGCTCCAGCCCCTCCACCTCTGCTCAGTCACTTTCCTTGCATAGATCTCGAAGTATTGGAATCCATGGCTCGGAAAGTAAAATCCGGATCTCCATCTGATCCGGCACCCCCTGAAGCCATGATGCTGGTCTTTCAGACCGTCCTACCGATCATTAGGAACCTGCTAAATGCCTCCATTGCCTCGGGAATTGTCTCTTCTGCTTGGAAACGGGCGATGGTCCGAGCGCTGATAAAAAAGCCCAATCTGGAACCATCGGACTTTGGGAACTATCGTCCGATTTCCCTGCTTCCCTGGGTGAGTAAGATCGTGGAGAGGTATGTCAATCTCCAGCTGGTCAGCTTCCTTGAGGATAACCAGCTGCTAGACACCACCCAGACAGGGTTCAGGCCTAAGCATGGAACAGAATCCGCCCTCCTAATGGTCATCGAGTAGTCCAGGAAAATCCTTGATCAGGGAGGATCAGTGGCAGTGATCCTCCTTGATCTCAGTGCGGCATTCGACACGGTCAGTCATGCCACCTTACTGAACCGTCTTTCGGATGCCGGCATTGTGGACAAGGCATGGCTCTGGTTAAAATCTTTTTTGAGCAACAGGTCATTCCAAGTGTTTGATGGACAGACAGTGTCTTCTAGCATTCCCCTGAAGTGAGGAGTCCCGCAGGGCTCCTCATTAAGCCCCGTGCTTTTTAACGTCTAGATGAGGCCACTGGCTGAGGTAGTTCGTCCGTATGGAGTCAAGATCATATCCTATGCGGACAATACCCAGCTGGTGGTCTCATTAGCACATGAGGCTCTTCAATCACGATCAGGGGGACTTACCGAATGTCTGGAGGAGGTGAAGACCTGGATGACTCAGTCATCATTAAAACTTAATGGTGACAAAACGGAGCTCATGCTCCTGGGCCCTGCCGACCCCACATTTTTCAACTCATTGTGGCCCCCCTGTCTAGGTCCCCCCCGGCCCCGAAGGATAACATCAAAAGCCTAGGGGTATGGCTGGACAGGAGTCTCTCACTCAACACCCAGGCCACAAAGCTTTCAGCCACCTGCTTTGGAATACTTAGGACACTGAAGAAAGTTCTTCCTTTGCTCCCAATGGAGGCAAAGCAGATAGCCATACAGGGCCTGATACAATCACGGCTGGACTCCAACAACATCCTATATCTGGGTGCACCAGAGTACACCTTAAAGAGACTACAGCTGGTACAAAACTGTACCGCGCGTACTCTGCTGCAGATTCCTCGTAGATTGTCAGTAAAGGCGGCTCTGACCAATCTTCACTGGCTCCCAGTGCGTAAGAGAGTCTTTTTTAAAGCAATGTGTATTGCCCACCAGGCTTTCTGGGATTCGGGTCCTCCAATCACCCGTGATCTAGTAAGCCAGTATCACCCAGGTAGAAATCTGCGCTCTAGTCAGGCCTTCATGGCAGCAGTCCCCAGAGTCAAAAGGTCTAGATCTGGCGGAATGACGTACGCCTTCAACACCGCCAAGATCTGGAACCCCCTCCCGTCTCACCTGAGATCCAATCCTGATCTCGTTTCCTTCCGTAAACAATTAAAAACACACCTATTCAATTCCGTTTAATTTAACTCAGTTTTTTCCCTCTTTTTCTGGTTCTCAACCTTTTTATCCTTCACTGGTTCCTTTTTTAGCGCTTGGACGCCTCAGGGCAGCAATCGCGCTGTTATAAATTCACTTTCATTCATTCATTCATTCATGCATGGTATTGTAGTGAGCCGCTAAGGGGTAATTACAGTTGTTACTTCTAATTGCCCTAATCTGTTCTTGTATTCGATCCGTTAAGGGTCTAATAGTACTGCCCACATATATCTATTGACATGTGCAAACTTTGTAATGAATCACAAATTTGGTGTTGCAGTTAATAAACTGTTGTATGTAGTACTTAGACTTGGTAAAGTATTGGAAACACATGGTTTTATCCATAGCATATTTGCATACATTACATATGGTACATCTAAAAATTCCTTTGGGTTTCTTAGGTAGACTGAGGCCAATGTTGTCCTTAGTTTTACGTGTGATATAACTAGGGCACAAAAGTGTCTTGCCTCTACTATATGTTATCATAGGTCTCTTTGATATAAGTCTCTTTATAGTTGGGTCTAATTCTGATATGTGTCAGTGCCTATTTAGTACTTAATATATATGCTGGCTTTGTGCAGAATATCTAGTAATTAATGCTAGTTTTGTCTTGCATTTCTTGCATTTCATTTTCAGCACTAACTTATGTTTGCTGCCTAAGGTCTTTGTGCATTCTTTGGCTAGGATAACATCTGTATAGCCCCTGCTCTTAACTCTAGATTCCATTAGGTCTAATTCCTTTCTGAAGGTAATGTCATCGCTATTGCAGGCCCCCTTGCACCATAGTGCTGGGGTGTCTGCGTGCAGGGGAAGATTGTTTATGTGCAGGAAGGTCCCCCTTCCTGCACATAAACAATCTTTAAATGCTGTTTTGTAACTACTATGAGTGCTGCGTAATGCAGCACACAAAAAAGTTGCAAAACAGCATTTAAAACAAATTATTGTTTATGTGCAGGACCTTCCTTTACATAAACAATCATTGGCCCTTTGCTGTTCTCATATGTGCTGCAAAACGCAGAACATATGAAAACAGGAAAAAACGTGGAGAAATGAAACATTTATTTTCATTGCACCAGGTTAAGACCAGGTTTTCCCTGGTCTCAATGCTACCTCCTATTTACGCCTTCACTTTTAGATAGGGGCAGCATCAGAATCAATGGTGTTGCAGTGAAACACCAACAGCAACACCCATTGCTCTCCCCTTTCAAGCTAAGCATAATGTGAACGGGGGCCTTATTTACAAGGCAGCGTTAAGCCACCTTATGTGGCTTAATGCTGCCTTATAAATAAGGCGAAGCGGCGTTCCCGTGGCGATAGGGACTTGTAAATATGACCCTGATTCTCAGAAAGAAAACTTGTTATAAGTCTCTTTATGGTTGGGTCCAATTTTGATATGTGTCAGTGCCTATTTAGTACTTTATACATATGCTGGCTTTGTGCACAATATCTAGTAATTAATCCTAGTCGATGTTTTGTCTTGCATTTCTTGGGGTTCATTTTCAGCACTGACTTTCGTTTGTTGCCTAACATCTTTGTGCGTTCTTTGGCTAGGATAACATCTGTATAGCTCCTGCTCTTAACTCTAGATTCCATTAGGTCTAGTTCCTTTCTGAAGGTAATGTCGTCACTACAGTTTCCTCATAAACGGGTCATTTCAACCAATGGAATGGCATTGATCTGAGCTGATGGATGTGCGCTGTCGCCATGTAAAACAGAATTGCACACCGTCGATTTTCTAAAAAAGTTTGGCGCTATTCTGGAACCTTCTGCATATAAAGTAATGAGAGAGCGCAATTTGAATGCGAAGTACATCGTGACCATATTTAGACGTATATGTTATAAACGTAGGAATGAAACATATATCGTAATGTAAAGTTGACAATTATGACATAAAAGCCAACGAATGTGATAACATGTTATAGGAAATGTAAATGTATTCACATGTTAAAATGCATTAGATTTAGAAGGCCTGTATACATGATGGGTAATGTAGAGATGCTTAATGAAATATAGAACGTGCACAGTAGAATTCGTGTACGTGTGTAACTTTAAAATGGAGAAGCGAAATGTAATGTGGAAAAGCATAAACGTAGTGAATTGTAATGTGGAGAAATGTAGGGAACGTACATGATAATGTAACCAAGGAGAATGCATAAGTTATATTCTATGTAGTCGTATTCTATGTATTATATATTTGATGTAGAATGTATTTAAGTATAACTAGGGCTTTTCCTAAAAGTACGAATATATAAATGTATGCCAAAGGTTATACTGTATAGAGGGTTTCTGTAGGAATGTTGGAAGGGTTTAGGTCATTTGTGTTTGTAACCTGACTGACCAAGAGTTCGAAGGAGCATGTCACAAGAATGTAATTTAGAGGGTTTGTAAAAGTCGTAAATAGTTTGATGTGGACGTGAGAGCCGAGAAGTCTAGCACTTGTTAGATTTAAGGTGACAATGCCGGACGAAACTTATTGCTCGAACGTGAGGAGAGACACTTGTTGAGGTGGACTATGTTTTGACAAGACCATTCACATGATCTAGAAGGTTAAGAAGTGTACAGATAAGTTAAGACCTTGTCTAAGTTTCTATGACACTTGAGCTGAAAGAGTCAATAAAAGTCGACGATGAGATGATGAAGATGACATCGAAAGGAGAAGGGTCAACTTGACGAACGACGCAAGGAATGGACCAATGGAAGAAGCAGGAAGTTGACATCATCGGGGGAAGTCCGTGGTGGGCGTCAAGGGGCGTTCCACCCACACGGTGATTGTGTATTTTAGGGACAGCACCCCGGGGAGGAGAGAGCAATCAGGGAAGAGCAATGTGAGGAGGTAGCAATTGGGAGATTAAGAACAGCGAGACGAATTGCTCAGAGCAAGGGCGAAGGGTAGATGCCTTGAGCAGATGCGCTAAGACATCAAAGCGCAAGGGAGCAGTAGGCCGAGGACCCTTAGAGAGCGGATGGGTAGGCAGATAGGGTACTGCTTCTGAAACTTAAGATTTCCTTTAGAGGCTAAAGAGAGTTTGAACTTCTTTGGAAGTCAAACTGCTGACACCTTTTTAGGGAAGAAACTTGCGAAGTAGGGTTGACACATAGTATAGAGTAGGGACAGATTAACTTGATGATTGTTTTTATCTTACTGCAGATGACGCAGAAGGAACCACTTCACACCGAAGCTTAAGAGGCTGATATTGAAACTGATTTTGTATTTTATACTTTGAGATTTTATCCTGAGTGGATTGTATCGTATCCAAATTAATCTTTATATAAACTCTTAAAACTTTATCAGTTGTAAGTGGTTCTTCAGAGTGGCGTCAGTTAATGGGGTTTGTCTAACCAAGGCGGGGGTGGTCCTTTCCTCAATGACAGATACGAGCGGTCCAAAACAGATGAATGGGATTCTTTATTAAATTTATCATAATTATAAATTGATATCAAAATCTCATTCCCCGCAGTTGGTAGCAGAGTATGATGGTTATCTTCTTGAGGAAGACGACCTAGGCCAGGTTAGTTTACCCCAAGGTCCCTAGTCATCGTCGACCAGAAGAAGAGTCGCAGCCGAAGACGGTGCTGATGGTGCGTCGAGAGAAAAGCAGCAGAATCGGTCGAGAGTGAGTATAAGGGTCATGCGTTGTAAGATTGCGGTGTTTTATGTTGTTCCTGTGTTGTAATGTCAAGCGGAGTTGAATGCCTGTAGTGTGATTGGGGGAAGGTTGTGAGCGCGCGCAACCGGATGAAATCTTATGTCCAGAGGACTTAAGTGGTTCGGGTGTATCGAACACCCAGAGTAATTTGTCTACCATTGAAAGGGGGTCATGAGGTACCATTGATTTCCCGACAGACCGATGATAGGGGGAGCGTATGTGTGAGTGAATGAGTAACGGACGCTGGTCGTACGTTTACTGTGTGTAAGTAACCTATCAGTTGAGGCAAGTGTCCGACCGTAAGAGGAAAGACGCTGTGCCAGTTGAGGTAGAAATTACAGATAGACTGTGGCCGTACAGTCAGAGAAAAGTGATCGCTTGGACGGAAGTAGTCATTTTTCAGTGTATGAATGAAAACGCATGTGAGATCGTGAGACGAGTTGAGAAACGAGGGAAGCTGCTGAAGAAGAGAGAAGTGACGTCAGCGTAGAGCCGCGCTGAGATTGGTCGATTGGTGTAGAACCGTGCCGAGATAGGCGGATTAGCGAGAGTCGTACAGGGATTGGTGGTTGTTATCAAGACGCAAATAAGTAAGAAATATCATACGTGATCAAAATGAAGTGTTTTAAGGGTTTAGGGAAAATCTTTAAAAGAAAAAGGAGAAATTTATGTATTGGAGAAGAAGCTCCACCAGAAGGCACACCAGCATATCATATGGCAGTTAATGTAGGCTTACACTCGATATTATGGATTTCCGAGTGGCACAAGCTAACTGAAGGGCAAAAAGAACTGGCATTCCCAAGATTCGGAACGTTTAAATTAGAAGTGTTGAACCAACTGAAGGCAACGATGCTTTCAATGAGACCTCTACCGAGGCCAACACAATTTGAAGCTCTTGGTGTGTGGTTTAGAACAGCACACGAAAGGGGCGTAAAGAGGCGCCAAGAAAGAGTGAGAAGATCGGTAAAGGCGGTGCAGGAAGCTAAATGGGACGATGAAGCTAAGAAATGGAGGGTGCAGAAGATAGAAGCAGATAAACTGTACCCGATGTTGGAAGTGACGGGAGAAAGGAAACCTCGAGAACAGGAAGATGAGGAAAGCGAGTCGGAGGAGGATCTGATAGAGAGGCTATTGACAGACAGACCACCTCCATACAGTGGTGAACTTGCGAGCCCCATATTACCGCAAACAGACGGAACTAGGTGGGGGGAATATAAGTCGATCCCAGTAACAGAGTGGGACGCTACCAAGGCTGAGGAGATACCCCAAATTAGTTCGGAACAGAGAGTAGTGGGAAGATTTGTGGTCCAGAAGGCTCCAGAGACGCAATGCGCTAGGTCGTACCAAATGCCGGACGCTTTGCAGGTCCCGGTCACCATAGGCCCTATTGTGTCAATCTACAACCCGGAAGGGGTCCAGCAGGAGGAACAGGCACGATGGGACAATGAAAGAGCAGAAGAAGGGAATAGGAATGCCACAATGAATACCCACAGGCAAATACGAGCACCAATCAGTCGGAGTACCCCATTAGATTCTGCAACGGGTCCCAGAGTAGAACAGCGAGGTCGAAGAGGGTCAATGGATTTGAGGGGTCCTAAACCGAAAACCCATAAGGAATTAAGGGAATACCTGAGAGAATGGGACACTGCCGAAGAAGCGCGGAATAGAAGTTTAGAAACGGGATCCGAGTGGAGAGAGCAGGACAACAGGATTCTCTCTCATTATGGAGCTGGTGAAAGCAGCCCCGAGTGGGAGAGAGGAAGTCAAGAAAGCAGAAGAAATATTTGTCCTACTGATAACAGCAATAGGCTAATGTGCGAAGACAGAAGTACAGGGGGTGGCGAAGTACCTCACGTCACCTTCAGTGAAGGGGAACGTAGGACACAGGAGTACCGGAATACCTTTAGGTGCACACACCATGCCCCGGGTGAGGAAGTGAGACATTGGAGTCACGGAAACATGGAGAGTCGCGAAGCGTCTCGACATGCATCTGGTGATAGCGGTCGGAGACATGAAAACATAGGGAGTCGCGAAACGTCTCGCCATCCATCCGGTGATCACGGAAGAGATCACGGGAACACGGAAGACCGGCGAGGGCCTTTCATATTATTAAGCGACACCAGACAACAAGCAGGTTATAATGGGTTAGAGCAGAATGGTGAATCCTATCTCATAGCTGGAGAAACCGAGCCTAGAAGACGGAATGTAGGGTTGGAGGATGGAGCATTATTCCACCATACCCCACGTGAGGACGGAAAGGCTTGGGATCTCGAGGGGTGGGAACGAAGAGAAGGAAGCAGAGCTCTTCATAACTCACCTGTGCTCAGGCGTAGGGCGCATAGTGGAGGTGAGAGAGATATGAGAGAAGAACATAGAACTGAGATGCTGAAAGCGGAAATAAAAGCAAAACGACTTGACGTAATGAGTTTGAAGGCAGATTTGGATGAATTGATTGATGGTACAGTGTCATTAGAGAGATTAGCCTCGTATACACCAGATGAGATACTGTTCCTATCCAAAGATATTACTCGAAGAGCGAGGTCAGCTCATGAGAACTTATCTAATTTGGCAAACAGGTACATGGTAGACCTGTCACGAACTAAGGCTTTACAGAGCAACCATAGGCTAACATGCACGGATCAGGATTTGGATGACCGTAGAACGATCGCGCTGAAGGTTCACATAAGGGAATTGATCATAAGTATCAGGATATGGAGAGATCTGGATAGATGGGAGGAAAGATGGTCCAAGAAGGGCTCCGTTAGGCGGAGTGTGCTTGAGAAGTCCCAGGACGCAGACTTGATGCGAATGGAAGCCTTCCCTTTGCGAGAAATCGCGAATGGAAGCTACGTTCATGTGCCCTGGAGTAGGGGGGATTTGGCGGCATTTACCAATTCTTTCCCAAAGCTTAGGGATAACCCTGTTGAGTGGTATAAGCAGGTAGAAAGATTCGTGAAGATCTCGAAGGTACTGTGGATCGATTTGAACACACTGTTCGATATCGTAGTACCCGGAGACTTGTGGACGGCGTGCAAGCTCAGTGTTGAATGGCCTACCTGTGAGCCACCGAGAGATACTCGGACAAATGGTCCATCACTTAGAGTCATGGAGAAATACGAAAGGGTAATAACATGGCTAAAAGAGAAGGTGCCGGTGCAAGACATAGACTGGGTAAAGATAGACCGAACTACTCAGGAGCCGAAAGAGACAGTTCATGAGTTTTATGAGAGATTACTGAAAGCATTCAAGCAGTATAGCGGATTAGACGTAATGGATCCCAAGGACATTGGACAGTTTGTTTCAAAGTTTGTCCTCGGATTGAGACCAGAAATATGCCTAATGATCCAGCAGCATCTGATCTGTTGGCAAAACAAACCTTTAGACGAGATTTTGAGATACGCAAGGTATTGTAGTGACGAGATAGACTCTAAGGCAAAGAAGCTTAAAGAAAAGTTAATGCTAGTGCAAATGCAAGCTGCTGGGAAGGATAAACAGCGGCAGCAGGGAACAGGAACGCCGGCAAAGAAACAGAATAATCAGAGCAGAGATGAGGAAGAAAGACCAAGACCGAGAATGGATATCGCGACACTGAAAAAGACGACGAGATGTCATCAGTGTAACGAAGTGGGACATTGGAGACGCGAGTGTCCTTACAATGTTGAGTCAGGAGAATTAGAGCGGGAGGAGGAGGAGGTTCAGCACAACGTGGTTAAGGGAGCCACAGTCCCGAAGGGCAAGTTTGTCAAAGGGGGGACTCAGACTCCTCGAGCCCCGTTTCCTCAACCACCTCGCATCTCAAACGGAGGGAAAACCTACAGACAGATGCCATTGTTTGTAGGAGGAGAGGAATGCTACTACGTTGATCCTCTTACAGGGCAGCGGGCGAGTAGGGAAGAAGACTGCACTCTAGGAGCCGCCTTGGAAGTAGATCAGAGAGGACCATACGTAGAGGCGGAAATAGCGGGATGTCCTACAACCTTTTTGGTGGATACAGGGGCCACCCGATCCACGTTAAGATCTGCGGTAGTCCCGGGTCTGCCAATATCAGGAGAAACGGTACAGGTGGTAGGAGTCGCGAACAAAAGGATGACAAATCCCTTGACCGAACCAGTGTCAGTAAGAATAGGGAATTACAGTGACGAACATCAGTTCGTGATCTGCGATTCTAGTCCTGTGTGCTTACTAGGGAGAGATTTGCTGTGCAAACTGAATTGCACGATACATTGCACACCAGAAGGAGTAGAAGTACAGACCAATGATGAGGACGCTGATTTTAAAGTCGTAAACTCAAAAGAGTGTGTGGAACTTTATCCTACCTTGACAGTGGAGGAGCTTCCACAAGACTTGAGAGAGAAGGTCTCAGCTGAGGTATGGGATTTTACTGGGGAAGAAATAGGATTGATTAAAGGAGTAGAACCGGTAAAAATCTTGGTAAGACCCCATGCTGAGTATCCAAGAACACCACAGTATAAGCTAACGCCAGAGACGATTGCAGGGATCAAGCCTGTGATCGAATCCATGATTAAGCAGGGAATACTGAAGGAGATCGTGGGTAGTCCATGTAACTCCCCGATCATGGGTTTGCAGAAACCTAGTGGAAAATACAGGATAGTGCAGGATCTCCGAAAGATTAATAACATTGTTGTTTCATGTTGTCCAGTGGTACCGAATCCTTCAGTGATATTATTTCAGATACCGTTTCAAGCTGAATGGTTTACAGTGATAGATTTGTGCCAGGCTTTCTTTTCGATACCGTTGGATGAAGAGAGCCAATATCTTTTCGCTTTCAAACTGGAAGATCGCGTCTTAACATGGTGTCGTATCCCTCAGGGGTATACAGAAAGCCCGTCGATCTTTAACCAGTTATTGAAACGAAATCTTGAGAGTCTAGTACTGCCCAAGAATTCAGTTCTGGTCCAGTACATAGACGACCTCCTGGTTGCGTCAGAAACTGAGGAAGCTTGCAGAGAAGACACCATCACCTTGTTAAATCACTTGGCCGAGAATGGACACAAAGTGTCTCCAGGTAAATTGCAATATTGTAAGACTGAGGTGCAATACTTGGGCCATAGGATTGAAAAGGGAAAACGGAAGGTGTCTCCAGACAGAATAGAGGCGATTATGAAAATGAATGCGCCTACAACACAAAGAGAGGTCAGGATGTTTCTAGGCATGGTCGGTTATTGTCGACAGTGGATAGCTAACTTTTCGCTGAAGGCAAAACCGTTATTGCAACTGACGCACAAAGGAGTAAGTGATCCGGTACCATGGGACAAAGATTGTTTGATGGCGTTTTTGCAGCTGAGGGAGGATTTATGTCGCGCCCCGGCTTTAGGAATGCCAGATTATAAGAAACCTTTTTTGCTTTACTGCTGCGAGAGAGAGGGATGCGCTTTAGCGGTATTAGCACAGGTCCACGGAGATGCGCGTAGGCCAGTGGCGTACTTTTCGGCTACATTAGATCCAGTAGCCGCAGCGTTGCCCGGATGTCTCAAATCCGTAGCTGCAACGGGTGTCAGCATTGAACGATCTGAGAGCGTAGTTATGGGTCATCAGTTAGAGGTGTATGTACCACATTCTGTAGAACTGTTAATGACCAGGACTAAGACTCAGCATCTGACGAATAGCAGGCTCACACGCTACGAGCAGGTCATACTGGCTGCCGAGAATGTGACCCTAAAGAGATGCTCTGTCTTGAATCCTGCAACTTTGATGCCACTTCCGAACGAAGTGGACGATGAAAATTGTACAGAACATGACTGCCTCGATGTGACTGAACTATGTACCAAACCAAGACCTGATATCGTAGATGAGCCATTGACAGACCCAGACGAAATTTTCTTTGTTGATGGTTCATGCGTAAGAAACGATGTCGGTCAGCTGAGAGCAGCTTATGCAGTATGCACGATTACCAGAGTTGTAGAAGCCGCTTGCCTGGAAGGAGTCCACTCCGCACAGGTAGCTGAAATTGTGGCTTTGACTCGTGCTTGCCTAGCAGGCGACAGACTTCGAGTCACTATATACACCGATAGCCAGTATGGTTTCGGCGTAGTTCATGATTACGGGCAGTTATGGTCTCAGAGAGGTTACATGACCTCCTCGGGTTCTCCGATTAGGAATGGAGAATTCGTGAAACTACTGTTAGAAGCTTTGCAAAAACCTATGGCCATAGCAGTGGTCAAATGTGTAGCTCATACCAAAAATGTTGATTTTGTATCGTTAGGAAACAGATACGCAGATGAAGTAGCGCGTTACTGCGCAGAGCAGGGATATTCTCACACTGACGTGAAAGTGGGGGGAATCCAGGAAAGAACTGAATTGACTATGTTACTAGATACTGTAGATACATGGGATGAATTGAGAGCAGTACAGGAAAATGCACCAGATGAGGAGAAAAAGAGCTGGGAAACAGCAGGTTGCGGGAAGAGTGAGATGAACTTTTGGGTTTCTGCCGACGGAAGGGCAGTTTTACCAAATGAACTCATTAGTCCAATGGCAAGGAAATTGCATGGATCAGCACACATAGGAAGAGATGCTATGGTGAGAGTATTCAGACAAACGTGGTTCAATCCTAAGTTTAGAATAGCGGCAGAAGCAGTGTGTCAGCGATGTACGATCTGTCAGCAACTAAATGTGGGAAAGAGAACACCAGTTACCTTGAGTCATATAGGAAGGTCTGGGGGGCCTTTCAATAGGATGCAGATTGACTTCATAGAAATGCCTCCATGCAACAGACTCAGATACGTTTTAGTGATTGTCTGCATATTTTCTAGATGGGTTGAGGCTTACCCTACACGTAGGTGCGATACACTTACAGTAGCAAAATTGTTGCTTAGAGAGTTGATACCGAGGTTTGGGGTGCCATCCTCTTTGGAATCGGACAGAGGAACTCATTTTAATAGCGAAGTGGTGAAGATGCTGTGTTCAGCTTTGAATATTGATCAGAAGTTACACTGCAGCTATCGACCAGAAGCTTCAGGGATCGTAGAGCAAATTAACAGTACTATCAAGTCCAGACTGGCTAAAGTTTGTTCGTCGACATCCCTGAGTTGGCCAGACGCACTTCCAGTAGTTCTTATGAGCATACGTAGCACACCTGATAGAAGAACAGGCCTCTCTCCACATGAAGTGCTAATGGGGAGAGCCATGAGATTGCCATCGGTTCCGACTGCAGCGCTAGTGAACATCACAGACGATTTGATCTTGGACTACTGCAAGGGACTATCTGATGCCGTTAATTCTGTGTCCCTCCAGGTCCAGGCTGCAGAGGTTCCGTCAGTACAAGACTTGTGCCATGACCTGAGTCCAGGAGACTGGGTCCTGGTGAAGAAGCATGTCAGGAAGAACTGCTTAGACGTGCGTTGGCGAGGACCGTTTCAAGTCATACTTGTAACGAATACCGCAGTGAAGTGTGGAGGTCTGCCGAACTGGATACATGCCTCACACACCCGAAGAGTGCCAACACCTCCAGAAGACACAGCTCCTCTCTCGGATGGGAATCCGGCGGGAAGCGGAGAAGCCATAGAGGGGAAAAGCCAAGCTGTGGAGGTGATCGAAGAAGCTGAAACTGTGTTGGAGCAGGACGACGAAGGTCAGGACACGAGTGGGACTGAAGTCGCCTCAGGAGAAGAAAGTAATTGGGAATCCGACACAGATATCGAGCAAACTGAGAGTGACCAAGAGACGGGTCCTGGAACAAGGAGCGGAAAGACGGAAAGCGACAAAGCCATTTGGCCGGAGAGAAGGAAAAGGCCAAGTTCGGAAGGAAAGAACGAAAGAACTCTTGCTCCTGTCGCTGAAGAGTCGGATCAGGAGGAAGAAACGACAGATTCAGGAATTGAGAGTCCACGAAGATCAAGAAGGGTACGTGTGCCCTGCAGAAGGTACGCCACCCCAGAGTGGACTTATCTAGCAGATGTATTGGGGACAGAAATCTGGGAGAGTGAAGAGCGTGAAAGTAATCGATCTCGATCCATTTGTGGCAGTGGAGATATGGATGTTGGCACCTGGACTCGAGACTGAGGGGTTACTGACTTTCACACTTCCCATACCCCCACGTTTGAGTAAAATTCAAGATCTAGTGCTAAAAAGATTACAGTTTCCAACAGCTGGTCAACAAATGACAGAAGAAGAAGAAAAAGTTATTCGCTTTGAACTATTAATAATTGTTGTGAAAGCTGCAGGTCCGAAAATAATTGTTGATGCATAAAAGACTTTTGTACGGATGTTATAAAGAAGAAGATAACCTAGCACCGAGTGGAAAGAAGAATAAAATTAGGGATTACATTTAGAGGACGGAGAAGGGCTAGGGTTGTCTGCTGCGAAGAAGAGAAAAAGACATTGTGATGAAAAAAGATACCTGTTGATAAAAAGCACTTTAAAGACTGTGAAAGTACATAAGCAACCAAAGACTGCAACAGGAAACCTTTTGCTAAAGAAACGAGGTACGCTGTTGGATGACATGGAGAACGGCAACCCAAACAGAAAAGCTAGATGTATAGTAGGTACACTTATAGCAATAGTGATATTCCTTATAATTTTAGTAGTAACGATATCTTACCTGACAGGACATGAGAATGATAAAAGAATAGCAAATGTAAAAATTGTAACGACCTTGAAACCTGCTCTTGTGGGAAAGAAGGAGGAGAGCACTGTTACACGCGAAAAGGCGTTACTTGCAGATGAAGCTCGTAGATTACATATAGACGAGTCACAGGGAAATTTTAGGTCAAATGCGTATGCAAAATTATTGTACGAATATATCGATGCCATGGAGGCCAAAGATTGCTACGTTTGTATGCAATTGCCGGCTTCTGTAGACGAAGGCATTAGATATCACCATCTCCCATTGACTTATGGGATAACATGTAGTTTACTGCTTAGTATATTTTATGGTAGGGAAGGATTTGAGTACTACTTTTCAAATTATGATTCGGTACTGCCTGAAGTTCCGAATTATAAACAAATGAATAAGTGGGACTACTACAAAAAGGAGGATAGATTAGCCAAATTCTTTCTTCCTTGGGACACATTAGATACATCATATGCACGTAGAAATAATCTGACTTGCAAGGTATCAGAAGTGGAGAAAAGATTTATAGCACAAGTAGATGATCGATGCAGACGGCAGAAGATTCTAAAAATGTCAGGACAATGGAAAATAGACTGGACAGAAGAAGAGAAGGCACATAAAAAGAAAGGTAGCAATGGTCCAATAGCATTGGATAGAACGCAGAAAGGAAAGTTATGTTTAGCTCGAAGCAAAACGTATTACGAGAGTGAATTTGTAGGTGAGGTTAGTTGCGAGCACTCTTTTAAATTAGAGTACTATACGAAAGATTTTATGAAGGGAATGCAAGCTATTCCGAATGTGTATTTTGTATGTGGGAGAAATGCCTATGTAAAACTACCTGACAATTGGTATGGTTCGTGTTACTTGGCAATTGTTTTCCCCAAAATATATCATGCAAAGGATTTAGCGATTATAGAAGGAAAGGCTTCGAGGCGGACGAAAAGGGAAGTAGGAGATGCAGAAGTAGTAGGAGATGTATTTGGAGCGATGTTTCCATTGTTAGGTTTGATTCTTAACGATGTTAAGATTAGAAGGTTAGCGACAGTCGTGGATAGATTGTCTGCTAGTACTGCGAGATCATTAATGTTAGTAGAAGGTGAGATGCAGTCGATTAGAGCAATGGTTTTACAGAACAGACTTGCTTTAGATGTGATATTAGCAAAGGAAGGCGGAGTTTGTAAAGCTTTGAAAGTTCAGGAATGTTGTACTTATATTCCTGATAATTCAAAACCACTTGAGAAAGTCATACAGAACATTACACAGATTCATCAAGAAATTGAAGATTTATCAAAAGTAAATGTTTGGGAAAAAATAGGAAATGGAGTGGGAAAGGTTGGAAATTGGTTTGCTAATCTAGGCAAAAGTATAGTTTGGTATATTTTAAAGCCTGTATTAATAGTATTAATTTGCATAATTACATTATTAGGATTAGTAAAAATGTATAAGTGGTATAGGTCGAACCAATTACAAAGATCGATGAGAGACCAAGAAAGAAGACTAGCGGTCCTACAAGATCAACAGTATAAAAGTCTGAGAACACTTGAATCGATAAAAAGAGGAACTGATGTAACTAGTTCGGTATAAGTGATGTATTCAAATTGCTTTTAGTGATGACTCCTAAAAGTCATCAAAGGGGGGAACTGAGAGAGCGCAATTTGAATGCGAAGTACATCGTGACCATATTTAGACGTATATGTTATAAACGTAGGAATGAAACATATATCGTAATGTAAAGTTGACAATTATGACATAAAAGCCAACGAATGTGATAACATGTTATAGGAAATGTAAATGTATTCACATGTTAAAATGCATTAGATTTAGAAGGCCTGTATACATGATGGGTAATGTAGAGATGCTTAATGAAATATAGAACGTGCACAGTAGAATTCGTGTACGTGTGTAACTTTAAAATGGAGAAGCGAAATGTAATGTGGAAAAGCATAAACGTAGTGAATTGTAATGTGGAGAAATGTAGGGAACGTACATGATAATGTAACCAAGGAGAATGCATAAGTTATATTCTATGTAGTCGTATTCTATGTATTATATATTTGATGTAGAATGTATTTAAGTATAACTAGGGCTTTTCCTAAAAGTACGAATATATAAATGTATGCCAAAGGTTATACTGTATAGAGGGTTTCTGTAGGAATGTTGGAAGGGTTTAGGTCATTTGTGTTTGTAACCTGACTGACCAAGAGTTCGAAGGAGCATAGTCACAAGAATGTAATTTAGAGGGTTTGTAAAAGTCGTAAATAGTTTGATGTGGACGTGAGAGCCGAGAAGTCTAGCACTTGTTAGATTTAAGGTGACAATGCCGGACGAAACTTATTGCTCGAACGTGAGGAGAGACACTTGTTGAGGTGGACTATGTTTTGACAAGACCATTCACATGATCTAGAAGGTTAAGAAGTGTACAGATAAGTTAAGACCTTGTCTAAGTTTCTATGACACTTGAGCTGAAAGAGTCAATAAAAGTCGACGATGAGATGATGAAGATGACATCGAAAGGAGAAGGGTCAACTTGACGAACGACGCAAGGAATGGACCAATGGAAGAAGCAGGAAGTTGACATCATCGGGGGAAGTCCGTGGTGGGCGTCAAGGGGCGTTCCACCCACACGGTGATTGTGTATTTTAGGGACAGCACCCCGGGGAGGAGAGAGCAATCAGGGAAGAGCAATGTGAGGAGGTAGCAATTGGGAGATTAAGAACAGCGAGACGAATTGCTCAGAGCAAGGGCGAAGGGTAGATGCCTTGAGCAGATGCGCTAAGACATCAAAGCGCAAGGGAGCAGTAGGCCGAGGACCCTTAGAGAGCGGATGGGTAGGCAGATAGGGTACTGCTTCTGAAACTTAAGATTTCCTTTAGAGGCTAAAGAGAGTTTGAACTTCTTTGGAAGTCAAACTGCTGACACCTTTTTAGGGAAGAAACTTGCGAAGTAGGGTTGACACATAGTATAGAGTAGGGACAGATTAACTTGATGATTGTTTTTATCTTACTGCAGATGACGCAGAAGGAACCACTTCACACCGAAGCTTAAGAGGCTGATATTGAAACTGATTTTGTATTTTATACTTTGAGATTTTATCCTGAGTGGATTGTATCGTATCCAAATTAATCTTTATATAAACTCTTAAAACTTTATCAGTTGTAAGTGGTTCTTCAGAGTGGCGTCAGTTAATGGGGTTTGTCTAACCAAGGCGGGGGTGGTCCTTTCCTCAATGACAGATACGAGCGGTCCAAAACAGATGAATGGGATTCTTTATTAAATTTATCATAATTATAAATTGATATCAAAATCTCATTCCCCGCAGTAACATCCAAGAATTCAATCTGTTTAGAATTTACGTTGTGCATGAATGAAAGATCATATGTATTATTATTTAGATGTTCGAATAATAAATCTAGTAACCTTAGATCCCCCGTCCAGATTACAAAAACGTCATCTATATATCTAGAGCAGTACAATATATGTTCCCCAATCTCAAAAGGGCAGGTCGGCCAGATGTGGGGGAACATTTCAATCCCATAGCCACACCTTGTGCCTGTTTGTACCAATCGTTATCATGTAAAAAACACATTGTTCTTAAGAACCCGTCTAATCAAATCCAAAATCATCTCAGTGTGCTCATACAGTTTTGCATCTCTTGCTGAGAGGTTAGAGGCAAGCCCTTTTCCAGTGGGATGCTTGTGTATAAAGAGTTAACATCTAGTGTTACAAAATGGAAGGTATCTAACCACTCAATATCTTCTAGTTTGCTCAGCTCTGTCTCGTATGTAAGAAGGGAGTTTGTGTTCAAAAGGCTGTAAAAATATGTCTATGTACTCTGAGATTCTTTCAGTCGGTGATCCATTTCCTGATATTATAGGTCCACGCAGCGGAAAAACTCCATTCTTGTGGATTTTGGATAAAACATATATGCAAGGTACACGTGGCTATGTCTTGTAAATCTATTTATATTCCAAGTCATTGATGAGACACCGATCAGGCCAATGGGTTAGCCTGAACACAATCAACATATAACCGTATTTCACATCCAAAACTATTTAATCCTCTACCTCAATTTATAGGTGTTTATAGGGTTTATGATATAAGTTAAGTCTAACCTTACCTCCTAATGTAAAGTGCACATGCGTGAGTATCGTAGATCATCTACCTCATCTATGCTTGTTCTTGTAGAATTGTTTGTATATATATTAATCTCCAATTCACTTAGGTGTGTTTTCAGGGCTTATGATATAAGTTAAGTCTAACCCTACCTCCTAATGCAAATTGCACATGCGTGAGTAACGTATATCATCTACCTCATTTCTGCTTGTTTTTGTAGAATTGTTTGTTTACATATTAATCTCTAATTTACTTTCTATGTTAAGCGCTCTGATACCCAAGGGTCTTGTTCGCACTATACAAAACACTATAATAAATAAATAAATAAATAAATAAATAAATCTTGCTCATAATTTCCCTAATGGGGTTGTTGGATAATTTTAGATAAGCTTAGATATCTGATAACTGTCTGGTAATCTCTGTCATGTACTCCATTTTGTTCATGATCACCACGTTGTCCCCTTATCAGTTTCCCTAATGACAATTGTCGGTAGTTTCCTGAGTGTATCTAATGCCTCCCAGGACATTTTTGAATTAGGTCAAACTTGTGAGCAACATGAACAAAAAGATCATATGCTCTGGCATTGAATCCAAAGTCATGGGGCTGGACTGTTCCTATCGGAGCAGGGCCGAGGTTGATTTACAAATGGCCTAATCTGAGGTGGAATGGTGGCCAAAAAAACAATGGACCTGTATGAGCCCAGAGTAATTACTAGTGGATGAGATTAACTCAAACATTCCAGTTGTATCTTTTTTGTAATCTTCATTACTTGCAGAGGCCAGCTTCTGCTGAGCCACAATGCATTGTATTCTGTGGACTGGCATGTTCATTTATCAACTAGCTGTAAAGTGAGTCCCATGGGGCACTTAGGGGCATATTTACAAGGAAAGTGGTGGAGTGAGGCGATAGCCTTCCTGGCTTAACGCTTCACACTGACACTTCAGAAAGGAAGGGATACACAATATTTACAAGAATATGGTGCTGCCCTGCATTTCCCCCCATGCTCGGGCTACACTTAGCAGCCTAGTGCTCGCGCAGGCACCCTTGCACCATAGTGCTAGGGTGTCTGCGTGTAGAGGAAGATTGTTTATGTGCAGGAAGGTCGCCCTTCCTGCACACAAACAATATTTAAATGCTGTTTTGTAACTACTATGTGTGCTGCTTAATGCAGCACACATAGAAGTAGAAAAACAGCATTTAAAAAAAAATGTTATGTGCAGGAAGAGGGACCTTCCTTTACATAAACAATCATTGGCCTTTTGCTGTTCTCATGTGTGCTGCCCAACACAGAACATATGAAAACAGCAAAAACGTGGAGAAATTAAACATTTCTCCTCATTGCACCAGGTTAAGACCAGGTTTTCCCTGGTCTTAATTCTGGTGCTACCTCCTATTTACGCCTTCACTTGTCAATAGGGGGCAACATCAGAATCAATGGGTGCTGTGGTGAAACACCCACAGCAACACCCATTGCCTTTCCCTTTCACGCTAAGCATAATGTGAAAGGGGGCCATAATTACAAGGAAGGGTTAAGCCACCTCATGTGGCCTAATGCTGCCTTGTAAATAAGGCGAAGCTGCGTTCCCGTGGCGATAGGGGCTTGTAAATATGACCCTGATTCTCAGAAAGAACACTTTAGATGTGATTCAGAAATGCGTGAAACCTGTGTCATCAGCGCGTAACGCCAACGTAAATGTTAGGGATGCGGATATAGCGCAACCAAAGAAAGCTGCTCAGGGAACCCATCATGCAACCAAGTAGAGCCGTCTCCCATTGCTTGTGACTAACAGCACCAAGTCATTATTTACTTCTCTTCTCGACTCCTAGCTCCAGGGGAGACTGTTTGGAATGAGAAATTACAAGCCTATTTCACATTAATGCGTGTAATGTTTGCAGCCAATTGTTCATGCACAAGTGACATAAGTGAATAGGATTGCATTGCCTGTTTAAGGCCCCCTCAACTAGAAACGGATTGGTGTCAGTACAACGCGATGTATTACAACGCGTTCCGTTACAACGCGATTTTTACATCGCAAATACCATTACAATGCATGCCATTACAACGCATGGCATTACATAGCAGATACTTTTACAACGCATGGCATTACATCGTAAATATAGGTAAGTATATCTATTTTTAAAAAAATGTAATAAAGTTAATTAAATTAATTTAAAAGAATAAAAATAATATAACATTTTTAAAACAGTAATTAATTTAATTTTAGTAATTTAATTAATATCGAAATTGATAATAATTGATAATAATTAAATATATTTTAAAAAATATAATTAATGAAATATAAAAAATTTATAAATAGAAAATAATATAATGTAATTAATTACAATAAATATAATTATAATTTAATTAAGTTATAAATAATACATAATATAATTATATTTAAGTATATTAAAAGAATTTAATTAATTAAACATTTTTAAATAATATAATTTAATTATAATCGTTTATTAATAAAATTAAATTAATAATTGTAAATATAGTTATTAAATAATATAATTTAATTAAAATCGTTTATTAATAAAATTAAATTAATAATTGAAAATATAGTTTTTAATGTAATTAAATTAAATAAAATTAATTTAATTAATTTAATTTATATAACGTCGTAATACCCCAGTACCCCAAAACCCAAACCCTGCCCTAAAACCTAAAAACACCCCTGTACCCCAAAACCCAAACCCTGCCCTAAAACCTAAAAACACCCCTGTACCCCAAAACCCAAACACTGCCCTAAAACCTAAAAACACCCCTGTACCCCAAAACCCAAACACTGCCCTAAAACCTAAAAACACCCCTGTACCCCAAAACCCAAACACTGCCCTAAAACCTAAAAACACCCCTGTACCCCAAAACCCAAACCCTGCCCTAAAACCTAAAAACACCCCTGTACCCCAAAACCCAAACACTGCCCTAAAACCTAAAAACACCCCTGTACCCCAAAACCCAAACACTGCCCTAAAACCTAAAAACACCCCTGTACCCCAAAACCCAAACACTGCCCTAAAACCTAAAAGCACCCCTGTACCCCAAAACCCAAACACTGCCCTAAAACCTAAAAACACCCCTGTACCCCAAAACCCAAACACTGCCCTAAAACCTAAAAACACCCCTGTACCCCAAAATCCAAACACTGCCCTAAAACCTAAAAACACCCCTGTACCCCAAAACCCAAACACTGCCCTAAAACCTAAAAACACCCCTGTACCCCAAAACCCAAACCCTGCCCTAAAACCTAAAAACACCCCTGTACCCCAAAACCCAAACACTGCCCTAAAACCTAAAAACACCCCTGTACCCCAAAACCCAAACCCTGCCCTAAAACCTAAAAACACCCCTGTACCCCAAAACACAAACACTGCCCTAAAACCTAAAAACACCCCTGTACCCCAAAACCCAAACCCTGCCCTAACACCTAAAAATACCCCTGTACCCCAAAACCCAAACACTGCCCTAAAACCTAAAAATACCCAAACACCCCAAAACATATACATCAGTACCCCAAAACATATACTCCTATACTCATACTTATTTTAAAAAATAATTAAAATAATATATTTAATTTATAATATTTAAAAACGAAATAAATATTTTTTAATAATTAATGATAATTAAATCAATTATAAATTATTAAATGAAATAAAAAAAAAAAAATACTTACCAATACTTACGATGTAATGGTATGCGTTGTAATACCATCTGCTATGTAATGCCATGCGTTGTAGTGGCATGCATTGTAATGGTATTTGCGATGTAATAGCTGCGTTGTAACAGCATTACGTTGTAAAAGATGCGTTGTAGCGGTAACACACCCTAGAAACACTCAAGGTAATGATTCATTGAACGTATACATTGAAATGTGAAACCACTACAAGATGTGAATGTAGAGCAATATTGGTCAAGTTGTTTCAAAAGGTAGAAATCACAATAGACCCCAGGGGTCTTGTCGGACGTGCTTCTTAACCTCACTTGAGATGGTTAATGTTTTATTTAAAACTGTTAACTTAGTTTTGGAACCACTAAACTGCAAGAGGAAAGTTGTAAACCTTTCAGAATATCCTAGAGTGTTTCCATATAAAAATTATTATTGCTCTGAATATTCCACTCCAAAATGTTTTCCATATAATCAACACAATTATTGATATATATTTTTTGCAGATGAAAGAAATACTATCCCAATGAAAAAAAAAAAATGTGAGTAAGTATTTCCATGTGCTCAGAAATGGGTGGAAGAGTAGATTTCACTGCTACACAGAAGAACGTAATTAAAAATAAGCAATCCCTGCTTCCTGTCTCCTGACATGCAAAAAAATGCAATATAACCTTCTTTTAATATTCTAGAAAAAGTCAAATCAATTTGTGGGCTACATGCAGCAAATTTTTTTTTTGTTAAACTCTAGCATGGTATTCCGTGTCAAGAAAACAAAGCTCTATTGTCTAAGGCTCTGTTTTTATGCTCTGGATGTCTGCCAGCTGTAATGGGACTTACTGAGGCGTGTGCTATGAACAAAGAAAACAAAAGAATGCCAAATCACATACTTTGCCAAGAGCAATAACACGTATTTCGTAAAGAGGAAAATCAACCAAGCATTCATAATATTTCTGGTTTCTGATGTGAGGCAAATGTTTACAGCAAAAACATTATTTGTTATTCATAATGCAAATTTGCCTGGCATGATGTTAGTTTAGTAGAAACAACCAAACTTCTGTACACAGCTCGCAACTGAGCCTGCCATCTGAGGATTAGGAACATTGGGCCACATGCATCAAGCGAAAAACCGCTCGCAAACGGGCAGATTCGCAGAATGTGCCCCATTGCGGGCTGTATTTTTGCATTTGGGATGCATTATCCCAAATGCAAAAAAGGCAATTAGAGAAATCGCTAAAATAGCGATTACTTAATTGTGATTGCACTTTGGGAATCACAAATTGCGATTCCCTGAATGCAATGCATGATGAAATCGTAAATAGTGATTTCGCAACTAGGCGTTGCACATTACCATCAATTTGAACTTGATGGTAATTTGCAAAAACTTTGAAAATGCACTAAAGTGCATTTTTTATAGTTCCTGGTTACACACACATATGCCCTTGGGGCATGTATGTGCACAACATGTGTTCAGATTACAATTTCAGGGTGCAACAGGTTGTCCTTTTGGCACCCTTGCACCCTTGAAATTGCATGCGCAATTTGCGAGTAACTATTGGCAAATTGCAATTCCCATTCATTCCTATAGGCCTCAAAGCCCGTAGGAATGAATGGTAAGCCATTCCTTAACTGCAACTCGCAATTTGCGAGTCGCAATTAAGGAATGTTCAGGAATCGCTATTTTTTTAGCGATTCTGACATGCTTAGGCTTTTGCGATTCCTTAATAGCAATTCCTTTATAATCATAATTAAGGAATCGCAAAAGCCTACCTTGATGCATTTGCCCCATAGGACCTCATTTAGAGTTTTACAGGCGTCCGTCCGTTCGTCAGAGTGGCAGAGGTTAGGGTGGATGACAGCAGGCAGCAGGCACAGAAAGTCTACTGAGTGGCCACCATGTCCTATGAGGAATCCCAGCAAAAGTTTCTTTTTTTTTCAAAAACAAGATCCCAAGTGGCAGTTATCAAGAATGGAGGGGGCTGTCATAGTTCTCACTTTGCTCTTAACCAAGCATGACTTTCTACTTCCTCAAGATATTATTAGGACCACAAGGACAGGCAAGTGCTCATCACTTAAACATCGCCATTACATTCAGGTTAACTTTTAGAGCACATAAACATCATGAGCTTGCTCATAAACCTTTTCTTAAAAGTTTGAATCTTTCAGATTAAGACTGATTACCTACAATCCATGTGAGACCAACCATGACTCTATTTTTGACGTACAAACCCTCTTAGGTAAAATCACACTTATGTTGGCAATGCCTATAATCCATTTGAGCAACTTTTGAGACCCCACCTCCAAACCGGTTTGCCTGCCTCTATCAAACAACTTTTTGACTCACTTCTAAGACCCCCGTCTGTACATCCCTGTCCTAAACCCAAATTCCATCACTTATAACATGAGCACTACGACACCAAATATGACAGTTTGCTACCATTTAAAAAAAAATATCACAAGAAAACCATGGAGTGGCTTGTAAGCATGAATTATAGCAGATGAAACATGGATTCAAATGCATATAGTATTTCCTAAGACATATTCATAATTATGTTTATTTCTCTCTTTTTTGCTTCTGTTTCGCTTGGATTCAATTTTCCTCTGCATTAATTGTTTGCTTCTATTTTTCTGATGTATACATCTGGCTTTGGATTCCTCACCTTTTGAATTATTCCAAGACGCAGCATTCCACCGAAACTTTTCTCCTCAGCTCTCGCACGTTACAATGGAATGGCTCCACACGCGACTCGGCCTGACGTCATTGGAACCATAGGAAGACCTTGTCAGCGTGCTGAGGTCAGTTCTCTTTTTACTGCACCATCGACACGTAACGTTTTTTTCCAAGGCTCGCCTTTTCTGGGAGTTTCTTTGTGTGGATTGCAGTGCCTTTATAGCAACTCAAGGAAAATCAGGTTTCAGGCAATGCAGAGAATGTGGGTGTCAGATGTCAATCACTGACTCCCATGAAGACTGTTTATGGTGTCTTTCGTTGGACCACGACGTCGGGGAGTGTACTTCGTGCAAGCGCATGAATCCTAAATCGCTGAAGTAGATGGAGGTCAAATTATTCATGGCCAAGGCCAAGAAGCAGAAAAGGGATCGGAGGAGGTCAAAGTCCCGCTCCAAGTCGCTGACTCCGCATACTTTGAGTTCATTGAAGAAAAAAGAAAAGCAGCGCCATGGTTCTCTGCATCGCTCATTGAAGGATGCAGCTCCAAAATCAGTGTCTCCATGCCCCAGACACCATTGAAGGGATGAGATCTCTCCGTCTCCTTCACCTGAGGGGACTCCAGCCATGTCTCAGAGAGCAGTTACTCCACCAGCTCCGAAAGAGGCAAGACCTCCACCGTTGCCGAAGTCAACTACTCACCTTCCAAAAAGGGAACTCACATCAGTTACTTCACCTCTGGCTCTGGGGCCTCTGGCGCCGCAGCTGGAGCTGAACTTGCTGCCTCCCCAACTTGCTTTAGAACATGTAGTATCAGATCTGATGAATCCTGTTTTCATGACTCCTGGTACAAATCTGTTGCATTTTTTTAATGCAATGTGTGGCTTGTTCGCCAGAGCAACCAACCCTACTGGTGCACCTGTTGGCCCCATGGGTGCGTTGGCATACTCCCTGGGAGTTTTGCCACCTCACTTTCCTAAGGGACCTCTCATGTCTGTTATGCATATGGCTCCAAGGAGTTGGCCTCTTCCAACGCCGAGATTTTCAATGCTGTTACAATCTTTGGAGGACCAAGTTCCACTGGATGGTTAATCCCCTTTACCGCCTGCTTCTGTACTGGCGCCAACTCGACTTCAACAGTGTTGACTCCTGTTCCAGGAGACCACCCTTCGACATCAACCAGAAGTCACCTGCTCCACATCTGACACTGCAGATGCCTGTTCAAGAGGATGAGGTCTGGGAGAGAGGCACAAAGGCTATTGGAGGAGGAAGAGTACCAGGGAGAGAATGGAGAGGCTGAGGAAGAGGGTATTGCATATCTTGATCTGGATTTTAAAGACTTATAGGAGGCTAGTTGTCTGGATACCGCTCCTAAATGGGAGCTTTCATCTCCAAAAGGTCTGTCGATGCAGGAGGTGACCACTTATCATGCTGTGATCAGGAAGGCTGCGGATCTCTTGGAGTTGCCCCTTCACACAGCGGAATTAAAGTCAAATAGCCTGACGGAAGTGCTCCATTCTCCTTCCTCTATTTAAGAGCCATTACTTCCCTTTAATGAGGCTTTGACAGAGCCAATTCTTGATGTCTGACAGAAGCCGATGTCTGCTCTGGCGGTTTCCAGGACCGTGGCAAGGAGGTACAAGTTGGCTCAGAGGGATCCTGCTTTTCTGTCCACCCATCCTCCACCAGAAAGCTTGGTCATCCAGGCTTCGTGCTCCTCGAGGAAGTCTGCAGATTCCTTCCCATCTATGCCTGCAGATAGGGAGTTGGAATCCATGGAGCAATCGGCAAAGAAGCACTTCTCCTCAGGGAGCATGGCCCTCAAGTCAACAAATGCCACACGCCTTCTGGGTCACAACATCCATGCATGGATATTTATTGGAGGTGCTTTTGGATGCCCAAGTCACTATCAGACTTGACTGATACAGTCTGGTCTGAACTCTGCTGATTCAGTTATGAGCTTCGCACCAATGGCTTTCTTTGTTTGACATTATGTGGTCTATGTTTCTTCAGCACCGGGACACTCCTGGGAGTAGCCGTGCACTTTATAAATATTAGCTAACATAACATATCATACAATTCGGTAGCCAGGGCAATGGGATCATCTGTGGCTACTAGAAGGCATGCTTGGTTAAGTGGTTCAGGGTTCTCTCCTGATGTCCTTGCTACTTTGCTGGATCTGCCACTCAATGGATCTCGAATGTTTGGGGCAAAAGCGGATTTGGCGCTCCTGCTCTTTAAACACAGTAAAGCCACAGCAAGGTTATTGGGACTTCAGTCTCAGCTCAGTAGCTTTTGACAGTTCCACAAGTTTCGTGGCTTTGGGAGGTACTTGTACTTTTGTGCCAGGCAACACTGCAGAAGCCCAAAGCAGGCAAATCCCTTATATAGATTGGAGGAAAGTAGGATCTGCTTTTATCGTTACCCCCACTTTTTGCCTGGTGCTATGCTGTCACTGACTAGTCTGACTGAGATCCTGCTAACAGGGGCCCCAGTCTCTGTACTTTCTCCCCTAAATTGATATGGTAAGCACTTTGGTAAATCCCAGACTGGACAATGGTGTACCCTTATCAGGCCCTAGTATATGGTACCGTGGTACCCAAGGCATAGGCACACCAGGTGTCCCCCATGGGCTGAAGCATGTATTTGCCACCCATGGGTGAACACTCAAACTGTTCCTTCAGGCCTGCCATTGCAGCCTCTGTAAACTTAGCACCACTTACACCAGATATAGGCTTCCCTATATCTGAGGTCACAGCACTTAAAACCTGTAGTCACCCCTAAAACAGTCCTTTCAATCCTGAAGACAGGGTGCTTGGTTCCAAGTGCGAGGGGGCCCCTACATGAGCAGGACAACCCTTAAACCTTCGGAGTCCATTCTCCCGGGTTGTAAGTGCATCAGCCATTATGATAAATAAAGTGGCCATGCTTCATTACTCGATGCCCATCTCTAAAAAGTTTGTAATGAACACTGTCCTGCTTGGTATAAAACATGTTGAAATCATACCCCACACCATAAAGGCTTTTGAAGTTATGATTCCAGGCCTCAGTGCTCCCAGTACCAGTCTTCTAGACCTGGAAAGTCTTCTAGACCTGGCTGCTGCTGACCAGTGACACGATTCTGCCCTCCAGCTGCTAAGCCATGGTCAGGCAGGGGAAGGCAGAACAGTAGGTATCCTGTTACAGGAAGGTGTGACCACCTCTCAGACAGGGTTTAATGCATTGGGGCCGAGTTGGAGCGCTTGCCAGCACCACTCAGTCTAATTTAGGGGCACATTTGGTGTCCTCCTTGCATTGTCCAGTTCAAACCTGCTCAGGGAGCCATTGGCTCCCGCTCTGACATGAAACTGGACAAAGGACATGGTAGTATTCTTTCTACAGTCCGACTTCTACCCTGGGAGGGAACCCTGAATAGTCCCAACGCTTTCCTTAGAGTACTTAAGGGCTTACCTGTGGGTGGGACCCTAAATTCGTCATGGGACAAGATAAATTTCAAGACACCACTTCTTCGACATCCTGAATACTCTGGGCTTCGCTCTGGGCATCAAGGCTGCAACTGGGAAGACTCCTGAGGCTCCTGATCTTGCCGCCCTGATCGTCTGCTGCAAACATCAGTGCCTGTGCTCCATACAGGAACCTTCCAAGGCCTGTGGGCATCCAAGACACCTAAAGGACTCTCCTTTGAGGTGCAGGAGTTACAGCCCTGCATCTGCAGGCACCGCAGCTAAGCTGACTTGTCTACTGATACTGGGTACCCATGGACTCAGAAAGTCTCAGCAGCATAGGTCATTGTTCTACACATCCGTTGAGGCCTGCCCTGTCATCTCACCACATTTGAGGCCAGTATCCCTTGTTTGAGCTTCAGGAACTGAACCCCTGTGCACCACATTGACTTGCAGTTGCAAAGGCTTGTTGGCTTCCTTCCACCAAGATCTTCGGGCTTCAAGTAGTCCCAACTGCAAGCCTCTCCTGTGACCAAGATCTTAGTCCTCACCACATCAATAGCATCATGGGACTGCATTGTTGGTGAGCTGCTCAAGGTCCTTTTGGGACTCCAGTACCTCTGGCCTTTGGGTCCTCTGGAGGGTCATCTTTGAATTCAGTGGGCTCCCCTGGTTGCTCTGGGCTTTGACTGACGCTCCTGCTTGTGATGAGTCACCTGGACCTTGCTGGTCCCGACACTGTACCTTCTTCACTTTCCTAGTTGGTTGCAGTTGCTAAGGCTTGTTATTGCTTCCGAAGCACATCGACCCCTCAGCTCTTGACATCTGACGTGGGACAGCTCATGCGTGGCTCCTGGTCTTCCACAGCTTCGCCTGGTCCTCACTGCTGCATTTCCAAGGTCACTGTCAGATCTTGTGCTACACTCTACAACAGTGGGCATCGGTCTTCCGTGCCTCCTAGTCACTCCTGAGTGACATAGATATGTCAGCTCTGCTTGAAGTTACTTCTTGACTTTAATCCAAACATGGGTTCCACCGGACACTTTCACCTTCTCCAGCAGCGGCATCTTCCTGAAGGCCCCCATTGAGTTTGATGGCGGTTTCTGCTGCAACTTCACACCTATGGACCTGGCTTCCTTGATGTAGGTATCCTGGGTCCTAAGGTGTCCACAGGTGGGATGGCTCTCCAACCTTCTGTCTTACACTGAGTTTCTTCAGGGCCAATTGGGAATGGTCCTTCTGCTTTAAAATTGCATCTGCTACTTATCCATTGACTTGTATTGAGCCCGCTTTCATGTTCCCACACTGCACACAGCCTCCATGGGGTTCATTGTTACTTACCTCGGGTGCTTATTTGGGTGCCCAGCACTTCCACATCTTCTGTGTATAGTTTTGACTTGAGACGTGGTTTGCATACCATTATTTTGGTATATGGTTTGGTCTCCCCCTGACGACCACTGTGTATTTGATCTACTTACCTGTTTCTATTGAAAAGTATTGTGTGCATTGTATATATCTCCGGCTGGGAAATATCTGTTTGTATTAGTAATAAATGCACCGTGTGGTTCTTTTTCACTTAATCTATACCTATAAGATTATGTTCTGGTACAGCAAGCTGCCTTACGTCTGGACTAAGCCTGAAGGCTGCTCTCCACAGCTACCACTTAGAGAGCTTTCTAAGGTTGTCTAAGACCACCAAAGTAAGGAATGTCTGAATTGGTGCAGAGTGCCTTCTTACATAAGTGTGCGTCATATACCTAGCCAGCTTGTCACACAGATCCCACACGGGAAAGAGTAGAGGTCGTCTGCGGGGTGCTGTGCAACTAAAGGCCACCTCTTCTGCCCGCCATCTGGTGTTACAAAAGGGGGGTGGTGATGGACAGAGCATCTGAACCAATCAAACACTCACACCCAGTCAACAGATCTGGGTTTAATCCATCACCGTTCTTTAGCCCACTCTGCCACCCCAGTTCAGACATGGCCATATGCAAATCAGTCTGACCCTGTGCCTCATGGGAACAGTCTAGCCCGAACTGCCAAGCCATGCCTTCCCTGACCGGAAACAAGCTTCCTAGGACCGGTTTCAGGCATTACAACCGTCTTCAGCCAGGCTTGCTTGAATCCAGTGGCAAAGTGAGCAAGGGGCTCACGTCTGAGTATACCCTGTCAACTTATGGCGAACAAAGCGGTACAAAAGGGTGTGGTGATGGACGGAGCATCTGAACCAATCCAACACTCACACCCAGTCAACAGATCTGGGTTTAATCCATCACCATTCTTTAGCCCACTCTGCCACCCCCGTTCAGACATGGCCATATGCAAATCAGTCTGACCCTGTGCCTCATGGGAACAGTCCAGCCCGAACTGCCAAGCCATGCCTTCCCTGGACCGGAAACAAGCTTCCTAGGACTGGTTTCCGGCATTACAGCCGTCTTCAGCCAGGCTTGCTTGAATCCAGTGGCAAAGTGAGCCAGGGGCTCACGTCTGAGTATACTCTGTAAACTTATGGCGAAGAAAGCAGCACAAAAGGGGGTGGTGATGGACTGAGCATCTGAACCAATCAAACACTCACACCCAGTCAACAGATCTGAGTTTAATCCATCACCGTTCTTTAGCCCACTCTGCCACCCCAGTTCAGACATGGCCATATGCAAGTCAGTCCGACCCTGTGCCTCATGGGAACAGTCCAGCCCGAACTGCCAAGCCATGTCTTCCCAGGACTGGAAACAAGCTTCCTAGGACTGGTGTGAGTGTTTGATTGGTTCAGATGCTCTGTCCATCACCACCCCCTTTTGTACCGCTTTGTAGGGTATGCTCAGACATGAGTTCTTTGCTCACTTTGCCACTGGATTCAAGCAAGCCTGGCTGAAGAGGGCTGTAATGCCAGAATCCGGTCCTAGGAAGCTTTTTTCCAGTCCAGGGAAGGCATGGCCAAGATACCACCACCACCACCACCACCACCGGGATGCCGGAGGTATGCAGTGGGTAGCCATCTGGAGATGGAGGGTTCAGAGGAGGAGAGCACGGGAGGCCCACAGACCATGCAGGAAGAGGCAGGACAGACTCCTGGGATACAGCCACCCATGGAGCATTGCCACACAAGTGCCCGATGACGCAGACCAAGGTCACACAGTCCACATGTTGAAGGTGCAGCGGCTGCAAGGTAAAGCAATGCTGTCAATGCAACACCAGGTGGTGTACATGAACAGACATTTGAGGGACATGAAGGAGGGCATAAATGCTCTAAATACCACCATTGCAGAGGGCATGTGGGACATGGCCGATGCTGTAAGGCTGTTGTGCGGCAAAATAAACATGGAACAGGCGGCAAGGTTTAGGGAGAAGCAGCAACTGGAAGGTTAGACAAAGGCGGTGAGCCGGCTATGCAATGCCACCTCTGTCCTCAGCAGACGCTCAGTGACCATGCAGTTGGAGATGGCCCACTGCAGCCGTGATGTGGCTAGGGGGTTGGTTACTGTCACCACTGCCTTGGAAGAGCTCCAGACAACACACATCGCTGCCACAGGCTCTGGGGATGGTGGTGAAAGTGAGGAGGTAACAAGCCACAGCAGCATCACTCCACGAATAGCAGAGTCAAGGAGGCGCAGTGCATGGCACGGTCCAGCCTCAGGACAGTCCTCTGGCGAGGGCAGTGTGCTGGGTGAGCGGAGCAGTGCTATGTGTGGGCGCAAGAAATTAAGCCATGCTTCAGCTGACATTGGAGATGGGTACGGTAACCCATGTAACCAAATTATAAGGAATAACAATGAGCATGCAGTGTATCAAGCCATGCTGGGATTGTTGACGCACAGAGGGGCCAATATGGTGCTGCGGTGTGAATTCTTATTGCCTGACGTAAGGTCAATAAAACACAGTTACACATTTGAAATTACTCGCTTTGTCTCATTACTTACTCAGAAATAGTTAATTGTGATCTCAGCCCGTCTGTGTCTCCCATCTGGTGCTGCTGCGACACCTGCTGCGCGGTGCAGTGGCTGTGGACATTCCTCATCATCATCCTCTGATTCAGTGAGTTCCATGGATTATCCCTTCTGTGTGGCCAGGTTATATAGCAAGGCACATGTTGCCATTATCGGGCAGCAGGTCAGAGGGCGGAACTGCCGTGCACCTCCACTTTTGTGGAGGCAGCGGAACCTGCTTTTCAAGAGTCCAAATGTACGCTCCACCACATTCCGCATTGATTTATGCGCCACATTGAATCACCTCTCACTTGTGGCAGATGGGTTGAGGTATGGAGTCAGGATAAATGACAACACCGCGTATGCGCTGTCACCTAAGTGATAAAGGAAGAAACATTATTCACAGTCAGCAAGATACATTCGGTTCCGATATATGAACTCACTAGCAGAGGGGGGGCACATTGGAATATGTGTCCCATCAATGCACCCTATGACATGTGGGAACTGGACCTTCTGATAAAAATCCATCTTTGTCTATGCAGCTCCGCCTGTGTGCTGGTGAACCAGATGTACTGGTGCATTCTTTGCATCATGGCCTCCAGGAATGTGTTGAAGAAGCATGACAGGCAACTCTGTGAGACACCACCAGCCACAGCTATAACCTCCTGGTAACTACCTGATGCAAGTAGTGCAGACAACAAAGTACCTGTACATGTGGTGGTATTGCTTACGCACTTGGTGTCTGGTGCTCCAGGATTGGGTGCAGGTCACGTATCAGGTCTAGGATGGTGGTCGGGTGAAGCCTGTACCTCTCATGGATTTCTGCCTCTGTGAGTTAGAATAGTGTGATGCGCAATCTGTATACGCGTTCCTGTTGTCTCCAGATCCTCAGTCCTGCAGCTTGCATCTGCATCCGTCTAGCAATGACATAGAGGGCTTCCATTGTGTTCACGCAGATGCATTCTGGGGCTGTTTATATGCAGTGCACCTGGTTACCACCTGCTTTGCAACTCCAAATTAGTGATTTTTCAAAAAATCGGTATTTGCAATTTTATGTACATTGGTTTGCAAGTTTATATTGCGATTCCTGATTTAGCGATTTGCAAAATAGTGGTTGGTGTGGCATATTCGCTAAATAAAGAATCGCTAACTGTTTTCCTTTATTTTTAGCTATTCTTTATTTAGCGATTTGATTTTTCTAGCTCTACATTTCACTTAGGTTATTTGCAATCTCAAACGTGGAAATTCTTCAAATTTCTGCATTTGCGATTACTATTTGTCTACCTACATCTGGCCCATAGTCCTGAAATCAGTGCTATATTAACCCCTTTGCTCTGTCGAACATTCAGCACCCAGTAACGTTGGCCAACGGTCGTGCACAGCACTGGCTAGGTAGTGCTCGCGACGACCGTTGGCCGACGGCAGCGCTTAAGGGGTTAAAGCTATCCAGCCGGACAGAAAATGTTATAATGTATCAACTCACATAAAACACGAGAATAAAGTGGAACACAATCCTGCGTCCAACGCAACATATACAACAAAGACACAAATGCACAGAAATTCAAAAATTCCGAAAAAGGCTCAGGGAGGACAAAAAATGCTTGTGACTTGTACAAAAAAATGCAACAAGCAAACAATATGTAGAGACACCGTTACACATCAGTAATTATTTCAATTGCGTTTATGGTACAGGTCGATGATGTTTCAATACCGTAAAAGCAATATTGGGAACATAATCAGGATGTAAAAATGACATGCCTGAGGGCATTTTTGCCAGAAAGACAATAGTGAAAGGTAGAGTGGACAAAATAAAAATAAGTAGATTGAAAAGACCTTAGAAAAAATGATCTGTAAAATAGTGCTAGTGAGAGGCAAAGGTGGTATAATTCTTCCATCCAGATGTTGTGTACTAGGTGCTGATACAATACACATTCAGGGTGAAAAGCAATGAGGCAATTGCGATAAAGCCAGGAAGGGATTACTGCCGAACATTAGATCACTTGAGCGTCTTGACGCTAGTAAAAATAAATGAATTTCAGGAATAGCCACCAATTGTATGATCTAAAACCAATACGGGCATGTGTTAACTCTTACCGTAGCAAAGGAGGTAGGGTGGGATTGTGGCATTTCCAAATTGAGGGTACTGGTATGGAGAGGCCGATAACCTAGTAAGAAGAGAGAAGGCGCACAGACAGTCCCAGACTGGACACTGGTGTACCCTTTTCTGATGGATACATCTGCCTGTGGATTCCTCACCTTTTGAATATCCCCTGCACCAGCATTCCGCCTAAACTTTTTCCTAGCTCTCCACGCCGACGAGGTCGTCACAATACTATGACTCCGCTTGCTTCTCTGTATGACATCACTGGAGCCATAAGAGAGCCTCGTCGGCGTGAAGACGTCAGTTCCTTTTTTTCCACGCTTTTGACGCGTAATGGTTTCTGTTATTTCTCCAGGTTTCTACTGTAGCTTTGCGATGGCGATTTCGAGGAAGTCAAGATTCAAGCCCTATAGAGAGTGTGGGGGTCATATGTCCATCACTGACCCACCTGAAGACTGTTTGTGGTGTTTATCATTGGACCACAATGTCGAGGGATGTTCATGCTGTCATAAGATGAACCTGAAGGCTTTGAAGGAATCAGAAGCCAAACTCTTCATGACAAAAGCAAGAAAGGAGAAAAGGGGTCAGAAAAAGTCGAAGTCGAAGTCGGAGTCGTCAACCGCGCATGTGCGAAGTCGAGGAAGCATAAGAAGAAGAGGAGGCATGGCTCTCGTCATCGTTCGTCGAAGGGAAGGGCTTCAAGATCACCTTCCCTGGCACCTCGATGTCGACAAAAGAACTTGATATCGCCTTTGCCATCTCCTCGGGTAACTCTGGTACATTCTCCTTTACGCAAAGGTACCCCAGCGCGGTTGCCGACACCGAGGGATTCTTCGGCTTTGGTAGGTTTGCTGGCGCAGGACGAACCTTCTCCTGAGCATGAGGCTGTACTTGTGGCTCCGCCGGTGAATGCGGCTGTTCCAGCGCCGGATGTACCTCATTTGGATCCTGACTCAGCTCCGTATCTTCCATTTTCTGGATCGGGTTCAGATCCTTCCCATTTTTTAAATGCTATGTATGGCATGTTTGTCTAGGCAGTCTTGCCCTCCGGAGCACCTTCGGGCCACATGGGTCCACTGGCCTTCAATTTGGGCGTACCTCAACAATATGCCCAGGTACCCAACGTGCCATTTATGCCTACAGTGCCGTCATGGCAGTTTCCGTTCTGAGGTTTTGAACACCGTATGTGTAGTCCTCAGCACCGTCTGAAGGCCCATCCTCTCGTTCGTACAGCGCCGATTCCTGCTTTGGATCCTCCATCGATGCCAGCTTTGGAGCTGTTGGCGCCGCATGTGGCGCTGCGGATGCTGCAACCGAAGTTGCGTTCGAGAAGAAAGGCAAAGAGACTGTTGGAGGAAGAACAGTTTCAAAGGGAAGAGGCCCAAGAAGGCAAAATTGAGTCTATCAATGAATTCGAGGGGCTTCAGGAGGCTAGTAGCCTGGACACCTCTCCAAAGTGGGAGCTTTCTTCTTCAAGGACCTCACCACCTCAGGAAGTGGCTCCCTATCATACTGTTATGAGGAAAGCTGCAGAGCTTTTGGACTTGCAATTGCGTACAGCAGAGAACAAACCAAATTTGCTCACAGTGGTTTTGCTTCTCCATCTTCAATAGTTAAGCCTCTGTTGCTGTATAATGAGGCTTTAATTTAGCCTTTTCTGGAAGTTTGGCGTAACCCTTTCTCTGCATCTGCTGTTTCAAAATCTGTGGCAAAGAGATATAGGACAGCTCCAGGAGACCCTGCCTTTCTTTCATCTCATCCGTCCCCTGAAAGTTTGGTGATACAGGCGTCCTGTTCTAAACAGTCTAAAAGCACGTTTCCTCAAGCTCCTGCCCAGAGGGACTCTAAAAAATTGGAGCAACCAGCCAAGAAGTTCTTTTCTTCTTCTAACATGGCGTTAATGTCAACCAACTCGCTCTGATGGATTCTGTTAAACTATTATCTCCCAAGCTGCCTGAAGAAGAGCGTGGTAATTTTATGGAGGTTTTGTTGTATGCACAGGATGCAGCTCGCAGGTTATACAATCTGGCTTTGACACCAACTGATTCGGTGGCCAGGGTTATGAGTTCCTCCATCGTTAGCAGGAGACAGGCTTGGCTTAGATCCTCTGGGTTTTCTTCACATGTACCAGCTACAAGCGATCTTCCATTTGATAGATGGCAAGGCCACGGTAAATTCCTTAGGGTTGTAAACTCAGTTATGGGGGTTTGGATAAAGAAAGTATTGAGGGTTTGGAGGGTCTTCCTTTCGTAGCCTACGACAGCATCAGCAACAACCGTAGCAAAACCCTCTTTACAAATCCTACAGGGGGAGAAATAGAGGTCACCAAAATGGATCGGCTCATCAGCTTGCCTCCTCCTCCTCTACCTCCTCTACTCCCCATTGTAATGCAGAAAAGCAGCCCTATATCCCTCATCCTTGATTTATTTATTTATTTATTTAATGATATTTATAGAGCGCGTGCAAATACCCGTAGGCGTCTCGGCGCTGGTATGCAATGCTGTGTATCCCTGATCAGTAGATTGGTATCTGGGTTCACTGGTTGAATAACCACGTCTTCAGTTTCTTTCTGAACTGGAGATTATGATAATGATTGATAATGTGGGTCCTATGCGTGGTCAGCTATTCCACGTTCTACAGGATTGGAAATCGTTCACTTCGGACCTTTGGGTTTTAAGTCTTGTAGAGAATGGGAACGCCTTCCCTTTCGGGAATTCCCTCCTCCTTACCCTCCTTGCCAAGGTTTTTGTTCAGAAGATCATTTGCTTCTTCTCTAGAAGAAGGTCCTTGCCTTATTACAAAAAAGGTGCGCTAGAGGTGGTCCCAGGGCAGGAGAGGGGTCAGGGATGCTACTCCCGGTATTTCCTGATTGCCAAAAAGGATGGCAGGTTACATCCGATTCTGGACCCCTGGGTCTTGAAATTTTACCTGAAACCAGAGAAATTCAAGATGCTGACAATTGCTCAGGTTATTCTGGTTATGCAGCAAGAGGACTGGATAGTGTTGATCGATTTGCAGGATGCATATTTTCACATCCCTATCCTGAAGTCGCACAGGAAGTATCTCGGTTTCACAGTAGGATCGCAGCACTACCAATTTGCGGTTCTACCGTTTGGTCTTGCTTCTGCACCTCAAGTGTTCACAAAGGTGATGGCAGTGGTGGCAGCTCATCTCAGGAGGTTGGGGATTTCAGTTTTCCCTTATCTGGACGACTGGCTGCTCAATGCAGATTCGCCAGAGATGGTACTTCATCATTTGCGAATAACAACTCAGCTGTTATTCAACTTGGGCTTTTCAATAAATGTGCCAAAATCTCACCTGGTGCCCTCTCAGCGCAACCTATTCATAGGGGCGGTACTGGATACTACTGTGTGTCAAGCTTTTCCACTTCTACAAAGAAGTCTTGACATTCAGGAGATGATTCCTTTGTTTCACGATGGAGCAGTTGTTCCGGTCCTGAAGGTCCTTCGCCTGCTCGGTCTCTTTGCTTCCTAGTTACTGTTGATCAGTCATGCACGCTGGCAAATGAGGACACTCCAGTGGTGCCTCTGTAGGCAGTTGTATCAACACAACAGGGATCTTATGGAGTCAGTCAGAATCTCCAGAGATGCTACAGCGGAGCTGACTTGGGGGAGTGTGCAGGCAGGGCAACCTGTCTCAAGGAAAGCCATTTCAGCCTTCTCCGCCAGTGAACACAGTAATCACAGATGCCTTCACTCTAGGGTGGGGTGCTTATCTGGGGGATCTGGAGGTCAAAGGTCTTTGGTCTCCAGGGGAAAGGTTGCTTCACATCAACCTCTGGAATTGCAGGTGATACGTTTGGCACTAAAGGCTTTCCTTCCTTCCCTTCATGATCAATTGGTTCAGGTCCTCATGGACAACACTATTGCGATGTGGTACATCAACAAACAAGGAGGTGTAGGGTCGTATCGTCTCTGTCACAAGGTGCTGCGACTCTGGTTATGGGCTCAAAACCATCAGATTTGTGTGTTTGCAAATCATCTAGCCAGTGTACTGAATATTCGTGCGGACAGTCTCACTCGGCATTACTCGGCCGATCACGAGTTGCGGGGGTTTCCTTGGTTGGACCTATTGGCCACTCACGAGAACGCACGCTGCCTGTTGTTTTGCAGTCTCAAGTATCCAATGCAGGGAGTGCTGGGGGACGCATTTTAAATGGATTGGAGCTCACAACTCCTTTATGCATTTCTTACCATACCCTTGATTCTTCGGGTTCTGAGGAAGATTCACCAAGACTGGGCCCAAGTTATATGGATCGCCCCGGATTGGCCAATAAGTGTGCTACACAGACCTTCTTCACCTTTCATCACACCCTCCACTCCTTCTATCTCTCAGAGTAGACCTCCTCTCACAGTCGCAAGGGTAGGTTCTACACCCCCACCTCCAGAGCTTACACCTTCATGCCTGGAGATTGAAAGGGGCAACCTGAGTTCTTTCTCTCTCCCGCCGGATGTGGTGGATGTTATTTTATCATCCAGGCAACACTCCAGTAAGTCTATTTATTCCTACAGATGGTCTAGATTTGTTAAATGGTGTGGAGAGAGGTCCATTGATCCTTTAAAGGCCCACTTGTCAGATCTTCTTCAGTTTTCACTTTTCTTGGATCGGCAGGGTTGTGCTTTGGCTACTGTTAAGGGCTTTATCAGTGTTTCTTCTTTTTGCCAGGTCAGCTGTCTTTGTTTAAATCTCCCATTGTTTTGAGATTTATTAAGTGCCTTACAGATAGGTTTCCGCCTTCTCCCTCTGTTATGACTAAATCAGATTTAAATCTTGTTTTGACTTTCTTGATGGGTTCCCCGTTTGAACCCATACATAGTTGCATTTGAAACTCCTGTATTTTAAAAAGGTCTTTCTTGTGGCTATTACCTCAGCCAGAAGGGTGAGTGAGCTTCAGGCACTCAGTTCAAAACCCCTGTTTTGATCATTCATGCTGAAAGGATGGTCCTTAGGACCAGGGCTGCTTTTCTGCCTAAGGTGGTTACTCCCTTTCCTCTGGGGCAGTCCATTACCCTTCCTGCTTTCTATCCTTCCACTCACCCTTCCAAGGAGTAATGAATGAATGAATGAATGAATGAATGAATGAATGAATGAATGAATGAAGCCAGAATTATATAGCGCTACTTAGCCCAGTGGGCGTCAAGACGCCTAACCAAATAAAGTGTAAGGTCAGAGAGCATGCTTACTGGTAGGCCTTAGTGAAACACCACGTCTTTAGGGCTTTCTTAAAAAGGGCCAGAGAGGGTCGGCTTTTAATCTCAGAGGGAAGGGCGTTCCACAGTTTAGGGGCCACAGATGAGAAGGCTCTTCCTTGTTTGTCCGAGGGACGGATATAAGGTTCTTACTAGCAGAACGTCGGCTTCTACTAGGGGTATAGGGACTCAGGAGGGAGCTTATGGCTTCAGAACAACCGCCGGATAGAGCACTGAAAACCATGCATAGGATTTTGAAAGAAATCCTAGACTGGATCGGAAGCCAGTGGAGACTCTTCCTGGCAAGAGTAGCAGAGGCGGTATTAGGGACATCCAGACCAAATCTGTCAGCCGCATTCTGGATGGTCTGGAGGTGTTGGATAAGTCCTTTATTGGCATACAGTGCGTTGCAATAATCCAGCCGTGATGCAACTAAGGTGACCACGGTCTGTTTGCGGGCTTGAGGGGAGAGATAGTGGGCGATTTTCCTAAGAACCCTAATGACTCCCCAACAAGTAGACACGGTTCTATTGACCTGTTGTGTCATGGCCAGCAAAGTATCGATGATCACGCCAAGATTTCGGGCGGAGTTTGAAGACAGGCTCCAAGAGACGGAGGCCACCAGTCATTGGACCATATGTCTTGATCTTTACCGAAGATCAAGACCTTGGTTTTCTCTCCGTTCAGCTTCAGTGCATTAGAAAGCATCCATTCGGAGACTGCCTGCATGCAGTTCCTGAAGCTGAGCGTGGAGGTACTCACCGAGTGGGAGAGGGACACCATAATCAGGGTGTCATCGGCGTATGACACCACCTCCATCCCCTGTGATCTTACTAGCCTGGCAAGTGGGGCCACGTAAATGTTAAAAAGGGTTGGTCTCAAGGCGGACCCCTGTGGGACCCCACATTGCACAGGCTTAGCAGGGGAGAGGAACTATCCTAGCTTGACCCTCTATTCTCTCTGGTAGAGGAAAGAGGACAAAAGACTCAATGCTGGGCCCTCCACCCCTATCTCCCTCAGACAGGCTGTTAAAGTCGAGGAAGACAGGGTGTCAAAGGCAGCGGTCAGGTCGAGAAGGACCAAAAGAGTGGTCTGGCCTCGGTCGACCTTTGATCGTATATTGTCTATCACTACCTTGAGCGCCGACTCGGTGCTGTGAAATTTTCGGAAGCCATGCTGGGACTGGTCTAGGAACCCAGAGGCATCGAGGAAAGCTGTCAAATGCTGATTAAGATGGGATTCTAGCATTTTAGCTGGAGCAGGTAATAAAGAAATCGGTCGGAAGTTTTTAAGGGTTTCCGGATCCAGAGTAGGCTTTTTAAGTAACGGCTTGACTATGGCCGTTTTCCAGGGTGCAAGGAATAGGCCCTGAGTCATAGCCCGGTTCATCACCTCCAGAAGAGGGGGCAACAGTTCAAGTTCAAGTTCAAGTTCAAGAATGTATATAGCGCACTACTCACCCAGAGGGTCTCAAGGCGCTTGGGGATGGATTCATTATTTATCGAATAGCCAGGTTTTAAGTTCTTTTCTGAAGGAGATGTGGTTCTGTGTAAGGTGGAGGTGGGTGGGGAGTGAGTTCCAGGTCTTGGCCGCCAAGTAGGAGAAGGATCTACCTCCCATGGTGGATCTTTGGATACGCGGAACTGCGGTGAGGCCTTGATTGGAGGATCTTAGTTGGCGGGTGGGTGTGTAGAAGGATAGTCGAGAGTTGAGGCATTCGGGTCCTAGTTTGTAGAGGGCCTTGTGTGCGTGGGTAAGGAGACGGAATGTTATTCTCTTGTTGACGGGGAGCCAGTGGAGGTCTTTCAGGTGGCCAGTAATGTGATTTTGGTGAGGGATGTCCAAAATGAGTCTCGCTGATGCGTTTTGGATGCGTTGGAGTTTTTTCTGTAATTTGGCTGTACTTCCGGCGTAGAGGGTGTTTCCGTAGTCCAGTCGACTCGTGACTAGTGCGTGGGTGACAGTCTTTCTTGTCTTGGAGGGGATCCAACAGAAGATTTTTTTGAGCATGCGAAGTACGTTGAAGCAGGAGGATGAGACGGCGTTGACTTGTCTGGTAATCGAGAGTGAGGAATCTAGGATGAAGCCCAGGTTGCGTGCGTGATCTGTGGGTATGGGTGCTGTGCCCAGAGCTGAAGGCGACCATGAGTCGTCCCGGGCAGAGGGGATGATCCTAGGATGAGCACCTCCGTTTTGTCTGAGTTAGGTTTTAGGTGGTTGTTTTTCATCCATTCGGCTACTTCTTTCATGCCTTCATGAAGGTTGGTTTTGGCGGAGTTAGGGTCTTTGGTGAGGGAAAGGATCAGCTGGGTGTCGTCGGCATAGGAGATGATGTTAAGGTTGTGATGACGCGCGATGGATGCGAGTGGTCTCATGTAAACGTTGAAGAGGGTGGGACTGAGTGATGATCCTTGTGGAACACCGCAGATGACTTCAGTAGCCTCTGATTTGAATGGGGGAAGTTGTACTCTCTGGGTTCTTCCGGCCAGGAACGAGATGATCCAGTCCAGTGCTTTTCCTTGTATTCCGATGTTGTTGAGGCGTTGTATGAGGGTGCTATGACAGACTGTGTCGAAGGCGACGGAGAGGTCGAGTAGAATGAGGGCCACTGTTTCTCTGTTGTCCAGTAGTGTTTGGATATCGTCTGTGGCTGCGATGAGGGCGGTTTCGGTGCTGTGTTTGGCTCGAAAGCCGTTCTGTGAGGGATCGAGGGAATTGTTGGATTCGAGGAAGGTGGCGAGTTGGCTATTGACAGCTTTCTCGGTGACTTTTGCCGAGAAAGGGAGGAGGGATATTGGGCGGTAGTTTTTGAGTTCAGAGGGGTCTGCTGTGGGTTTCTTCAGGAGGGCGCTGACTTCGGCATGTTTCCAACTTTCTGGGAAGGAAGCAGAGTTGAAGGAGCAGTTGATAACATCACGGAGATGGGGTGCGATGATGGAATCTGCTTTGTTGAAGATGTGGTGGGGACATGGGTCGGTTGGCGAGCCAGAGTGGATGGAATTCATTAGGCGGATGGTGTCTTCGGTGGTGATTGGGTTCCAGGCGCTGAGATTGTTAGAGGGTGGTTTAGTTTCTGAGGGGGGTGGGGAGGATTGTTCGTTGGAACTGTTTTCAAAGCTGTTATGTATGTCGGCAATTTTGTTGTAGAAGAAGGAGGATAACGAATCGCAGAGGTCTTGGGAGGGAGTGATGTCGTTTGAGGCTGCGGTGGGGTTGAAAAATTCTTTGACGATGTTAAATAGTTCCTTGCTGTTATGGGCATTGTTGTCGAGTCGATTCTTGAGTGCTGATTTCTTGCTGGATCGAATCAGGTGGTGGTGTTTGCGGGTGGCTGTCTTGAAGGTGGTCATGTTGTCGGCAGTTGGGTTTTTTCTCCATGTTTTCTCGAGAGTAACGCATAGTTTCTTGGATTTCTTAAGGTCATCGTTGAACCAGGGGGCCTTTTTTCTGTCTCGTTTGGTGTGATTGTTTTTTAAGGGTGCTAATTCGGCAGCGCTGTGAGTGATCCACTGTTTGAAATTGATGGCAGCTTGGTTTGGGTCCGATGAGAGGGCGGGTGGTTTTTGGTTGAGCGATGTGAGGAGTTGGTCGGTGGTGATTTTATTCCATTTTCTTCGGGGAATAGGTTGTGGGGGGTTGTGGGTCGAGGTGGTTTTGTAGCTGAAGTGAACACAACTGTGGTCCGTCCAGTGGAGAGCTGTGGTGCGATCGAAGGAGATGTGTTTGCTGGAAGTGAAGATTGGGTCTAGCGTATGTCCGGCTACATGGGTGGAGGTGTCAACAAGTTGTTTGAGTCCGAGATTGGCCAGGTTGTCCAGAAGGGTGGTGGTGTTGCTGTCGTTTTTCTTTTCTAGGTGGAAGTTGAGGTCTCCTAGTAGAATGTAGTTTTCGGAGGCGAGGGCATGAGGACTGATGAAGTCAGTGATGTCCTCGGTGAATTGTTTACGTGTTCCTGGAGGCCTGTAGATGAGGGTGCCTCTGAGTGTTCGGCGGTGGTAAGGTTATCGTCGGAGCTGGTCGTGATTTTGATGGTGTTCTTATGGACGATGGCAATGTCTCCTCCCGTTTGATTGGAGCGGTCTTTTCGGATGATCTTGTAATTGTCCGGGATGGCTATGGCGATGTCGGGTGTTGATGATGCATTCATCCATGTTTCAGTGAGGAAGGCGACGTCTGGTGATATAGCTTTGAGTAGATCCCAGAGTTCGGTGGCATGTCTGTGGACCGAGCGGGTATTCAGCAAGATGCACTTCAGGTGGTTAGAGTCGGAGCTGTGATTGGGGTTAGTGGATGTGGTAAGGGTCTTGACGCTGGTAAATTTGCAGGAGTGGCAGGTGAAGGGCCCGTGGGTATGTCCCGGGGCAGCTTCGTAGCATTGGAGTGTGCGTCCGGGGTGAAGGGCTAGGAGGGTGGCTGCATCATACTTAATTCGGCCGGAGTGCGGTTTGCGGGGGCCAGGGGGTATGGCGCTGGGCGTGGTCCAGGCGCGGACGGGCATAGACGGGCTTACCTTTGGAGCACCTTCGGCACGCATGGGGCGCGACCGCTGCGCGTGAACGCTGCACGCGGAGGCATCTGTCATATTTGGATAGTGGAGTGGGGAGGGGCGAGGGAGGAGCAGCAGGGAGGCGGGAGGCGGGGTGGAGAGTCGGGGAGGGAAGGCAAGACAACAACAACAATCTGCGCAAAATGGCAGTAAGCCAACAGCGATCCGGGTTGGGGGCACAGAGAGTGAGAAGGAATGCGGTAAAAATAAAGATACAATCAGGCACAATCAATATCAGGCACAGTACAATTAATGCAGGCAGCACCAATAGAGGAGCGTTGCAGCGCGTTATGGGACACTAGCGCTATGCAAATTAGATAAAAGCGCACAAGGGTCTTGGGAACCTATGATGGGGTCGGGAATTTGTAGAGAACACAAAGAATCAACGATCTTGAATAATTCCCTGGAGGAGGTGAGGGATGACGTAAGCCTGGAGAAGTAGTCCTGCTTTTCTTTAATGACCCTAGTCTTGTATTCTCCAAGCAGAAGCTTATGTGTTTCTCTGTCTGTGGGGTTCCAAGTTTTCCGCCATTGTCTCTCCTGCCTCCTACATCCCTGCCTCAGAAGTCTAAGAGGCTCCGTGAACCAGGGGGCAGAAGGTTTCCGCCTAGCTGAATAGCGCAGAGAGGCAGGGGCTAAAAGATATACTGCTCTGGAGATAGAGTTGTCCAGCTCCAGTGCAGCATCACTGGCTTCCTTCATGGGAGAGATAAAGGTCTGGCCTATAAGGGGGGCAAGGGATTCATTTGTAATACTCCTATAGTTCCGCTTGAGTTTTTTGTTAATAGAACCAAATTGTGGTGAAAAGGAAGGAAGGGATTTAACTTCCAAAGGAACCGCCAAATGGTCTGACCAGACCAGGGGAATAGGGGGGCCCACAGAAAGTCTGATGTCGTGGGAGAACACCCTGTCAAGAATATGGCCAGCCAGGTGTTTAGGACTATTAACCAGCTGATGAAGGCCACATGCGGCCAGGGGGTCCACCAAGGAAAGAGTGTCCTTAGAACAGAGATCGTCTAGGTGAAAATTTAGATCCCCCAGAACCATGAGGTGGGGTTTGCCAAAATAGGGCTCTAAGATATTAAATGGATTTAGGCTAAAACAGGATCTGGGGCCAGGGGGTCTGTAAATGAGGAGACCGGTGAAGGACACCGAAGAAGAGGAGGATATAGAAAAGTGATTAGCCTGAAAGAGGTCTGATGGCGCAGAAAGAGTTTTAATGCGACAAACAGATGAAACCTTGTAAAGAATTGCCAGCCCTCCACCCCTGCGTCCTGATCTGTCCAGTCTATGTAGCGAGTAAGCATGAGCGGATTTTGCGGATTGGCAATCCGCGAATTTTGCGGATTTGCGGATTCGCAATCCGCAAAATCCGCGAATTCCCGCGAATTTGCGGATTTTTTTTTTTTTTGTGTTCGCCCGTGTTTCTGCCAGTTCGCGAGGGTTTTTACAATTTCGCAATTTGCGAACTTACCTGTCGGGTCGCAAGTTTTGCGAACTTGTTGTTTCTACGTGTCCAGCCTGTTTGGGACACTCTTCTTCATCACTGCCACTCTCTGTCACCACTGCCACTCTCTGACTACTCATGCCACCCTCTGGCCCACCCATGCCACCCTCTGTTTCATCACTACACCCTCTGGTTGTCCAGTGTACATTATTTTCGGCAAAGCAAAGCACACCTTCCCTGCCTCAAGTGACCTGAATTAATTTGGGGCTGATTAATGTGTCACAGAATATTTTTTTAGCTGGCACCTGCTTCCTTAGTGCGCCCTGATTAGTGATCTTTTGCACTTGCTAAGTGCTTTCATTGTTGCAAAATTAGTTACAACACCTGCCCTGCCCCAACTGACAATAATGAATTAGGGGCTGATTAATGGATTTTAACTTCCAGCCTGGCTCCTGCTTGTCTCCCTTAGCTGTAATTCAGGACCTTTGTGGCATATGTGTAACTATTCTGAGGTTCAGAGCAGGGTCACATAATAGTTTCAACTGGCAACTGAACTCTGGAGGGGCCCCTCAGGAAGCCCTACAGGAAATGGCTACTAATGATGTGCCTGAACTTTTGAACCTGGTAAGTAGTTACTTTCAGTTTTGCCAAGATCGTATTTCTGCAATTTCGCACTTATTCGCGGGGCGCGAACTCACGCTAACAGTGCGAGCAGTGCGAGCAAAATCCGCTGCTCGCGGATTTGCGGATTTTGCGGGAAATTCGCAAATCTCGCGGATTGCGGATTTCCCGAAAATCCGCAAAATCCGCGAGCGGAACGGATTTTCCGCCCACGCCTAGTAGCGAGTAGGAGACACTTCAGTGCCTGGATCATAAAAGAGCGGTTAGCTTTTATTTGGAAAGGACTAAAGGCTTGCGATTGGATGATCAGCTCTTTGTGGGCTACATTAATTTTTAATTAATTAATTGTGGGTTTCTAACGTGCTAGAATCGACTCCCGAAGGAGTATCTCTGCGCAATAGACCGCTGGGGAACCATTCCTGGCTTTCCCTGTGAGATGGTCCATACTGGGTATCTCCAAGGTGAAACCAGGCATCCCCGGCGTATGTGGGCGGCCGTTGTGGAGATGAGGCAAGGTAATGCCCAGAGTTGCCGAGTGTGATCCCTGGTTAGAGTAGGCACCGAGGAGAGAATTATCGAGTCCGCCGAACCTGGTCCACAACCCTGCCGCACCGGGAATTGAACCCTGGTCCCGGGCCGTCTTCTGCTCCCGGGTCTGCCGCCTCTAACCAGTGAGCCACTCCACATTGGATGCATGAAGGGCAAGGCTGTGCACAAGCACACTCTATCCAGATGGATTATCTTGTGCATCAAGATCTGCTACGCCCTGAGTTGAGTTGAGTTGAGAGAAAATTTATATAGCGCTACTTTGCCCTTAGGCGTCATGGCGCTGAGGATGGAAAAAGCAGCTGTGTGAGGGGAGAGCGGGGAGGCTGGTTAATGGTAGGCCTCCCAAAAAAGCCAGGTCTTCAGAGCCTTTCGGAAGAGAGAGTGAGAGGTGAGTTCCTTGATCTCAGCCGGAAGAGTATTCCAAATTTTAGGAGCACGGGAGCTGAAAGCTCTGTCGCCCCATCTGACTTTGTTGGTTTTAGGAACAAACAAAAGATATTTGTTGGCAGAGCGAAGTGTCCTGCCAGGGACATAAGGGGTCACCAGGGGTTGGTAAGGAGCTTCCTGAAGTTATTGGAGCTCATTCCACCAGAGCCAAGTCATCCACTTCTGCTTTGGACAGAGGTGTTCCTTTAATGGACATTTGTAAAGCTGCAACTTGGTCCTCCCTCCACCGTTTCGCAAAGCATTATTTCTTGGATTCTAAAGTGAGGAGGGATGGTCACTTTGCGTGTTTTGTCTTGCAGGTTGTTTGGTATAGAAGGGCAGACACTCTCGTCCGGGAGTGGGACTGCTGTGGGATTCTATTAAAAAAGTAAGGAATCCACAGGCAGATGTATTCATCAGAAGAACAAGTTGCTTACCTGCGGTAACGCGTTTTCTGGTGGATACAGTATCAGCCTGTGGATTCCTCACAGACCCACCCTCCTCTCCGATGTCCACCCTTGTATACCTTAAAAGTGGCATTATTTGACATGTTTTTTTGTACTGTTTCTTCTATCTGCATTTGAGTGGATTTATAGGAAATGCTTTTATTCGTGGCTTTCCTTATTAATTTTACACTGTGTGTATTTGTTAATTTTTATATCAGTAACTTGTGGCTCTGTGCTTCTGGCTTGGAAAAAAGAAAAAGTACTGACGTCTGCACTACCGTGTGCCACCTATATAGGCACTGTGACATGATAATCGATGCTGCAGATGACGTCACAAGGGTCAAAATGGAGTCATCCGATAGCGCGCGCAAGGGGTATTGCTCAGGAAAAGTTTCGGATCCAGCCTGATGCCTGGAGATTCAAAGGTAAGGAATCTGCAGCTAGATAGAGTCTCTACTAAATAATTCATTACCGAAGGTAAGTAACTTGTTCATCACTTTGTAAAGGCCTATGCTACATTATATCTGTGTCAGGTATATTGTATGTAGGGTGGCCATTCCTCCCATCATAGATATGGTGCAGTGAAATTGATAAGATTTCACTAGTCCACTTCTAAAAAGTGACTACATCAAAATGCTTACACCTGCTTCAAGCAGGCGTAATGATTGCCGAAGGTCTCCTCACATGGGACTTGCCCATGGGTCGAGACACATTGCTGGAGTTGCGTCAGTTTTCCGACACATTCCAGTAATGCGTCATTTTTGCACCACCAAATACGTCAGAATTCCAGACATATCTGTCAATCCTTGCGCCATTGATTGCCGTATTGTAAATACAGTGCATCCATGGTGTTGTAAGGATTGCGCTGTGAAAATTGATGCATCGCTGTTTTTGCCCTCCACTGTGTCGGTTTTTCTCATACTAAAAGTGGTACAAGAGGCTTGTAAATAAGCCCCTGTAAGTCTATGCTGCACACAGGCTTTCGAGATGGGAAAGCTCCATTCACAAGCACTGTCAGCTGACAGGGAAATATAATTACCTTAATGCAGTTGTCATTAAAGTGCGTTCATTTACAGGTCTCTCATAGTGCTCCTGAAAAGAAACTGTGTTGAGATTTCATTTTGAGGCTGTGGAGCAACAAATCAACCCTGATTCCACTCCGCATGCAGAACAAAAGAGTGAATTTGGCATTTTTTCAAAATGTGCCCGAATATTTTTCATCTTACCCAGGGCTGTCATCTCTAGCCACACCGGCCCCCCTTCATTGGATTAATACTTTTAATGTACTACACTAACACACATTTTCTCTGAGATCTGTCTCGTCAGTTATCAAAACTTACAAAAGGTGTAGAAAGTTTACCCTCACTGAGAGATATTTATGTATGTGGAGGACAGAGAACATACACCAAAAAGGACGAAAGATATTACAACCCAAATAAATGATTGCAGGTAAGCAAGATAGACAAATCATTAGAATTATCATTATATGCATTAGCACAAAACAACAGTTCCAAAACATCTTGAAAATGCACTGGGGTGTATAGTGTAGTGTAGTTCCTATATTCCCAATAGGCTCTGCGCATTGGAATAACAAAAACAGCAGTGTAGACGTAGGACTGAGGTCATCTATGTCTCTACTGGCTATGAATTATTTAGTTTTGCCAGATAGCTCAGAGGTCACTAGAAACTTTCTTGAATGTTCAGGAAAGGGTTAACCGTCCTGATTTAGACAAGAAGGGATTCGCTTCTGACAACCATATAACATGACAGCTTTGCTCCCCCAGAATGAAGAGTGTATCTCCAGAGTCGTGTGAAAATAATAGACAGCTATTTCACTCAGTCAGTCGTGCATGTTTAGTTCCACCAGATTGCAGAGAAATAGAGAGACGGGCTTTTTCAATAAAAGGTGCTATTTTATTGAGCAGTCTTCTTTCTCATGCAAGAGAAATGAATTGCCACAATTGCAATACTTATTGTAAAGTAAAGTGTGTACAGTAAAAGTAGTATTATGAAATAATACTGTAAAAGCATTGATATGGTTTCTTAGCCATATGATACTTTAAAATGGATAAAATATATACATACATAAAAACATTGACTAACGAACTCAACTGGTGCTTCTAAGATACGCCTACCCCAGTGTACCTGACCTAAGCCTAATACGTGGGAAGGAGTAAGTAAGTTGCAGTTTTAAGTTAAGTTAAGTTTTGCCAAGTATCTGATTCAAGAATTCTCTCTAAGGTTTTAATCAGCTCCATACCTTGGGTATAGAATGAAGGAGGTCTTGTATCTCGCTTCTCAGGACTCGATCTCCCAGCAACCCGCGAGGGTGACTTGGGAACACCGAAGCTGGATTTTCTCAGCTGGAGTAAAAGACAGCGTCTCTCTCAGTGCGTCAAGGGGAGGGGCGGTTTCCGTCGGCTCTTATAACAGCTGGGCTCCCGGGCAAGTAGAACGTCGCTCTGCTCCCAACCACCGTGTGTTTGCTTAAGGCAACGTTGGTATATTTATACCTGAAAGGTGCTGGGTTTGACGTAAGGTTGGACATAAAACATCACCAAGAACTAACAGTTCTTTCTGGACTCTAGGAGTTCTTGTGCAAACCAAAACAAAAGCAGGGAGTTTTCCTGGGCTGCTGTAGGCTTGGTTTGTTTAAAGAACGCGTTGTGCTTTCTAGGAGTCTATGGGAGTGGCCTTGCTGTGTTTTGGACTGCATGGGCTATTACTAAATATGGATATTATTCTTATGCCTTTATAAGGATATTATTAGTTATACCCACATAAGGGCATGAATCGAGAATATCGAATTAGGGTCCTAGATAGAAATACAACAATAGTCGGACCCAATGCTTCAATCAATCAGACAGGTGCAATAAAAATGAAAAATAGGAAACTATCAACTGCAGGGCATTATGGGACATCAAGGGGCATATTTACAAGGAGTTGATGTAGGGAAGCATCGCAAATCAAAGTCCTAGTCCAATTCAAAAGGGCAGGAGTACACCGCATTTACAAGATACAGTGCATTCCTGTCCTTTCAGCCAGCGGAACTTTGCAGCTGTGCGCCAATGCTGTCATGCTTGCATCATGATAAAAGGGTGTCTGTTTTGTTAGCATGATTGTTATTGTATAGTAAGGGGCACGTTCCTTCACAAAACCAACCACAAGAGGTGTTTTCCTCTTTCTATGTGTGCTGCAGAATGCAACACATGTGGAAAGATGAATAAACAAGTAGAATTGTAAACATTTCTCCTAGTCATGCCTGCTCTAGTGAAGCTCAAAATGTTGGTGCAGCACCAGGCTCACCTGATATTGTATATCTGGGGCCTCGTCAAATTCAATAGGTGTTGAATGGGAACACCCACAGCAACACCCATGGAACGCCTCTTTGGTACAGAGTAAGGCAAGGCAGCAACTTGCCATATCTACAAGGCCATGAAGAGCCATGCAGGGTGGCTTTACGTGGCCTTGTGGATATGGCTAAACCCTGAGTGCCGTTGGGACATCCCTTTTGATTGCACACAGAGCTTGTAAATATGCCTCAAAGCTTATTATTTATTAAAACCAGTTTGTGGTTTTGGTTACAGTGCAAAGGATATTTTGATTTGAAAAATATGTGATACATCCTTTTTCTATCAATAGCACCGGGAGGTGAACATCTTTTCCATAATTGCACCTGGTATGTTATGGTATATTTCATGGCTGTAAGAAACATGGCAATGAACCCCCCAAAGATTTAGGCATCATTAAACTGCAACACTACATACGTCACACAAACAAGAGAATGCCACATAAGGCAGTTATGTATGTGCTATTAAATAACAATGTGCATGTGAGAAAGAGATTCACATTTTAGGGTATAAGCACACTGGGCAGAGCATATAACAAAAAATCTACAAAACAAATTGCAGCCACTGCCTCTGTTGAGAAACACATTAGAGAAATACTCCACAAAAAACAGATGAAGAGAAATAGAAGCTGAATTAATTATCCAATTAGATTAAAAACACATCAGGGTTTGATAAAACTTAAAGGTCTGCACTTGTTTCTGAGACATATGTAGAGACACTGACTGTCTCTTTATAGTAGTTAAAACATAACATTTTAGATGTACCAACATCATTTTGCAAATCATTATTTGCAATAAATACTGAATACCGTTGCACCTACATCTTACTGCTACACCTACGCTGATTTTGCACATTAGATTGCTTCAAAGATGTACCCATAAGTCCCAGACCAGTAGATAGGACAGCAGTGGGTTAATGCAGGACTGCAGCTTATCTGTTTCTTCAATATTCTTAAAAAGGTACTGCCCACCAAAGTACAAAATAGACTAGACAACATAGATAGGTAGGGGACAAAACCACGGGCAGATATACAGGCCCTCATCATACATTATTACAAGAAGAAAATAGAAGAAGACAAAGACAGGCAGGACCAAATATAGTGGGACACAGCAAAGTGTGTACAACAGAAATTTTAAAAGGCAACGTTGAAGGGAGTGGTTGTATCCGCAGCCACACAAATGGACGCTATCCCAATGGGAAGAGACACACAGCACTTCCAGGTCAACTCAGACAAAACAGAAGTCCTTATCTTAGGTACCTCTCCCTCCGCATGGGACGACTCTTGGTGGCCAGAGGCCCTTGGAAAAGCACCCATCCCGTCGGACCACGCACAGAACCTGGGCGGCATCCTGGACTCCTCACTCTCGATGACCAGACAAGTCAACGCCGTTTCATCATCTTGCTTCAGCATTCTTCGCATGCTCAAAAAAACATTTCGCTGGATCCCCACCGAAACTAGAAAAACGGTCACCCACGCACTGGTTACAAGCCGCCAGGACGACGGAAACACCCTATACGCCGGTACCACCGCAAAACTTCAGAAAAAACTCCAACATATCCAGAACGCATCAGCCAGACTCATACTAGACATCCCACCTAAAGACCACATCTCTGGTCACCTGAAAAGCCTCCACTGGCTCCCCGTCAATAAGAGGATTACATTCCGCCTCCTAACCCACGCACACAAAGCACTTTACGAACTTGGACCCGAATGCCTCAACACACGACTTTCCTTCTACACCCCCTCCCGCCAGCTACGCTCTTCCAACCAAGCCCTTGCTGCTGTACCTCGCATCAACAAAACCACCATGGGAGGAAGATCCTTCTCCTACCTGGCGGCTAAAACCTGGAACTCACTTCCCATTCACCTTCGCCTCACTCAGAACCACCTAGCATTCAGAAAGCAACTTAAAACCTGGATATTCGACATGTAATTCCCCACCCTTATTCAAGCGCCTTGAGACCCTCTGGGTTTGTAGCACGCTATATAAATTAATTGACTTGACTTGACTACTGTTGTAAGATGGGACGCCTTGCAGGAGCTTGCAGGACTAAAATGTATGACGAACAACATAGATCCAGGTGGGCGGCAATGAGCACATACATCATTCAGCCCCATCCCAATGGCAACCTATGCCACCTTCAGACGCAGAACACGTATGCCTCTGAGTGGGTTCCACCCCAAGGAGTTCATCTAGGATCCCCCTCCTCATCAAAAACACGCATGGACAGGCCACATCTATGGCAGGATCAGCAAACAGCAGGGAACCTATCCAAACATTAGCGAAAGGCCCAGGATTCCCCGATGCACAAGGAGGAGCAAAGGTATGGCGAGGTAGCTGACTGTTCCATCCCCAGGACCCGTACTGGGTCCATTGAAGGCACCCAGTAAACTCCTTGTCTCATGCACAGGTCTGATTAGGACCCACTGTGACAGTGACTACCAATGACATATCTTACACCTTCCTAGTGGAAACCGAGGTCACAAGATCTTGCCTGAAGGAAGGGAATGGCCCCTTATCACAGAACATAATGGACATGCAGGGGCTTTCAAGGACTGTGAAAAGGGTTCCCCTTCACCAAAATACTTTACTTGAAAATAAGTGGAAACCAACTCCAGGGTCGACTAATGTATCCCACAGCTACCCATCCCACCACTATTTACATGTACAGGAACCGGAAGCGCAGCGGACGAGCGCAGCGCGCGCGACTATTGCGCACCGAAGGCGCGCATAAGGCAAGCTCGTCTGCGCTCGTCCGCGCCGAGACCGGGCCTAGGGCCACCCTCCCTGTACCACCATGCTCCCAGCCCATCACCAACTCATCGCCACTTTCCTACTCCTTCGCTGAACTCCTTAGTATCAAACCTAATGCTGAGAAAGCCCACTCCTTACCCCTCCTCAACTATAACAACCCTTGTATAGGACCGCTCAAATGTCCCACTTGCACTGAGACTCTGCCTGCACATCCCACAATCCCCCCCCGTTCAGTGTCAGCAGCACTCATAAATGTACGTTCCCTACCAAAACACAAATTCGAAATCGCTGATTTCATAGACTCACATAAATTTATTACCGAGACATGGGGAGACGATTCCTCTGGCCCTGACTTCAGAGACGCTATGCCTAATAACTACTGTGTAAGCAAGTTAGACAGACCAATAAGAAAAGGCGGAGGAATAGCGATTATCCATAAAGACCATCTTAAACTAACTACAACAGAGACAACCTTCTCTGAATGCGAGGCTCTCCTTTTTGCCATATGCCTCTCCAGTAAAACAACTTTTAAAGGCATGTTAATCTACCGCCCCCCAGGATCCAGATCGAAATTTCTCTCACTCTTAGATAAAATCACTGAGTCGTCAATTGGATCCCCACACTTTACCATCTTGGGTGATTTCAATTTTCATCTAGAATCTCTTGAAGACCCCGATACTGCAACAATACTCGGTGACCTAGAGGCAGCTGGCCTGCTTCAAATTGTTAAACTACCCACCCATACAGCAGGACATACTCTGGACGGTCTCTTCACTAACAACCTTGAGATCTCTATCACTAAGGTTATCCCTTTAATTTGGAAAGATCATTCTGCAATATGCTTCTCTGTTCCCATTAATTCCGGTCCCCCCCCCAGACAAATTCTCGGTCTACGAATTTCAGAGACTGGAAGAACATTAACCTTGACCAGCTCACTCAGATGATACATGACAGCCCTTTGCCAAACGAACAGGACCCCACAGCAGCTTCGGCTACTTACCTGGAGAATCTGAATGAAGCATGTAACAGGCTAGCACCCACGAAAACCTCGCACCGGAACAGAAAACTCCCATCAGCCCCTTGGTTCTCTGAGTCGCTCAGATTACAGCGTCAATACTGCAGAAACTTAGAAAGGCAGTGGCGCCGCCTCTTCAATAACTCTGACAAAATCACCTACAAAAATGCCCTTTCTAACTACAAAAAACTCTTAACAGCTGAAAAAACCACCTATTACACCAACCAAATCAATCAGGCCAAAAACTCATCAGGGAAACTATTCCAGGTGGTAACATATCTGTCCAATCCTCTGGCACCCCGTTCAGAAGGATCTCAGGCCCTCTCAGATGCACTGGCCAAATTTTTTGAAGATAAGGTCAGAGCAATTTTTACTACTTTCTCGTCTGACCCTTCCTTAACCTCTATCGGACAATCCACCGCCGATAATGCCCCAAAATTCGCAGCCTTCGAAAACACTACGAAAGAAATCATCCAACCCTTGATCGCCCGAACCAGATCTGTTTCACCTTTTGATCCGTGCCCTCCAGGCGTTCTCAATCTCATCTCAGAAGCTATTGCCCCGTCACTAACTACCATTTGCAACGCAATGTTTACATCCGGCACCTACCCCTCGGTATGGAAGGAAGCCATTATCAAACCTTTACTCAAAAAGCCCAGTCTAGACCCTTCCCTTCCGGCCAGCTACAGGCCCATTGCATGCCCCCCATTCCCGGCCAAGATTTTTGAAAAAATCATGAACCATCAGTTGTCAACCTATATTCACAACAACAACCTATTGGATGACACCCAGTTCGGGTTCCATCAGGGACACGGCACGGAGACTGCGCTCCTAAAAGCTGCGGACGAGATACGGTCCACAATGGACAATGGAGGAGCTGCAATCCTGATACTTTTAGATATGTCCGCAGCCTTCGACACGGTCGATCATGCCACCCTGATCGACCGTGTCGCGGCCATAGGAATAAAGGACAAACCTAAGGAGCTTCTCGCCTCATTTCTGTCCAACCGCCCACAAACGGTGAAGCTAGGCCAATACACTTCCCAGACCTTCTCCCTGCCTTGCGGTGTACCACAGGGATCCTCGCTAAGCTCGACACTGTTCAATATATACGTGTCCGACTTAGCGAGGGTCATCAAATCCCACGGAATCTCCCTCACTACATATGCAGACGACACACAACTGGTGTTGTCCGTATACGACGATGGCACAGCTGTAGCTGCTAATTTTCAAACTGGAATGAAGGCAATAAGCTCCTGGATGTCATCAAATTGTCTTAAACTAAATTCTGATAAAACAGAAGTGATGACATTCGGGAGACTGCAACCAACCTGGTCTCCACAATGGTGGCCCCATCAGATGGGACAACCTCCAGAACCAGTATCTAAGGTACGAAACCTAGGGGTTATCTTTGATAACAAAATGTCCTTCCAGCAGCATGCCAACTCGGTGGTTTCATCCTCCTTCCACATTTTAGGATCAAAAAACTAATCCCTTACCTTCCATCTTCTGCAGGCAAAACCTTAGTCAGTACATTAGTTTTCTCCAAAACTGACTATTGTAATGCCTTGCTGCTAAACGCACAAAAAAAGGTCCTTAACAAATTACAGACAGTACAAAATGCAGCAGCCAGGACCCTGCTATCCATTCCCAAATTTGCATCTGTCTCCCCCTACATCCGACAGCTACACTGGCTGCCGGTTAGGAGCCGCATCAAATTTAAAGCTTTATGCATAGCTTACAAAGCTATACACAACCACGGCCCCCTATTCCTAAGACAAGCCTTCCGCCCGCTCGAACACCCAAGAGCATTACGTTCATCCTCGGCTCACCTGCTAAGAGTCCCCCGCACAAAAAGGGCTAATTGGAGAGACAAACGTTTCACTGTTGCCACAGCCAAATTGTGAAACACACTCCCTCTCCACAGCAAATGTGCGCCAACTTTGCTCAACTTCAGAAAAAAACTGAAAACTTGGTTGTTCCCAGCCTAATTCCTCCTTATTCGCCAGAGAGTTCTGCAACAATAGCGCCGAGACACCCTCGGGTATTTGCGCGCTCTAAAAATCGATAAAATAAAAATAAATAATAAAAAATGTATACACTACCATCCTTCTGGGAGAGAGATAAAGGGCCAGATGTAGGTCGGCAAATACCGGTCGGTAACGTTACCGACCGGTATTTGCTAATGGAGATGTAGGGGCCTTAAAACATACAGAATCGGTATATTTACCGTTTCGGTAAATTCACCGATTCTGTAAAATACCGAATCAGTAAATTTACAGAATCGGTAAATACAGATGTAGGTGGCACTGGAAACAGTGCCACGGGCCATTACCGATTTGTTATTTACCATGTAATACTATTACATGGTAAATAACGATATCCAGTGTACATGCACATCTGTGCATGTACACCTGTACAATGTGGCACACAGACATGCCCTCAGGGCATGTATGTGTGTCACATGGCACACAAGCCAGTAACAGGGGTGCAACAGGATGTCAAAGTGACACCCTGTCCCCCTTGTAAAATCCGTAATTTTACCGATTCGGTAATTACCGAATCGGTATTTGCTATTGAATCCTAGGGGCTTCAAGGCCCATAGGAATCAATAGCAAATACCAATTCGGTAATTACCGAATCGGTAATTACCGAATCTTACCGATTCGGTATTTTTACCGATTTGTTTACCTACATAGCAATTACCGAATTGTAAATACAGAATCAGTAAAATTCAGTATTTACCATTCGATAATTTGCTGTTACCTACATCTAGGCCATAATTGCCAAACTAAACATGGCCATCCACATAACAGAAGATTGAACCATGACTTGCTCAACCCCGCCGATCTCCCCCTTATGTCTTATGACCCTAAGACCCAACTCTGATAAGGGGACACAGTCCAGGCCTCACCAATAGACCAGGCTGCATTCTCCAAAGCACCCTTATTGACAACACACCAACAATATTAGGGAGAAAAGTACTGCTGCTCCTGGAATTCCTATTCCGTAAGGAATGGCACCAAGAGCGGGAGTCACCAGCGGAGAAACTGGTGACAGTTGAGGCAGTGGAGATCAGACCTACTTATGGAGTCTTGATGGACTCAGATGTACAGCTATTCACCAACTACCCAGAAGCTTCAACAATAGTCCACATGCCACACCAGTACTGCACAGTTATCTGTGAGGGCTCCTCATCAACGCATTGACGCTGCCAAAACAAATAGCAGTCATAAATGCACCACAAATATAGGAGTCCAGGACTTTATCACCTATGAAGATCCCATAGACATCAGAGTCAAACTGTACTCAGGACCCAATGTCACCATGGCAACATCCCTCAGGGATTAGGATTTCACACAAGTACCCTTGCAGTTAAGGGCAACTGTTCTACATTACGTAGTGCTTATCAACACCACTGAACCAGTTAGGATCACACTTAGGGAAGTAGCAATCCTCCCCAGAGTAAAACAGTACCCACTGTCTAGAGAAGCAGAGGAAGGCATAGCTCTCACAATGCAGGCCCTTGTTGATAAGGGAGTACTCCGTGCAGGGGTGACACCCCGTAATACCCCCACACACACCATGAACAAGGCAAAGGGGGGAACTTTGTACCTAGTACAGGACTTGTGCCTCCTAAATGATATAGTGGTTCCAGACTTCCCTGTGGTATCAGACCCCTGAATCATACTGACCGACATCTCTACCAATGCTGTGAACTTCTCAGTCACAGGTGTTAAAAGTGCTTTCTTCAGCATTGTGCTCCACCCGGACAGCCAGTACCTAAAGGAATTCACACTTAGAGGAGCTTAACTGCTCTTGCAAAGGTCTCCTCAAGGGTGCTGTGAGTCACCAAGTATATTTAATAGGATTTCAATGTAACAGCCCCCCGTTACAATATGCTGACAAAATCCTGATATGCAGCCCCACCGAATTAATATGCCGACAAGACACTATAGTCCTCCTCACTACGAGGCTAAAAAATGGACAAAGAGAAAGCACAATATATACTACAGGAGGTCAGCCATTTGGATCAGCTTATCTAAGCCTCAGGAAAACACGTCACACCAGTGCGAATACACACCATTTAGAGCAAGAGCACCACTCCAGACAAAGAAGGATATGAAAAAATTCCTTATGGTCTGTAACTATCGGAAAATCGGTCTTCAACTACGGGAACTCCCTCTCCTTGTTGGCCGCAATAGAAAATGCAAAGTCCACTGGTACCCAACTGACATGTACCCCTGAGAAGAAGGATGCCTTCACCCGATTAAAAGAAGACATCACAAACGCATCCGCATTTGTGACCACAGACTATAACAAGGAGTTCTTCCTGTTCAGCTATAGCGATGGGCAGGTGATGACGGCAGTACTCACCCAGAAGTACTCCATAAGGCACTAAAGTATTGTGTATTACAGCCTTTGCGGTGGACAAAAGCACATCCATTGTCATGGGGGTACCCTCACACTGCACACCGATGCAATCATACAGAAAGGGAAAGACACCCTGACCCCCCAACGAGTCTCAGGATATGAGTTTATGCTTTCCAGACCAGCGCTCAACATAGTTTGTTACCATATCATCAACCCAGCCACCTTCATTGCCCATAAAATACAAGGACAGGAAATCCACAACTGCCCAGTGCAGATACCAGACGAATCCGCCAGGGCAGAAGACCCGATCCCCAATAATTAAAAGTTCATAGATGGCTCCTCCGTCATAGATCAATAAATAGGTGTTAGGCATACCGAGGCAGTACCAAGGCAGCAGTGGCCACAGGAGATAGTCAGACATCCTCAGATTTCCTGCAAATCACAGCACAGCTAACATTGCTCCTGCGCCTCCCTGCACAAGCAGCCAAATTGGGGGCATTCATTTAGGCCCTCACACAAGGCACAGGTGACGTCATCACAGTATATTCCTACTCAGCCTATGTTACAACTACCGTACACGCCAGTATTAGCATATGGAAGAGAAGAGGCCTCCTCAAATCTGATGCCACACCAGTACTGCACAGTTATCTGTGAGGGCTCCTCATCAACGCATTGACGCTGCCAAAACAAATAGCAGTCATAAATGCACCACAAATATGAGTCCAGGACTTTATCACCTGGGGCAATGCACTCACTAACGGGGCAGCAAAGGAGGCAGCCTACAGAAGAAATTCACAAGTTCCCAGTATAATAGGCTGAGAAGCAACCTCCAGAGGACTTATCACCACCTTCCAAACTACCGTACCCCGATACAACTAGATTATACCTCAGGGAAATACAGGATGCAGCTCACCCACAAGATTTGAACTTTATGGATCTACAGGATGCACGCAGACCCCCCACAATCTCATCTACAGGGATCATTTTACAGGGAGACCTGTCATACCCCAAAGCCTACTCTACACCACCCTGAACCAGCTCCACTTCCTGACACACACCCCTAAAGAGAGCATGCTCACCCGCTTACAACTAGACTGGTTTATTCCTTATGTAGCAGAAATGACCTCTATGTACCTAAATTGTTGTAAATCAACGGCGATTAGGTTAAGCATTAGCAGAAGACATGTTGTATTTGGCCATTGTCGTAATAATTGAACCGACTCCATTTTGGATTTGTGGCGCCCATTTTGTATGCCATACATTGCCAAGTGCTCGCCACGTGTTTTGTCATACCTCCTTGTCAACTGCACTTGGAATCTGCCCAGCAACCGGCTATAATTAGCATCCTTTGTGTGTTAGCACATGCCCAGTAGAATCCACATGTGTTAGTGATGGGTATCAGGGAGGAATGTGCTTCTGGGGGTCTCAAGAACCGTTAACTCCACCCATGTATCGATTGTGTTCTGAAATGTTCTTATATGGTCATAAATCATGCTCTATGTGTGTACCGCCTTCTTTTGAGCCTCCTCATTGTGTATAAAAGGGGCCATGTGCTTTAGTTTGGTGTGCTACTCTATGCAATACTGAAGGGTGTTGTGTTGACTGTAGTACCACCTTTAAAGGTTTAATAAACTATGCTTTTGTATTTTCCAGTTTCTGTGCCAACTTCTTCCTATGGTCCGAGGACTCTGTGTAGAGACCCCTTATACTGGTAGGCCTTGCTGAGGCTTGCTTACTTCAATTGGCACCGACACGTGGGGCTCATCGGCGACTCGGATGCCCGAAGGAGTGGTCATGACAAAGGATTGGAATCTCGCCGTGGACGTGATCACTGCCAGAAGAGACCCGAGTCTTGGCATCCAAGGCATTGTTCCTTTCTCTCCGACCATCCAGGTGGTGCCAGTCCTCGACTGAGATCTCTTCTGTTGGCTTGCCGCGCAGTGGACGTTTGGTCGAATTTAGAACTTGGCAGTTGAAATCTGGACGTCCTGTGATTGGTAAGAACCATTGTACAGTACTTGCTGTGGGTTTTGGAAGCCTGGGATTGGCAAGGCAGTTTTAGGATGCGCTTGCTGTGGCAATTTTGGTTTGGTATAACTAGTCATGATGTGTATGTGTAAGTGGAATATATGTGTTGCAACACATATAGGCAGGTAATGAGGAGATTTTTCTCTGAAATTGCGAATTTGATTTGAACGGCACATCGTATTAAGTATAACTTAAGTGCTACTTTGATTATAATACTGCATATTTTGCACTATTTTTGGCATGCCTGCTCTTAGCGCACTTCGTAGGATGTGCTGCTTTTGTGGAAATAACCGGTTAAAATTTGAGGAATCTCAACTGGCTCCCCCAGAAGGGATGCCTAATAGAGAGATGTATATTAAATATGGTCTTTCTTCTATAATGTACAGCACATTGTGGAGGAAATACACTCGTCAGGATCTTGAGTTACGTTGGCCAATGTATGGGTCATTTGATATGCGAAAGATTAAGTATGTGGAACAGTGTATGTTTGAGCGGAAATCCAGACAAGATATGTTTGAATGTGTACGAATGTGGGTGAAAGAGGTACGTGAGCGTGAGAAACGTGAGCAGGCGCTGATTGAGAAAGAGCAACGGAAGAGTGTATATGAAAAAGCGCAAGAATTAAGGAAGAAAGAAGTGAAAGAATTGGAAGAGAGACAGGAGAAGCAGAGCAGATTACAGATATCTGGCCAATATGCTGTTCAGCAACCTCTTTATCCTGTCCTTAATAAATCACAAGATGATTTCTCATTGCTAGATCGCCCTCCGCCTCCGTATGCTGTTCTGTCCGCTCCATCTGACAAAGATGACGATTCCAGGGCAGATCGAACAAAACCAGATACTCGCTCTATGCTGTCGGTCGAACACGCGGCAGAACTTAGAAAGACTGCTCGTCAAGCACTTCATGATTCTGTTACTGTTTCTCACATCTTTAGATAGTTTACAGGGGTGGCAAGACAGAGAGCGATTATATTTTACCGAGCATTTTGCTGAAGAAGCTGTTGACATGTTTCGGAAAGTCTCTGGTGTTTTAGAACCTGATGATGTAGCAGCCGATTGTAAGCAAATACGTAATGGGCTTTTTACTCTCCCCCAGGTGGCTGATACGATAAGACGGTTGTTTAAACTACGAACTGAGGCACTTTGTATGCGAGAGGAGAAACGGAAAACAGATGCAGATGCACGGACAGATTCGCTCGGCGGGAATCAATCATCTATCTTTGGAACAGATAAGATCGCAATAGTGCATGCAAAACCTATGCGAGAGGCTGCACCTTTATATGCTCCTCCTAAGGGAGCGGGTACAAGTGATGATAAGTCCTCTGTAGATGCTAAAGGTTATTTTATTTATAATTAGGTGTATACTCCCTGGAATAGGGCAGATGTCATGGCTCTTAAAGCTGCATTGCCTGTCCCGCTGAAAAATCCAGCCGCTTTCTATGAGGAAGTTGAGGGAGCCATAAATTCTTGTACCATGACGTTAGCTGATATTGATTTATTCTTGGGGCTAATATTGCCGCCTGATATGTGGAGATCTGTGTGTAAAGTTGATGATCATGCAGTGTATGGGGCATTATGGAAGGAGATAGAGACGGAAGACGAGGATAGGGAACCAGCAAAAATGCCATGTCAGTTGATTTTAGACCTCCCTGTTGCAATACTAAGTTAAAAACTATTATTCCCCCTAAAAAGATTGATTGGACTATTTTAGCATCGTGTAAGCAAAAGACAGATGAATCGGTTTCAGATTTCTTTACGAGTTTCGAGGAAGCATTTCATGATTTTAGTGGCCAGTCGTTAACGGACGATACGGGCCAACATTTGTTTGTAGATAAATACGTTACGAATTTATTACTAGGAGTGGCTAGCTGTTTAAAAGCTAATGAAAGCTCTTGGACCACCTTGTCTCCGGCATCTCTCCTGACGATGGCTCAATATTACGAGTGTCAGGAATTAGAAGCGAAGGGTAGTGAGGATAAAAAGTCTAAGGAATTAAAAACAAAGGTTATGTTATCTCAGGTTTATGGTCCACCTCCTAGAGGCGGACGAGGATTTTACGGTTCTTCCTACACTCGTTCGAATCTGGCTGTTGATCAATGCGCATATTGTAGGAAATTTGGCCATTGGGCAGATGAGTGTCCATTGTTGCGCTCACACCGTTATGCCCTTGGTCGGGGACCAATGAGAATTCTGCGCGGGATATTTAGGTCCTAGGGGCAACACGAACGATTGCGCTAGGTTTGATTCTAATGTGCAGGTACAAAATGGGTTCAATACTTTCGACAGGCATAATCAATACTAGATGTCTGATTATGCGCAGCCTGATTTACCTGATTCTGCTTATGCATAGGATTGCGTAGGATGGGGTAAGGAATCAGTTGAAGTTCCAGTAGATTAGAGGGGTCCTTATGTTACAGCACATGTTTTGGGTTCTACTGATCAGTTTCTGGTTGATACAGGAGCTACTCGTAGCGCTCTGTCTAAACAATTGGTTCTGAGGGCTCCCCTGTCTGGTTTAATGATCACATCGATAGGGTTCGATGGAACACCTTCCCTTAGCCCATTGTCACAACCACTTGCATTTCATGTTGATAAATTTGCTGCACCATGTCCGTTTTTGCTCTCCCCAAATACACCAGATAATATTGTGGGCCTTGATATGCTCAAGAATTTCAGAGCCACAATAAGATGTTCCCCTGAAGGAGTATGTGTGATTTTGAATGACAACTACCCTGTCTACATGAGTCCCCTCGCGGCCATCGCACGCCAACACAACCTCAACATAATCTCCTACACCGACGACACCCAGCTGATCCTCTCCCTGACCAACGACCCCGCCGCCGCCAGAGCCAACCTGCACGAAGGGATGAAAGAGGTAGCCGAGTGGATGACGACCAGCCGCCTGAAACTGAACTCAGACAAGACGGAGGTCCTCATCCTGGGCTCCTCTCCCTCCACCTGGGACGACTCCTGGTGGCCCCCCGCCCTGGGCACCGCACCCAAACCGACGAACCACGCACGCAACCTGGGCTTCATCCTGGACTCCTCCTTCTCCATGACCAGGCAAGTCAATGCCGTCTCCTCGTCGTGCTTCAACATCCTGCGCATGCTTCGGAAGATCTTCTGGTGGATCCCCACGGAGACCAGGAAGACCGTCACCCAGGCCCTCGTCACCAGCCGACTGGACTATGGCAACGCCCTCTACGCCGGAACCACCGCCAAGCTCCAGAAGAGACTCCAGCGGATCCAGAATGCCTCAGCCAGACTCATCCTCGACATCCCACGAAACAGCCACATCTCCGGACACCTGAGAGACCTGCACTGGCTCCCCGTCAACAAAAGAATCACCTTCCGGCTCCTCACCCACGCACACAAAGCCCTACACGATCAAGGCCCGAGCTACCTCAACAACCGAATCAACTTCTACGCTCCCAAATGCCACCTCCGATCAGCCAGCCACGCCCTCGCCGCCGTCCCACGCATCCGTAGAGCGACAACAGGAGGAAGGTCCTTCTCCTACCTGGCCGCCAAGACCTGGAACTCCCTCCCGGCCGACCTGCGCCTGACCCAAGACCACCTCGCCTTCAGGAAGAAGCTCAAGACCTGGCTGTTCGAGCAGTAACGGCACCCCCTCCCCCCCTTAGCGCCTTGAGACCCTACGGGTAGGTAGTGCGCTCTATAAATGTCTTTGATTGATTGATTGAAAGTAATGGAAAAAGCTTGTCTTGTTAAAGAAGATATTGCATTAGCTTCCCTACCCGACACTTTGTAGGCTACTTCAGTTACTGATGTGGGACAGATGGTTATTCCACTGGTGCAAATTAGTGTAAAGGAGGGAGCTGTGTTACCACGTTTGCCTCAATATAGAATTTCACAGGAGGGTGAGGAAGCACTCACACGAATTGTACAAGATCTCATTGAAGTTGGGGTTGTTGAAGAAGTTCCTTTTAATATCTGTAACAGTCCGATTCTCCCAATTCTGAAGAAAGATACTGACACTAGGATCTATCGATTCATAATCGACTTACAGGAAGCAAATAAGATAGTGGTGCCACAATACCCAGTGGTTTCTGACATCACAACACTTCTTACTTTAGTTCCACCTACTGCAACCACGTTCTCTGTTATAGACTTGAAGAACGCTTTCTTTTCTATCCCTATTCATCCTGATAGCCGATATCTGTTCGGTTTCACTTTGAATAATCGATCGCATAGATTTTGTAGAGTTCCTAAAGGCTATACTGAGAGTCCCAGTATTTACAGCCAAGCATTAAAGAGAACTTGATTCTTTTCTTTCTGCCTGAAGTTGTGGCGCTCATACAATATGTCGATGATATCTTGTTGGCTGCCGATACCCCTGAACAATGTGAAAAATGCACTTTGTCCTTGCTTTCTTTCCTTGCTTCACGTCATCACAAAGTATCGAAAAAGAAATTGCAGTATTGTAGACCAAAGGTAACCTACTTAGGTCACCTTTAAGAGGGACGTGCACTCACATCAGATCGCATTCAGGCAATTTTAGACATACCAGTACCTTCTACACAGAAAGAAGTTCGAGCATTTCTAGGTCTTACTACTTACTTACTTTTGTAGGCAATGGATATTAGGATTTTCATACATTGTTAAACCTTTGTTAGCCCTGTTGACAAAAGACACTCCAATATCCCTTCCATGGACAGATGAATGTGAAAATAATTTTCGACAGTTACGACAAGCCCTTTGTTAAGCACCAGTGTTAGGTACTCCAGATTACACGAAGCCCTTTACATTGTATGTACACGAGAGAGATGGATGTGCATTGTCAGTTTTGGTGCAGACACATGGCGATAAGCAACGTCCTTGTGCATATTTTTCATCCTGTTGCTCGAGCATTGCCTGGATGTTTTCGCCCGGATGCAGCAACAGCTGTGTCAATATGCCAGAGTGAAGGAATAGTTTTATCAAATAAGCTGTTGGTGCTGGTACCCCATGCTTTTGATGCCCTTTTGAATCAAACAAAGACGCAGCATTTAACTAGCGCTCGTCTAACAGGATATGAGTTGACGTTGTTAGCCCCTCATATTACATTGAAGAGATGTGCAACACTAAACCCATCCACGCTATTGCCATTTCCGGTGACTCAGCCTGAGGCACATGAAACACATGATTGTACTTTCCTGACTGAGGAAAAGACAAAGGGTTGTATTGATTAGCAAGATACGCCCCTTCCAGATGTAGATGGAGAATGGTGGGTTGACGGGTCTTGTCTGAAGTTACCGGATGGTACAACTTCAGCCGCATATGCAATTACTACGCTTCACACAATAGTGGAGACAGCGTGCATACCACAGAAGTCACCTCAAACAGCAGAACTAATAGCTTTGACAAGGGCATGTGAGCTTAGTACAGGTTTGCGCGTGAACATTTGTACAGATAGCCGCTATGCTTTTGGAGTGACGCATGATTTTGGCCTGCTCTGGAAGGAAAGAGGTTTTCTGACATCACACGGGATGCAGATAATCCACGGAGAACTAGTGCATAATATTTTGACTGCATTAACATATCCAAAGAAAATAGCTATAGTGAAATGCAGTACGCACAAGAAAGTGACTGATAAGGTGGGACAAGGAAATGCTTTCGCAGATCGAGTGGCACGTGAGACTGCGATGCAGCCTGATACTACTTCCATGTATATAGTGAAGTCACAAGCTGAGCGGTGGCATGATGCTAGGAAAGAAGTATTAGAAATACAGAGGACCGCTTCTGATAAAGAACCGGAGCAATGGTCTAAGGATGGAGAGTTGGATGATGAAGGTTGTTGGCAAAACAAACAGATGGATAGATGGAAGTTGCCTATAGCTTTGTACAACCTATGGTTCAGATGGCACATGGGCTGGCACATGTTGGAGCTTCAGCAATAGTGAAATTGCTTACGCAAGTTTTGGAGCATCCAGAAATTGCTAGAACAGCTAAGAGAGTAGTACAGTCCTGCATGATTTGTTTGCAATTCAATCCTGGAAAAGGGACACGAACTCCAGCAGGAGGGTTTGGTACACCAACTGCACCTTTTGAAGTTTTGAAGATGGATTATATTCTGCTTGAAATCTGCAATAATCTGAAGTATGTCTTGGTGGTGGTATGTGCCTTCCATAAATGGATTGAGGCGTACCCTACAAAGGACAATACTGCAATTTTTATGGCAAAGGTGCTTTTGAAGGAATTCTTCCCTCGTTATGGTGTTTGAAGACTTTTGTGGAGTGATAACGGACCTCATTTTATCGGGAACGTTATCAAGTATAACCTGAAAGGATTAGGGATCAAACAAAAGTTCCACGTAGTGTTCCACCCGCAATCAGCAGGATTGGTGGAAAGATACAATGCTACTCTGAAGCTGAAATTAACCAAGATACAGGCTTCTACTTCTCTTACTTGGCCAGATGCGTTGCTTCTGGCATTGTAGTCTATTAGATCAGTGCCTCATTCTCGATCAGGTCTCACCCCCTATGAGATTCTGCTTGGTAGGCCCATGAATATTTGATGAGTTCCTAAACCAAGCTCTGAGTATGATGTACCCTGTGTCTTAATGAATGACTATTTGGCACAATTAACTGATAACTTGGTTTCTATTAATCAACAGATTCGAGAAGCACTCCCTGATAGATCTACTGGTGAAGGCCATGATCTCCGACCTGGTGATTTCGTTCTCCTGAAGTCCTTTGAGAGGTCGAGCATTCTGAAACCGAGGTGGTGCGGGCCTGAGCAAGTGTTGCTCGCTACGAGGACAGCGGTTCGAGTCACAAATCAGAAGAACTGGATCCATGGTGTGTACTGCCGGAAAGTGCATTCTGCTTTGGTGGAGCCAGCTGTGTTGACCGATCATCGAGAGGTTCTGACTGCGGAGAAAGGCCGTGCTGTGACACCTGACGAATCTGAGGAGTTCTTTCCAGACCCGACAATTTCTGGAGTAACGAGATATAATTTGAGGCCAAGAAAAGAGCCTGCAGTAGTGTGAAAGTTGTCTGAGCGGTCCCTGGGTTAGTGAAACGGAGAGCCGATGTGGCTAGGGGGGGGGATCAGCCCTGCAGTAGTGACACCCGTCTTGGCCCATGGTGAAGAAATCAACGGCTGCCCAGGGGTAAGAGCTCTGACAACTACTTTAGTTTCAGGAAGAATTGTTTTGTGCTTTCGTCAAAAATGGAAAAGAAGAAGATTCTTTGTGCTGTAGGGCTTATTGTTGTCTTGGTGATTGTGGCAACAATAACATGGTCTGTTGAGGAGACAACTCCTGCTCGTGAGTTGCTTGTGTTACTACACCGATGCCTGAGGAGCATTATTTCTTCACGCTCCCATATCAAGAATTGAAGCATTGAAAATCCTATCTTAATAACACTTTTATTCAGATGCTACATCATACCCACATTGCTACAAATGCCACGGACTGTTGGATTTGTGGGATGATGCCTGCACATCAAAAGAAGGGAGGAACACCGTTTATACCTCTCCCTTTTTCGCATAATGGCTCCTGTCGAGCCTGGTATACCCTGCTTTTTGCAACTAGGAAGCCTACAGTGGGCAGACTTTTTTTCCGGTTGAATAAAGAATGTCATCAAGACAAAGATGGGTATCCCCAAGCGAATGGAACTAAATGGGAGTGGAAGGAATATCAACCGGACAATATTTCAACGCCATATATCTTCACCAACACAAGAGACTCTATTGAAAGTGAACATTTTGTTATCTCTGTCACTCAGGCACAAGCAGACTTATGTGTACAGAGTGTTGGACATATTCCTGTTGGGATTAGTGATTGTCTTACTGTTTTGAATATAGATGGAATAAATAATAGTACTTTTTTAGCTTCTCATTACACGTATTTTGTATGTGGGAATCGTGGATATTACCGACTACCAGCTGGGTTGTCCGGAGTGTGATATGTATCATTTTTGTTGCCTCCTGTGTTTCTGGCACCTCCATTATATCATAGAGATCTTAAACTATTCAGCAATATTACTGTAAATCGTTATCAAAGGACCTTGAATACTTATGATGTAGATCAAACAGACACTAGCCTACAACAGTATATCGACTTTAATTTAGGATTGGTTTTTTTTGTAGATGCTGCATTAAATAGTAGGAAAGTGTGACGATTAACTAGAGTTGTAGCAGCTGTTACAGATCAAGCAGCTGTAGCCCTAGGAAACCTCACTGAAGAATTGCAAATTGCTAGAATTGTTGCTTTACAGAACCGAATAGTTCTGGACTTTAATCTCTGCTTGAGGCTGGAAAGTATTGACTGCTCTATGTATAATATTTGCAATAATCTTTACATGTTGTGTGTGTATCCAGTGTAGTCCGATGATATGTTCTATGTGGATTACTGCTTGCATACCGACCAAATGTTGCAGAAATCAAGATGCAGAATAGTTTAAATAAAGAAGTGGCTGATATGATGATCATTGACATAAGTGATGAGTATTTAGCTTATCTTAGGAAGTCGAATGTCTTCGGCTAATGCTGAAAGGGTCGTCTGTTATAAATCAACGGCGATTAGGTTACGCATTAGCAGAAGACATGTTGTATTTGGCCATTGTCGTAATAATTGAACTGACTCCATTTTGTATTTGTGGCGGCCATTTTGTATGCCATACATTGCCATGTGCTCGCCACGAGTTTTGTCCTACCTCCTTGTTAACTGCACTTGGAATCTGCCCAGCAACAGGCTATATTTAGCATCCTTTGTGCATTAGGGCATGCCCAGTAGAGTCCACATCTGTTAGTGATTAGTATCAGATAGGAATGTGCTTATGGGGGTCTCAAGAACCGTTAACTCCACCCATGTATCGATTGTGTTCTGAAATGTCCTTATATGGTCATAAATCATGCTCTATGTTTGTACTGCCTTCTTTTGAGCCCCCTCATTGTGTATAAAAGGGGCCATGTGCTTTCGTTTGGTGTGCTACTCTATGCAATACGGAAGGGTGTTGTGTGGACTGTAGTACCACCTTTAAAGTTTTAATAAACTATGCTTTTGTATTTTCCAGTTTCTGTGCCAACTTCTTGCTATGGTCTGAGGACTCTCTGCAGAAAAGGGCGAACCCCTTGCACTGGTAGGCCTTGCTGAGACTTGCTTACTTCAAAATGAGTGCACAGTATGCCAGGGGCACTCACCTAAACCCATACAGAAGGTCATAACCTCATATATCTGAGCATTATAGGCACTATACATAGAAATCATGGATATGATCGTCAGATGTGCCACTTACAGCTATATAATAGTGGCAGACTGCCCCTTCTCTAGGTGGATAGAATTGGGCCTCTGCACACACTGAGGCACTAAAGCTGCAGCTGCCTTTCTGGTTCCAGAAGTCATACCCAGGTGGGGTGTACCAGAGGTCATCCAATCAGACAATGGACAACATTTCGTAAACCTTTCTCTAAAGAGGTTACTCAAAGGAGGGTGGTGTGCAACTCCGTGGACCTACACTACACCATCCTATTGCCCAGCGACCGAGTCCTGATCTGCAATTTCATCACCAGTAGAGAGACAGCAAGTTTGAAGGGCCCTTCAAAGTAATCTTTTCAACTCCGGCAGCTGTCAACGTCGAAGGGAAATGTTCATAGTGCCATTTGTCAGATATTTGTTTGGACCCATCCCTACCACCACCACTAATGGAGTCACTGTCACAGACTTTGCTAATATGAACTATGAACACTTTGAGGACATAAGCACCCGTAGAGCTTCCCCTGGACTTTGCAAACACGTTGTGGATAGGAGCACCCATAGGGCTATCCCAGACTTTACATTGACTCTTTCATACCCCAACTAAAAATATGCATCTGTGTATTGTCTTTTCCCCTATGTACTTTGATGTTTTTTCAGCTATGTGTCACCATTCAAGAACAGGTCAAATGTCAGCTAAGGTCACCAGGTAAAGTGATACAGCATGAGTCCTGAGATCTAACCCTTTTAACATACAACTCTACCACACACATTGACGGCATCCCACATGCATTACATAGTGCACTATTACACCACACCTGGTATCAGCACATGACCTCGGTGGGGAGCAAAGCTTCTACCAAGTCATGCTATATTTGCTCATTGATACCCCATGCAGCAGGTGCAGATAGATTATACCTGTCAGAGGAGGTACCACCCAACAAAACCTTGTGTCTCATACACTTATATGGAGGAGGTGTGGTGCAGCGGCCAGGGTTCCCACTCCGGACCACCGGGTTCACGGCTCGATCCCCGTCAGTGGCGTCAGGTTATCCCAGCATCATGTGACTCTGGGAAAAAGTTCGCTTAATCTTCCGGATGGCCCCCAGCCAGGACACCTTTCCGGAGGTAAATGTGAACTTTACCAATGCTGGTATAATTTTATTTTGTTATACCTATGCCGAACAAAAGTCAAATTGCAGCCCAACACTATAGCACCACAGAAAGTCACAGTCAACCTAACCAAGTACGGTACCGTACCTGGAGTCGTTTACTTTGTGACAGAGCAGTGTGACATCTAGTCCAAGTTAGGCAAACTCAAGAAAAAGGGGCAAACACCGTATTGGAACACAGGGCCTAAAACCAGCCCACACACACAGGGGGCCTCATTTATGAGGCCTTGCGTCAGTTTTGCGCTTCCGATGCAGCACTTTTTGTGACGCAATAGTGGCGTAAAACATGCCTCCTGTTGCGCACTATTTAAAAAGTGACACATCTAAGCAGAAAAATCACTTTGTAAACCCCTGCACTACATTATACCTGCGTCAGGTATAATGTATGCAGGGCGGGGTGTTCCCCCGCAAAAAGCCTCGTAGAAGTGACGGAGTGAAATCTATGAGATTTCACTGCATCACTTCTAGGACGCCGTTTCATCAAAATCTTGCGCCTGCCTCACAGCAGGCGTAAGACTGACGCAGGCCCTTTCACATGGGGCTTGTCCATGTGAAAGGACGCATTGCTGGAGTTTCGTCACTTTTGTGACACACTCCAGCAATGCGTCACTTTTGCACTTACAGATACATCAGAAATACTGACGTAACTGTAACTCCTTGCAACATGATGCGTCATACATTAAATATGACACATAAGGTATGTCGCATGGATTGCGCACTGAAAAGTGACGCATCTATGCTTTCACACAGCGATGCGTCATTTCTCATAAAAGAGGCCCAGGGTTTCTAGGAGCTGACCAAGCCCTCAGCTTAGTGCAATATTATGTCAGCACAAGTACCAACATGTGGACAAAGGCTAGTCCTTAGTGTAACTGGAGCCTTATTTATGAACAGCACGTCAAACCCCAATGTTCAGTTTAGCTGCAGAGCCATTAATTTGTGGAACAAAAGTGACAACAGGTCCCGTAGTGGTGGGTTGAATGGCACTTTACTGACGCAATGGCAAGGCACAGGAAACTCAGAGGCAGGAGCGTACACATAAATAGAGGGTAAGGAGAAACCCATAGTCATCAGCAAGCTACCAGTGTATTCCTTGTGTATTGGGGGAAGGGGACGATACTCATCTGGGTGAATAGCAACTGCAAGAGTATAATAATGATATGCAGTGGGGTGCCTACACCTTGATGTACTAATACTACTGGCAATGTGGCCAGCATCCTACACCCAGCTTGTTTCAGACTGGAGTGGAGCTACTCACTCATCATCCTCTACATGACCACATTGGTCATACCCGGAAATAATTTTTCTGCACTGCATCACCACCCCATGAACAAAGGTACCATGCTTTTACACCAAGTACGCAAAAGAAGGTCCCGGTGCCCAAATAGTCAAGTCAAGTCATAAAATTTGTATAGCGCACTACATACCCAGAGGGTTTCAAGGCGCTTAGGAAGGGGAGGAGGATTATTTGTCAAATATCCACGTTTTAAGCTGCTTTCTGAACGCTAGGTGATTCTGGGTGAGGCGAAGGTGAGCGGGGAGTGAGTTCCATGTTTTGGCAGCCAGGTAAGAAAAGGATCTGCCTCCCATGGTGGTCTTGTTGATGCGAGGTACAGTGGCGAAGGCTTGGCTGGAAGAGCGAAGTTGGCGGGAGGGGGTGTAGAAGGACAGTCGAGAGTTGAGGCAATCTGGACCGATGTTGTAGAGTGATTTGTGTGCGTGGGTAAGCAGTCGGAAAGTGATCCTCTTATTGATGGGTAACCAGTGGAGGTCTTTAAGGTGACCAGAGATGTGTTCGTTGCGTGGGATGTCTAATATGAGCCTGGCTGAGGCGTTTTGGATTCGTTGTAGTTTCTTCTGGAGTTTAGCGGTGGTACCTGCGTAGAGGGTGTTTCCGTAGTCCAGTCGGCTTGTGACTAGAGCGTGGGTGACTGTTTTCCTTGTTTCGGAGGGGATCCAGCGAAATGTTTTTCTGAGCATGCGAAGGATGTTAAAGCAGGAAGAGGATACGGCGCTGACTTGTCTGTTCATTGAGAGTGAAGAATCCAGGATGACGCCAAGGTTCCGTGCGTGGTCTGTCGGGATGGGTGCTTTTCCGAGGGGTTCCGGCCACCAGGAGTCGTCCCATGCAGAGGGGGATGTACCTAAGATGAGGACTTCTGTTTTGTCTGAGTTCAGTTTCAGACGGCTTTGTTTCATCCATTCGGCGACTTCTTTCATTCCTTCGTGTAGGTTAGTTTTGGCGGTGCTGGGGTCCTTGGTGAGAGAAAGGATCAGCTGGGTGTCGTCCGCGTAAGAGATGATGTTGAGGTTGTGTTGGCGGGCGATGGCCGCGAGGGGGGTCATGTATACGTTGAAGAGGGTGGGACTGAGTGAAGATCCTTGAGGTACGCCGCAGATGATTTCAGAGGCCTCGGACTTGAATGGTGGGAGGCGGACTCTCTGTGTTCTTCCGGTGAGGAACGAGGTGATCCATTCCAGTGCTTTTCCTTGGATTCCGATGTTTCTGAGGCGTTGTAAAAGGGTGCTGTGGCAGACTGTGTCGAAGGCTGCAGAGAGGTCGAGGAGGATGAGGGCGACTGTGTCTCCATTGTCCAGTAGAGTTCGAATGTCGTCTGTTGCTGCGATGAGTGCGGTCTCAGTGCTGTGTTTGGCTCGGAAGCCAGATTGTGAGGGGTCGAGTGATTTGTTGGCTTCGAGGAAGGCGGCGAGCTGGTTGTTGACGGCTTTCTCGATGACTTTGGCCGGAAATGGAAGAAGCGAGATGGGGCGGTAGTTTTTGAGTTCGGTGGGGTCTGCTGTTGGTTTTTTCAGAAGGGCGGTGAGTTCAGCGTGTTTCCAGTCTTCTGGGAAGGTAGCGGAGTTGAAGGAGCAGTTGATGACGTCTCGGAGGTGCGGAGCTATGACGGAGTCTGCTTTGTTGAAGATGTGGTGAGGGCAAGGGTCTGTGGGGGATCCAGAGTGGATGGAATTCATCAGGCGGATGGTGTCCTCAGTGGAGATTGGGTTCCAGGCGTTAAGGGTGTTTACGGGAGGAAGATGGTCAGCAGCTGGTAGGGTTGGTTGGCTTCCGGGTTGGTTGTCAAAGCTGTTGTGGATGTCAGCAATCTTGTTGTGGAAAAAAGAGGCTAGGGAGTCGCAGAGGGTTTGAGAGGGGGTGATGTCGTTGGAGTTGGCCGAGGGGTTGGAAAATTCCTTGACGATGTTGAAAAGTTCCTTGCTGTTGCGGGCGTTGTTGTCAAGTCGATCCTTGAATGCTGTTTTCTTGGCTTTTCGGATCAGTTGGTGGTGAGTACGGGTGGCGCTTTTGAAGGCGTCCTTGTTGCTGGTGGATGGGTCTTTTTTCCAGGCCTTTTCAAGGGCGCGGCACAGTTTCTTGGACTTCTTGAGATCATCGTTGAACCATGAGGCCTTCTTGTTTGCTGAACCTTCATCTCCATGAACGACTTGGGCTATGGCACAATGTAAATTGCCATTCAAGCACTGCACAACCTACAGAAAGACATGATTAAAGAAGGGGTTGTCCCAAACTTAGAATGGTTCACAGTTTTGTTTGCCTAGGTACTATGCTGGATTGCAGGCCAATGCAAGGTCTTGTTACCACTGGTTGTATTCTTGCTCTTGCTGTGCTACACCCTACAACTAAAATGTGCCTGTGTGAAGAAGGCTACCCTGAAAATAGGGGGGATACACCTGGTTAGGACACCTAATGCCAAGGGAAACACGCACAGCACAAGCCAGACACAGGAAATCCCCATGCACAAGACACGAACATAAACAGCCAGGGTTGTAGTTGATCACTCCACAAGAGGGGAAATGTTAGCATCGGATCAGGTTCCGCTCTTAGGAGTCCAGCACACCACAGTGCACTGTTGCCTGCGCTACCCAAATTCTGCATAAAACACTTGTTACTTCGGAGCAAGACAACTGACTCATTGTCAGTGAAATTGCTCTCCCACCCTCGCAGCTCCACCATTAAGTGAGGTGCCCCTGCCCCTGCACTCTTGAGTGTTAGTGATCGAGGTCCTCCTCCACCCGCAGGTTTCCCTGCACCTCATCCCTGGCGGTCCAGCGAACCTCTATCACCTTTCTCTCACTCTGCTCCTTCATTCGTTTTTCTACCCTTTTTATCTTTCACCTTTCTGCATCTCTGCTCTTTTGTGCCTTACTTCTACCCATTTTCCCTTTCTCTCCCTCTGCTCCTTCACTCGTTTTCACTCGTTTTTCTACCCTTTCTATCTTTCACCTTTGTGCACCTCTGCTCTTTTGTGCCTTATTTCTGCCCATTTTCCCTTTCTCTCCCTCTGCTCCTTCACTCGTTTTCACTCGTTTTTCTACCCTTTCCATCTTTCACCTTTCTGCCCTTTTCTGCATCTCTGCTCTTTTGCGCCTTATTTCTGCTTATTTTCCCTTTTTTCTTCATCCCTTCTTTCCTCCTTTTACCATTCCCCGCCGCTGCTGCCCCCGCGGCCCCTCCCCCCCAGCGCGACCGGCCCAATCCAGATCCTCTCCCCGCTCCCGCCTCCCAGCTGTCCAGCCCTCCCCGATCCCTACTTAATGGCGGCCACTGCGAGGACAGGCGAGCAAGACCACTGACTCATTTGTTGTAATTTGACAATGGCCGGGTTAGCGCTTAGCTTTGCTACACGTTATTTCCCTTAACTTGGCCTTATTGGAAAACGCCATTTTGTATGCTACGGCGGCCATTTTAGGGAATGAGCGGCCTCGTGGTCAGCACGCCCTTTAGTCCTTTGTCCGTGCCGCTGACCACTCGAGTTTACCCAGCAACAGGCTATTTTTAGTAACGGTCAAGCCTGTACATGCGCAGGCCCAACTGACCAGTCGCCCCTCAGGAATGTTCCGCCAAACTGACCAGTGGAGTTGTAACCCCTCCCATGAGTTGGCTGTGCTCCAAAAATGACCATATATGTACATAAAGCTCTGTAAACTTGTACCGCCTATCTTTTATTACCTTTAAAAATGTATAAAAGAAGGATTCGCACCAACGTTCGGTGTGATACTTCTTGCATTGCCGAAGGGTGCTGTAGGAATGTACCACCACCCCATGGGGTCTTAATAAACTTGGATTTTGTACTTTTCAGTTTCCGTGCCAACAGTTCTTTGGTGTAAGTGGGTATTTCTACGGAGCATGTAGGCCTTGGGAACCCAATACCACAAATTGGCGACCACGAAGGGACTCATCGGCGACTCGGATGCCCGAAGGAGAGGTTGTGACGAAGGATTGGAAACTCGCCATGGACGCGTACGCTGCCACTGAGTGACCCGAGTCTTGGCACCCACGGTGTTTTCTTCCTTTCCTTCTGATCTGACCTTCCAGGTGGCGCCGGTCTCCGACTGAGATCTTGATAGTCTGCGTTGCTGGATAGTGCCGCTTGGCTGATTCGATTAAAGACCTTGGCAGTTGGAATCTGGACTTTTGAGATTTGGGTAATATTTGTGATCGGTAAGGTAGTCTACGGACGCTTACTGAAGTTCTATGATTGTGACTATGATTTGAGTTAGCTAACATTTTGATTTTGTGAACTTTGAATCCATATGTGTAGTGCACTTCACATAGGCAGGCATGTAGAGATGTTTCTCTAATTTCGTTTGTATTCTGAGCGGCACATTTGTGTGAAGTACTGTAAGTGCCATTTTTATGGTATCACGCTTTTGTGGTACTTTTTGAACATGCATGTGCGGGGAATGAGATTTTGATATCAATTTATAATTATGATAAATTTAATAAAGAATCCCATTCTTCTGTTTTGGACCGCTCGTATCTGTCATTGAGGAAAGGACCACCCCCGCATTGGTTAGACAAACCCCATTAACTGACGCCACTCTGAAGAACCACTTACAACTGATAAAGTTTTAAGAGTTTATATAAAAATTAATTTGGATGCGATACAATCCACTCAGGATAAAATCTCAAAGTATACAAAATACAAAATCAGTTTCAATATCAGCCTCTTAAGCTTCGGTGTGAAGTGGTTCCTTCTGCGTCATCTGCAGTAAGATAAAAACATCATCAAGTTAATCTGTCCCTACTCTATGCTACGTGTCAACCCTACTTCGCAAGTTTCTTCCCTAAAAAGGTGTCAGCAGTTTGACTTCCAAAGAAGTTCAAACTCTCTTTAGCCTCTAAAGGAAATCTTAAGTTTCAGAAGCAGTACCCTATCTGCCTACCCATCCGCTCTCTAAGGGTCCTCGGCCTACTGCTCCCTTGCGCTCTGATGTCTTAGCGCATCTGCTCAAGGCATCTACCCTTCGCCCTCGCCTTAGCCTAATGCTAATTGCTCTGCTCTTCCCTGATTGCTCTCTCCTCCCCGGGGTGCTGTCCCTAAAATACACAATCACCGTGTAGGTGGAACGCCCCTTGACGCCCACCACGGACTTCCCCCGATGATGTCAACTTCCTGCTTCTTCCATTGGTCCATTCCTTGCGTCGTTCGTTAAGTTGACCCTTCTCCTTTCGATGTCACCTTCATCATCTCATCGTCGACTTTTATTGACTCTTTCAGATCGCATATCATAGAAACTTAGACAAGGCCTTAACTTATCTGTACACTTTTTAACCTTCTAGATCATGTGAATGGTCTTGTCAAAAAATAGTCCACCTCAACAAGTGCCTCTCCTCACGTTCGAGCAATAAGTTCCGTCCGGCATTGTCACCTTAAATCTAACAAGTGCTAGACTTCTCGGCTCTCACGTCCACATCAAGCTATTTACGACTTTTACAAGCCCTCTAAATTACATTCATGTGACTATGCTCCTTCGAACTCTTGGTCAGTCAGGTTACAAACACAAATGACCTAAACTCTTCCAGCATTCCTACAGAAACCCTCTATACAGTATAACCTTTGGCATACATTTATATATTCGTACTTTTAGGAAAAGCCCTAGTCATACTTAAATACATTCTACATCAAATATGTAATACGTAGAATACAACTACATAGAATATAACTTATGCATTTTCCTTGGTTACATTGTCATGTACGTTTATGCTTTTCCACATTACATTTCTCGCCGCTTCTCCATTTAAAGTTACACACGTACACGAATTCTACTGTGCACGTTCTACATTTCATAAGCATCTCTACATTTACCCATCATGTATACAGGCCTTCTAAATCTAATGCATTTTAACATGTGAATACATTTACATTTCCTATGACATGTTATCACATTCGTTGGCTTTTATGTTATAATTGTCAACTTTACATTACGATATACGTTTCATTCCTACGTTTATAACATATACGTCTAAATATGGTTACGATGTACTTCGCATTCAAATTGCGCTCTCTCAGTTCCCCCCTTTGATGACTTTTAGGAGTCATCACTAAAAGCAATTTGAATACATCATTTATACCGAACTAGTTACATCAGTTCCTCTTTTTATTGATTCAAGTGTTCTCAGACTTTTATACTGTTGATCTTGTAGAACAGCTAGTCTCCTCTCTTGGTCTCTCATCGATCTTTGTAACTGGTTCGACCTATACCATTTATACAGTTTTACTAATCCTAATAATGTAATTATGCAAATTAATACTATTAATACAGGCTTTAAAATATACCAAACTATACTTTTGCCTAGATTAGCAAACCAACTTCCAACCTTTCCCACTCCATTTCCTACTTTTTCCCAAACATTTACTTTTGATAAATCTTCAATTTCTTGATGAATCTGTGTAATGTTCTGTATGACTTTCTCAAGTGGTTTTGAATTATCAGGAATATATGTACAACATTCCTGAACTTTCAAAGCTTTACAAACTCCGCCTTCCTTTGCTAATATCACATCTAAAGCAAGTCTGTTCTGTAAAACCATTGCTCTAATCGACTGCATCTCACCTTCTAATAACATTAATGATCTTGCAGTACTAGCAGACAATCTATCCACGACCGTCGCTAACCTTCTAATCTTAACATCGTTAAGAATCAAACCTAACAATGGAAACATCGCTCCAAATACATCTCCTACTACTTCTGCATCTCCTACTTCCCTTTTCGTCCTCCTCGAAGCCTTTCCTTCTATAATTGCTAAATCCTTTGCATGATATATTTTGGGGAAGACAATTGCCAAGTAACACGAACCATACCAATTGTCAGGCAGTTTTACATAGGCATTTCTCCCACATACAAAATATACATTAGGAATAGCTTGCATTCCTTTCATAAAATCTTTCGTGTAGTACTCTAGTTTAAAAGAGTGCTCACAACTAACCTCACCTACAAATTCACTCTCGTAATACGTTTTGCTTCGAGCTAAACATAACTTTCCTTTCTGCGTTCTATCCAATGCTATTGGACCATTGCTACCTTTCTTTTTATGTGCCTTCTCTTCTTCTGTCCAGTCTATTTTCCATTGTCCTGACATTTTTAGAATCTTCTGCCGTCTGCATCGATCATCTACTTGTGCTATAAATCTTTTCTCCACTTCTGATACTTTGCAAGTCAGATTATTTCTACGTGCATATGATGTATCTAATGTGTCCCAAGGAAGAAAGAATTTGGCTAATCTATCCTCCTTTTTGTAGTAGTCCCACTTATTCATTTGTTTATAATTCGGAACTTCAGGCAGTACCGAATCATAATTTGAAAAGTAGTACTCAAATCCTTCTCTACCATAAAATATACTAAGCAGTAAACTACATGTTATCCCATAAGTCAATGGGAGATGGTGATATCTAATGCCTTCGTCTACAGAAGCCGGCAATTGCATACAAACGTAGCAATCTTTGGCCTCCATGGCATCGATATATTCGTACAATAATTTGGCATATGCATTTGACCTAAAGTTTCCCTGTGACTCGTCTATATGTAATCTACGAGCTTCATCTGCAAGTAACGCCTTTTCACGTATAACGGTGCTCTCCTCCTTCTTTCCCACAAGAGCAGGCTTCAAGGTCGTTACAATTTTTACATTCGCTATTTCCTTATCATGCTCATGTCCTGTCAGGTAAGATATCGTTACTACTAAAATTATAAGGAATATCACTATTGCTATAAGTGTACCTACTATACATCTAGCTTTTCTGTTTGGGTTGCCGTTCTCCATGTTATCAAAACAGCGTACCTCGTTCTCTAGCGAAAATTCTCTTTCCAATCTTTGGTTGCTTGTTTGCTTTCACAGTCTTTAAAGTGCTTTTTATCTACAGGTATCTTTTTCACCACAATGTCTTTTCTCTTCTTAGCAGCAGACAACCCTAGCCCTTCTCCGTCCTCTAAATGTAATCCCTAATTTTATTCTTCTTTCCACTCGGTGCTAGGTTATCTTCTTCTTTATAACATACGTACAAAAGTCTTTTATGCATCAACAATTATTTTCGGACCTGCAGCTTTCACAACAATTATTAATAGTTCAAAGCGAATAACTTTTTCTTCTTCTTCTGTCATTTGTTGACCAGCTGTTGGAAACTGTAATCTTTTTAGCACTAGATCTTGAATTTTACTCAAACGTGGGGGTATGGGAAGTGTGAAAGTCAGTAACCCCTCAGTCTCGAGTCCAGGTGCCAACATCCATATCTCCACTGCCACAAATGGATCGAGATCGATTACTTTCACGCTCTTCACTCTCCCAGATTTCTGTCCCCAATACATCTGCTAGATAAGTCCACTCTGGGGTGGCGTACCTTCTGCAGGGCACACGTACCCTTCTTGATCTTCATGGACTCTCAGTTCCTGAATCTGTCGTTTCTTCCTCGTGATCCGATTCTTCAGCGATAGGAGCAAGGGTTCTTTCGTTCTTTCCTTCCGAACTTGGCCTTTTCCTTCTCTCCGGCCAAATGGCTTCGTTGCTTTCCGTCTTTCCGCTCCTTGTTCCAGGACCCGTCTCTTGGTCACTCTCAGTTTGCTCGATATCTGTGTCGGACTCCCAATTACTTTCTTCTCCTGAGGCAACTTCGGTCCCACTCGTGTCCTGACCTTCGTCGTCCTGTTCCAACACAGTTTCAGCTTCTTCGATCACCTCCACAGCTTGGCTTTCCCCCTCTATGGCTTCTCCGCTTCCCACCGGATTCTCATCCGAGAGAGGAGCTGTGTCTTCTGGAGGTGTTGGCACTCTTCGGGTGTGTGAGGCATGTATCCAGTTCGGCAGACCTCCACACTTCACTGCGGTATTCGTTACAAGTATGACTTGAAACGGTCCTCGCCAACGCACGTCTAAGCAATTCTTCCTGACATGCTTCTTCACCAGGACCCAGTCTCCTGGACTCAGGTCATGGCACAAGTCTTGTACTGACGGAACCTCTGCAGCCTGGACCTGGAGGGACACAGAATTAACGGCATCAGATAGTCCCTTGCAGTAGTCCAAGATCAAATCGTCTGTGATGTTCACTAGCGCTGCAGTCGGAACCGATGGCAATCTCATGGCTCTCCCCATTAGCACTTCATGTGGAGAGAGGCCTGTTCTTCTATCAGGTGTGCTACGTATGCTCATAAGAACTACTGGAAGTGCGTCTGGCCAACCCAGGGACGTCGATGAACAAACTTTAGCCAGTCTGGACTTGATAGTACTGTTAATTTGCTCTACGATCCCTGAGGCTTCTGGTCGATAGCTGCAGTGTAACTTCTGATCAATATTCAAAGCTGAACACAGCATCTTCACCACTTCGCTATTAAAATGAGTTCCTCTGTCCGATTCCAAAGAGGATGGCACCCCAAACCTCGGTATCAACTCTCTAAGCAACAATTTTGTAACTGTAAGTGTATCGCACCTACGTGTAGGGTAAGCCTCAACCCATCTAGAAAATATGCAGACAATCACTAAAACGTATCTGAGTCTGTTACATGGAGGCATTTCTATAAAATCAAGCTGCATTCTATTGAAAGGCCCCCCAGACCTCCCAATGTGACTCAATGTAACTGGTGTTCTTTTTCCCACGTTTAGTTGCTGACAAATCGCACATCGCTGACATACTGCTTCTGCCGCTACTCTAAACTTAGGATTAAACCACGTTTGTCTGAATACTCTCACCATGGCATCTCTTCCTATGTGTGCTGATCCATGCAATTTCCTTGCCATTGGACTAACAAGTTCATTTGGTAAAACTGCTCTCCCATCGGCAGAGACCCAAAAATTCATTTCACTTTTCCCGCAACCTGCTGTTTCCCAGCTCCTCTTCTCCTCATCTGGTGCATTTTCCTGTACTGCTCTCAATTCATCCCATGTATCTACAGTATCTAGTAACATAGTCAATTCAGTTCTTTCCTGGATTCCCCCCACTTTCACATCCGTGTGAGAATATCCCTGCTCTGCGCAGTAACGCGCTACTTCGTCTGCGTATCTGTTTCCTAGCGATACAAAATCAACATTTTTGGTATGCGCTACACATTTGACCACGGCTATGGCCATAGGTTTTTGCAAAGCCTCTAACAGAAGTTTCACGAATTCTCCATTCCTAATCGGAGAACCCGAGGAGGTCATGTAACCTCTTTGAGACCATAACTGCCCGTAATCATGAACTACGCCGAAACCATACTGGCTATCGGTGTATATAGTGACTCGAAGTCTGTCGCCTGCTAGGCAAGCACGAGTCAAAGCCACAATTTCAGCTACCTGTGCGGAGTGGACTCCTTCCAGGCAAGCGGCTTCTATAACTCTGGTAATCGTGCATACTGCATAAGCTGCTCTCAGCTGACCGACATCGTTTCTTACGCATGAACCATCAACGAAGAAAATTTCGTCTGGGTCTGTCAATGGCTCATCTACGATATCAGGTCGTGGTTTGGTACATAGTTCAGTCACATCGAGGCAGTCATGCTCTGTACAATTTTCATCGTCCACTTCGTTCGGAAGTGGCATCAAAGTTGCAGGATTCAAGACAGAGCATCTCTTTAGGGTCACATTCTCGGCAGCCAGTATGACCTGCTCGTAGCGTGTGAGCCTGCTATTCGTCAGATGCTGAGTCTTTGTCCTGGTCATTAACAGTTCTACAGAATGTGGTACATACACTTCTAACTGATGACCCATAACTACGCTTTCAGATCGTTCAATGCTGACACCCGTTGCAGCTACGGATTTGAGACATCCGGGCAACGCTGCGGCTACTGGATCTAATGTAGCCGAAAAATACGCCACTGGCCTGCGCGCATCTCCGTGGACCTGTGCTAATACCGCTAAAGCGCATCCCTCTCTCTCACAGCAGTAAAGCAAAAAAGGATTAGTGTAATCTGGCATTCCTAAAGCTGGGGCACGACATAAGTCCTCCCTCAGCTGCAAAAACGCCATCAAACAATCTTTGTCCCATGGTACCGGATCACTTACTCCTTTGTGCGTCAGTTGTAATAACGGTTTAGCCTTCAGTGAAAAGTTTGCTATCCACTGTCGACAATAACCGACCATGCCTAGAAACATCCTGACTTCTCTTTGTGTCGTAGGCGCGTTCATTTTCATAATCGCCTCTATTCTGTCTGGAGACACCTTCCGCTTTCCCTTTTCGATCCTATGGCCCAAGTATTGCACCTCAGTCTTACAATATTGCAATTTACCTGGAGACACCTTGTGTCCGTTCTCGGCCAAGTGATTTAACAAGGTGATGGTGTCTTCTCTGCAAGCTTCCTCAGTTTCTGACGCAACCAGGAGGTCGTCTATGTACTGGACCAGAACTGAATTCTTGGGCAGTACTAGACTCTCAAGATTTCGTTTCAATAACTGGTTAAAGATCGACGGGCTTTCTGTATACCCCTGAGGGATACGACACCATGTTAAGACGCGATCTTCCAGTTTGAAAGCGAAAAGATATTGGCTCTCTTCAACCAACGGTATCGAAAAGAAAGCCTGGCACAAATCTATCACGGTAAACCATTCAGCTTGGAACGGTATCTGAAATAATATCACTGATGGATTCGGTACCACTGGACAACATGAGACAACAATGTTATTAATCTTTCGAAGATCTTGCACTATCCTGTATTTTCCACTAGGTTTCTGCAAACCCATGATCGGGGAGTTACATGGACTACCCACGATCTCCTTCAGTATTCCCTGCTTAATCATGGATTCGATCACAGGCTTGATCCCTGCAATCGTCTCTGGCGTTAGCTTATACTGTGGTGTTCTTGGATACTCAGCATGGGGTCTTACCAAGATTTTTACCGGTTCTACTCCTTTAATCAATCCTATTTCTTCCCCAGTAAAATCCCATACCTCAGCTGAGACTTTCTCCCTCAAGTCCTGCGGAAGCTCCTCCACTGTTAAGGTAGGATATAGTTCCACACACTCCCTTGAGTTTACAACTTTAAAATCAGCGTCCTCATCATTGGTCTGTACTTCTACTCCTTCTGGTGTGCAATGTATCGTGCAATTCAGTTTGCACAGCAAATCTCTCCCTAGTAAGCACACAGGACTAGAATCGCAGATCACGAACTGATGTTCGTCACTGTAATTCCCTATTCTTACTGACACTGGTTCGGTCAAGGGATTTGTCATCCTTTTGTTCGCGACTCCTACCACCTGTACCGTTTCTCCTGATATTGGCAGACCCGGGACTACCGCAGATCTTAACGTGGATCGAGTGGCCCCTGTATCCACCAAAAAGGTTGTAGGACATCCCGCTATTTCCGCTTCTACGTATGGTCCTCTCTGATCTACTTCCAAAGCTGCTCCTAGAGTACAATCTTCTTCCCTACTCGCCCGCTGCCCTGTAAGAGGATCAACGTAGTAGCATTCCTCTCCTCCTACAAACAATGGCATCTGTCTGTAGGTTTTCCCTCCGTTTGAGATGCGAGGTGGTTGAGGAAACGGGGCTCGAGGAGTCTGAGTCCCCCCTTTGACAAACTTGCCCTTCGGGACTGTGGCTCCCTTAACCACGTTGTTCTGAACCTCTTCCTCCTCCCGCTCTAATTCTCCTGACTCAACATTGTAAGGACACTCGCGTCTCCAATGTCCCACTTCGTTACACTGATGACATCTCGTCGTCTTTTTCAGTGTCGCGATATCCATTCTCGGTCTTGGTCTTTCTTCCTCATCTCTGCTCTGATTATTCTGTTTCTTTGCCGGCGTTCCTGTTCCCTGCTGCCGCTGTTTATCCTTCCCAGCAGCTTGCATTTGCACTAGCATTAACTTTTCTTTAAGCTTCTTTGCCTTAGAGTCTATCTCGTCACTACAATACCTTGCGTATCTCAGAATCTCGTCTAAAGGTTTGTTTTGCCAACAGATCAGATGCTGCTGGATCATTAGGCATATTTCTGGTCTCAGTCCGAGGACAAACTTTGAAACAAACTGTCCAATGTCCTTGGGATCCATTACGTCTAATCCGCTATACTGCTTGAATGCTTTCAGTAATCTCTCATAAAACTCATGAACTGTTTCTTTCGGCTCCTGAGTAGTTCGGTCTATCTTTACCCAGTCTATGTCTTGCACCGGCACTTTCTCTTTTAGCCATGTTATTACCCTCTCATATTTTTCCATGACTCTTAGTGATGGACCATTCGTCCGAGCGTCTCTCGTTGGCTCACAAGTAGGCCATTCAACGCTAAGCTTGCATGCCGTCCACAAATCTCCGGGTACTACGATATCGAACAGTGTGTTCAAATCGATCCACAGTACCTTCGAGATCTTCACGAATCTTTCTACCTGCTTATACCACTCAACAGGATTATCCCTAAGCTTTGGGAAGGAATTGGTGAATGCCGCCAAATCCCCCCTACTCCAGGGCACATGAACGTAGCTTCCATTCGCGATTTCTCGCAAAGGGAAGGCTTCCATTCGCATCAAGTCTGTGTCCTGGGAGTTTCCAAGCACACTCCGTCTAACGGAGCCCTTCTTGGACCATCTTTCCTCCCATCTATCCAGATCTCTCCATATCCTGATACTTATGATCAATTCCCTTATGTGTACCTTCAGCGCGATCGTTCTACGGTCATCCAAATCCTGATCCGTGCATGTTAGCCTATGGTTGCTCTGTAAAGCCTTAGTTCGTGACAGGTCTACCATGTACCTGTTTGCCAAATTAGATAAGTTCTCATGAGCTGACCTCGCTCTTCGAGTAATATCTTTGGATAGGAACAGTATCTCATCTGGTGTATATGAGGCTAATCTCTCTAATGGCACTGTACCATCAATCAATTCATCCAGATCTGCCTTCAAACTCATTACGTCAAGTCGTTTTGCTTTTATTTCCGCTTTCAGCATCTCAGTTCTGTGTTCTTCTCTCATATCTCTCTCACCTCCACTATGCGCCCTACGCCTGAGCACAGGTGAGTTATGAGGAGCTCTGCTTCCTTCTCTTCGTTCCCACCCCTCGAGATCCCAAGCCTTTCCGTCTTCACGTGGGGTATGGTGGAATAATGCTCCATCCTCCAACCCTACATTCCGTCTTCTAGGCTCGGTTTCTCCAGCTATGAGATAGGATCCACCGTTCTGTTCTAACCCACTATAACTTGCTTGCTGTCTGGTGTCACTTAGTAAAATGAAAGGCCCTCGCCGGTCTTCCGTGTTCCCGTGATCTCTTCCGTGATCACCGGATGGATGGCGAGACGTTTCGCGACTCCCTATGTTTTCATGACTCCGACCACTATCTCCGGATGTATGTCGAGACGCTTCGCGACTCTCCATGTTTCCGTGACTCCAATGTCTCACATTCTCACCTGGGGCGTGGTGTGTGCACCTGAAGGTATTCCGGTACTCCTGTGTCCTATGTTCCCCTTCACTGAAGGTGACGCGAGGCACTTCGCCACACCCTGCACTTCTGTCTTCGCACATTAGCCTATTGCTGTTATCAGTAGGACAAATGTCTCTTCTGCTTTCTTGACTTCCTCTCTCCCACTCGGGGCTGCTTTCGCCAGCTCCACAATGAGAGAGAATCTTGTTATCCTGCTCTCTCCACTCGGATCCCGTTTCTAAACTTCTATTCCGCGCTTCTTCGGCAGCGTCCCATTCTCTCAGGTATTCCCTTAATTCCTTATGGGTTTTCGGTTTAGGACCCCTCAAATCCATTGACCCTCTTCGACCTCGCTGTTCTATTCTGGGACCCGTTGCAGAATCTAATGGGGTACTCCGACTGATTGGTGCTCGTATTTGCCTGTGGGTATTCATTGTGGCATTCCTATTCTCTGCTCCTTCACTGTCCCATCGTGCCTGTTCATCCTGCTGGACCCCTTCCGGGTTGTAGATTGACACAATAGGGCCTATGGTGACCGGGACCTGCAAAGCGTCCGGCATTTGGTACGACCTAGCGCATTGCGTCTCCGGCACCTTCTGGACCACAACTCTTCCCACTACTCTCTGTTCAGAACTAGTTTGGGGTATTTCCTCAGTCTTATTAGCGTCCCACTCGGTTACTGGGATCGACTTATACTCCCCCCACCTAGTTCCGTCTGTTTGCGGTAATATGGGACTCGCAAGTTCCCCACTGTATGGAGGTGGTCTGTCTGTCAATAGCCTCTCTATCAGATCCTCCTCCGACTCGCTTTCCTCATCTTCCTGTTCTAGAGGTTTCCTTTCTCCCGTAACTTCCAACATCGGGTACAGTTTATCTGCTTCTATCTTCTGCACCCTCCATTTCTTAGCTTCATCGTCCCATTTAGCTTCCTGCACCGCTTTTACCGATCTTCTCACTCTTTCTTGGCGCCTCTTTACGCCCCTTTCGTGTGCTGTCCTAAACCACACACCAAGAGCTTCAAATTGTGTTGGCCTCGGTAGAGGTCTCATTGAAAGCATCGTCGCCTTCAGTTGGTTCAACACTTCTAATTTAAACGTTCCGAATCTTGGAAACGCCAGTTCTTTTTGCCCTTCAGTTAGCCTGTGCCACTCGGAAATCCACAATATTGAATGTAAGCCTACATTGACTGCCATATGATATGCTGGTGTGCCTTCTGGTGGAGCTTCTTCTCCGGCATATACATTTCTCCTTTTCTTTTTAAAGATTTTACCTAAACCCTTAAAACACTTCATTTTGATCACGTATGATATTTCTTACTTATTTGCGTCTTGATAACAACCACCAATCCCTGTACGACTCTCGCTAATCCGCCTATCTCGGCACGGTTCTACACCAATCGACCAATCTCAGCGCGGCTCTACGCTGACGTCACTTCTCTCTTCTTCAGCAGCTTCCCTCGTTTCTCAACTCGTCTCACGATCTCACATGCGTTTTCATTCATACACTGAAAAATGACTACTTCCGTCCAAGCGATCACTTTTCTCTGACTGTACGGCCACAGTCTATCTGTAATTTCTACCTCAACTGGCACAGCGTCTTTCCTCTTACGGTCGGACACTTGCCTCAACTGATAGGTTACTTACACACAGTAAACGTACGACCAGCGTCCGTTACTCATTCACTCACACATACGCTCCCCCTATCATCGGTCTGTCGGGAAATCAATGGTACCTCATGACCCCCTTTCAATGGTAGACAAATTACTCTGGGTGTTCGATACACCCGAACCACTTAAGTCCTCTGGACATAAGATTTCATCCGGTTGCGCGCGCTCACAACCTTCCCCCAATCACACTACAGGCATTCAACTCCGCTTGACATTACAACACAGGAACAACATAAAACACCGCAATCTTACAACGCATGACCCTTATACTCACTCTCGACCGATTCTGCTGCTTTTCTCTCGACGCACCATCAGCACCGTCTTCGGCTGCGACTCTTCTTCTGGTCGACGATGACTAGGGACCTTGGGGTAAACTAACCTGGCCTAGGTCGTCTTCCTCAAGAAGATAACCATCATACTCTGCTACCAACTGCGGGGAATGAGATTTTGATATCAATTTATAATTATGATAAATTTAATAAAGAATCCCATTCTTCTGTTTTGGACCGCTCGTATCTGTCATTGAGGAAAGGACCACCCCCGCATTGGTTAGACAAACCCCATTAACTGACGCCACTCTGAAGAACCACTTACAACTGATAAAGTTTTAAGAGTTTATATAAAAATTAATTTGGATGCGATACAATCCACTCAGGATAAAATCTCAAAGTATACAAAATACAAAATCAGTTTCAATATCAGCCTCTTAAGCTTCGGTGTGAAGTGGTTCCTTCTGCGTCATCTGCAGTAAGATAAAAACATCATCAAGTTAATCTGTCCCTACTCTATGCTACGTGTCAACCCTACTTCGCAAGTTTCTTCCCTAAAAAGGTGTCAGCAGTTTGACTTCCAAAGAAGTTCAAACTCTCTTTAGCCTCTAAAGGAAATCTTAAGTTTCAGAAGCAGTACCCTATCTGCCTACCCATCCGCTCTCTAAGGGTCCTCGGCCTACTGCTCCCTTGCGCTCTGATGTCTTAGCGCATCTGCTCAAGGCATCTACCCTTCGCCCTCGCCTTAGCCTAATGCTAATTGCTCTGCTCTTCCCTGATTGCTCTCTCCTCCCCGGGGTGCTGTCCCTAAAATACACAATCACCGTGTAGGTGGAACGCCCCTTGACGCCCACCACGGACTTCCCCCGATGATGTCAACTTCCTGCTTCTTCCATTGGTCCATTCCTTGCGTCGTTCGTTAAGTTGACCCTTCTCCTTTCGATGTCACCTTCATCATCTCATCGTCGACTTTTATTGACTCTTTCAGATCGCATATCATAGAAACTTAGACAAGGCCTTAACTTATCTGTACACTTTTTAACCTTCTAGATCATGTGAATGGTCTTGTCAAAACATAGTCCACCTCAACAAGTGCCTCTCCTCACGTTCGAGCAATAAGTTCCGTCCGGCATTGTCACCTTAAATCTAACAAGTGCTAGACTTCTCGGCTCTCACGTCCACATCAAGCTATTTACGACTTTTACAAGCCCTCTAAATTACATTCATGTGACTATGCTCCTTCGAACTCTTGGTCAGTCAGGTTACAAACACAAATGACCTAAACTCTTCCAGCATTCCTACAGAAACCCTCTATACAGTATAACCTTTGGCATACATTTATATATTCGTACTTTTAGGAAAAGCCCTAGTCATACTTAAATACATTCTACATCAAATATGTAATACGTAGAATACAACTACATAGAATATAACTTATGCATTTTCCTTGGTTACATTGTCATGTACGTTTATGCTTTTCCACATTACATTTCTCGCCGCTTCTCCATTTAAAGTTACACACGTACACGAATTCTACTGTGCACGTTCTACATTTCATAAGCATCTCTACATTTACCCATCATGTATACAGGCCTTCTAAATCTAATGCATTTTAACATGTGAATACATTTACATTTCCTATGACATGTTATCACATTCGTTGGCTTTTATGTTATAATTGTCAACTTTACATTACGATATACGTTTCATTCCTACGTTTATAACATATACGTCTAAATATGGTTACGATGTACTTCGCATTCAAATTGCGCTCTCTCACCTGTTCTAAGCACGCTCCGAGGGATTTGCTGTTTTGGAAATGGTACCACAATTAGGTTAGCGGAATCACAGCCGGCTCCCCCAGAAGGAACTCCAAACCGTGAGATGTATGTTAAATTCGGCCTACCCCCTATACTGTACAGTAAATTATGGCATAAATACACTAGAACTGATCCCGAGTTGCAATGGCCACTACATGGGTCGTTTGATTTACGAAAGGTTCAGTTTGTGGAGCAATGTTTGTTTCAGCGCAGGTCTGACAGAATATGTTTGATTGTGTGCGAATGTGGGAGAAAGCGGTGCGTGAACGTATGAAGCGTGAAGTTGTCTTGGCGGACAAAGAACAGCGCAAGGCTGCTCGAGATAAAGCTTTACAGCTTGAGGAAAAGGAGGCACAGGAAAAGAAAGAGAGGGAGGAACGGGAACGTAATTTGCAAACGACCGGTCAATTTCCTATTCGACGACCACTTTATCCTGTCCTTAATAATGAAATTGATGATTTTTCGTTATTAGATCGATCGCCGCCTCCGTACGTTTCTCCTACGGCTCCGACTGAAGATTCTGGTGATGATGATCAGGATAAGTCGGGAAAAGGGGATAAGTCAAGTGTCAGGTTATCCACGGAGAGATCCGCAGAACTGCGTAGTTGTGCTCGGAAATTAAATTTAAGTCATATAACTGTGTCAGACGTTGTTGCCGAAAGGGGTAAATGGACAGAACGAGAATTGATGTGTTTTTTGCATACTTTTGCAGATGAAGTTGTTACTCGATTTCGTAAACATTCAGAGACTTTAGAACCTAAGGCTGTGTCGGTTCATCGTGAGAATTTGGATAAAGGTGTATTTGTTCTTTCAGATGTCGATACCCTTTTCAAACAACTGATCCAGCTATGGGATGAGACGTCCAGGTTGCTGGAAGACAAGAAAAAGAATAAGGAGTCCGTGCCGGGGTCAACAGAGCAGTCTAAGGAGTGTTCTCTCCGGGGTTCAGATAAGAATTCTAAAGTGCATGTTATGCCTATGCGTGAAGCTGCACCTTTGTATGTTCCCCCTAAGGAGGACGGTACAGATGAGGATAAAACCTCGAAGGATGCAAAGGGGTACTTTGTGTATACTTGGGTGTATACGCCTTGGAATAGAGCAGATGTTATGGCGTTAAAAAATTCTTTACCCGATCTTCGTAAAAATCCAGCTGCATTCTATGAAGGGGTGGAGGGGGCTATTTCTTCTTGTGTTATGACTCTTGTTGATATAGATCTATTTTTTGGGTTAATTCTTCCGCCCGATATGTGGAGATCGATTCGTAAAACTAATGATGAAACGGCGCTTGGGGCAACTTGGAAAGAACTAAACCAGGCAGACTTAGACAGGGAACCTGCATGTAAACCATGTGATATGATTTTAGAACTTCCAGCAGCTATTTTAGCTAAATTAAAAACTCTTGTTCCTCCTAAAAAGATCGATTGGACTATGCTAGCTTCTTGCAAACAAAAGTTAGATGAATCGGTATCAGATTTCTTTACACGTTTCGAAGAGGCGTTTCACGATTACAGTGGTCAATCGTTAACAGATGATACGGGTAGGCATCTGTTTGTAGATAAGTATGTGGCTAATCTCCTACCGGAGATTGCAAAACGATTAAAGACGAGTGAAAGTTCCTGGGCCACGGCGACCCCTGCGTCTTTGTTAACTATGGCTCAGTATTATGAGCGGCAGGAATTAGAGGCTAAAGAAAGTGTTGATAAGAAAACGAAGAAATTGAAAACGAAGGTGATGTTGGCACAGGTTCGTGGAAAGCAATCTAGAGGGAATGAAAGAGGTAGACAAGGAGGGAGTAATGCGTCGTATGGTCGTACGAATATAGCGGAGGATCAATGTGCCTATTGTAAGGAGTTTGGGCATTGGGCTGAAGATTGTCCGGTACTTCGTGAGCAACGTAGTCAGCGTGGTCGAGGAGGCGGAAGGTCGAGGAATAGTTATTCGGGGGCGAGAGGTGGCGGAAGTGATCGTGGTAGGTTTGAAGAGAGGGGCCGTGGCCAGGATGAACGTAATACCTTTGATAGACGAAATCAATATCAGATATCGGAGGGTGAGAATGTGGAACATCAGGATTATGTGCATGCATAGGACGGCGTAGGATGGGGTACGGAATCAGTTGAAGTGCCAGTAGATCAAAGAGGTCCATATGTATCAGCGGGCATTTTGGGTTCTACTGATCAGTTTTTAGTTGACACAGGAGCTACTCGTAGCGCTTTGTCCAAAAACTTGGTTCCAAGGGCTCCCCTGTCTGGCGAAACGATAACATGTATAGGGTTTGATGGCACACCCTCTCCTAGCCCATTATCACAACCTCTTGCACTTTGTATTGACAAGTTTTTTAGTTTTGGTCCATTTTTGTTGTCGCCCCTCACCCCAGATAACATTATGGGCATCGATTTGCTCAAATACTTTCGAGCAACGATTCGCTGCGCTCCTGAGGGAGTGCGGGTTATTTTGAACGACAACTACCCAGATTCAGACAGATTTTGTACTATACAGGAAATTGAAGATTTAGCCTCTCTCCCGCACACGTTATGGGCGACCTCAGACACGGATGTGGGACAGATGCTTATTCCACCTATTCGAATTACTGTGAAGGAGGGAGTACTTTTGTCACGTGTACCACAGTATAAGATTTCCAGGGAAGGTGAAATTGCCCTGACGCATATCGTTCAGGATTTGATCATTGCAGGAGTAGTGGAGGAAGTTCCTTACAATGTTTGTAACAGCCCTATTCTTCCGATTCTTAAGAAAGACACTGACGACAAAGTCTACCGATTTATTATTGATTTGAGAGAAATTAACAAAATTGTCATTCCCCAATATCCGGTGGTGTCTGACATCACGACATTGCTTACATTGGTCCCCCCAACAGCGACGACATTTACTGTCATTGACCCCAAAAATGCGTTCTTTTCCATCCCCATCCATCCTGATAGCAGATATTTATTTGGCTTTACGTTAAATAATAAATCGTATAGATTTTGTCGTGTTCCTCAAGGTTACACTGAGAGTCCTAGCATCTACAGCCAGGCTTTAAAAAGACAGCTTGATTCTTTTGAATTACAATCTGGAGTAGCCCTTATACAGTATGTTGACGACCTCCTGTTGGCCGCAGACACTTATGCACAATGTGAGGAGAGTACACTTGCTTTGCTTTCCTTTTTGGCTCAGAACAATCATAAAGTTTCTAAGAAAAAGCTTCAATACTGTAGACCCAAGGTGACCTACCTCGGTCATCTTTTGTCTAAGGAGGGGCGTGCATTAACATCAGATTGAATTCAGGCGATCTTAGATACACCAGTCCCCCGCACTCAGAGAGATGTACGCGCCTTCATAGGATTAACGTCCTTTTGTAGACAGTGGATAATGGGGTTTTCGCACATTATAAAACCTTTGTTAGCGTTACTGTCCAAAACTACACCAATGCCCCTTGAATGGACAGATGAATGTCAGAATGCTTTTGAACAATTGAGACAGGCCCTTTGCTCTGCTCCCGTGTTAGGTACACCAGATTACACAAAGATTTTCACGTTGTACGTGCACGAGAAAGATGGGTGCGCGTTATCAGTGTTAGTGCAAGCACACGGGGACAAGCAGAGGCCATGCGCGTATTTTTCGGCCATCCTTGATCCTGTAGCACAAGGGTTACCTGGGTGTTTCCGAGCAGTTGCAGCAACAGCAGTAGCTATACGGCAGAGTGAGGGAATAGTGTTATCGCACAAATTGTTGGTCCTAGTTCCCCATGCAGTCGATGCCCTGTTAAATCAAACAAAGACCCAATATCTCACGAGCGCACGTTTAACAGGATATGAGCTCACACTTCTGGCGCCGCATATCACACTGAAAAGATGTGCTACCCTGAACCCTGCCACTTTATTGCCTTATCCGGTCAAAGAAGGTCAGGAGGAAAAACATCATGATTGTGTTTTCCTGACTGAGGAACAAACAAAGGGTCGTGTCGACTTACAGGATATGCCACTTCCAGAGGTGGACGGGGAACTGTGGGTTGATGGATCGTGTTTGAGGCTGCCAGATGGTACGACTTCCGCAGCATATGCGATCACGACACTTAAGACAGTGGTAGAAACAGCACGAATACCACAGAAATCGGCTCAAGCAGCAGAGCTGATAGCCTTAACAAGAGCCTGCGAGCTGAGTGCTGGCCTATGTGTGAACATCTACACAGACAGCCGGTACGCCTTCGGAGTAGCGCATGACTTTGGCTTACTCTGGAGAGAGCGTGGGTTTTTGACCTCTCATGGCGTACACATTATGCACGGAGAACTAGTGCGTGACCTCCTAAACGCGTTGCTTTGTCCAAAGAAAGTGGCGATAATCAAATGCAGTGCACATAAAAAGGTCACTGACAAAGTGGGACAAGGTAATGCTTTTGCAGACAGTATAGCAAGACAAACAGCATTGTCTCGAAATGACTCCCCCATGTATGTAGCGAAGTCACAGGCCGAGCGATGGCACGATGCTAGAGCAGAGGTACTAGATATCCAAAAATCAGCGACTGAAGCAGAACTTGTAGCATGGGCAGCAGAAGGGGTACTGGATGATGAAGGTTGTTGGAGAAGTAAGGATATGGAGAGATGGAAATTACCTGCAGCTTACTTGCAGGCGATGGTCCAAATGACACACGGATTAGCGCATGTGGGAGCTCTTGCAATCACTCGATTGTTAACGCGAGTTTGGGAGCATCCTGAGATTGCCAATACTGCTAAGAGAGTAGTGCAGACCTGTTTGATATGCTTACAGCACAATCCTGCAAAAGGGACTCATACTCCGAAAGGAGGGTTTGTTCCACCTTCTGCACCATTCGAAGTACTTCAAATGGATTACATCCAACTTGAGCGCTGCAATAACCTTAAGTATGTCTTAGTGGTGGTGTGTGCTTTTAGCAAATGGGTTGAGGCCTTCCCTACGAAAGATAATACAGCTTTGACAACAGCTAAGGTTTTGCTCAAGGCGTACTTCCCTCGATTCGGAGTTTGCAAATTTTTGTGGAGCGATAATGGGCCTCATTTTGATGGGAAAATAGTGGAATATGTACTAAAGGGACTGGGGATCCAGCAGAAGTTTCATGCTGTGTTCCATCCTCAGTCAGCAGGTCTTGTCGAGCGGTACAATGCCACGTTGAAATTAAAACTGGCTAAGATTGTGGCGTCCACGTCATTGAAGTGGCCGAATGCCTTACCGCTAGCATTGCTCTCTCTTAGATCAGTGCCCCACTCTCGAACTGGCCTCACACCGTATGAAGTGGTGTTTGGAAGGCCTATGAATATATGGGGAGTTCCTAAGCCGCGATTGATACATGATGTGCCTTGTATAATGATGAACGATTATTTGGCACGATTAACAAATGATTTGCTTTCTATTCATCAACAGGTTCGAGAAGCGCTCCCTGACAACTCCGTTGGAGAGGCCCATAGTCTCCGTCCTGGGGACTATGTGATGGTGAAATCGTTTGAGAGGGCAAACAGCTTGGAACCGAGGTGGCGTGGCCCCGAGCAGGTCCTCTTGGCGACTCGAAAGGCTGTACGAGTGACCAACAGAAGGCGGTGGGTGCATTCAACTCACTGCCGCCGCGTCTCTCCGGACCTGGTGAATCCTACTGTGCTGTCCGACTACAAAGAGATCTTGGACAACGAAAAGAGCCCAGCTGTGACGTCAGCCGAATCTGAGGGAGCCTTCCCGGACCACACTGTTTCTGGACGACAGCGCTACGATTTGCGGCCAAGATAGGAAGAAGATTTTCTTTTTGTGCGAGACTGGTTGGTTACCGCTCTGGGGTTTGTGAAATGGAAGCCGGGAATCTCAAGGGGGGGGGATCAGTTCTGCCAAGAGTAGCGACACCCGTCTTGACCCCGGAGAAGAAAACAACGGCTACCTCGGAGCTCAGCACCATTGTTTTTAATTTTTGTAGTTGTACATTTGAGACATTGTGAACTTTTGAACTATGGCGTCTTCAGCATCACGAGACAAGAGAATTCTTGGTGCCATTTTGTTTGTGTTGACAATTGTGGTGATAGCAGTAATAGCCTGGGTAGTAGAACTTGTGGTGCCTGTACGAGAACATTTGCTGCCGACTACCCCGGCTCCATCTGAACATTTTCACTTCACCTTACCCTACCATGAAGAACGGCACCGACAGACTTACCTGAACAATAGCTTCATTCAGATCTTGCATCATACTCATAATATGACGAACACGTCTAACTGTTGGGTGTGTGGGATGTTGCCTGGTCATCAGAAGAAGGGGGGGACTCCGCTCATCCCACTCCCGTTTTCTCACAATGGATCCTGTAACGCCTGGTATACTCTCCTATTCACCTTACGATGGCCAACAAAAGGGGGGGTGCTTTTCCGTTTGAATAAAATATGTTATCATGACCGGGATGGTTATCCACGAGCTGAGGGTACTCGATTTGAATGGGAAGAGTACCGCCCCGATAATATGTCTGCACCCCGAATTTACAGTAATCAAAGGAACATTAATATGTCTAGTTCACATGTCATTAATGTTCTTAATACCAAGGCTGATCTCTGCATACGTAATAAAGGTACAATCCCGGTTGGAAAAAGTGAATGTAACACCACACTTACATTTGACAGTCCGAATGGCATATCATTTGTGGCATCCCGAAATACATACTTTATTTGCGGTAATAAAGGCTATCATCAGCTCCCTTTAGGATGGTTAGGCACATGTTATGTATCATTTGTATTGCCCCCTGTATTCATTGCCCCACCAATGTATCACAATGATTATGTGCTTTACCATGATTTTGTGTTAAATCGAGTTAAACGAACTGTGGTCTTGGACGATATTGACCAGACTGATACTGCCTTACAGCAATATGTAGACTTTAATTTGGGATTGTTTTACTTTGTGGGGGCTGCCCTAAACAGTCGGAAAATACGACGACTAACTCGTGTTGTCGAGGCCGTAGCTAATGACACTGCTATTGCATTGGGGAATATAACGGAAGAACTTCAAATTTCTAGAATTGTTACGCTCCAGAATCGCATGGTTCTAGATGTGGTTCTAGCTGACCGATGTGGGGCATGTAGAATCATCGGAAGTAGCTGCTGCGTGTACGTGCCAGATAATTCGCCATCTGTTTATGATGCGATTTCTAAGCTTCACAAAATCGCTGCTGAAATACACCCGGACAATGGTACGTGGACTCTTTCGGGGTGGTTCTGGTCAATGCTTAGCACCTGGGGCTGGAAAATGTTGACGATTTTATGTATTATGGTTGGGATACTATTCTTTGTATGTTTATGTATACAATGTGGCCCTGCCTTATGTTCCATATGTTTATCAGCATGTGTTCCATCCAGACGAGCTCTCGCTCAAAATGAATTGATGCTTCACAAAGAAGTAGCTCAGATAATGTGAATAGATATTGAAGATGAATATCCCGACTATGTCCACTATGAGGTAGCTTCAGCTAAGCGCTAAAAGGGTCATCTGTCGTAATTTGACAATGGCCGGGTTAGCGCTTAGCTTTGCTACACGTTATTTCCCTTAACTTGGCCTTATTCGAAAACGCCATTTTGTATGCTACGGTGGCCATTTTAGGGAATGAGCGGCCTCGTGGTCAGCACGCCCCTTAGTCCTTTGCCCGTGCCGCTGACCACTCGAGTTTACCCAGAAACAGGCTATTTTAAGTAACGGTCAAGCCTGTACATGCGCAGTCCCAACTGCCCAGTCACCCCTCAGGAATGTTCCGCCAAACTGACCAGTGGAGTTGTAACCCCTCCCATGAGTTGACTGTGCTCCAAAAATGACCATATATGTACATAAAGCTCTGTAACCTTGTACCGCCTATCTTTTATTACCTGTAAAAATGTATAAAAGAAGGATTCGCACCAACGTTCGGTGTGATACTTCTTGCATTGCCGAAGGGTGCTGTAGGAATGTACCACCACCCCATGGGGTCTTAATAAACTTGTCTTTTGTACTTTTCAGTTTCCGTGCCAACAGTTATTTGGTGTAAGTGGGTATTTCTACGGAGCATGTAGGCCTTGGGAACCCAATACCACACATTGTCAGTGGAATTGCTCGCCCACCCTCGCAGCTCCACCATTTTGTGAGGTGCCCCTGCCCCTGCACTCTTGAGTGTTAGTGATCGAGGCCCTCCTCCACCCGCAGGTTTCCCTGCGCCTCATCCCTGGTGGGCCAGTGGACCTCTGTCTCCTTTCTCTCACTCTTCTCCTTCACTCGTTTTTCTACCCTTTCTATCTTTCACCCTTCTGCACCTTTCTGCATCTCTGCTCTTTTGTGCCTTATTTCTGCCCATTTTCCCTTTCTCTCCCTCTGCTCCTTCACTCGTTTTCACTCGTTTTTTTACCCTTTCTATCTTTCACCTTTCTGCACCTCTGCTCTTTTGTGCCTTATTTCAACCCATTTCCCCTTTCTCTCCCTCTGCTCCTTCACTCGTTTTCACTCGTTTTTCTACCCTTTCTATATTTCACCTTTCTGCACCTCTGCTATTTTGTGCCTTATTTCTACCCTTTTTCCCTTTCTCTCCCTCTGCTCCTTCACTCGTTTTCACTTGTTTTTTTACCCTTTCTATCTTTCACCTTTCTGCACCTCTGCTCTTTTGTGCCTTATTTCTGCCCATTTTACCTTTCTCTCCCTCTGCTCCTTCACTCGTTTTCACTCGTTTTTCTACCCTTTCCATCTTTCACCTTTCTGCCCTTTTCTGCATCTCTGCTCTTTTGTGCCTTATTTCTGCTTAATTTCCCTTTTTTCTTTATCCCTTCTTTCCTCCCTTTACCTTTCCCCGCCGCTGCTGCCCCCGCGGCCCCTCCCCCTCCAGCGCGACCGGCCCAATCCAGCTCCTCTCCCCGCTCCCGTCTCCCAGCTGTCCAGCCCTCCCCGACCCCTACTTAATGGCAGCCACTGCGGGGACAGGCGAGCAAGACCACTGACTCATGGTCAGTGAAATTGCTCTGCCACCCTCGCAGCTCCACCATTAAGTGAGGTGCCCCTGCCCCTGCACTCTTGAGTGTTAGTGATCCAGGCCCTCCTCCACACGCAGGTTTCCCTGTGCCTAATCCCTGGTGGGCCAGTGGACCTCTGTCTCCTTTCTCTCACTCTGCTCCTTCACTCATTTTTCTACCCTTTCTATCTTTCACCCTTCTGCACCTTTCTGCATCTCTGCTCTTTTTTGCCTTATTTATGCCCATTTTCCCTTTCTCTCCCTCTGCTCCTTCACTCGTTTTCACTCGTTTTTCTACCCTTTCCATCTTTCACCTTTCTGCCCTCAAAGGCAAGCACGTCTGCGCCCATCTGCGACCAGCACCAGGAACCCTGGACCTCCGCCCCGCCAACGCTACGACCCAGCAGCACTCCACGCACTCAACCCAGGCTGCAACAACAACTGCAAGCTAGCATCACCAGCCGACACCCAATGACCCTTCAGCTGTCACCGCTGCCGGCACACCTGCAGCACCGTCAAGAACACGGATCCAGCACAACCCACCCACAAGAACACAACTGAACCGAAGATCCTGCAATGCATCCTCCTCAACGTCCGATCCCTCCACAAACATGCCACAGAAATCTGGAACCTCCCCGACAGCACCACCCCGGACGTAGCATTCTTCACCAAAACCTGGACCAAAGCCACCTCAGGACGGGACATCGCCATCGCCATCCCCCAAGGATACAAGATCTACAGGAAGGACCGCCCCACCCACCCAGGAGGAGGAATCGCCATCGTCCACAAATCCAGCCTCCGCCTGAGCACACTCCCTGACGAGTCCACAGAACTGATGGAACACCTTCACTTCAAGATACTGGCCAGCCCCACTGCCGCCCTCCGAGGAACTCACGCACTCAGCAGGAGACACCCTCGACCCCCTCTTCACTGCTCCTAACTCCCACCTCCCAATACATGCTGGCTGCTGCGCGGTCGCACCGCAGGTGTGTGGCAAGCCAGTCTGTGCGCGTACTGGCCTGGACCGCGCCCAGCGCCAGAACCCCTGCCCCCCGCACCTGCCATGATGACTGCCGCCCCTACGACGCCAGCACTTTGCATGCTCTCAACCCCAGAAGGACCCACAACTGCTTCAAGGCCGCCCCAAAACGCACACACGGTCCCTTCACCTGCCGGAACTGCAGCTACACCAGCCACAGAGCAGAAGAACCACCCGCCAAGAAAGACCTCAACCACATCCGATGCATACTACTGAACATCTGCTCCACACGCAAACACGCAGTCCAGCTCTGGGACCCGCTCAACACAACCTCCCAGGACATCGCCTTCCTGACAGAGACTTGGTTGAACAACTCCTCCACACCCGACATCGCCATATGGCTACAAGATCACCCGCAGACACCGCAACAACGGAGTCGGAAGAGGAATCGCCATCATCCACAAGAACAGAATCAGGGTCTCGACTAGCACCGACGATGCGCTCAGCACCACCGAACACATGCATTTCCAGATCCACACAGACCCCAACTCCACCCTCAGAGGCACCCTCGTCTACCGACCCCCATGATCGCCTACTTCATCAGCACGCCCTGATCTCCACCGACTACATCCTCCTTGGAGACCTGAACTTTCACCTTGAGAACAACAATGACAACAACTCCACAACCCTGATCGATAACCTCACCAACCTCGGACTCAGACAACTCGTCACAATAACCACCCACTCCACCGGCCACACGCTCGACCCCGTCTTCTCCTCAAGCCCGCACATCTTCGTCAGCCACACCATGAACTTCTCTGGACCGACCAACGCTGCATCCACTTCACCTTTCAGAAGCCGCCACACACCACCGCACCCAACAGATCCCCTGCCGCCGCTGGAGCAAAATCACCGAAGACCAACTACATGCAAACCTCGCTCTCAGCCCACTCACCGAACCCTCCAACACTGACGTCGCTGCCCACAACATCAGAAGATGGATGGAGGAACGCGCCGACACCCTCGCCCTGCTGAAGAAACCCCCCCACAGAGACACCCGCAAAAGGGTCAGCTGGTTCACCTCAGAACTCCTAGATTCCAAGCAAGCCTGTCGGAAACTAGAGAAGAAATGGAACAGTGAACAAACTCCCAACAAACATGCAGCACACAAGGACGCCGTCCGCAACCACCACAACCTCATCAGGGCTGCCAAGAAGAGCTCCTTCAAAGAACACCTCGACAACAATGCACAAAACAGCAAGGAGCTCTTCAACATCGTGAAGGAACGACTCCCTCGCCACCTTCTTTCACTGCAAGATAGCAGACATCCACAACAGCTTCAACACCCATGCAGCCCCAATGGACAGCAACACAACAGACCCTCCGCACACCATCGACCACGTCCCCTTGCTAGCCTGGACCAGTGTGAGCGTCGATGACACCATCAATACCATAAGCACAATTCACTACGGCTCTCCGTCAGACCCATTCCTGCACCACGTCTTCAACAAAGCAAGAAGCTCCATCGCACCCCACCTACGTAACATCATCAATCTCTCCCTTGAGACCGCAACCTTCCCAGAGTGCTGGAAACATGCCGAGATCATTGCCCTACTCAAAAAACCCAAGGCAGACCCAAGAGACCTCAAGAACTTCATACCCATCTCTCTGCTCCCCTTTCCGGACAAGGTCATCCAGAAAATCGTTAACAGACAGCTAACCTGATACCTCAAAGAGAACAGAATCATGGACCCTTCCCAGTCAGGGTTCCGCAGCAAGCACAGCACCGAGACTGCCCTCATTGCCGCCACCAATGACATCAGGAACCTGCTAGACAACGGGGAGACTGCAGCACTCATCTGCCTAGGCCTCTCTGCCGCCTTCGACACCGTCTGCCACCGCACAGTACATGTACGCCTCCATGGCGCAGGGATCCGAGACAAGGCTCTGGAATGGACCACCTCCTTCCTCTCCGGCAGAACCCAGAGCGTCCGCCTCACCCCGTTCCATTCCGAAGCCTCCGAGATCATCTGCGGCGTATCCCAAGGATCCTCCCTCAGCCCAACACTGTTCAACATGTACATGGCCCCGCTTGCATACGTCGCCCGACAGCATGACCTTTACATATTCTCCTACGCCGAAGACACTCAACTGATCCTCTCCCTCACCATGGACCCCATCACCGCCAAAGCCAACCTCCATGAAGGAATGAAAGTCGTCACCGACTGGATGAAGATCAGCTGTCTAAAGCTGAACTCGGACAAGACGGAGGTCCTCATCCTCGTCTCCAGCCCATCAGCCTGGGATGACTCCTGGTGGAGAACGGCACTGGGGGCAGCCCCAACCCCCATCGACCACGCACTCAATCTGGGAATCATCCTCGGTTCAGCGCTCTTAATGACCAAGCAAGTCAACGCCATCTCCTCCTCCTGTTTCAACACCCTCTGCATGCTTCGCAAGATCTACAGATGGATCCCGACAGAGACAAGAAAGACAATCACCCAGGCCCTCGTCAGCAGCAGACTCGACTACAGAAACGCCCTCTATGCTCATCAATTGACTACAACACATCCAAAACACCTCTGCACTACTGATCCTCGATGTACCACGACACGGCCACACCACCCTCCACCTGAGAAACCTGCACTGGCTCCCCATCAACAAGAGGATATCCTTCAAGCTCCTCATCCACGCACACAAGGCACTCCACAAGACCGGCCCGGCCTACCTCAACAGACGGCTTGCGGTGCCTGCCATGTTGTGCGTAGAAGTGCACAACATGCCTTCCTGGCAATGTCAGGTATGCAGGATGTGCCCGCCACTGTAGCGGGCGCATCCTAATGGCCCCCACGGGACCCCCGCCCTTATGGCGGGCGGTCCCATTTCCTACCGCCTGCCATCCTAATGACCCCCTTTGTAGATGAATACTACACATCTATTACTGAATCTGCGTACTTTACTGCAAACGAAGACAAATTGGCACCCCTTCTAAATTACTTTGAAGACACATACATTGGCCATCCAAGCTACTCGACCGCTTAGAGGGAAGAGCAAAAAGAAATAACGCCATAGAGGGATGGCACAGCGCCTTCAACAAATCTATTGGTAAATTTTTGCAATCATTAACTGGTAGTTTGAACCCACAATTTGCTAAAAGAACAAAGAAAATGTCAGAGCGACCATAGGGTGCAATTCAACAATTTTCATGGATGGTGGCTTCAGACTCCCTAGATAATATTGCACACATCCTCAATTTCTAATCTACCCTATCTACCTATAACTCCTCACTTGCCTGTTTTGACAGAAAATCCTCCTAATTCGAATGTTTTTTTCAACAAAAATTGTTCTATTAAAAAAAAGTCAAATTTCTTACCTTGACTTGTATTCAACTCTTGGACTTACGTACAATTGAGCATTTCAACAAGAGTCTTGAGCAGTCCTTTAAACCATTTCAAATACTCCATAATCCGGGCATTAATCCATGACCCGAGTTTAAGTAACAAAAAAGGCCCAACTTGGCAAAGCCATATTTTTACAGTCAAAAAAATCCTGAAAAATATACTGTACACACCTTCAAAAAACGCACCCCCAAAATAATCCCGAAAAAAAAATCTTGTTTGGCAAAAAACCCAACCAAATTTAATGGATGCAATCCAATCTTGCTCAAATTCCATTTTTAAAAAACCATGAAAAAGTAGGAAAGTTAAAAAAGAAATATCTCCAAAAATTCCATGTTTTCAATCCTCTCTCAACCAAAGTCCATTCGAAGTCCCAATATCCATATAGCAAAAGTTTAAAAATGGCCAAATATGTTTTTTTCCATACTACGAAGTATTTCTCCATGTCTGTATGACCTATCATGATAAACACGATATCGCATTTACATTTTTTCCAAAAAACACACCAAAATATTACCAAAAAAAGACTACTTTTCTGACACTTTTGTTTAATAGAATTAATAATCCTTTTTTAAAATTAATTATTTTAAACAAAAAGAGTTATGAAAGCAATCAACCCAATGTGGGCCTACAACTGCTACCTGTTTTGGAATTCATTTTTATGTTAAAACACACAATATCAACAAAATGGACCTTTCCTATTTCTTACTACCTCCCTCGTCTCCTTGCAATAAAATCTACCACCATCTATTTTTAATATTCAAAATTCACCTTACCTGGACACAGCTTTCCCTTGCATCTGATTCAGAGTGTGGTGATCCTCGCAATGACAAAAGTTACGTATATGTGGCAACATCATCTCTTTCCATAAAAAGGAAAAAAGGACAATTTTACCCATTGACTTCAATTGGAAACCGTGGGAAATCCTACAACGAAATTGAAAAATATAAGTTATAATAAATAAAAAATTCTATGATTATGCAAATAAAAATATTACTAATAAAATATGTTTCCAACATTTTTTGCTAATTTATTTATTTTGTTTCAAATTTTTGATAAATACAATAACAATATTTTCAATATTTATATTCTGTCTGTTGATTTGTTTTGTATTTAATATTTTTTAATTCCAAATTTTACTTTTACAGATTTTATACGTGTATTTATACATACCTATGTTGTTCAATTAAGCACCATAAATTTTTTATAATAAGATACATTTCTTTTATTTATATTTTAAATACAAATATTTAGCATGAAAATATCAAAATATATTTTAAGTATATATTACATCTTTCCCTTTACATACACTCATCACCCTCTCTAAAATCACACCATTTATAAGTGTACATTTGTTGTTTTTATTATGACTTCAATTTAATAATAAATAATACTCAGTATTTAATTTGATACTTGAGTATTAATATACTCCACCACCCTAAACCCCTGTTTCCCTTGCATCCCGTCCCAGAGGATCGGTGCAAATGACTTTTTTTTTATATATTATGTCTTTTATATTTTTTAATAATTTACTATCTGAAAATCTAAATATAATTTAAAAATCCTAAATCATCAATGGAAATACGGAGTATTAGTACTTGAATTCCACAGTAATAATATTATCCCCACCTTTAATCCAATTTTAATTGTATACACTTTTATATTTTACTATCATTAATTTTAAATAATAATTAATACTCCTTATTTTTTAAATACATCTGATTATTATTACTCTCCCCGCCCAAAACACCTATTTCCCTGACTTTACAGGCAAAATACTTTACAGGCAAAATACTTTTCTTAAAACATAAGTTTTCATTCATTTACTTTTAATTTAATTTTAATTTTAACTAGCAGTAAAACTACATTTCTGTTAATTCTCAAATATCAATAATAATACCTGAATACATTTTAAATATAGTTGTTAAGAAGAATTCTTGAGCATTAAAACACTCCCCCATCAAAAACCCCTACTTCCCATAGAACATATCCCATAGGAAATGTAAAAATGGTCATGCCCCCCTCAAAAAAGGCAAAGAAAATTAATATTACCCTTGATGGCACACCCCTGGAAGTGGTGGAGAATTTTGATTACTTGGGAATTAGACTAAACAATAAAATGAAATGGGATTCCCACATCTCCAAGATGTTGATAAATCTGAAGAGAGTTTCTGGCGCTATTTTGAGGAGTCAACGTATGTCTGCAAGTATACGAAGGAAAGGCGCTGACCTCCGCAGTTTACGGGTCTGAATTATGGGGTAGTGAAAATGTAATAGACCTGACTAGAGCTGAAATAAGTTCATAATGGACCTAGTCTCTATCCCTACTTCAACCCCATTGAAGCCACTCTTTCATGATATGGGCAAACGCTCGATATCAGATATAGTTCGTCTCCGCCCTTTGCTGTTCTGGGTGCGCCTGCGGAGGACCCCAGAACTAGCAAATCACGCATTGGTGATGGACGAACTTATCGCACTAAATGGTGCGGATAAGATCCAGTGGCTAACCAAACTCAGACAGTTGGTTACAGAGTTGGGACTGGCAGAATTTTGGACCACGCAGTCCCCTCCGCCAAAACAAGTAATTAAGAAAATCTACTGGGAGTGGATCGAAATGAGGAACTTAGGAGCACAAAGTGGGGAGCCTTAACTGCCCAATTCCTAGAGCATAAGCCCATTAGGAGGTTTGAGCCTCTTTTAGACTTTATTCAAAAACCAAAAGATAGAGTCATCTTTTTAAAAATGAGGTATGGGACACTTCCACTCAATAAATTCGTGGAGGGCTGGAAAGGAAGGCGGGCTCTAGACGGCACTTGTCCAAGCTGCCCATGCAAGATTGAATCCTTACCGCGTTTTTTGTTTGGATGCAAAGCATACAAGAAAGCGAGACCAAAATGGTTGAAACCAGTATGCATGATGTTAGGGGTCAGAGATTTTAGGGTTGCTCTTCGCATTCTCTTAACTGATACAACTTCTCTAGCTGTTGTATGTGGAGTTGCTAAATACCTATCAAGTGCTTGGTTTACCCGCTCCAAGTTGTTAAACCGCAATAACGTATAGAGCCTGTAGGAGTAGTATCCTTGAATGTGTATTACTGTTACTGAATGAGAGATTGTTAAAATATTTGTTCTTAACCTGTATATACATATTTTTATTGTCTTTTAATCATATTTTATCTCATAAAATAGCTATTAATTGTCCCTCCTAAATTTCTACCTTTTATTTTCTTACCAAATGTATGTACTTTTATGATATTCATATCGAATAAAGTATAAGAAAAAAACCAAAATGTTTTGGTAATAATTTTCAAACATTATTTTTAAACCAAGTATGTAAGTAAAACTAATTATCATTGAATCCACAAGTATAAAAATTATTACCTGAGTATAAATACACTCCCCCACCCATAGCCCTATTTAAAATACATACTGTCCCTGGAAAATGTTTTAATAATTTAAAATAATACTTACACTGCTATTACTATATATTTACCTCTATTAAAACAAATATTTGCCTTACAATGCGTTGTAAAGGCGTGCGTTGTAATGGCATGCATTTTATTGGCACATGCATTGCAAAGGCATGCAATGTAATGCCTGGGTTGTAATGGTCATCTGGCAATGTAATATGTGTAGTAATTAGCAGTGCGGGGCGAGGTCATCACCAGTGAGAAGCAGAAATTTCCGCATTTGGTTGTGTATGTGTATTATAAAACCAGGGATAGTGTGTGCCAGTATTATTAGTTTTGTATAAAAAAGGAGTAAGAAATTGGGTTGCATTTGCCAAGTACTTGAGATAATCTAACTTTGCTCTTCATGCATTACGCCAGTATAACATTCTGCAATACAATTCCTGATATGAAGCTAGCTCCATCCTATCTGTCTCTGAACCCTGTGGTTTAAGTTTCGGGTTACTTGCTGTCTAATGGCAAATGCGATGAAGAGAAGCTATATTTCTGCGCTGACAAAGTTAGGTTTCACACTGTCCCACTGCAGATGACACTCTGAGTAAATATTGTGTGGGCCTACAAAAACAACAATAATTTGGAAGTTAGTGCTACCAACAGGTCACATACGTCATATAGAAAGTTATGCAAAAATCGTTACAGATGCACAAGCACATCTTTTTCATTTTTAACAGCTGTTTAACAGTGAATTTACAAGTTTATTTTGCCTACTGGAAATAATTCGTAATAGGTTTTGCAGATGCTTCGGAGATTTATAGGATATTTCCTGGTGCAATATAAAACTGAAAAGACAGTATAATTGCTACCATCAGCAAGATGTTGTCTATACCACTTTGATATTGGTGCTTAAAACTTTGCATTGAGGTGACCCTGCCCCATCACGTACCTAGGATATTGATGGGTCTCATGCGGCTCTTAATAAGCAATGCTACAGGCTCAAAAAGCAATGTATATACATCAGATTGATATTATGGTTCTACATCTAACATAACCTGTATTTGCAGAACACATGCTCACTCAGAGGAGTATCATGGTACTAATAACGGATATCTATTGCTACCCAACAGAGCAGTACTCATTTTATCAACAGTGGGAGAATAAAAAACAACGTAAACCCAGTAGGGTTTGAACTTGTTATCACCGGGTCAAACTCAGGTCCCTATGCATCACGTTATTGATCCACCAGACCGAGACCCGATTGGTAGCATTCAGGCTAGGGATTGTTTTAAGGTTTTAAAATTAGGCTGCATTGAGGTCAAGCAGCCTAATCGAAGGCCTGTTCTTGTTACCCTTTGCCCCCACCTGCTGCTAGGGTATATCACAGATAGATAGATAGATAGATAGATAGATAGATAGATAGATAGATAGATAGATTCCTGTATGTGTGTCTATCTATCTATCTATCTATCTATCTATCTATCTATCTATCTATCTATCTATCTATCTATCTATCTATCTATCTATCTATCTATCTATCTATCTATCTATCTATCCACTTCTATTGCAGACATTGCTATAGGGGCTCTCTTGTAGCCACACACCACAAGCCCCTTCCTCAGCATAGAATGTTTCCATATTCTCGTTGTGCCGTGCACCAATAACTGTTAGGAGCTTTTTCACGAACTTTGCAGGAGGAGTTCAAGTTGTGTTTTTCCAAATCATACTGACCTTCTACAAAACAAGCCAACAGAAGATGGATAACACCTTAAAAGAAGGAGCTAGTGAACGGTTCTTGATCAATATTGGGCAAGGGAAGGCACACACAAATTTGAAAGTGACCATAAGATTAAATTTGTGAGCATGCTAATAAAACATGAATTGATATCAGACTGCAAAACGGAAGTAAGGATTTTATTAGCAGAAAATGGGAAGAACTACAAAGCAGAAGTTTCAGTAGTAGTAGAAATAAATAAATATAATGGTGATATAAGAAAGGAAAGGAAAAAATGGCAAAAGACTAGAAAGAAGTAATTGGAATCATTCTAGAAAGCATACACTGAGGTAAGCCTAGAAAGCAGTTGTTAGGAGAGAGCAGAAAAATAAAAGTGTAATGCACTGCAATGCATATTTAGGAATACACAATACAGTAGATGTTCACAATAGGATTGGTAATAGGCTAGAAAGCAAATGTTGGAAAGAGTCTAGAAATCAGAAGGAGTAAATGAAAGAACAAATTGGAAGATGAGGAGAATCTAAAAGTTATGAATAGATTAGAAAATAGATTTTGGGAGAATTTGAATACAATCTGGAAACCAAATGTTAGGAAGATACTAGAAAGCAGAAGTTGGAAAGATGCTAGAAAGAGAAAATTAGGTGAGGTGGAAAGAGACTGGATAGAAAACATTTGGGCAGAGCCTCGAAAATGAAATTGAGGCTAGGAAGAAATCAGAAAGCAGCTCTTCAAAAAAGGGCAGATAGAGCAGGGCAGAAATTTGGGTCTCATTAGGCTGCCTGCCATCATAACGGTGATGGGACCGCTTGCCAGACGTGCAGCGGTCTCACTAGCCCAATTAGGATGCTCCCGCCATAGTGGCGGGCGAATTCTGTCCTTTTACCATTCCGGAAGGTGCTGCTACCTGCAGCACCATCCGCAATGGGAAAAGAGCAGGCACAGAATTTCCTTGCACCACGTGGCAGGCACCACGCGGCACCTGCCACTTGGTGAAGGGAACTGCAGGGGGTACCATGGGTACCTCCCAGTGCACTCCCCACCACGAGGGGGCCGCCAACTGGTCCCTAAAGCCAATCCCTGCCAGCCTTTCCATGGCGGCATCACCGCCAAGGAAAGGCCTGTACTCACCCACATCGTAATAAGGCGGGCGGTGCCTGCTAGGCACTGCCACCAAATCAGTGGCCAAGCTCTGCCAGGCGGGCAATCGTGACAATTGCCACCGGGGTGAAAAGCAGCGGATGGACTTTGCGTCCGCCGCAATAGCCACCGCCATCCTAATATGGCGGTGGGTATTTCTTATTACGATGGCGTAACGATCGCCACCGCCGGCCAGGCAGTGGTGATCGTTACGCCATCGTAATGAGCTGCTTAGTCATCAAGTAGAGGTCTGAACACTTAAGCTGTCAAGTGTGAAGTTTTCTGAATTTGCAAGTAGCTAGCAGGTGTCTTTAGAAACTTTCCACCATATGTTACTGTCATTCGCATTCTCTGTCCTATTCCCTGATTAATGTTTTCTGTCTAACTGCAACTGAACCTACCTATGAACAGTATCTTAACAGCATTTCATTTAACAACATTCTGATTTTCAAATTCTGTTTACTGATTAATTTGAAGAGCATTCAGTTCCTTCCCTGATCTATCCTATTTTGAAAGCATAATGAACTGAAGTTCAGTTACCTTTACCTCAATAGGGGTCGATTTACAAATGAACTCCAGTTGGGGTGGAAATATCCTAATCTCATCCCAGCGTTACTAATCAGCACTGTATCAGCAATAACAGATATGGGACAAGTACCACAAGACTCATAATGTGAACCAAATAATAACTATTCAAAATAAAGAGTTTAGTTTCTATTGTATTTATAAAAGAAATTCACAAGCATTGAATGATAGAAAGTTTGTTATTTTAATTGTGGAATAATTTCAGCACATTTTTCAATGAGAAATATTTGAGATGTTTTAGTTAATTTAGACTTAAGTAGTTTTATGGACATGCAATGTTTTGGATTGTGAATAACCAGTTGTGAAATTACTTGTTTGCATGGACTGATGTGAAATTTAAGGGCATAATCATCAACATAAGGAATTGCGAATCCTTAATTGAGATTTTTAAGGAATCGCTTTTTAGGAATCGCAATTCCTTATGCATGTAAGAACTGCTAAATAAATTTCAATTCCTACACATTCCCTATTAGTGAATCTCAAATTGCGATTCGCTAATAGGTAATGCCTTCCCATTCAATACCTATGGGCCTAGAGACCAATAGGAATGAATAGGAAACAATTCGCAATTTGCGAATACCAAAAAGGTAATCGCAAATTACGCATGCAATGTCAAGGGTTCTAGGGTGCCAAAAGGCCACCCTGACGCACCCCCAACATTGGCATATCCCAATGGCATGTGTATGCGCCACATGGCCCTTAGAAAAATGCAATTTTGCTAAGGAATTGCAAATTACCTTCAACTAAAAGTTGATGGTAATTTCCGATTCCTTAATGCAAAAGTTGCATTCTGAGAATGCTTCTTGCATTGCATTTAGGGAATCGCAAATCACAAATTTTGCAATTACCTATTTTCCAAATGCCTATGGGCTTGATGCATCCCAAAAGACTAATTACAAATAGCTAAGAGGCTGATTCTGCAAATCGGCCCTTTTGCGACCGGTAATTATCTTGATGCATGTGCCCCATAGCGAGTGAAATTGATCAGATACACTGCATAGAGTCTTATAGAATGTCATTGAGAGCATACATAATCACACTGCCGACAGAGCAGTGCTTGAGGCATCCAGCGCTGTACATCGTGCTTGAAGTTGCAAAATGGAATTTAAAGAGGAAGGATTCAGAGAATTTGTCAGGGTTGCAGTAAAGTTACACAGCTCCTTGACATATGGCCCATGTAAAGTGTGCTATATACATGGCCTCACCTCCCATAAATAGGGTTATTTTAAGGCTTTCTTTTATGAAGGACATTATGATTCTCTGTAGAGAGCTCCCTCTGCAAACCACTATAATCTGTATTTGTCATTCAAATGGCTTTGTAAACTTTGGGTAGACAAATTCCCAGCATTCTTTCCATCTCATTTTGTGTTTTGGATGTACCGCCCTAAGTGGCAAGGGTATTTTATTTATAAAGTTTTATATAGTGCAAACATGATCCCAAGAGATATCAGAGCGCTTCACAATTACAGATGATCATGGATGTACAAGCGTCAAATACAAACCAATGAAACAGTTATAAAGGGTGCATTAAAGCATCACAGTGGTTAAAAATAGCAGATCTGGGAGGGGAAGAAGAGATTAAATAAGGAAATATAGCAAATCAGTACAAGACGTGAAGGTATAAGTCCAGTATCTTATAGCAGATGATCTAAACCCATTTAAGGTAAGAACTTGCTCATAAAGAATCTTTTTACTTCTAATTTGAAAGCAAACGTGGAGGTGAGTTTGTGAACTTCAGGAGGGAGAGAGTTCCAGATTCTCGGGCAGAGCCAGAGAAAGCTCTGTGACAAGTTCTCTTTTTGTGAAATATATGTGGATTTTAGCAGGAAAGAGTTAGCACTACTTGAGGGTCTACTACCTCCCGATAAATCTAACTTTCGGACAAGATTTTTGGGGATTTTGGAAATAGAGAGCTTTGTGAGTCAGGCTGGCAATATTTAGCCGTAGTCTTCCTTCAAAAGGCAGCGAGATGAGCAGAAATTTGGTTTTGGAGGTGTTGAGTAGGAGTTGGCTCTCGGTTAGCCAGTTTTGAGTATTCATGAAGGTAGTGTTGAGTGATATAAGATTTTCGGGGAGGAGATTTTCAGGTAGAGTTGCGTGTCATCTGCGTACATATGGAAGAGAATGTTCATTGAGTTTAGTGCATTAGTCAATGGTTCCAAGAATACGTTGAGTATTATGTGGAACCCCCATGGATACTGGTGTGGGCGGGGCTAGAGAGTGGTTCACCTTTATTCTTTGTGACCTGTGGTTGTGGAAGGACGTGAACCATTGCAACACCAGACCAGAGAGGCCCATACTGTGCTCCAAAATAGATAAAAGGTTGTTGTGATCTACAGTGTTAAATGCAGAGAAAAGCTCATGGAGGATTAGGACGCAAGATTCATTGTGGTCGAGCATTTTTAAAATGTCAATGATAATGTGAATGAGAGCCAATTCAGTGCTGTGTCCACTTCGTAAGCCATATTGGTTTTGGTCAAGGAGTTGAAAATTCTTAATGTGAGCACGGAGAATGACCAATTGGGGGTCCAATCAGGGCAAAACCTGTCTTGGGTTGCTTGTGTTTCGGTTCATGGAGAGCCTGGTCTGGCAGTTCAGGGTGGGCTGGCTGTTCTCATTGGAGCTGGGTCAATTTGCTTATGACTGGGTCCAAGCTAAAGTGGTAGGATGGGCAAATAACTATGGGTAAATGCTACCCAAGTGATTGACAAACTGCGAGCATCAACCCAACACCTTTTGTTTGTTTTCACTGCTGGATAAGGACAGGCTTTCCTCCTTCTCTAGACAACAAAAACAAAATTGTACACCTGTTCCATATTCTCCCCTGTACTGAATCGGTCTACCAGCTACCCAGCTCATTAAATGTAACACTGCTTGATACTTTGCTCCTTTTGAAAGAGTCTGTTAATATGTCCCTTTGTAATTGATTTGAGCCTTAATACGTGGAGGAAGGCATGAGAAGCCCAAGTCTCGAGATCCCTCTATGCTTTGTAGGCTTTTATGTCTTAATTACCCTGATCTGCCAATTTCTCTTGGAGGTATTTGATTTACCTTGTGCCTCTGATGACTCTGTCGCAGATTTTAGTCAGGAGCATTGCTCTGCCAGGGCTCTGAAATTGTATTTTCCATCAACGTGGACCTTATGAGTTTATGCGTGATGTGGATTATGGTTGGGGAGTGTGTTAAGGTATCCCTCTTTTCCTTCGATTAGTGCAAAAGAGGCTGCCTAGACCATTTGTTCCCACATAATTGTGCTCTCATAGTCCTCACCACATGAAGACGGTACAAGCTCTTTATGAGATTGAGGAGTTCTGCCAGCCTGTCCCTATCTGAAGGAAAGAAAAAAGCTCTGTAAAATGAATGTAATGAAAACTAGCAAACAGAAGCTACACACACAGTCAAAGCCCTTTGCTCGCTAGATTTTTAATAACTTCAATGTTATTCCTTGCTGTATTTGCATGAACTATGTATCCAACATTGTTGAACCTCCGTTGATGAAGTCTTGGAGTTCATCCTATGGGGAATGGTTTGGTTTCAAAAAGAGACTAAATATGATGCTAACCAACCACCCCTTTCAACAAGTACACTTACAAGTACATTTATATCCAAGTAAATTCAGAACATTACAGCTATTAGTTTCCACTTATGTGTGGAGTTTATTTCTGACATTTCTGAGTGTTCACAATCTTTTAAAGGCATTCCTGCCCTGGAATCAGTGCTCTCCACAATTGAAGAACAGTTGCTCATACAAAATTAATTTGTGTCGGCAAAATGTTCTGAGTGTAGAATGAAAGGAGGGTCAGATGTAAGAGGGTATGCAGAACACAATGACTGACTGTTGGGCATATATCTATTTTGGCCTTATCTGCTATTCACTCAGAGGCATGCATCCAAGCAAAGCACCAAATCATTCAAGGGTGATATTTGTGCAGATTCTATCACCTTAAAGGACAAATTTCAAAATACATTACTCTGCTATCCTCAGGTAAGTCACTGAATTCAGCACTGGATCACACACCCTGCAAATTAACATTCCTCACCACTGCCAACTGCTAGAAGTCACAGCTAAGGAAGAAGGCCTGCATCCACTGGCATTATGAGGGTGCCTACAGACACCTCCGTGTGATCTAACAATAAGACCAACGAGGGAGGAGCCAAGATGGCGACCGGGTCGGACGTATAGTCCCTCGGCTCCGAGGACCATCTCCTTCTTTGTGACTATCCTGCCGGCGATCCTGCATTAAGAAGGCACATTGCGGAAGCCGATATGCTCCGACGGCCCGCGGGGAAATACTGAGGCTTGCGCTTCCTTGCAAGCGGGTGAAACTTCCGACTGAAGTTTGCGGCCCGTAGCGGCCCTGAGACCGGGGCCTCAAGTGGACACCGGGGCCGGCTGCCGGGCGAACAACATCGGGCGTCAGCAGCTGTGTGGAACCGGTCGGACCATTTCTACGAGACGCGGCCGAATCTGGAACTCGCGCCCCACTGGACTGCAGGTACAGAGTTGAATGTGCCTGGCGATTTGTCTGGAGGGATTGCACGATTGCAGGAACCCGTACTGTGGGCTGCCGAGAGACTGCCTGAGCACTGCCCCGCTAATAGCGGGAGGTTCCCGAATTCTCCACCCCTTCGACATCGAACAGGGCGGCTTGTTTAAGGGACAATGCCTACGGCCACTTCTCGGATCTGTTTGCCGCTCTTTCCTAAAGCGTAGACCTGATGCCCATTGTGAGCAGCCTGGCCCGACTCGGAGTGTTTCCATTGGAGACCGCGAAGCGCATAATGGAGTGCAGCCTTGAGGAGCCTGGGCCATGGAGTGGTCGCGGACGTGTGGTGCAGGGGGACATGATCAGAAGGGAGCGTGGAAGTGATCTGGGCTATGGCGATCTATTGGCGGCTATTGTCTCCCTTCATCACGATATGGTGTACTCTGTGCGAACCCTGATCAGCAAGGTGGACGATATAATATGTGCACATGGATGCTTGAAAATGGCTGACTCGCCGGACCACAGCGGTATTCCTTGTTCCACGTCTGTCTATGACAAGATGGCGACCTAACGCAACAGTGACGGCTTTGAGACCCCAGGCCCCGAGGCTGCTCTTGCTGCGGATGATGTTTGCCCGGGCAGAAGTGAAAACCACGGACTGCAATCACGGCGGGAGTTTTCTCCCCATACCATGCTCCCTGCTACCCGGGGATCGCTTCAGAAGGGGCTGGACATTGAGACTTTCCTCCCTGGCTCGGTTTCGCTCTATACTATGAGGGTGGTGTACTCTTGGCCCAGCATGGGATCATTGGACCTGCGTGTACATGATATGTTTGAGTGCTTGAATCCAAGTGCCCCTTTTGGACTACCGTGCACGCCTTCCTGGGTTACCTTTGTTAGCAGTGGCGGGAAAGAGAAGACGGGACAGGGATGAACGCTTCTTATCGCAGACTGGTAGTTTCCTCGTTGCTGACCGTAACAGATGTGGGGCGTGCAGATTTCTTGGATAACGCAATGTGCTGACTTTGTGCTTTGTAAATTGTTTGCTAGTAATGCTATTTGTCACCGGACTGTACATTTTGTGCTAATATCGAAACTATGGGAGGATGATGCCGGGGGACTGGTGGTGGGCTCCTCCCCGCTTCTCATTACTTCATTATAGTTATAGGTTAGGACCCTTTTCTTACTTTCTATATTTCGGGACTCCTTTTAGTGGGGCGACAGGCACACTGCTAGGGGGGGGGGTAGGCCGTAGCCAGCTGCAGGGGTGCAGGGTGGGGGGTGGGAGGTGGGGTTTTTGTTTATTTCTTTTTTGTTCTATGGGCCTTCTATCCCTTTTTCTTTTTCTTCTGGGTTTAAACGTTTTTCTCCAGTGTGGCAAGTGGTGGTTCTGGTACTTTTAGTGCATTGTATGCTTGTCTCTCCTGATCCTATAATGCCGGAACCGTTGTGCTGTCCTACGACATCCTGACACCGTTTATCCTTCAGAACTTAACTTTGAAAACTAGACCTCAGTACCTCTGTAATAGATTCTTCGCGCATTGCCGTATTGCCGTGTATTACATTTGTGAGCCTTCGGGCGTTTTGTTTTGGCTATGTGTACGATTTACTATCAATAAAGGTCTTCCAAAAATTTTTAAAAAAACAAAAACAATAAGACCAACCATAAATTACCTGAGAAGGAGAACCAAGCAAGTAAAATGGGTCAGCGATTACTGGGGTGTTCACTGGGGGGTAGTTCTGAAGAGTATAGTTGTAGCGAATGGTCTCTGCCCATTTAGTCATCCAGGATTTTTTCTGATTACACCACCCCAATTTTGTACCTTTTTTGTGGGTGAGTCTCACTACCTAAGCATCACTCATGGTAAGTTCACTGTTTTGGACTGAACATGTTAACCAGCAGTGCCCACCTTTTAATTATTTTACTACATTATTGGGGAAATCTGCCTCAAAGTGCAGTTTTGCTGATTTTTCTAAACCTAGATCTGTTTCTTTTGATTGATTCAGGGTGCTCTGATGAGTGTATTGCAAAATTAATATGCCAGTGAAAATATTTAGGTAAGCTAGTTGGTTTAAGTAGGGACGTTTTCAAAATTATTTAGAGGGAGGGCATGGTCTGCAAGGAGCTAAATTGATTGCAAGTCGATTGGCTTGTTTTGCAAAATTTTCTAAAAGTGATTTTTTATCCGTTTCCTCTCTGAGACCGTGTTTCAAGGCATTCTACTGTTGAAGACCCATCAGATCAAATGACCTTAATCCATATATCAGCTTCTTGAAGTCATATTTTTTGAGTGTATAGACTGTCATTAAGCATAACGTACTAGATGGTGCATTATGGCATTCTAGATCCTATAGGTATCCTGGCCCTGTGCTCTGTTACTGATGGCTTTATATAAACATGCTTGTGAAGGTCCGGACTCATCCGGGCCTGTGCACCATGCACTGTTAGCTTTTCCAGGGCATCTATACCCTTGGGGTTGCAACAATCTGCACTTGCCATTGTCAATGCAATTATCAGTTCAACCCGTGGACGGCATCAAGGAGCAGGGGGATTTCCTAAATGAGGGGCATTTGCCGGGTGACAGCTTTGAACACAGCCACACTGCTACATTTCTGTGAGTTGGGTGGAAGCATTCCTAGGTTTGAATGCAACAGCTACTTCAAGAGATCAGAGATGATGGGCCCAATTCACAAGGTAAACTGGGACGAAAGTTTAACTTTACGACTATCAGTATTCACAAAGGGCATTTATGAGTGATAAAGTTAGACTTTAGTCTCAGTTTTGGTCTCAGTAAAAACTCATGGCCAAAACCTAAGTTTAACTAAGACAAAAGTTTAACTTTACTGCTCGTAAATGCCCTTTGTGAATCCTGAAAGTCGTCAACTTAGACTTTCGTCCGAGTTTACTTTTGTGAAATCGCCTGATGTGTTTCAGGAGATCATTCTGATGTCGAGGAGGAATTCACAATGGTGGTGATATGTGTTCCAACCGTGGGAGAAATGATTTTCAATTCAATTCAATTCAAAAGTAATTTATTCGAGTATTTACTCATAAAAGCAGACAAACAAACACATAATAAAATACAATTAAATTACAAAGTCAGACATGACTTTAAGCACAATAACATTAAAAAAGGGGTTTAAAATAACATTACATCCAGTTATTTGCCATCAAGGTGCAAAGTTCATATAATAAGGTCATATTAAAAAACAATCCTATTACATAGTTAAAAATTAATATAAAATTTTTTCATCAGATAGACACCTGGCATGGGAACAGAGAATAGATAAACTAGCAGTCTCTGATCAGCTAGGCAGAGAGTAGTCACCCTACTAGCAATCTCTGCCTAGTTATCCACGCCCACCCCAAGTACTTAGCAGTCGCTATAATAATCCAATTTAAGGAGGTAGTTTTAACAATGCGTAGAGCTACCATGCTGCTTTTAGTACCCAAATTTCTACACATGGGGGCCAACCAAACACGTCTAGGAACAGAATATGCATGACAGACAAACAAGAAGTGACCCAGCGTCTCTTTACCTTCCCCACAAACTGGGCAAGTAGCTGGACCTCCATTTCTCCATTTAGATGTTATATTACCAAGAGGTAGAGAGCCAGCCCTCATTTGGAAAAACAGTTTCCTGTCCATGGGTTTGGTTATAATATCCCAGTAGATTTCAAACATTGGAAACAGTTTAGCTTCAAGGAAGGCAGTCGTCATAGACCCATTATTATTGTTAAGGAGACTCTTATTTTCAACCTGTTCCCAATAAAGGTTTTTTATAAACAACTTAGATGGAAAGGATGACCCGGTTGGATCAGACCACAATTCGCTTAACCCTAGTTCACTTAATGCAGTTCTCAATGATCTAAACCATTTAATTTTATGAAATCGATCTGCTTTGATCACATCGGCATACCTTCTGCATATTGTGAAAACTCGGGGGTGGTCCAAATTCTACGCCAATATAATATCGGTCGAAGTTTACACATAGCCGAGATTTCCTTCCTGCCAAGGTCATATCTGAGTGGCAAGAGGGGACTGCTCTGTGGGGTGCCAGTTAGTTTTCGGAGGAAGCTATTCTCTGACCTCTGTAGCTCCTGGAGGTTTTCTTGCCCCCACAGCTCTGCCCCATACAGTGCGGACCCTATTGCTTTAGCCTCATATATGATTAATGGCGGTTTGATTGGTTTAGTTAAAGATTTCATGTGCTCCTTAATGATGGTACCAGCCAGTTGTTTGTGTCTTAATACTGCCAGATTTAAGTGGTGGTTCCATCTGTTGTCATTTGAGATATGTATCCCCAGATAGGTAAAAGAATTCACTACTTCAAGGCAGCGTCCACTCATGGTTATTTTGGATTTAAAATTCCTACAAGGATTAAAAACCATGAGTTTTGTTTTAGCTGCGTTTACCTCCAAGCCATGATCACTACAAAATTTGTCAAAAATTACCAATGCCTTTTGCAGACCGCTAGGGGATTTTGATAAAATTAAGGTGTCGTCTGCGAACATTAAAATAGGAACTTTTGCACCAGCGAGTGAGGGAGCATCTACGGGCTCAGCTTGCATACGGGGAACAATTCCGTTTATAAAAAGAGTAAACAATGTCGGTGCCATTGAACAACCCTGTCGAACCCCACGCTCGACAGGGAAGTCAATAGTATCGTTGCCGTAACCACCCCATTGGATCTTAGCATAAGTGCCCTCATGGAGTCTCATGATCAAGGTTAAAATAATCATCGGGACCCCCAGAGCTGCCAACACTTCCCACAATTTTGCCCTCGGCACCAGGTCGAATGCAGCCCGTAGGTCAACAAAAGCTGCGTAGAGACTGCATCCGCCCAGGACCACTGTCCGCCATTGTATCAGTTGGAAGCGGAAAACCTGGTCTACAGTGCTAGTTGCTCTGCGAAACCCAGCCTGAAAAGGGGATAGGACGTTCTGCTCCTCAGCCCAATCAAGCAGATTATTGATGATTACACGTCCTACCACTTTTTGGACCGTGTCTATTAGGCTGATTGGGCGGTAATTACAGGGTTGGGCACGATCCCCCTTTTTATATACTGGGATAATGACAGCACCCCGCCAGGATACCGGGATTTCAGCGCCCCTGGCTATATGGTTTAGTAGAAGGCAGATGTACTTGCTCCACCTGTCGGTGTCATCTAAGAAGACATCCGCCGGGACTCCGTCGTTACCCGGGGCTCTGCCCCTATGAACAGATTTCAGCGCAATCAAGATTTCGCTTAGCATAAAAATATCTTCATCTGCGAACAGATATATTAGGTTAGAGTTGCTAACAGGCTGATCTCTGGAAGAGTACTGCTCGCTGAAGAACTTAACCCAGGCATCATGAAGGACATTATTGTTGGGAGGCTCTGGAGATCTATCATGGCCCCATTTGACAATATGCCAAAATTGTCTAGAATTTCTACTTTCACTAGCACATCTCAGTTTCTGCCAGTGGTCTTCGTCCCAGTCTCTTTTTGCCCTGGCAATACAGTTTTTATAGTGCTTCCTGGCAGACCGAATCTCACTCAATTTATTGCTTTTGATTGCAGCTCCTAGTTTAAATCTTGCTGCCCTGCAATCTTGATTGTACCACTTTGCTGATTTAAATGGACAAGCCCTATTATTTTGTGCGGGTTTTAAGAAAAAGTTTTTGACTTCATTAAAGAGAGTCGTATGAACTATGTTGACATCTTCTTGTCCTTGTACATAAGCAGTAATATTTTCCAGTGCCAGAATGGCCTTGTCTGCCGCTGCTCCTATCTTTTCCAGGGCCTGCTGGTCAGTCTTAACACCAGACCATCTTAACCTACGCATGTTATTGGATGGCGTGATCGTTGGGGGCACAAGTAGGTCACAAGGGTTTGGAGTAATTACGTTAGGTGTCCACCAATTATGTGAGACGCATAGCGGGTCGTGGTCGCTTTCTATCCTGGCTGTAACTACCATGTCACTGAGAGATGACCATATCGATATACTGCAGATGACGTAGTCAATGCGACTTTTGCTTCGCCCGTTATTAAACGTCATGGCGGGAACACGGTCTGATTGGGTTCGGCCGTTCAGGGCTCGTAGCCCATGCTCCAAGCACATAGCGTTTAGACCTAGGATGTCAGCCGTCCACCGAGTTATCGGGGGGGACTCTAGTGTGGGAATGTCCCAAAGCTTATCTTCCTCCGATCCCAGAGGAGAATCACCAGTGATGAGAGGTTCGAATGTCTGATTCAAGTCACCTGTAATTAGAATGTTTTTTCCTGCAGATTGGGTCTCAAGAAGTGTAAAAAGGCACATAAGAACCTCAGATCTACCTTTGCTGCCACCTCTAGCATAGATAGTATAAATATCCATGGAGATGGGTAAATCACTGGTCAATCTGATAAGCTGGATATCTTTTTGGTCAAGTTCCACACATTTTACAGCAATTTTTAAAGACTGCCTGACCCATATGGTAAGGCCCCCCATCGGCCGCCCTTTAGGGCCCTTAATAGCAGGAACATGAAAATTTACATACCCCAATGCAAAAGTAGGCTCACACGCCCAAGTCTCTTGAAAGATACAGAGGTCATACTTGTTAATAAATTCAAACCAATCAGCACTGTCCATTTTGGAAGATATTCCAGCCACATTCCATGACAAAAGATTCCCTGAAATAGGTGTCATAAGAGTACCGGGGTTTGTAATATGCTTGTTTGACGTCCTACCCCCTGTAGCCTGGTTTATGGTTGTAACATTAGATAACCCAAGTAAATCGACAGACATCAGCCCCAGAGGGCTAGTTGTTGTTAAATTGCAGGCTAAATCAGGTATACTTTTGGCACAAAGAGGCACAGTAACAGAACTACAGGTAGATGGTTGTCAATCGCAATAGCTTAGGTTAGACAATGCAGAAAAACGATTTTCCAACCCCAGACCCCAGTCCACGGAAGCAACATCCTTTCTCCCCCTCTTAGTCACAATGTTCCATTTGGTTCTTAAAATACTTGAGTTTGGTCCGCTTCCCTTTCTAGGATAGAAGAAGTCCAAAGTCAATGGAACGATAGAAGTTGTTCGCCTTTGTGGTGGTAAGATGTTTGGTAAGATGTTGGGCAAGACCCCAGGGTCAGAGAAATGGAGGACAACACACTCCCCTTTGAATGTTTTCACCCTGTCCCCGATCCACTGTACCCTTCTCGCTTTGACGAGCTCTTCAGAGAGTTGCTGCTTTCCCCAGGGAGTAATTATCATGTTGGTGGTTAACCATGATAAGGATTTGTTTCTTAGAGAAGATGTTGTTTCCCGCTCACCTTGAGCCAAGGGAGGAACATTGGCAAGGACAAGTACCAGTGGGGAAGCTTCAACCACAAGCTCGAAAGTCCCTTTTTCAATAAATGGGTCTTCAACAGCAGGAGCAGGGATCGAGGTAATATGGGAATCACCAGGTAGAGTGTTATTACATGCCATTAGGGGGTTTGATACAGGGGCAGGGATGAGACCACTAACAGCTGTAGTTACTGATTTGTTTACAGATTCCTCTATCTTTGCAGAGGCATTTTCCGGAAGTTTCCCTATCTCACCCATGGTTGAGATATGCATCTGCACTTGCCATTGTCAATGCAATTATCAGTTCAACCCGTGGACGGCATCAAGGAGCAGGGGGATTTCCTAAATGAGGGGCATTTGCCGGGTGACAGCTTTGAACACAGCCACACTGCTACATTTCTGTGAGTTGGGTGGAAGCATTCCTAGGTTTGAATGCAACAGCTACTTCAAGAGATCAGAGATGATGGGCCCAATTCACAAGGTAAACTGGGACGAAAGTTTAACTTTACGACTATCAGTATTCACAAAGGGCATTTATGAGTGATAAAGTTAGACTTTAGTCTCAGTTTTGGTCTCAGTAAAAACTCATGGCCAAAACCTAAGTTTAACTAAGACAAAAGTTTAACTTTACTGCTCGTAAATGCCCTTTGTGAATCCTGAAAGTCGTAAACTTAGACTTTCGTCCGAGTTTACTTTTGTGAAATCGCCTGATGTGTTTCAGGAGATCATTCTGATGTCGAGGAGGAATTCACAATGGTGGTGATATGTGTTCCAACCGTGGGAGAAATGATTTTAGCACGAGACTGCCCAATGTTCTACAGGCATGTTTGTTGCTTTTAAAGTTGACGGTCAGGCTAAGGACCATATGAATGTTGTACATTCGCAATGCAGAATGCTGCATTGATGAGGTAAATGTAAAATTTTGAGCATGATAATCTCCAGACTGTCTTCCCCGTGTTAATCCACCCAAAATGAGTGCTATTTAGTGCATTTGAGATTAAGTAATATTAGTATACATAGAACGTATGCGTTGTTTCTTTAGATGCCACACTCATGTCTTCTTAAGATATCGTTTTTTGGCTTTCTGGACGACATTATGGTAGCCAATTCTATATCTCTTGCAACAGAATGTCTATTGTCAGAGTCTTATACCAACTCCCCATTATAACACACAATAGTGAAATTGATGGCAGGATTTCTTATTTCGAACGTTGTCCTTGATGAAAGGTAAAGTGCTGTGCCTGTTTTCTAACAAGGCAGCTGGGTTTGGGGAACAATCCTCCTAACAGACAGAGAGGGTCAGCTGAGAAATTCACCCAGAAATGTTGGGTGATGTACTAGCAAGGAAGATCATTGCTAAGATGTTTGAACTGTTAGAACTAATCATTCATTTGAATAATGTGTTTGTGAGGAACTTTCTCATAAGGTAGCCCACACGTTTTAGCCAGAGCACCTCTGCATAGTGGCATAGCTTCTATGGTCTTGTTATAATATTGTGTTTGAGTGCATGGAGAGGAGACTGTCAAAGAGGGTAATGGAAGTATCTCTGAACTAAGTAGAAGCAGTAAAAGGAAGTTCATTCTAACTAGCAGTTTGATAAAGTCTAGCATAACATTAAAACACCACAACATTGAAAAAACATTAAAATTCTACATCCCTCTTTGGTGCTAATAAAAACCTACCCAGTGCACAAGTTACATTAAAATCAAATTTCAAGAAAATTCATATTGCATCAGCTCTTGACCAAATGTCATATTTGCTAAAAGCAGGTTTAAAATATGTTTTCATAAAGATACAATGTATGCACAGTCTATTAAAATGTGCACTCCTAGAGCCCACAGTTATAAACTACTAACCTCCCCCCCGACCCGTAACTCCATGCCCTGAATAAACTGGGTTCAGTCCCACCTGGAGTGGCCTACCTTCCGAAAGCACTGTCACTTTGGGTTGACTGGATAGATAAAGTGAAAGATGAAACTTGGGTCCAAGATTGCCCTAAGTAGATGGCAGACCTCCTTGTACTGAAATATTTAAGATCCTTGTTCCTGGATTCCGATGCCCCTCTATCCCTCATTTCTTTTCATGATATCTGCAGCGGAGCATCAACATCATAACCCTGTATTTGTAGAGAAAGGGCTAACCTCAACAACTGATTGCTTACCAGTCTCACCCAGTTTAACTCACTGGCACATATTTCCTTGGAACAGAAAGCTAACACCTTTGAATTTTTTCCAGATCTGAGACAGTAGTATTCCATAAAATCAATTTAGCTTCAACCCTAATCGCTAAGATCATAGAGCTTGCTGGGCGACCTAAAAGTTTTTTAAGCAAGCTCCTTCCAATTTCTTCAAACTATGCTTAGATCCTAACCCTCTGTATTTATCTGCATATAACAATTGTGGCGGTACCATCGCTTTATAAGCTGTAAGAAAAGGTTCCATGGAGGGGCCCCCAAAATTCCTTTTATATTCTTCAGCCACCCACAGTGGTTAATACCCAGGATTTCAATGTTTTGAGGTGCAACGTCTACTGCAACTTACTATTAAATGTTACCCCAGGAATTCATAGAAGGAACACTCCTTTACAGTAATTTTCCTAATTTCCAGTTAAACTGCTAGCAACTCTTACCAAAAACCAAAGTATACATTTCTTAAAGATTCTATGACCTTTATTCTTGTGGCAATTTTTATCAAAGGCATCCAGTTTTCATTGTAGATACACCTGTATTACATCGAAGATGACTAAATTGTCTTTGTAAATTAAGCAAGGTATGTGCCCCCCCCTATAAGTGGGGAGAAAGAAGGAGGTAATTGTAAAAGAACAGGCATGTTTTTAAGTTACAATTAAAATAATGTCAGCACCAGGACATATCTCTGCCATGACTCATTGTTAATCAGTATTTTACAAGAGAACTATTATTCTCAAGAACCACCTTAGCCCCATTCTCATCATTCAATGCTTTAAATATGCCCTCAAGGCCCTAACCTAGTGGTCCATTAGGATGTTGGGCGGTGGCACCGCCGCGGTGCTGGCGAGGTGGAAAAAATGCCTTTTACCGCCTGCGAGCAGCAGTACTCACGTCCGCCATATTAGTGTAGCAAAACATAGGTCATTTCACGTCCACCGTGGAGCAACACGCACCGCCATCAAAGTGCGCCTGCCACCGCAGCGGTGGGAGCCAATGGAGACTCACCGCCACGCGGAATGACGTCTGGCCCATTCCACAAGTTAAGATGGCCCAAACAGGCAGACGCACCGCAGAGGAGACACCGCCCAACCAGACACGGCGGAAACTCGACAGCGGAGCGCCGTAGCAGAGACCCGGTCATCTCCACCTGGTCATGAACGCCATTGACCCAGCTCTACATATGAATCCGGTGATGTACCTGCTACAGTACTACCATCAAATGGCCCGACGCGGATGCCACCGCAGGTACGCAACTACACAAATACAACACACAACACACGGGCTGACACAGGGTCCAATTCCACCACAAACACCCTGCTGGGGGTCACAACACATCCACAAGGGCACCCACACATAACCCACCTGCCACCAAGTCACCCCTCTGCATCCTGGACACCCATCGACCGTGAACTAGCAGCAACATCCTGTTCCCGGTCACGTCACCGCCGCGGTCAACACATGCGCATAATGCAGAAGGCAGGACCAATCTAAGACATTGGCAGGGCACAGAGACCACAGGGACACATCACCCCCAACCAAACATCAACATACCCCATCAAGTCATAGGCCAGGTGCCCATCCTGTGCACCCCCATGCACACCAACAAGCAACAAGCACACCAACCAACAACACACCCTACACCATACAACAAACTACCAGGGAGACAGCCACTGCAGGAGTGGCTGACAAGGAACACACAACACCAGTGCCTCACATACTGAAGGCTGCCAAAACTTGCCTGCACATACGCACACAAACAAACTCACATCCTGGGAGTATCCACAACCAGAACACACACACAGGGAAGCCTGAGCAGATGCCTGACCAAAAACTACACACAAACACCATAGGAACACACACAGAACCCCAACAGAAACAGACATGCCCTGTCAGCCAAACTGTGGAAAGGCAATGGGAGCACAGACACGACATGACTGCACAACGTCATCACTCAAGAACAAAACACACACACAACATACCACAAATCACACAGGAAATGCACCTGCACAGACCTACGCTGCTACATCAAACCAACCACAGATGCACATGAAAGCACAAATCAACAAACACCACAGGACATCAGGGAATGCACATCAGGCAATGCCAAGCCCACATACACACATCACTGTATGCACAACAAGCAGTGTGTGCACAACAAGCATAACAGCCACACACAGACATGAATGACACATTCTCAACACACACACCACAAATCTGCACAGCACAAATACAACAGTACACCCAGGAAGTGAAGCAATACCACAGCCAACACACGTACATTCAACACAACAACAACAACAGGATGCACCACTCTGAAATACAAGAGCAGAACCATCTACACCAGACCAGAGCACTCCATTTACAACTGAACTAGGAGGAGGCCTAATCTCATACGTCACCTGACAGTGCTGGCGGAAATGGAGGATATAGCGTTCATTCGCAAATTCTGCCTCAACAGACCAACACTGAAGACCCTTTGTGATCTGTTGAAGCCCCACCAGCAGCCACGTTGCCACTACCCAACAGCATTTACACCCACATACAAAGTGATGGCAGACCTCCACTTTTTTGCAACTGGTTCCTTACTGGAGATCATGGCCAGCGGTACAGGGATGTCGCAACCCATGTTCAGCCTGGTGCTCAGGGATGTTCTTAAAGCCATGATAATATATAAGGATCGATACATATATTTCCCCAGGGAAGCACAATTGGCCACTGTGAAGGGTGACTTCTATCCCCTTGGGCACATCCCCCATGTTGTTGGTGCCATCAATTGCACCCATGTAGGTCTGGTGCCACCACAGGCGACTGAGCACATTTTCAGAAATCGTAAACATTATCATTCGATGAATGTGCTGGTGGTGTGCCTTGCGGACATGACCATATGTCAGGGCTAAGGTGGCTTGTGGTCTAGGGCCCGCCCCACTCTGCATTCGGGGTTACCCCTGTGGCAAATTGCATCAGTCCTCTTTGGGAGGGCGTTGGTGGCTGAAGTGCTTTAAACCTGCTTGTGCATTTAATTTGCATCCATGTTAGTAGATCTGCGCAGGTTCCCTGCCCTTTAGCTGCTGTCTGCTGCTGTTTCCGCCTAATGCGTGAGGTTTGACATGCTCACGCCTAATGCGTGAGGTTTGGCATGCTCACGCCTAATGCGTGAGCTTTGGTTGTCGGGTCGCATGCGTGAGCGCCGAAGGCACGCTAACTTACGTGACCGCGCCCTGTCTCCTGCGCTCACTATTCTGGACTATTCCTAGGGAGTGGCTGTGGTTTCTTCCTGCTCCCTTTCCTGTTTCCCACAGATCCAGCGTTCTGGATTAGGATTTCACCGGTGGCTTTCGGTGTTCGTTGCAGGGGGCGTGGCAGTTTCCAGCTTGCTCCGTTTTCAGCTCTCCAGTATAGAAGAACCGTGTTGGAGCATTTCAAGGGGATGTTTTGTCCATCAGAGTAGTAGAGTAGGTCGTACTCTACAGGTAGGGAATAGGAATTCCTTGTTCATGGCTAAAATGTTTGAAATCGCTTTCTTGTTTTAAAAGGTGATATTTAAAGCTGCCAAATGCATGATAGATGATTTCTTAAACACAGAAAGTTTGAATCCTTTAATGTTTTATTCCTCAAGTAGGGAACTGCAATCCATTGCTGGCAAGGGTTGTTGAAAGTATTTCTGGGGAACGCAAAGCTTATCTGAATGCGCGTAAATTCTGTTTTATTGCAAAATTGTCTAGGCGCATTCCTTTCTTGAGAATTCTGGCTAAGAGGCCAAAAGGGTTATTTTTTGCTGATGATGTTTATGTGGTATTCATTTAGTTTGTCCTCCAAAACTTTGGTAAAGGAGTTTATTTGCTGAAGTGTGGTGCTATTTCTTTTATGAAGAATCTGTCGCAATTCACAAGAGTTTGAAAGTCGCTATTCACAAGTGATAGAAAATTAAACAGCATAATTAATAGAGAGTTTTATTCTTGAATACAACTGTGTAGGAAGCTTATCGGACTTTTAGAGAGTTTGTCTAAAGGCTTGTGTTTTAGAATATTCTCAGTCTTGGTACAAAGGTTATTGCCAATTTAGAATTGCAGAATATTTTGTTACTAACTTTTCCTTTTCAGATCTCCTTCCCCGCAGTTCCCTTCCCAATTCCCTTTTTCCCCCCGCTTGATCACTCCAAGATTCTGTGTAGTAATTACATTCGGAATTGGAGGTATCGAGAGGTGGGCCCTTATAACTTCACGACAGACCCTGAGGAAGACGTCGCCTGACAGAATAGTGAGCCCACGAATTATTTTCCTCCTGGTCTGTACGTGAAGTCATAATGACCACCATCAATGATTTAATGTCTGCAATCATGCGTATACAAGCAGACTTAAAAGAAACCATGGATGTAACTGCTTTGTTAGCAGCTAAGGTGGAAAATATTCAATTACAGAGTACTCCTCTTCCGGAAGAGGTTCAAGAAACTGGTGCTAGCAGGGGAAATACAAACATAGCTGTTACAGTGCCCCCCCAGATTCCTTTGGCAGCTCCTGAACGTTTTTCTGGGGACCCCTCTAAGGTGCAAATATTTTTGACCCAGATAGAGTTGCATTTTGCTTGTAGACCAACTGCATTTCCAACCCCACAGTCTAAAATTGCGTTTTTAATTTCCTATTTGACCGGAGATGCCGCAAACTGGGCAGTTCCTTTGGTCAGACAAGATGACACTTTGCTTTACAACTGGAAAAGATTTGTGGAAGAATTTGAAAAAGTTTTTGATCGCAGAACAGTTACTTTATCCGCAGATCGAGAACTACTTCAATTGAAACAAGGCAATAGGGACCTTGTTTCTTATTTGTCTCACTTCAACAGATTAATCGCTGAAACTTCTTGGCCAGAGGAAAAAAGAGCCGCCCTCTTTTATCAAGGTTTAAAAGACGAGCTAAAAGATGTTCTGGCACAAATTGATCCTCAACCAGTAATTTGCTCTGAATTGATTAATCTAACGCTGCGTTTAGACCACAGACTCTCTGAACGGAGATCTGATAAAAAAAGAACAGACAAACCAAACTGGAGATCAGAAGCTAAATCTAGGCCTCAATTTACAAATTCTGAAACTGGTTCGGAGCCTATGGAAATAGGAACTTTAAGACAACCATTGTCAAAAGATGAGAAAGACAATCGTCGAAAGAATGGACAATGCCTTTATTGTGGTCAAAAAGGTCACTTCGTGAAGGACTGTTTAACTAAGCCAAAGGGAAAATTTCCTAACTCTAGTAAGTCAGCAGCTCTGGAAAAAACAGATCTAAAATCGGAAAACTAACCGGCCCAAGATGTTTGAAGGGAGATCTCTTGGGTACCATTGCCTTCCCTTCTGTGAACTCATGTGTCTCTAACTACAAAGCTCATTTTAGATTAGCCGTACAAATCAGGTTAATTCATGAAACATGCCAAATGGAAGTTTTAGTTGATTCTGGAGCTACAGGAAATTTTGTAGATTTAGAAACCGCCCAACGCTTAGGAATCATCTGTGAACAAAAAGAGACTCCAGAAATAGTGCAAGCGGTGGATGGAAAAATTCTAGCTGGAGGGCCAGTAACCATGCAAACATCTAAGGTTATTATGTTCTGTGAAGATGCTAAGCAACAAATACATAAGGAGGAGCTTCAATTTGATGTTATCCAAGCACCTCAGTATGGTTTTATTCTAGGAATGCCTTGGCTTTGCTTGCACAATCCAACCATAGATTGGCGAAAGAGAGAACTGGTTTTTCTGTCTGATTTTTGTCATTCGACTTGTCTTAATGCCTCAAAACCAACTCTAAGTCAATTGGCCACAGCTGAGGAAAAAGAAACATTGTTACCTAAAGTTTACAAGGACTTTGCAGAAGTTTTTAGTGAAGCTAAGGCAGCCCTCCTTCCTCCTCATCGAAGCTATGACTGTCAAATCGATCTTGTACCTGGATCTAGTGTCCCAAATTGTCGCATTTATGCTTTGTCTGAAAAAGAGAACCAACATTTAAGACAATATCTCGACCAATATCTAGAGAATGGATTCATCCGCCCCTCCAAGTCTCCGGCAGCGTCTCCTTTATTTTTCATTCCGAAAGCAAATGGGGAATTGAGGACTTGCATCGATTATAGGGCGTTGAACAAAATCACTGTCAAAAATAAATACCCATTGCCTCTCATCCCTGTTCTATTGGACCAAGTTAAAAGGGCAGAAATCTACACTAAATTGGACCTCAGAGGAGCCTACCATTTGGTTCGTATCAGGCAAGGTGATGAATGGAAGACTGCTTTCAAAACCCAATATGGATTGTTTGAGTACTTGGTGATGCCATTCGGGCTGTGCAATGCACCAGCAGCTTTTCAGTTTTTTTTGAATGATGCCTTGAAGGAATTTTTGGATCTTTTTGTTATTGTCTATATAGACGATATTTTGATCTATTCTGATTCTGAAGCCGAACATGAAGGTCACGTCAGAAAGGTTCTGAAAACTCTGCAATCTCATAATTTGTACTGCAAATTATCCAAATGTGATTTCCATGTTCGGGAAGTTGAATTTTTGGGAGTTCTCCTCACTCCAACTGGGATGAAAATGACTGACAGAAAGATCAAAGCTGTTGCCGATTGGCCCACTCCGACATCTGTTCGAGACATACAGTGCTTTTTGGGATTTGCTAATTTTTACCGCCGCTTCATTGATCACTTTTCTGCTGTGGTAGCTCCCATCACACGGTTGTTAAGAAAGAAGGTGAACTTTGAATGGTCCATAGAAGCTGAACATGCATTTCAGAAGTTAAAAAGAGCCTTTACTGAAGCTCCCGTTCTCATGCATCCCAATGTAGAGGAACCCTTTATCATTGAAGCTGACGCCTCTGATGTAGCTATAGCAGCCATTCTCTCCCAAAGACATCATACTACTGGTCAAATGCATCCGGTTGCCTACATGTCTCGAAAACTAAATCCCGCAGAGCAAAATTATGTAATAGCTGAAAAGGAACTACTAGCGATTCTAGAAGCCTTCAAAGAATGGAGACATTACATAATGGGAGCAAAATTTACTGTAACCGTGTACACTGATCATAGAAATTTACAGTTTATGAGCTCAGCCAGAATGTTGACCCCGAGACAACTCAGGTGGATGATGTTCTTTGCGGAATATGACTTCATAATTACCTTCCGTCCAGGCCAAGACAATAAGAAAGCTGATGCCCTGTCCAGAAAAGACTCTTCTTTGCATCGCTTTGAAGGAACTCCTCAACCAATAATCGATCCAGGCAAAGTAATTAATGTACTCTCGGCAGATCAATTTTTGGAGAATATTCATGAAAATGTTCCTTCTTCTCAGTGGAAATCATGGTTGAACTCCAATGTTAACCAAACCATCAAAGAAGGGATACCTTTCCATGGAAAGCAAGTTTATCTGCCCTCTTTGCAATTACAAGAAACTGTATTCAATTGGTTACATTCACATCCTATGGCCGGGCACCCAGGCCCTCGAAAGACTGTGGAGAAAATACAAAAGATGTTTTGGTGGCCAACGCTGCAAAAGGATGTGCTAAAAATGGCTAATGATTGTGAGGTCTGTGCAAGATTTAAATCCGATCACACTAAACCTAAAGGTTTTCTACAGGTTCTACCTACACCAACTGAACCATGGAAACATATTTCGTTGGATTTCATTACTGATTTACCACCAATCCAACACCATACTGTGATTCTAGTAGTTGTGGACAGTTTAACCAAATATGCACATTTCATCCCTTGTAAGCATCTACCCACTGCGGGACAGTTAGCACAAATATTTCTGCGACATGTGGTGCGCTTACATGGACTGCCTTCAGTATTGCTTTCAGATCGAGGGTCTCAGTTCTCTTCCAAGTTCTGGCAACAATGGTGTAAAGATCTGCACATCACTTCCAATATGTCCACTAGTTATCACCCTCAAACTGATGGGCAAACTGAAAGACTGAACCAAACTTTGAAACAATACTTGAGGTGTTATGTTACGGACTCTAAGAAATCTTGGTTAGATTTACTTTGGATTGCTGAATTTGCGTATAACACTTCGCCTCATTCATCAACCGGTTTCTCACCGTTCAAGGCACTCTATGGCTATGAACCTAACACCATACCGTTAACTATGACCAATGATGGTAGTGGTGTGCCAGCAGTTAGTGACTCTGTACAACTTATGCAAACTATCCACCGTCAAGTTCAGAATCGCTTGTTGCAAAGCAAGAAAAAATACAAAGAGCAGTATGACAAAAAACATCGTTCAGGTCCTACGTATGCCCCTGGAGACAAAGTTTGGTTGTCCACAAAGAACTTAAACTTCAAACACAAAAGTATATTTCAACCTAAGTACATTGGTCCTTACCCAGTTCTTCGACAAGTGAACCCTCTGACATTCAAGTTGTTGTTGCCTAAGTCTCTACGAATTCATCCAGTGTTTCATACTTCCCTTCTTAAACCTGCTAAACAGAATCTGGCTCCCCGTCCAGCTCCAATTTTAGTTCATGGTAATTGGGAATATGAAGTGCAAAACATTTTGGATTCTAGACGTCGGGGTTCCAGGTTGTGGTATCTTGTCTCCTGGAAGGGATACGGTGCTGAAAATGATTCCTGGGAGCCGGCTGACAATGTTCATGCCCCACGCTTGGTACGCCGTTTCCACCTCCTCCACCCTCTAAAGCCGGGCCCTAGACCACTCTTGGGAGGGGGGAGTACTGTCAGGGCTAGGGTGGCTTGTGGTCTAGGGCCCACCCCACTCTGCATTCGGGGTTACCCCTGTGGCAAATTGCATCAGTCCTCTTTGGGAGGGCATTGGTGGCTGAAGTGCTTTAAACCTGCTTGTGCATTTAATTTGCATCCATGTTAGTAGATCTGCGCAGGTTCCCTGCCCTTTAGCTGCTGTCTGCTGCTGTTTCCGCCTAATGCGTGAGGTTTGACATGCTCACGCCTAATGCGTGAGGTTTGGCATGCTCACGCCTAATGCGTGAGCTTTGGTTGTCGGGTCGCATGCGTGAGCGCCGAAGGCACGCTAACTTACGTGACCGCGCCCTGTCTCCTGCGCTCACTATTCTGGACTATTCCTAGGGAGTGGCTGTGGTTTCTTCCTGCTCCCTTTCCTGTTTCCCACAGATCCAGCGTTCTGGATTAGGATTTCACCGGTGGCTTTCGGTGTTCGTTGCAGGGGGCGTGGCAGTTTCCAGCTTGCTCCGTTTTCAGCTCTCCAGTATAGAAGAACCGTGTTGGAGCATTTCAAGGGGATGTTTTGTCCATCAGAGTAGTAGAGTAGGTCGTACTCTACAGGTAGGGAATAGGAATTCCTTGTTCATGGCTAAAATGTTTGAAATCGCTTTCTTGTTTTAAAAGGTGATATTTAAAGCTGCCAAATGCATGATAGATGATTTCTTAAACACAGAAAGTTTGAATCCTTTAATGTTTTATTCCTCAAGTAGGGAACTGCAATCCATTGCTGGCAAGGGTTGTTGAAAGTATTTCTGGGGAACGCAAAGCTTATCTGAATGCGCGTAAATTCTGTTTTATTGCAAAATTGTCTAGGCGCATTCCTTTCTTGAGAATTCTGGCTAAGAGGCCAAAAGGGTTATTGTTTGCTGATGATGTTTATGTGGTATTCATTTAGTTTGTCCTCCAAAACTTTGGTAAAGGAGTTTATTTGCTGAAGTGTGGTGCTATTTCTTTTATGAAGAATCTGTCGCAATTCACAAGAGTTTGAAAGTCGCTATTCACAAGTGATAGAAAATTAAACAGCATAATTAATAGAGAGTTTTATTCTTGAATACAACTGTGTAGGAAGCTTATCGGATTTTTAGAGAGTTTGTCTAAAAGCTTGTGTTTTAGAATATTCTCAGTCTTGGTACAAAGGTTATTGCCAATTTAGAATTGCAGAATATTTTGTTACTAACTTTTCCTTTTCAGATCTCCTTCCCCGCAGTTCCCTTCCCAATTCCCTTTTTCCCCCCGCTTGATCACTCCAAGATTCTGTGTAGTAATTACATTCGGAATTGGAGGTATCGAGAGGTGGGCCCTTATAACTTCACGACAGACCCTGAGGAAGACGTCGCCTGACACCATATCACATGTGCAAGATTCCCCGGCTCAGCCCATGATTAGTACATCCTGAGGAACAGCATGGTGCCCCGGAGGATGGCAAATCTGCTTCCCAAGCGTGCTTGGATTGTGGGTGAGTTTGCCTAGTGATGTGGCGTGCTGTGTGTGACCTGCTGCCCTCTGCCTGTGCAACATTGCAATGTGTGTTTGTCATTCACAGGTGACTCTGCATATCCCAGCCGGCCATGGCTGCTGAGCCCACTACAGAATCCCAGGACCCCGGCTGACATCATGTACAATGAGGCCCATGGCAGGACCCAACGTGTCATTGAGCAGACTTTTGGCCTGCTCAAGTCAAGATGCTGCTGCCATGACAGGACTGGAGGTGCACTGTCATACTCGCCTGGGCAGGTCTGCAAGATCATTGTGGCATTCTGTATGCTGCACAACATGGCCATTCACAAGGGGATTCCCCTGCTCCTGGATGATGGTGAGGACCCACGGCCCCCGCCTGCCCAAGGACCTATGCCCAGTAATGAGGACAGTGGAGAGGAGGAAGGAGGTGACATGCGTCAACAGCTCATCACCCGCTACTACACTTGAAGGTGGGTGACGAGGTACAACTTGCACATTGTTTGGTGTGATTGCTTTTGTTGTAACTGTATGTGTCTTGTAAAGTGCACTGCTGCCCTGAGGCATTGTGGCGCTGTAGACCACTGGGGAACCCGTCCTGGCTATCCCTGTGAGATGGTCCCTACTGGGTATCTCCAAGGTGAAACCAGGCATCCCCGGCGAATGTGGGGGGCCGTTGTAGAGATGAGGCAAGCTAATGTCCAGAGTTGTCGAGTGTGATCCCTGGTTAGAGTAAGCACAGAGGCGAGAATTATCGAGTCCGCTGACCCTGGTCCACGACCCTCCGCATCGGGATTTGAACCCTGGTCCCAGGCCATTCTCTGCTTCCGGGTGTGCCGCCTCTAACCAGTGAGCCGCACCACTCCACTGTGTGAAGGGCTAGGCGCGGATGGTACAGACAGGCACATGTTGAGTCACCTGTGTGTGGAAATGTGGCAGTGACATTTCACATGTGAACGTATACAGAACTCTGTTTGTTGACACTTGCTGCACATTGTGTTGTCTGCCTGTAGACTTATGTGGATGTGTGGTGTAGTGTTATGTCTGTGGTGGCACACTAACACAAGTGACTGTTGTTCTGTTGTGTCTCCCTAGGTGCTTCAAAATTATCCAGCCCTACATGCTGTACATCTTTTGGATACATCATGGACATTTGCAACACTATAAATATTGTACTAAAAACAATACTGCACAAATTCAAGTGCCTAAGGTATTTTATTTACAAAGGTGACATGTGAGGGGTGCGGGCATATTTACATGATGGTGGTGATGGAGCAGTGAGTTGACAGTCATGGTAGATGAGATGCAAGAGTATACACCACATGGATGTGGTGACCCAGTCCAACAGACAGGTGCCATTCACAAGGCAGTGTGGGGAAGGACAGTCCAAACAGTCAATGCAGTGGGGAAGAGGGTTGCCATCAGTTCTGGCTCTGTGACTGGCGTGTGGGTGGTGCTTTGCCTCCAGAGACTCCCATGCTCTTCTTTGGAGACCTCCTTGATCGCTTTGGTGGGGGGGCCTGCTGCATGGCCAGCATCGTCTGAGGACTCACCCCTCTCTGTGGCTACAGGGGAGAATGGTGCACTGTCATCCTGCAGCACAACAGAGGGGGCGGAGGTGTTGTTTGGTACACAGGCCTGTCCCTCAGTAACGCCACTTGCTGGGCCATGAGGTTCACTATTTGTCCAATGCTTGTGTTGATGGATCTCATCAGCAGGAGGAGCTCATGTAATAGTTTGTCAGACCGGGCACTTTATCCCTGGACCTATTCATATGCCCCAATGACTCTGGTGAAGTGGTCCAGGGATGGCATACCAACCTCCTGAGGTATTGGGGTGGCCCTGGCCCTCCCACCTACCTGATGCCACAGACCTGTTGCCTCACCACGGGGGGTTCACGCACACTCTCCCTGCCCTCCACAGTTGTTAGTGTGTCCTGGTCATCCACTGGGACAGGGAGGGTACTGCAGGTGGTACAGGTGGTGGTGATGGTGTTGGTCGTGGTGGTGGAGGTGGCAGCGGTGGAGGCACAGGACGTGACTGCAGGGGTCTGCTGTGCAGTTGTTGTTGCAGCAGACGTGGTGGTGAGGAGGATGGAGCCTGGGACCTGTTGGCCCCTGGCACACCAGATGGGCCGGCCTGGAGCTCATCGTCCAATTTATCCTGGGAGTCAACATCAGAGAGTCCATGTGCCAGGGGTGGAGACTGGCTCTGCTGGTCATTGTTGTCCTCAGCAGTGAGTTCTTCATCACCTGTGGATTAGATGGGGAATGGTCAGTGTTGGGCACTGTGCAAGTATTCTGTTAGCTGCGTGTTATCCACTGTCTGCACACTACACAATTGAGACTACTTTACTTTTATAATTAAGTACAATACTGGGCATTATTACATGGCGCAGAGGTACATCAATTACACCTACATGTCAGGTATCGATGCATTGCATGCAATTTGTGCTGTGTAGTGATGCAGGTCTCCCACCCCCATACAGCCAGACCAAGCAAGATGGCTACCTACCTGTAAGTTTCTTTGGTGAACAATGCAATGGCTGACACATGCTCCTGGGTGGGGGAGGCCTCTATCCTGCTCAGGTGTGGGAGTGGGGGCATGGTGGGAGTGGTAGTGGAGGCCTCCTACCCCCAAACAAACCTCCCAAGCAAGATGGCCACCTACCTGTAAGTTTGTTTGGTGAACTGTGCAATGGCTGACACATGCTCCTGGGTGGGGGAGGCCTCTATCCTGCTCAGGTATGGGACAGGGGGCATGGTGGGAGTGGAAGTGCAGGCCTCCCACCCCCAAACAGGGCCCCCAAGCAAGATGGGTAGCTACCTGTTAGTTGAGGGTGCAAAATGAAATGGTGTTTGGGTTGTGCAAGGAAGGATGTATATATCAGTGTGTTGGTTTTGGTAGAATGGGAGGGCCATCGCCAGTCCTGTCAACCAGCTCCCGGTTCTTGCTTCTCCTCTCTTTGACAACCCTCTTGAGATCATGCCACCACTTCATGATCTCCTTCTTGGATTGAGGGGTGCTCCCTACTGCATTGATCCTTTGAACTATCCTTTCCCACATTTGTGTCCTTGTGGTAATGGTGTCTCTTGGACCAGGCTACCAAACAGTTGTAGTTCCACTCTCACTATCTCATTGACCATGACTGTCAACTCACTCTTTGTGAATTTAGGCATTTTATGGGCTGCCATGGTGCGCAGTGTTTGAAGTGTTCGTGGGTGCAGGGGTGTGTGTGGTGTTGATGTGTGAGGTGTATTGTGTGCTGGGGGATTGTTTGTGCTGGTGTGAGGGTGGCAGTGATGGTGGTAGTGGTGGTGGTGGTGGTGGTGGTGGTGGTGGTGGTGTGTGTGCTGTGTTGTTTTGCCTCTCCTGTCAGATGTGGTGTATGGCGTTCTCTTCAAGAGTGTTGCAAAGGATTGTGGTCAGTAAAGGGGCTGGTTTTATACTCAGCTGTCTGGGTGTGTCCAAATGGGAATTTGCTGTCAGGTGTGTTGTGGGTGTTGTCCTGGGAATTGTATGTTTTTTTTGGCATTTGTTTTTTCATTGGAATGTGTTTTGTGTATTTGGAGGGCATGGCTACTTTGATTTGTGCTAAGTTTGGCATTGTTGCGGTGTTTTGGCATCGTCCGCCATGTTTTTCATGTTCCATCCGCTGCAGTGGCTATGCTGATGCTCTTCCGCTGTCTCTCCCATTCACTCCTGTGTTCGACCGCGGCGGTCGGACACAGGGGATCGTACCGTTGGACCATCGGGGATATCCTAATTTCCCATGCGGTGTCTCTGCTTGCTTGCGGTGGGGTGTAGCTTTTCTGCTGCGTTTCCGACTGCCGCGGTCGGTTTTGGACATCAATGCATGCGTCGGGCCGTTTTTGTTAGCCCGCTACTGCCGCGGTCAGTCTTTTTTGGCAGTTGATCCTAATTTGACCGCCGGTTTATCCGCGGTGCCGGCGGGTGGTTGTTTCCCACCTCCATGGCGGTCGGGGTGGTTTTCCGCCCGCTATCCTAATAGGGCCCCTAAACTTTTGTTAGATTGATAATATGTCAGTTGCTTTTGGATATAATTATGGGTGTTCATGGTGTGCTTCTAGGCAGATTGGATGTCAGTCCATGGAAATAGTCCTTGCACAATAATTGTTAAAGCCAATTGTTTCTGACTTAAACACAACAGACGGGACTGATATTAACTTATTGGACCAATGGAGTGAAACGATAAGCAATGGAGAGTGGACTCTCAACTGGAATTGGAAAGTGGGAAAGAGCATAAGAATCAGTACAGTAAGGAAATATCAATTTAACTACGAAGTGAGAAAATATTTTATAAAACACCATTATGGGTTGAGAAGATCTGAAAAGAAAGATGCATGGTAAAGATTGCCCAGTGACTTTGATCTTGAAGTCTGTGGTACATGCAGGAAATTATGACTACACTCTATGCCATGCTGCCCAACAATTTTAATGACTAATGAATCACCACTGCTCCTATAAATAAATGGATTTCATTAAAAGGTAGAAGTTTTGAACATGAAGGTTGTACAAGAGCCGAAAGGTGCACATTTTACTTTAAAAAAATCTATGATGTAGCATCCTCCCCAGCGCAGGCACATGTAAATAATCGTGCTACACAAGGAGCTCGGTATTACAAGGTTTTATTCTTCAGAGTGTAACCATTAACTGCCTGTACTGCGTCATGAGTTTTCTTAACCGCAACCAATAACTTACGGTGCTATTCTATGAAGTCTGTCAGGGATCAGAGGGGTCCCACTATCTCTAACATAGACACCAATACATGCCCTCCTTGTTAAATAAAAAGTACACAAAGGAATTACATTTATACATCATAACTCCTCAATGAGTCTTTGAGGTTCTTGAATCAATCTTCCAGATCTTATTGTGTGAGGTTTAGGAGATATCCACAGCTGACACAGGTGACACACATGCAGGTGTAGTCTTTGGCTTTTCCTGACTCCCAGATGGAAGGGCCTCACTCTGAACGTCTCCAGTCAATGAACCTCAAGGCAGGTGTTTGAAAAAAGAAGAATCTCTTGTGATGGATTTTCCAGGACAAGAGCAGTCACCATGTGTCCCTTGGTAGTTACAACTCACAGTGGGGCAGCATCAAAAGGAGAATCAGACTTTTTTCATTTCTACCTGACAATGACTTGTTCTCATCTTTTGAACACAGTACTCCAAGTACAGCAGCATCTATCCATATAGGTCTTCATCCTGCATTTGAGAGATGAGTCAGTACTACAAAGTTTATCAATGTCAATAGATCTTTCAGTGGTCCATTGTGGCAATTTGGTTCCCATGGCCCTTCCTAGGTGGGTGCCCCTTGCTTTTGCATTTGACTCATGAGGGACACCTAGTAATGAGCTAGCTAGCTAGCTAGAAGAAACTGCAGCCCCGTGAAAGAGTTTCAATGCTTTTGCATTTGACTCATGAGAAACACATGTTTAGTATTAAGTTAAGTATTTGTGGAAAAAGATTATTTCTCGTAGTTTATGTCCCATCATACAGCCTCTCAGTCACGTCCCCGAGCCCATCATGTCGGAAAACAAGCAAACAAAAGCACCAGCAAACCTGATCACGCGCACACAAAAGTTGCACATGCACTCTCCTTCCTCTTAAAATTCAAAGGTACATTCTTATGGCTAAGGCGATGTCGAGAAACAGCTTCCTCACTCAAACTGTACATTCCTATGGTCAAGCCGATTCCGAGAAAAAGACCCCCCATTTTGTAACCATTTCCCTATATTGGGCCGATTCCGAGAAATAGGCCCCGTTTTGCCAAACCACGACAACCAATTCCGAGAAGAAGAGCCCCCGTTTGCTGAAAGACATGACACCAGACATCCTGTCAAACTACCAGTTCTTCTTTTTCTCTCTCTCTCTCTTATCTAAGGAACCAGCCTAGGATTATTCCTCAATGCTTCGCTTCTGCCGTGACTTCCTCATGATTAAAGACACAGTCACGCTTCTTCCTGCCATGAAATCTGTATGATTTTGACACAGTAACGTTGCTACGATTTCTGTAAAATTGTGACACAGCTATCCGAGATTTTTACTAACTTCTGTATTATTGCAAACACAGCTATCCGAGTTTTACTCAAGGGAAGCTCCTTCCTATTTTATGTGTATAAATACCATGTCCTCTTTGATGAAAGTTAGAGATTCTTCCGATCCTCCTTAGGTGACGGAGCTCTCCCTTAACTCGAGTTACTGAATAAAGACCCTTTATTCGAACCACCACGGACTCTGCTCTTCATACTTGACCTTATTGATATTATAGAAATTCAGATCAAGGTAAATCACTAAAATATTGACCACAGCAAATTGGCGCCCGAACAGGAACTTCCCTTTCTCCCCACACTCCGGTGATGCGGACCCAAACCGGTCTCTTCAAGACATCGACAGACTTTAAAAGAGTGCACGCTGCAGGATGTTCCTGCATGAACTCCGTCATGTACGAGAGAGGCTGTACCGAGGTCTGAGCATCAATATGAGGCGGTGAGGACGACAGCGGAAGTCTCGACCCAGAGCCCGAAACCTGTGAAGATTGCCGAGTCAGAGGTCTTCAGAATCCCGCCAAGTCCCCCGATCAGAAGCGCAGCGCAACTAGACCAGTATCCAGATCTTCAAGATCTTCAAGTTCTCTGCACCTCGGTGAGTACTACTGGGGGTGTATCAAGACGGGTTCTGATTTTTTAGAGCACGGTCAAGACGGGTTCAGATTTTTCAGAGCACGGTCAAGACGGGTTCTAGGTTTCTAGAAATCGGTATGTTTGTATTCTGATACTCAGAATATATCAAGTTAACAAGTGTAAGTTTCTGTTGTGTGTTGTTTGTTGTTTGTTGATTGTTGTCACTATGCCTTTGTTTTCAAAGTTGTGGAAACTGGGTACCCGGGGAGGGGTACTGGAACAAGATGTACCAGTCCCCCCAAAGGATACTCCTGGTTTCCTTATGTACACCAAGTATGGCATAGGTGCCATTTTGTACTTGGATTTGTGGAAAGAGTGCACTCAAGATTTAGAAATTGCGATTAGATGGCCAAAGAGTGGCACATGGGATTTGAATTGTATCATAGCAGTCGAAAAGAAATGTTGGGAAAAGAAAGCAAGACCCTCGATGTTAGAGAGTATTGGATTATGGCGAAAGGTAGCACGTCAAAGGGAACAGAAAGAGCAAAGGAAAGTAGAGAAAGCAAATAAAATGTCAGAAGTTAGTAAGATGAGAAAGTTACGAGAACAGAATGTGGATATTAATTTTGAACAAATAAAGAGGGAAGCCTCGGCCTCCGTAACAGGAATGTATCCCATCCTTTCACAAAAGACAGAGTCCGATAATAACCCTAGTATTCCCACAGCACCCCCATGTCCTAAAATTCCTTCTGCTCCCAAAGACTTCATTACCACCCACTTAATGGAACCTCCTCCTGCTTATACCAATCAAATAACGGCCAGACGAATAGTCACCCCGATGAAACCACCTCTGACACCTCAAGCGGGGATCCACCCATGTTAGAATGTGATTACGACCTGACCCCAGGGGAAGGTTCACAAGTAGATATCTCCCTTCATCTACGAGAAGCTCTAGAAGGTATACGGGAGGTGCCGAATGTCACAAATTGTTTGAACAAGCTCTATGAAACGCTCCGAACAGGAGACAATTTAGAAGCCCTACAGGAAGCTATTAAAAATAGACCCATAGCACATAGAAAATGCCTCTCACGATTCATGATCACTTGTTTCATCAGAATGATAGCCAGTGCAGGAAAAAGAATTCCTGATGATTTATTACAACTAGATCAAGCAGTGGTTGCAGGTAGTTATAATAAGATAAAAGAGATAGACCTTTTTATTCCACTCTTTAGAAGCAAAGTTTCTGACTTCCATCAAAAAGACACCCCTACTCAGGAAATAGAGAACGAGAGTACAGACAGGGAAGAAGAAAATAGTTTTCAAGAAGCAGTATGCTCCTGTATCCCTCGCTCCCAAAATATTGGACAAATCAAGATCAAAACTAAGAAATTGTTATCTCCTACAGATAGATTGTTCCAACGAACACAAGAAGCTCTAGATGATTGGATAGATGACGTACCTCTACTCACTACCCAAGAAAAAGAACTAGCCCGATCAAGCACCCACTGGGTATCTCAATACTTTACATATGGCCCTGATATAGTTGCTCAAATGTTTCTGTCGATCCCTCTGACATCCCAAAGGCTAGCAAGCATCTATATGGTTCAACACCTCATTACGATGTACGAAGATACTGGTTGCCCGCCCAAAAAGTTACATTTTCTCTTACGAGACTGCTTAGAAGGGAGGTGGGCAGCCAGGGGACAAGAATTCCTTAATATCTTCCTTGACCTACGACAGCGATATGTTCAATACTTTTCAGACAGTTATGACGCAAATCCCCATCACTATGACCAAGGACAGTTCCCCCTCCGAGAAGTACATCCCGTCGTAGATTCTGAAGGAAAGCTACAACAAACATTTGTCTACACACCCCTAACAAACATAGAAATACTAGAAATGAAGAAAATGGTTCCTTCTCACGAAAAAGATCCTTCAGGTTTTCATAGGGAACTCAAGGATATTCTTCAAATAGGTTCCTTTACCTATAAAGATCTCAACATTCTCCGCAAAGTCCTACTACCTCAAGGGACATACGACAAACTAAAAGGAAAAGATTGGGAGGTGGAAGGGAAAAAGATAGTATGGGCAGCTTTAGAGACAGAAGAAAGTACTCGTGCTGCTGGTCAAGGCCTGGGACCTCTAGTTCTAGAACTCCCTCGCCTTCTCCCGAAAATACTCTCCAAGATACTGACCACTAAGAAAGAAGATTGGGGTGCTATCTCTGCATGCAAACAGAAACCAGATGAAGATATAGGGGACTATTATACAAGATTAGAGAAATGTTTCTTCATCAATAGTGGCCTCTCCTCAGGTGGAGACGCCTATAGTCGATTGTCTCCAAATTCGTAGAAAATGCCTTACCTTCGATCAGAAATAGAGTACTAAAGGTAGAGAGTACTTTGCAAGCAAGTTCCCCTTCACAAGCACTTCAGATACTCCAATATCACCAAAATAGGATTAGAGATGAACAAGAACAAGAAAAGAAAAGAACGAAGGATACTAAAATGAAGGTATTGGTAGCACAGACTAATACAATCCAACAGACCCCTAAACAAGCTCAAACGTCACAAGAAAAAGTTAATTGCAATTATTGCAAAAGGCTAGGACACTTTGTGCATGACTGTCCAGTATTACAACATAATATTGCCACTGAAAAGACCCAACCCCGTAACCATCCCCCACGACCCTCTGTTCCCACAACAGCTCCTCCGACTGATACTAAAGAAGCCACCCAACTCTATCAGTACCCAGTGTCATCCTATCCTGAATTCCCCTCAATTTTATGAGACAGCTGGGAGGAACACGACAGTCGTCCACTGATCCAGGTCCCGGTCGACCAAAAGGGTTCCTACGTAAATGCTAACCTCTTAGGTAAGGAAACAAAATTCCTAATAGACACCAGGGCCAGTAGGACGACAGTACAGCACAACGAAGTTCCCAAGGTACCCCTCCCTGGCTCGAATAGTATTTCCTTGGGTTTCTCAGGTACACCAGTCATCAATAAGGTTTCTGAACCAGTATCACTCCAAGTTGGTCCTCTTACAACATCCACAGATTTGGTACTTACTAAGTCATGTCCCGAAAACTTACTTGGAATCCAGACGTTAAAGGAACTAGGTGCTGTGATATGCTGTTCCCCGGAAGGAATACAACTATTCCTCCGAGATTTCAAAGGTCATTTTACCGCACTAGAATTAGACATCAGACTAAGAGACATCCCTGCTACACTATGGGCGACAGATCCGACTGACTTAGGGTTCATGGACAGTACACCACACATGTCACATTGAAAGAAGGTGTTGTCCTACCTCGTGTCCGACAATACAAGTTACCTTGAGATGCATAACAAGCCCTCATCCATATTATTGATGACTTAATACAGAAAAGAGTAGTCAAGGAAGTACCTTCCAACATATGTAATTCACCAGTCTTACCAGTAAGAAAGAAAACAGATGATGGTGCACCATCAGTTTACCGACTAGTGGTCGACCTACGTGAATTAAACAAGTGTGTGGTACCACAATACCCTGTGGTCTCTGACATCAGTACTCTGCTAACAGCTATAGATCCTGAAGCAACACATTTTACTGTAATCGACCTGAAGAACGCTTTCTTTAGTGTACCCATACACCAAGACGGTCAGGACCTATTCGGATTCTCACTACAAGGTCGTAGCTTCTGTTTCACTAGAGCTCCTTAAGGGTACACAGAAAGTCCCAGTATCTACAGTCAGGCACTTAAAAGACAGTTAGATGACATTGTTATGCTCTCAAATACAACATTGTTACAATATGTCGATGACCTACTGATCACTGCACGCTCTGAACCAGAATGTGAACTAGCATTACAGATGGTCCTAATGTTCCTTGCACAACATGGCCACAAGGTGTCACCCTCGAAATTATAATTGTGTTTATAGCAGGTGGCCTACCTAGGACACCTACTGTCAAACGAGGGTAGGGCACTCACACCTGAAAGAATTCAACTAATTTTTAACATTCCTGTCCCTAAGACGCAGAAAGAAGTCAGTGCCTTTATTGGCCTCACGTCCTACTGTAGACAGTGGATTCCTCAATTTGCATACTTGGCCAAACCCCTGATACAGTTAACGACCACAACCTCTTCCCCATTGCCATGGACACCTGATCATACTTTTGCTTTTGAAACTCTTAAACAAGCATTATGTTCTGCACCAGTCCTAGCTACACCTGATTATGCCAAGCCTTTTGTCCTCTTTGTCACAGAACGGGAAGGTACAGCCTTGTCAGTGCTTACACAAACACAAGCCAACAAACATCGTCCCTGTGCTTATTTTTCTAGCACTCTTGACCCCGTTGCACAAGGTTTGCCTGCCTGTTTGAAATCTGTCACAGCCACAGCTCTAGCAATACGACAAAGTGATTCCATAGTACTAGGACATTCTCTCGAAGTACAAGTTCCACATGCAGTAGAGCTACTCTTGAATAGGACCCCGACACAACACTTAACCATAGCGTGCCTCACAGGCTACGAAGTCACTCTGTTCCAACCCCACATCATCATCAAAAGATGAAATATCCTCAACCCAGCTACATTACTGCCTACTATTCCAGTTGACAATCAGATTCATTACTGCTTAGAGGTAGTCGAACTAGTCACAAAGCCCCGATCTGATATCACAGATGTCCCTCTAAGTACACCAGAACACACACTGTTTGTAGACTGTTCCTGTATGCGCCTCCAATCAGGCGAACTTTCAGCAGCCTATGCTGTCACTACAGAAAACACAGTCCTCTTAGCAGCTAGGATATCCGTACATTCAGCACAAGCAGCAGAGCTAATAGCTCTCACACAAGCATGTGAGTGGTCTAAAGGAAAACGAGTCAACATCTACACCGATTCACAGTACGCATTCCGGGTCGTCCATAATTTTGGCATTCTGTGGAGGGAGAGAGGTTTTCTAACCTCTCATGGAACAAAGATCCAACATGGAGATCTTATCCACCAGCTACTAGAAGCAATACACAGACCCACAGAAGTAGCTATACTAAAATGCAAAGCACATACTAAAGTCATAGACTCTATCAGTAGAGGCAATGCAATGCACTGGCGGACGCCACAGCTAAACACGCTGCTCAGACAGGAACACTAAGCACTGAAACCATCACCAGAACTATCTGTCCAGTTATCGATCCCACCAAAGATGTAGTAGACATCCAAAACCAAGCCACAGAGCCCGAAAAGAGAAAATGGGAGGAAGAGGGAGGTACACACACAGATCAAGGGTGGGTAACCAAAGGCAAGTCCAAATGGTTTCTCCCTGACATAATGGTTCCCGTAATGATAAAAACTGCCCATGGTCCTGCCCACCTAGGAGAAAAAGGAATGTTAGACAGTCTGAATCTGATATGGCACAACAAGCATCTGCGTGCAGCAGCCAAACAAAAAGTACGAACATGTATGATTTGCTGTCAGTTCAATCCCGGGAAAAGTGTATCAGTTGAACAAGGAGGGTTCCAACCTCCAGATCACCCCTTTGAAGTCCTCCAAATAGATTATATCCATATGGAAAGATGTCGAGGATACAAGTATGTCCTCGTAGTGGTCTGTACCTTAACCCGATGGATTGAAGCTTACCCTGTCCCAGACTATGGTGCCCAAATGACAGCTAAACAACTGATTAGAGAATTTTTCTCAAGATATGGGTTGCCCAGAGTCATCTACTCTGACAATGGACAACCTTTCCCTTCTAAATTGATGGAAGCGGTTTCCCTACTGTTAGGCTACACCTGGAAATTTCATTGTGTCAGACATCCCCAGCAGCAGGCCTGGTGGATCGGCACAACCAGACATTAAAAACCAAACTGGCCAAAATTTGCGCTGACAAGCAAATAGACTGGGTGACAGCTCTTCCAGTTGCCCTGTTCTACATGCGAATGGTGGCACATTCTCGGACGGGCCTGTCAACCTATGAGATCACATATGGGAGACCTCCAAATATCTGGGGTGTCCCATCTCCTAAGACGCTAACTGATATTGACACAAATGTACTGACAGATTACTTGGCTTCTTTGATGACTGCACTACGTTCTTGCCGTTCACAGGTGGCTGCAGCTTTTCCAGACAAGACCACGCCCGACGAGCACCGCCTTCAACCCGGCCAATGGGCGCTTGTCAGAAACTTTGACCGAACCAGCCCTCTGGAAAGAAGGTGGACGTCTCCCAAGCTGGTGCTGCTCACAACGAGGACCGCCGTCAAGGTCGAAGGACGAAAAGGATGGCTCCATGTGAGCCACTGCAAGCCCTTCCACGGACCAACTCCTACGGACGCTGTTGCTGATCCAGAGACCAGAGACACTAAGCCATCAGACTTTAAAGAGACTGAAACGACAGACTTTAATTCACCCTTTCCAGAACTTTTGCCCAAAGAAGAGTACAATTCGCGGCTGCGATCCTACCCAAAACAGACTTGAGACTTTGTGCCTGACCTCGACCTACCAGTGGCTAATTAAGCCGAAGACGGACGCTTGGTGAAGCGGTTGCTGGGAAGTGTCCAGTCACTGGTGCATACTTTACTCAGACTAAAAACAGCCGAAATCATGAAGACAAAGACTCACTGCGCAAAACTATCGCAAAACAAAGTTCCCGTTTTTCTCTCTATAATGATTCTTATTTTCTGCATCATGGCTTGTCTAGGTTGGTTCCTTCATCTAGCTTTCCCACGTTCTTCCCCTACACTTTTGAACAACACTGCTATGCATTCACACGTAGATCTTCCCCCACATCTCGAAAGTAGGAGAAAAGAATTCTTCAATAACACATTCATCTCCACACTCCATCAACACCAACTAGTAATCAATAAAACCAACTGTTGGGTCGGCGGCTTAATGCCACACTCCGTACACGGAGGTATGCCTTTTATCCCTCTCCCTTTCGGCTATGCTGGATCTACCTATGCTCTCTCTATGATATTCTCCGCCTCGGTTAGAAATATCCCTGAAACCAAGACCAAGAACACTAGTACCTGGAAAGAGATAAAAACAAAGACTGTGCGCGCTGTTCAAAAGATGGTAGACTTCACCGTAACATGGGGACGAGCAGATAATAGTGAAAACACCAGTTAATCCCTCTTTAACGACACTACCTCCTTTAGATAAACATTCTCAGTTCAGAAGAGACAGACAGAGCAGGGAGGATGGGTTGTGCCTCATAAGGGCCTGTTTTGTGTAAGAGGTAAGGGCATGGGTCAGAAGATGGGAGACAGTGAGTGTAATAAAACATACACCCTACCTGACAGAAACTTCCCAACAATGACCACCGCCCCCAACACTTATTTTATTTGTGGACCTCACGCACGTACTTGGCTACCTCAAGGCTGGTCCAGGAAATGCTACATTGCATTTCTACTCCCCCCTACCTACACCGCCCCAGCAGATTATCATCTAAGTGATCCTCCGACCGTGATTAATAGACGGCGAAGGGGGGTCATGGATGCTGAAGATCAAGAGGCTGGTGATTTCTTCAAAGGAATCATCCCTTTCTGGGGGCCCATGATCAATAGCCGCCACATAAGACAACTAACTTGTGTAGTTGAGGGAGCCATAAACGAGACCGCTGGTGCGTTAAGCAACATCACGGCTGAGATGGCTTCCGATAGACTCATGACGTTACAGAACCGTATTGTCCTAGATATCATATTAGCGGACCGTGGTGGCGTATGTGAACTGATAGGATCCAGCTGCTGTATATACATTCCAGATAATGCTCCCTCTGTATATGCTGCCATTTCCCGCCTTCATGTACTTTCAAAGAAGCTAGACGCAGACACCGGACCCTAGTCCCTGACGGGATGGCTCTGGGGCATTCTGTCCTCCTGGGGGTGGAAGATCCTTACGATACTAGGTCTTGCTCTAGCCATTCTCTTCACCTGTTGCCTCTGTATTCAGTGTGGCCCAGCTCTCTGTAGTTTCTGTATCACTGTCTGCATTCCCAAACCCCAGTCCAGAAAGAAAGAAAAGGAAAGAATCATGTTACAGGAATAAGTAGACGGCCTAATGAGTATAGAAGTAGACTAATAAGAAGAAGAATTTTAGAGGGTATATTATAGGATTAAGGAGGGAATGTGGAAAATGATTATTTCTCGTAGTTTATGTCCCATCATACACCCTCACAGTCACGTCCCCGAGCCCATCATGTCGGAAAACAAGCAAACAAGAACACGAGCAAACCTGATCATGCGCACACAAAAGTTGCACATGCACTCTCCTTCCTCTTAAAATTCAAAGGTACATTCTTATGGCTAAGGCGATGTCGAGAAACAGATTCCTCACTCAAACTGTACATTCCTATGGTCAAGCCGATTCCGAGAACAAGACCCCCCCCCCCCCCCATTTGTAATCATTTCCCTATATTGGGCCGATTCCGAGAAATAGGCCCCGTTTTGCTAAACCACGACAACCAATTCCAAGAAGAAGAGCCCCCGTTTGCTAAAAGACACGACACCAGGCATCCTGTCAAACTGCCAGTTCTTCTTTTTCTCTCTCTCTCTCTTATCTAAGGAACCAGCCTAGGATTATTCCTCAATGCTTCGCTTCTGCCGTGACTTCCTCATGATTAAAGACACAGTCACGCTTCTTCCTGCCATGACATCTGTATGATTTTGACACAGTAACGTTGCTACGATTTCTGTAAAATTGTGACACAGCTATCCGAGTTTTTTTCTAACTTCTGTATTATTGCAAACACAGCTATCCGAGTTTTGCTCAAGGGAAGCTCCTTCCTCTTTTCTGTGTATAATTACCATGTCCTCTTTGATGAAAGTTAGAGATTCTTCCGATTCTCCTTAGGTGACAGAGCTCTCCCTTAACTCGAATTACTGAATAAAGACCCTTTATTCGAACCACCACGGACTCTTCTCTTCATACTTGACCTTATTGATATTATAGAAATTCCAATCAAGGTAAATTACTAAAATATTTACCACATATTGAGAATGGACGATAGGAACTGCATAATAGAGGGTACTTCCCTGGCTTGGGGAGTAAAATGATGACTGTCTCACGCAGGGTGGGAAGTAACACCTGCCGATCAAGGGCTTCCGCATACATGGCAAGGAGCTGGGGAATCAACAAATCCTTATGAGCCTTATAAAAAATTTCTGTGAAGCTGTCGAGATGCAAATAGGGTACAGGCTTTATCATACACTTCTTCCCGACGAGATGTATCTTATCTGTGATTCTTTTCTTGGTAAGGGCAATTACTGTTCAAGGTACATACCAGCTCCGGAGCAGAGGAACCCTTCAAGGCAGTTATCGCCTCGTCTATGCTTTCCTCCGTAGTAGGAACCACTAAAAAAATCCTGCTAAAACTTTTCAAGGAACGCCAACGCAACCTCAGATAAATAACTCTCTTGGTCTGCTGTATCCCTGCCTAGTTTACTGGTGCTTAGAGCCTTGAAATAGGATGGCCAGTGGGTCAGTGAGACGCTGTCCCAGTGCAGTCTGCAGCTCAGGGATGTACGCCTTGCTATAAGGGGGTCTAATCATTTAAGCCAGTATTCGGCCCAGTCTCTCACCCTCGCCGTACACTCTAGCATTATGGTATTTCCCCATGTATAGTATCTCCATCTCAGCAGCGTCTCTGTAGTCCACCAATAGCGAAAGCCTACTTTTTTGTAGGCTAGATCCAGGTGTCTGAAGCAGCGCAGTGTCTAATGTTCCCAATTCTTGCTCTATCCGGGCTAATGAGTTGCGCAAATCTCGTAAGACTCCAGCGCTTTTGGATTCACACAATCCTCTCATGTAGGCATTGAAACCCTCCCACAGCACTGCAACAGTGTCCACCGAACCAATGTTAATGGTGAAGTAGTCTTCTATCGCCTCCCGCAGTTCCTCCCGAAATACGTAATCATCAAGCGCCCGGCTGGGGAACCTCGACTGCCTTTTAAAACCCTAAGGGCGTGGTATCCTCAAATTTAACAACACCGGAGAGTGGTCTGAGTATGTTCGTGTGAGCGTCCTGACTGCTTGGCACCAGATGGCCAACTCAGGCGAAACCAACCAATAGTCCAGTCTAGTCCACGTGTTATTGCAGCTGGTGTAGTGAGTGAAATCAGTGACATGGGGGTTTTGCGTCCTACCTATGTCAGTGAGGGAAAAATGTTCGCAAAGTGAGCCCAGTGCCTTTCTCGCTCGTGGTTTGGGATCTGGGGTGCTAGATGTGGTGTCACATAACATATCCTGGACAATGTTAAAATCACCACCCAGTATCAGGGGAACCAGGCCTAGTTGCGCAAGTTTGGAAAGCATGGGGTAATATAAATCAGTGGAGTCGACGTTGGGGCCATATATACAGGCTAAGGCTAATTTGCGACCCAACTAGGTACCCAGCACAATAACATATCTACCTTCGCTGTCATGGACCACTGAAGCCAAATGGAATAGAAGTCGTTTATGTATGAGTATATCAGGGCCTCTGGCATAGTTGCTATAATTTGTAAAATATCTGTGCGTACCCCAATTCGCGGCAAATCGGGACTGATCAGTGGGGGGCAGGTGAGTATCTTGTAAGAAAGGCACATCTACCTTGTGACGTATCAGATACTGCGTTACCTGCCTCTTCTTCCGGGTGTTATTCAGGCGTCTGTCGTTTTAGGTAGCAAAACCCACCTCTGAGGGGCCAGCATTATGTCCTATCTGTGCCATGGGGGAAATGTAAGTGTGTATTGAATGAAAAGCAACCACACATACTTATCACAATCAGAAATCTGTGCATGTAAAACTGGCCCAGTGCAGTTAAACAGTGTCCCTCCCATTCCCCCTCCCCCCACCCAGCCTCCCCGCCCAACCAGAGAGGCAAAACCATCATTAACAGATAACAATGCAAAACTAGTTTTTCCACTGTAGTAATGAAAAATTACCAGGGATAGTACTTGAGAAATTCACACCACAATCTTAAAGTAATCACCTTGAGGAGTGGTGGCAGTGCCCCCCACAACAACGTGGCAATTAACATATAGTAGTAATAACTGAATTAACGAGATCCCTGCAAGGTTGAAGACACCACAGGTAACAATACTGGGTATTCAGTTCAGCCATGACCAGATCCCGTAAAGAGTTCCAAACTGGCATCCGAACCATTTTGCAAAGGGGGTAGTCGGTCCTCCTCCGGAAGGCTTTTGTTGTTTAGTTTGTGCTTATGGCTAAACTCCTGCACCTCTGCGGTGTTATCAAAAACATGTGATCTTCCGTTCACCTCTACTCGCAGCCGGGCAGGATATAGCATACCGTATTTCAGTCCTAAGTTCCTGAGTGTCGCCTTGACTCCAGTGAAATTTCGCCTTGCTTCTTGCACCATGATGGTGAAGTCAGGGTAGAAGGATAGTTTGGAGCCCTGTCATACTGTCTCGCCCTGTTCTCTCACCAGTCAAAGGGCAGTGTTGCGATCTCTGAAATTCATGACCCAGGGTTGGGTCTCGGGCCCAACGATCTATGACCCCATTCGACCACAAAGCCTGCGGTAAAGGCCTCCCTCCCAAACAGATCTATCAGGATATTTTCCACCAGGGTGTCCATGCGACTAACGGCTGTAGACTGCGGCACACCTAGAATTCGCACGTTGTTTCGGCGGCTGCTCGCCTCCCAATCCTCATTCTTAGTCTCGAATTCTTTGAGGATGCGTTCCATTCGGTCGAGACTTTTCAGGGATTGCGCCGTCCCGTCTTCTAAGTCTGAAGTGTGAGATTTCACCACATTCAGCCGCCAGTCGTGGACCTGAATCTTTGACCCCAGCTCTGCCATATGTTTGTCCAAAGTGTCAAACCTCACATCCGAGGCTCTAAACCCAGCCCTTATTTCTTGCAGCAGCGAGCCTAGCTAAGTAGTGTCCCCCCTCTGGAGTGGCGCCCATCTGGCCACCTTCAGCCATAGTGTCAGCGTGGTCTTGGGCTGTGTCGGAGACCTTTTCGAAGGGGAGAAGGCGCTGCTCAGGATCTTTGCGGCCCATTCTGTGGGCCTGCCACCTAGTACTCAATGGGCCCAAGAACCGCGCTAGTTCAGGTCACGGTGGCAGTGAAGTCATGCATGCCTTAATGACAGGATTAGGAGCCGGATGAAACGGAGATCACAAATGGGCCGAGTGCGCACTGGTCCAGCGGCCGCGGAGACCCTGGCCGGGACACGGGAGGGAGTCCCCGCGCAGAGTGATGAGTAGTGAAAATTCAGTCAGGGGGGCCTCGCAAAGTCCAAGCCCAGGAGCTCAGGGAAAGTGCAGCAGACAGGTGTCTCGGTTCCGATAGTGTGAGGGAAGAAGCAGGCATCACAACACTAGTGCCCCTTGTCAGAATGTGTGCAGCTGGAATTGAACAGTCGAGGAGTGTCCCTTAAATCCTTGGCGTGCTGATATGTGGCAATGGGGCAGCCTTGTAGCACGGCTGGTCTAGTATTGCAGCAGTTGTAACCAAACTCAGGTGTGCTGGCCCAGATCGGGCACCTTGATTGTCTCAGGAGCCACTTGTCAGGATGAGGGTAGCTGGATTGGAGCAGTACAGGAGTGTCATATACGTCCTTGGCATGCAGATATGTGGCAATGGGGCAGACTAGCATCATGGCTGGTCTATTGTTGCAGCAGCAGTAGGCGAACTCAGATGTTCGGGTCCAGATTGGGGAGACTGTATTTATCAGGAGACGAAATGTAGCATCCAATGAGGCGGAGATGGCAGGGCCCGTCACTGGGTAGGAGGCGGGGAGGGGTCCAACGCAGGCCGCGGCGGAGCAGGAGCGCAATCAGGCAGGAGGGGGGGCCCAGGTGCTGCGGTGTAATCTCATCCGGTGTAGTCGCGGCGGTAGCGCAGGCCCTGTCCCCACGCACCCCCGCAAACTGCACCTCCGTGAACACTCGGCGCTCACAAGGTCGCGGGGGCCAAACGGACCTCCTGCAACACAGGGGCACTGAGTAGGCTTACGCAATGCCACTCACTGCCCCGGTGCGCAGCCCGCAACTTACCGTACTCCGGTAGCGATGCCAGGCACCTGGCAGGGTCCCCAGTCGCAGCTGTTCAGCCAGATGTGGCCGCCATCTTAATATCCTCCTGCACAATGCAAAAGTTCAGCAACTCGCGTTCGATCTGCATTCCTCCGGTTCCGCTCGAGGAGTATCGGGCTCAGGACCCATTCCGACATATGTTGATGCCCCTACCCGAGACTATGGAGCCGCTGGAGGCCGGGAAATCTCACATAGGCCACGTTGTTCGGTGGACCTTCAGAGCCTAACAACCATCTCGGTCTTCGGGTTGGCCACGCCCCCAGACAAAGTCTGGTTAAAAAGAATTGTGTTTGTACAATAATAGTGAAAGTTAAATAAAATTGGCCCTGAATGAGCAAATGGGACCTGTCGCCTCAGATTGCATATTTCATGCTGTTGCCCAAAAATAATGTGCCTCTTTTATGATTGCCTTAGCATTTTTGTGGATACTCGTTGGATTGTCAAAGTATTCTCACAAGCCAATCTCAAAAAGCCTTTTCCTCACAAATGGACGCCAGGGGATTGACAGCACATTGTCCAAGTTAATGCAATCTTCAATCACCTCCCTAGAGAACAATAATTCCTCCTACAACCAGCTTTTGGCCCATAAGAGCAAAGCGGCAATGCCAATACGATCCTCTACATATTCCATCACAAAGTCTTAGTGACAAAAAAGTGTAAGGGAGCTATTTGTGGTCATCAGTAGCCATTTCTATACTTATTTTCCGTAACTTGTAGAAGACAACTTTTATGGAGGCCCCAAACCCCTACCCCGTAAGACGCAACAGATAAACATTTTGTTTTGTATACAGTAATTAACGCAGTCATCGGCTTGTGGCCAAGCTTAAGGGCAAAGCCAAAAAGCCCCTCCACAACCTTGCTTGTCTGCTGAGCTCTTGCAATGGCAATATTGTCTTTACATGCTGCACAGTTGCTATTAATGAACCTTGACTTTGCAGTGATGTTGAAGCAGCCAACGTATACATTTTATTTTTCAAGTGGGTTAAATGGGGCATTGGAGACAGGTTATTGAACTTTTCCGTTAGCATCATTTTTATCGGTGCACCACTGTCTATTATAAAAGGTGTGATGCACCCATTCACCTTCAGTTTAGTTTTAAGGCAGAGCCCAAATTAATTTTGCACTTTTACTTGTTGATCTCGCTTTGATTGGAATTCTTCCTTGCAAGAAGCTAATCCTACATGTGCATGTTGTCCAGTGGTCTTCATTGACATCACACACTCATCTTTCACACTGTCGAGTGACAATGACAAACTTTTAGAAAAATAATTTGAATGCAATCAACGTTGTTCAGCAACTTATATTGCCGCTTGGGCTTGTGGGTGTGGTTGGAACACCACTGAAACTTTCTGGCATCTGTTTTATTTTCTTAATGTGACACACTTGATCTTTCCTTTGCCTCGCAAACCATTACAAAATGGTTCTCTTTCCTGACCTTTACATATCTATCCAATGGTGGGACATTTACCTTCATGTGGAATGGAAAATCTGCATCGTAAACACACCTTATTTTTCTTAGGAGATATTACTTTATGGTTTTCTACTGTATGGCTCAGCTTATATTTCACACTCAGCAATGATTCATTTTGGGTCGTTCAGGGCCTGCATGTTAGCGGCTTGTCTGTCATATCTTTCTACCACTCTAGCAGCCATGAGTGCTCACTCCAAGCTGAGCGTCTCTTTCAGCATTCGTCGTCTGAATGAATTGGAAAGACAGTCATCTTATTCCCAGACGCATAGCCTCTTCATTGTTGAGGTCATTGAACTGTCAATGCTTGATGAGCCAATCAAGTCTTTCTACAAACTCATCCATTGTTTCACCAGCTTTTTGCTTTTCTTGACTGAAAATGTACCTTTTATAGACAACATTGGGAATTAGAGTGAACTTAGTGTTAAACTCCTCATTGATTTGATGGTACGTTACTTCATCACTGTGTGGTACTTTCTTCATCACTTCTTTTACCCCTTAACCGGACAAATTGTTTAGATATTTAATGATCTATTTGTCATTTTCTTTTTCAAGCGCATAAATGAAATCATAGAAGGATTCGGTCCAGGCCCACTACCTTTTTAGTTGGCCCAATGAGATTCACCAGGTTGATAAGCACAACCCTCCTGCTTCTGCTTGATTTGCATCACCTGGTGCTGAAGTCGGATGGCTCTCCTTACTTTGGTTCTAATAAGTGTAATCATATTCTTTATACCTCTGGTTATCACAGCCTCTATTGTTTCTATGCATTTATCTGCTTTTACTTACAGCATTCTCTTGCACTGGCTGTCGCTGCTCATTGCACTTTCCGTCCCTAGTTGTCACTGCCTTATGTTTTTTTGTGTCAGAAAGTTCTCTGCTTTTAGCACTCCCTTGCACTCAGCAATCACTGCCTTTGGCGCTTCCCTGTACCTGGTTATCACTATCTCTGGCATTGTTGTACTGTATGAATGATGGCTTTGTGTTAGGCTGTGGCGCAGTTTCTCTTTTCTTGACTTTACAAGCACATTTCTAGCAAATAAATGTTTTCTATGGCCTTGCACTGGCTGGAGTGGCACTTTGACTCCACATATGCCAACTGGCGATTTTCACTTCAACTGAGGTACACGTGGCACGCATGTGTAGTTTGCTGGACCACGACAAAACTCTTTGGTAGATCACCCCCGGTTCTTTGGGTTGCAGGGTTTACGTAATCCCCTATCTCGTCACCAATTGTAGCATCCTCTCCAGCCCTGGTACATGTAAATAATCACACCACACATAGAGTACGGTATTATACGCCTTTATTTTTCAGAGTGTAACCATTAACTGCCTGTAGTACATCAGGAATTTTCTTAACCACACCCAATCACTTATGCCACTATTCTAAGGAGTCCATCAGCAACTAGAGGGTCTCACTATCTCCAACATACAACACACTACATCTTACAGTGAAAAATATACCAGCAAAATTAACACTACCATACTGTGCCTACACCAAACATAAATAACAATTGAACAGAATGTCCAACAGAGGATTTAGTACTTTCTGCTCCAAATTTGGAGTTCTTTTCATTACTAGACAAAATCTAAGTAATGCGTACGTAATTTTTTGTGCATTATCTTGGAAAGGGTGGGTGCCTACGAATTCTAAATGCATCAAAATAATTGTATTTCTTTATGCAACTCCTTCTCCTTGACACTTTTTTGCTGTACTTTTTCAGTTTTAATGCATGTAGTGCCAGGTTAATTAGAGCAAAATAGTTAACAGATGAACACGCATTAATTATATTTTATTTATTGTACAATTTTTAATTGCAATTAATGTGTTAATAGATGAGTTAATCCTTTCTTTATGTTTTTGTTATATTATGGGGAGAACAGTAATATGGCTGAAAAGTCAAACTTCTCAATGATTGTGTCTGATTTTACAGAGTTCCACTTCTTTTAGTTATTACAACTTCTAGGAAGCTATCAGCTGTACATATATTGCATTGAATTATGGGTTATTCTTGTGTACACACAAAGAAAAGATTAAGAATATAAACTGTCCCCCAAAAGATGTTGTAATCATAACTATTTGCAGGCCCTGAGCAGGTTCCTGAATCCCACTGCAAACTTGAGGCAGGCCAATTGAATCTTGAACATAACTTTGGAGTTTAGTTTTAATGTCCCTATAGGGAGAAGAAGCATCACATGGCGGTGAAGCCTTCTGTGTTTTTAGTCCCCTAATAGAGAAGGTAGCCTCCTGAGGAAATATACATTTTATGGTCAAGTTGTGTTCCCTAGCGTGTACCCCACCGTTTCCAAGTACCAGCTTAAAGTGCATGTAACTTCCCTCCTGTGCCAGCTATGAAGACGCAAATACATTTGCGTCCAACGTTAACATGTCCTCTTTCTGACCCACCCTGAATGGGTTGAATATTCTGTTTCTAAGTATGCTATGCCAACGTCTTTTTGTAGTGTACTTTACACGTTTTTTCAGCTCTGGCAAAGTAGGCCCTGAATTCTGCCATCGAGCCTCTTTTTCTGTTTTCTGACTCCGAGAGTTTCAGCCCAAGCTGTCTCTGTACCCGTGAACTCTGACTTACTTCCAGCGCGCCCCCCCGTGCTTAGCTCAGCATGCTGCCTGCCAAGACTGAATTCAACCTTCGAGTTATCTGTTCCACTCTCCGAAAATGCATTCCTGCCTACTAGTTTAAGTAAACATCCTCCCAGCTGCAGAGCAAGGGCTCGGCCTCACTGTCTCCATGCAAGTAATTCATAGCCTCCGTTACCATGCTCCCATGAAAGGCCCATGCCCCCACGCTTCTCATGCAGACACTTAGGCGCTTATGCACGCACTCACAGTCAGTATAGAATAGCTTCTGCCCTAGAGACCTTTTCTATCCAGATAATATGGTTCCCAAACATCAGATATCAGATATGATAGAAGCACAAGTTGATCTGACATGCCAGACTTCTGTCTCTTTCCGTCAGTGTAAATGTCAAGCCCCCTGCACCCTCCAGTCTCACGTCAATCACACGTCATGCAGCTGCGCGCGCATCCAAGCCTCAGATTTCTGCTGACATTGCAACATTTCTGCTTTGTGCCACCCATTTGTGACACCTACCTGTGACGTTTCTAGCACACACCTCTATGTTCACGCCTAGTTCACGCCTTCTAATTACGTATCACTACCACGTGGATGCTGTTATCTTGTTTCTCTCAGCTGTTACGCCTACTGTATTGGTTTCTATTGTACGATTTAAGTATATAAGCTATGTATTGTCAATAAAATATTGCTCTATCCCTTCCTGAACCCCTTGTGGTTGCAGGAACATGATATCCAGTTCCGGAACGATTCCTTTTTAAGGAATAAAACCCCTAAGAACTCTAACACCACGGACTCTGCCTTTTTCTTTCCGATTGAGTTATTATTGATTAAGTACTTACCTGCATAGAAATTAAGACGGTAAATCAAATATTTACCACATTATTTTGGCACCCGAACAGGGACCCCTCCCCCACCCCACGCGCCGGTTGGTGCGTTGCAAGCTCTGTCCCCTGCCATCAGTTAGATGGAACCTACACGTACTGGCAGGATTTCCTGTATCTCCCTCTGGCCCACGGAGGTGACGAAGACTGCAATCAGCGCCCAGACGAGGCGGTGAGGAGTGCGGAGGATCCCGACCAGAGCCTAGCCGAAAGAAGCAAGGTCCGAGGTGTCAAGAGGCCCACCAGTTTCCGAAGTATCCACGTGTCGAGTCGAGTCGAGTCCAGTCCGGTCCAGTCGAGTTTTCCGAGGCCTTCTGTTTCCGTGCTTCCCGGTGTGAAGTATTTCGGGGTTCCCAAGGCCTACACGCTCCAGAGATTACCCACTTACTCAAGAACTGTTGGCACGGAAACTGTAAAATGCAAAGAACAAGTTTATTAGGACCCCATGGGGTGGTGATACCTCTTGCATTACCGAAGGGTGCTGTTTGAGTGTACCACCACCCCATGGGGTCCTAATAAAAGTATTTCGGGGTTCCCAAGGCCTACACGCTCCAGAGATTACCCACTTACTCAAGAACTGTTGGCACGGAAACTGTAAAATGCAAAGAACAAGTTTATTAGGACCCCATGGGGTGGTGGTACACTCAAACAGCACCCTTCGGTAATGCAAGAGGTATCACACCGAACACCGGTGTGACCCCGTTTATATACAATTTTGGGGCAATAAAAGATAGGCGGCACAAGTTAAGACACAGTTTTAGAGACATATATGGTCATGTTTTGGAATACTGCCAGCTCATTGGAGAGTTTCAAACCCACTGGTCAGTTAGCGACACATTCCTGAAGGTTTACGGGTCAGTGAGAACTGCGCATGTGTGACTTGACCAGTACTAAAAATAGCCTGTTGCTGGGCAGATGAGAGTGGTCAGTGGAACGGACAAAGGACTAAAAGGGTGCGTCGGCCACAAGGCCGCTCATGGTCTAAGATGGCCGCTGCAACATTCAAAATGGCGTTTATCGTATATAGCCAAGTTAAGGAGGACAACGTGTAGGTTCAGCTAATCGCTAATCCGAACGGGCAAATTACGACAGACGACCCTTTTAGCGTTTAGCTGAATCTACCTCATAATGAACATAGTCTGGATGTTCGTCCTCAATGTCTATTAACATAATTTTTGTCACCTCTTTGTGTAGCATCATTTTGTCATGGGCAAGAGCTCGTCTCGATGGTAAGCAAGCTGATAGACACATTGAACATAAGGCAGGGCCACATTGAATACACAAGCATATAAAAAACATTGCTCCCACAAGTATGCAGAGAATTGTCAACAATTTCCAGCCCCAAGTTGCAATCATGGACCAGAACCATCCAGAAAGTGTCCAAGTTCCATTGTCCGGGTGTATTTCGGCAGCTATTTTATGCAGCTTGGAAATCGCATCATACACAGATGGAGAATTATCAGGGACATAAACACAACAGCTGCTTCCGATGATTCTACATGCCCCCCCACGATCAGCCAAAACAACGTCCAGCACCATCCGGTTTTGGAGGGTGACAATTCTGGAAATCTGCAGTTCTTCAGTAATATTCCCCAGGGCAACAGCAGTGTCATTCGCAACAGCCTCGACAACGCGAGTCAGCCGTCTGATTTTCCGGCTGTTCAATGCAGCCCCCACAAAGGAGAATAGTCCCAGGTTAAAATCCACGTATTGTTGTAATGCAGTATCCGTTTGATCAATGTCCTCTAGAGCAACAGTTCGCTTAACTCTGTTCAAAACAAAATCGTGATACAGAGTATAGTCGTTGTGGTACATCGGAGGGGCAATGAATACAGGAGGTAGCACAAACGATACATAACATGTGCCCAACCACCCCACTGGAAGCTGATGGTACCCCTTCGTTCCACAGATGAAGTAGGTGTTTCGAGATGCAACAAATGAAATGCCATTCGGGCTATCAAACGTGAGAGTAATATTACATTCGCTTTTCCCCACTGCAATCGTGCCCTTGTTTCGAATACATAAATCGGCTTTTGTGGCAATGACGTTTATGACATGAGCACTGGATACATTCACATTTCGCTGATTGCTATATATTCGTGGAGCAGATACATTATCAGGCCTGTATTCTTCCCACTCAAAACGTGTACCCTCAGCCCGGGGAAACCCATCCTTGTCATGGGAACATATTTTATTCAAACGGAAAAGCACCCCCCCTTTGGTTGGCCATCTCAAAGTAAAGAGGAGGGTGTACCAGGCATTGCATGACCCATTGTGCGAAAACGGGAGTGGAATAAGTGGGGTGCCCCCTCTCTTCTGGTGCCCAGGCAACATTCCACACACCCAGCAGTTAGAGGTATTAGTCATATTATGCGTGTGGTGAAGAATCTGAATGAAGCTGTTATTTAAGTACGTTTGGCGATGGCGTTCTTCATGGAATGGCAATGTAAAATGGAAATGTTCAGACGGTGCCGGGGTAGTCGGCAGCAAATGTTCTCGTACAGGCACCACAAGTTCAACTACCCAAGCAATAACAGCTATCACCACAATCGTAAAAACAAAAAGAAAGGCACCCAGTATTTTCTTATCACGCGATGCCGTTGATGCCACAGTTTCAAGGGAGTCTGTGCGAAGTCTCAAACGACACAAATTGTTCACAGTTTTTCACAAATAGTCTCTGATACACGTACGTGTATACCCTAAAAAAAAGAAAAATGTGGTGCTGAACTCCGAGGTAGCCGTTGTTTTCTTCTCCGGGCCAAGACGGGTGTCGCTACTCTGGCAGAACTGATCCCCCCCCTTTGGAATTCCCGGTTTCCGTTTCACAAACCTGGAGCGGTTACCAACCAGTCTAAAAAGGAACAAAAATCTTCTTTATCGCGGTCGTAGATTGTAGCGCTCTCTTCCAGTAGCAGATTGGTCCGGGAAGACTCCCTCCACTTCGGCCGACGTCACAGCTGGGCTCTTTTCTTTCTCCAAGATCTCCTTATAGTCAGTCAGCACAGCAGGAGTCACCAGGTCCGGAGAGACACGGCGACAATGGGTCGAATGCACCCACCGCTTCCTGTTCGTCACTCGTACTGCAGTGCGGGTCGCCAAGAGGACCTGCTCGGGGCCTTTCCACCTGGGCTCCAAACTGCTTGCTCTCTCAAACGAGCGGATCATCACATGATCCCCAGGACGAAGATCGTGGCCTTCTCCAGTGGAGTTATCAGGGAGCGCTTCTCGAACCTGTTGATGAATAGAGAGCAAATCATTTGTTAATCGTGCCAAATAATCATTCATCATAACACAAGGCACATCATGTATTAATCGCGGCTTGGGCACCCCCCAGATATTCATGGGGCGGCCAAACACCACCTCATAGGGCGTAAGGCCTGTTCGTGAGTGGGGTACTGATCTAAGAGAGAGCAGTGCTAGCGGCAATGCATCTGGCCACTTCAACGATGTAGACGCCACGATTTTGGCCAGCTTAAGCTTCAAGGTGGCATTGTACCGCTCGACCAAACCTGCTGACTGAGGGTGGAATACAGCGTGGAACTTTTGCTGAATCCCTAACCCCTTCAGTACATATTCCACAATCTTTCCAACAAAATGGGGCCCATTATCGCTCCACAAAAATTTGCAAACTCCAAAGCGAGGAAAGAATTCCTTAAGCAACACCTTAGCTGTTGTCAAAGCCGTATTGTCTTTCGTGGGGTAGGCCTCAACCCATTTGCTAAAAGCACACACCACCACTAAGACGTACTTCAGGTTATTGCAGCGCTCGAGTTGGATGTAATCCATTTGAAGCACTTCAAACGGTGCAGAAGGTGGAACGAACCCTCCTTTCGGAGTATAGGCCCCCTTTCCAGGATTGTGTTGCAAACATACCAGGCAGGTCTGCACTACTCTCTTTGCGGTATTCGCAATCTCGGGATGTTCCCAAACTTGTGTTAAAAGCCGAGTTATTGCAAGAGCTCCGACGTGGGCCAGTCCATGAGTCATCTGGACCATCGCCTGTAAGTAAGCCGCAGGCAATTTCCACTTCTCCATGTCTTTGCTCCTCCAACAACCTTCGTCATCTAGCACCCCATCTGCTGCCCAAGCCGCAAGTTCAGATTCTGTAGCTGATTTTTGAATAACCCGTATCTCTGCTCTAGCATCACTCCATCTCTCGGCCTGTGATTGTACCACGTACATAGGGGAGCTAGTTCGGGACATGGCCGTCTGCCTTGCTATGTTGTCTGCAAAGGCATTTCCTTGACCCACTTTATCCGTGATCTTTTTATGGGCACTGCACTTCACTATCGCTACTTTCTTGGGGCAAAGCAACGCGTTTAGGAGATCACGCACTAACTCTCCGTGCATAATGTGCTCTCCGTGTGATGTCAAAAACCCACGTTCCCTCCAGAGAAGTCCGAAGTCATGGGCCACTCCAAAGGCGTACCGGCTGTCTGTGTATATGTTCACACATAGGCCAGCACTCAATTCGCAGGCTCTTGTCAAGGCTATCAGCTCTGCTGCCTGAGCCGATTTTTGTGGTATTCTAGCTGTTTCAACCACCGTCTTAAGAGTCGTGATCGCATATGCTGCGGAAGTCGTACCATCTGGTAGCCTCAAACACGATCCATCAACCCACAGTTCCCCATCCACATCAGGAAGTGGCACATCCTGTAAGTCAACACGACCCTTTGTCTGTTCTTCAGTCAGGAAAACACAGTCATGATGTTGTTCTTCCTGACTCTCCTCGGCCGGATAGGGCAATAAAGTCGCGGGGTTCAAAGTAGCGCATCTTTTCAATGTTATGTGTGGCGCTAAAAGCGTCAGCTCATATCCTGTAAGTCGTGCGCTCTTGAGATATTGGGTCTTTGTTTGGTTTAACAGGGCATCTACTGCGTGAGGAACTAACACCAATAGTTTGTGTGATAACACTATGCCCTCACTCTGTCGTATGGCTACTGCTGTTGCCGCTACCGCCCGAAAACACCCAGGCAACCCTCGTGCTACAGGATCCAAAATGGCAGAGAAGTATGCACATGGTCTCTGCTTATCCCCGTGTAACTGCACTAACACTGACAATGCGCACCCATCATTCTCGTGCACGTACAATGTGAAAAGTTTCGTGTAATCTGGTGTTCCTAGCACAGGTGCAGAACAAAGAGCCTGTCTCAACTGCTCAAAGGCTTTCTGACATTCGTCTGTCCACTCAAGAGGCATCGGTGTAGTTTTGGACAACAATGCTAGCAAAGGTTTTATGATATGTGAAAAACCCATAATCATTGTCTACAAAAAGATGTCAACCCTATGAAGGCACGCACATCTCTCTGTGTGCGGGGGACTGGTGTGTCTAAAATTGCCTGAATTCGATCAGATGTTAATGCCCGCCCCTCCTTAGACAACAGATGACCGAGGTAGGTCACCTGGGGTCTACAGTATTGAAGCTTTTTCTTGGAAACCTTGTGATTGTTTTGTGCCAAAAAGGAAAGCAACGCAAGCGTACTCTGTTCACATTGTGCATAGGAGTCGGCGGCGAGCAGAAGGTCATCCACATACTGGATGAGTGCCACGCCAGACTGCAATGTAAAGGAATCTAGTTGACGTTTCAAAGCCTGGCTGTAGATGCTAGGGCTCTCAGTATAACCTTGGGGAACACGACAAAATCTATACGATTTATTATTGAGCGTAAAACCAAACAGATATCTGCTATCCGGGTGAACAGGGATAGAAAAGAACGCATTCTTTAGGTCAATAACGCTAAAAGTGGTGGCTGTCGGTGGAACCAAAGTAAGCAAAGTCGTGATATCAGACACCACTGGGTATTGGGGAATGACAATTTTATTTATTTCACGTAAATCAATAATAAATCGATAGATCTTGCCATCTGAATCTCTTTTAAGAATCGGTAGAATAGGGCTATTACAAACATTATAAGGGACCTCCTCCACCACCCCTGGGGAAATCAAATCCCGAACAATATGCGTCAGTGCAATTTCACCTTCCTTCGAGATCTTATACTGTGGCACTCGTGGTAGGGGGGCCCCCTCCTTAACAGTAATGTGTATTGGTGGAATGCGCATCTCTCCCACATCCGTATCTGATGTCGCCCACAACGTGTGCGGCAGAGAGGCCAGAGCGGGAATATCTAAAATGACACAAAATCTGTCAGGGTCAGGGCAATCATCAGGGTCAGGGTAGTTGTCATTCAGAATAACCCGCACTCGCTCTGGAGCGCAGCGTATTGTTGCTCGAAAATATTTAAGCAAGTCAATGCCCAAGATATTATCTGGGGTATGGGGCGATAACAAAAATTGGCCAAAGCTAAAGTATTTGTCAATGCATAGTGCAAGGGGCTTGGACAATGGGCTGGGGGAGGGTGTGCCATCAAACCCTACACACGTAATCATTTCGCCAGACAGGGGAGCCCTCGGAACCAAGTTTTTCGACAGAGCGCTACGAGTAGCTCCTGTGTCGACTAGAAACTGATCAGTAGAACCCAAAATACCCGCTGTTACATATGGACCTTGCTGATCTACTGGCACTTCAACTGATTCCTTTCCCCATCCTACGCAATCCTATGCATGCACATAATCCTGATGTTCCACATTCTCTCCTTCCGAAATCTGATATTGATTCCGCCTATCAAACGTATTTCGTTCGTCCTGGCCACGGCCCCTCTCCTCAACCTGTCTACGATCACCTCCGCCACCTCTCGTTCCAGTATAACCTCCTCTTGACCTTCCACTACCTCGACCACGCTGACTACGCTGTTCATGAAGTACCGGACAATCGTCGGCCCAATGCCCAAACTCCTTACAATAAGCACACTGATCCTCCGCAATGTCCGTACGACCATACGATGCGTTACTTCCACCTCGTCTACCTCTCTCATTCCCTCTACCCTGTGTTCCCCGAACCTGCGCCAACATCACCTTCGTTTTCAATTCCTTCGTCTTTTTCTCTACACTTTCTTTAGCCTCCACTTCCTGCCGCTCGTAATACTGAGCCATAGTTAACAAGGACGCAGGGGTTGCCGTGGCCCAGGAACTTTCACTCGATTTCAATCGCTTAGCAATCTCCGGTAGGAGATTAGCTACATACTTATCTACAAACAGATGCCGACCCGTATCGTCTGTTAAGGATTGACCACTGTAATCATGAAAGGCCTCCTCGAAGCGTGTAAAGAAATCAGAGACCGTTTCATCGGGTTTCTGCTTGCACGACGTTAACATGGTCCAATCAATCTTTTTGGCGGGAACAAGCGTTTTCAATTTATGCAAAATAGCTGCCGGAAGATCTAAAATTAGCGGACAAGGCTTACATGCCGGTTCCCTATCTAAATCTGCAGCGTTTATTTCTTTCCAGGTTCCCCCCAAGATCGTTTCATCATTAGTCTTACGAATTTGCCTCCACATATCAGGTGGTAAAATTAGCCCAAAAAACAAATCTATATCTACAAGAGTCATCACACAAGACGATATAGCCCCTTCCACCCCCTCATAAAATGCCGCTGGGTTCTTTCGGAGATCAGGTAGAGAATTTTTCAGTGCCATGACATCTGCCCTATTCCATGGCGTATATACCCAATTATACACAAAATACCCTTTCGCATCCTTCGACAACTTATCATCATCCGTACCTTCCCCTTTTGGTGGAACATACAAAGGCGCGGCTTCACGCATAGGCATAACATGCAACGCAGAGCTCTTATCTGAACCACGGAGAGAACACTCCTTAACCGCCCCGTCATTTCCCGGCTCGGACTCTTTTTGCCTCCGTTTCCGTTCCTGCCTCAAATGGGTTGTCTCGTCTCGCAGCTTGATCAATTGCTTGAACAGGTCGTCAACATCTGAAAGATCAAAATCACCTTTAGCTAAATTTTCACGGTACACCGACAACACTTTTGGCTCTAACGTATCAGAAAGATCTCGATATGCACTTACAACCTCATCAGCCAAGGAAGACAAAAAATACATCACTTCAAGATCCGTCCACCCTGCTTTCTCTGATATCAATTGATCCTGAGTAACACTATGCTTATTCACTTTGCGAGCCCAACTACGTAAATGAGCGGACCTCTCCGCAGTAAACCTGAGAGCCGATACCCCCTTCTTGCCCGACTTATCCCGTCCGTCATCGTCAAAGTCCACAGCTGGGGCCGTCGGCGTAACATACGGAGGCGGTGACCGATCTAACAAAGAAAAATCATCAACTTCATTATTAAGGACAGGATAAAGTGGTCGGCGAATGGGAAACTGACCAGCAGTTTGCAAATTACGTTCCCGTTCCTCCCTTTCTTTCTTCTCCTGAGCCTCCTTTTCCTCAAGCTGTAAAGCCTTATCCCGAGCAGCCTTGCGCTGCTCTTTGTCCGCCAAGGCAACCTCACGCTTCATTCGTTCACGTGCCGCTTTCTCCCACATTCGCACACAATCAAACATGTTTTGTCTAGACCTGCGCTGAAACATACATTGCTCCACAAATTGGATTTTACTCAAATCGTATGACCCGTGTAGGGGCCATTGCAATTCGGGATCGGCCTTAGTGTACTTATGCCACAATTTACTGTACATAATAGGGGGGAGGCCGAACTTGATATACATTTCCCTATTTGGAGTTCCCTCTGGGGGAGCCGGCTGTGATTCCGCTAACCTGATTGAGGCACCTCCTCCAAAACAACACATTCCTCGGAGTGTGCTAAAAACAGGCATGTTCGAAAAGTATCACGAAAGCGTGACACCAGAAAAAATGGCACTTACAATTCTCCCCACGATTGTGCCGCTCAAGGGAAAAAAAACAAAGTTAGAGAAACATCTCTACATGCCTGCCTATGTGAAGTGCACTACACATATAAGTTCAAAAATCACAAATTCACAATGTTAGCTAACTCAAATCAAAGTTCATAGAATTCGGCAAGCGTCCTCACCGGTCACAAAGCACAGATTTTTCAGTAAGCGTCCGAAGACTACCTTACCGAACACAATTCGTAGAACTCCAGTAAGCGTCCGAAGACTACCTTACCGAACACAATTCGTAGAACTTCAGTAAGCGTCTGAAGACTACCTTACCGAACACAAAGCTTACCAAATACTCAACTGTCCAGGTTCCAACTGCCAAGGTCTTGTAAGCCAAATCAGCCAAACGGCACTCTCTCAGTGATGCGGACACTTCGAAAACTCAGTCGGAGACCGGCGCCACCTGGAAGGTCAGATCGGAAGGAAAGGAAAAACACCGTGGCAGCCAAGACTCGGGTCACTCGTGGCAGCGCGCGCCCATGGCGGATTTCCAAGCCTTCGTCACGACCTCTCCTTCGGGCATCCGAGTCGCCGATGAGTCCCTTCGTGGTCGCCAATTGAAGTATTTCGGGGTTCCCAAGGCCTACACGCTCCAGAGATTACCCACTTACTCAAGAACTGTTGGCACGGAAACTGTAAAATGCAAAGAACAAGTTTATTAGGACCCCATGGGGTGGTGGTACACTCAAACAGCACCCTTCGGTAATGCAAGAGGTATCACACCGAACACCGGTGTGACCCCGTTTATATACAATTTTGGGGCAATAAAAGATAGGCGGCACAAGTTAAGACACAGTTTTAGAGACATATATGGTCATGTTTTGGAATACTGCCAGCTCATTGGAGAGTTTCAAACCCACTGGGCAGATGAGAGTGGTCAGTGGAACGGACAAAGGACTAAAAGGGTGCGTCGGCCACAAGGCCGCTCATGGTCTAAGATGGCCGCTGCAACATTCAAAATGGCGTTTATCGTATATAGCCAAGTTAAGGAGGACAACGTGTAGGTTCAGCTAATCGCTAATCCGAACGGGCAAATTACGACAGGTGAGTACCATTGCTGGGACGTATCAAGACGAGTTTGGGTACACAAATTCGGTCTGCACTGTTTTAGACAGTGTATCTGTACTGTTTAGCAGTATATCCGATTAGTTAAGTTCTTGCACTGTTATCAGCAGTGTATCTGTGCTGTTTAGCAGTACATCAGTTATCAAGGGTAGTCATATATGTCTTTAATGTCTTTCATGTGATTAATGTCGTAGTATGAGTGTGACTGTTTTTTTTATGTGCATTATTGTATTCTTGTGTAACTAGCTGTATTCAGTATTAAGCAGCAAGGATTGAGCATTCAGTACTAAGTAAGCAAGATGCCGTTCTTCAATAAGTTAAAGCAGATAGGAACTAGGAAAGGGATACTAGAGGAAGAAATTCCTATCCCCCCTAGGGACACGCCTGGAAATTTCATGTATCACAAGCATGGCTTAGACGCCATACTGTATCTAGATTTATGGGCCGATTATACTAAGCATCTAGACGAGAGACACAGATGGCCCGTTACAGGAACATGGGATGCCGAGTGCATCATGAAGGTAGAAGAAGCACTGTGGAAAAAGAAAGCCAGACAATCTCAGAAAGACGCCATAGAGTTTTGGCGTAAGGAATCACATAAGCGTGCTGAAAAAGCACTCCGTAGAGAAGACAGACTTAAAGAATCTGCCGCCACCATTGGTTCCAACTAAAGTAAATCACAGAACTACTAAAGACATATTCCTGAATTTCTATCTAGAGGATGTAGCACCCGCTTACACCAATCTGCCTGTCTGCGTCCCGCCTACTGACAGTGACGGAGGTGGCAACCCACCTCCAGACCCTATCCCGCCATTACCGCAAGCAGGTTTCCCCGTTCGACAGCCCATTCCTCCACCTCCACCACTTCCTGCACTTAAAATTGATCTACCGAAACCGCTTCTACCTGATCCTACTAGAAGACAAGTTCAAGTACAGATACAGACTCCACAGAGAAATAATGTCCATGCTTCCGGCTCAGGAGGTGCGACCGGGGGTCACCAGACCCCGCCCCCAACACGCAGATTACACCTTAGGGATATGCAAAATCCTTTTATAGGTCAATCACCCCGTCTCGACATACTCAAAGAACCGCTCCAAGTTTGCAGATACGATCCAGTACCCGGTAAAGACGATAGGATGTTTTTAGCATCACTACGCATACGACATGCTGCAGATTATCTACTGTTATTATCAGGAATGAAAGAGCACTTAGATAGAATATATCTCTTTGTCCAGACTGGACAAGACCCTGACAGTATTAAGGATGCCATGGCGCATCAGAAAGTTGACATTCAAGCATATATACTACGTTTTTTTATAAATTGCCTAATCAGAGAACGAGACAGGCCTGGGACAGAACAGGACGAATTAGCTGCACTCAACAAGTGGGGCCAAAACATATCCGAAGGAAAACATGATAAAGGAGGTTGCATAGCCAGTATGTACAAGAAAATAAGAAAAGCAGTGATAGAAATACACGAAAAAGAGAAAGAAAAAAGCTTCCTCTGAGGAGGAAGAAGAACCTGAAGAACCAGAAAGGACTACAGATACAATAGCGTATGTAGGTAAGGGAACTTACCTTAGGATAGGCATTCGTCCGGAAAGCAAGAGAGTTTTTCTCTCTGGCATATCAAAACCGAATTCTCCTGAACACCAGTTTCAAGAAACTGATAAAAGGCTTCGAGACCGAATAGGGTACCATATACTCAATTCTATGGATGAACAAGAACTAGCCCGGTCAGCAGTATTATGGGCTGACAATCCGAACATATACAATGATGACACAGTAGCGCAGACATTTCTGAACCTTTCCCCAGACGAGCAGAAATTAGCAGGTGTATACATGATTCAGCACCTCCTCACGTTATACCGAAATCAACATTCTGATCCAGGTCCCTTACACGATACATTAGAAGCACTACTCATGGATAGATGGAGAGGTCTAAGTACCAAGTTAATACAAATAATTCTAGAACAACGACATAGATATAACACTTTCGTAAGCTCCGAATATGTCCCCGCTCCGCCCCCGGAAAGAAAAATGTATCATATGGAGCGTCTGCATGGCATCGAAAGTCAGAACCCCTTACGAGAAGTACATCCAGTTATGGGTACCGATCATACCCTGAAACGTGTGTATGTACACACGCCTCTGACCAAGTTAGAATTGTTAGAAATGAAGAAACTAGTACCCTGTCACGATAAAGACCCTGCAGGTTTTCACAGAGAACTTAAAGACATGTTACTGATGGGAGATTACACATATGAAGATATCATGAAAATGTTAAAGGTATTGTTGCCTACGGGCATCTACGAGAAACTCAAGGAAAAAGAATGGGAGGTGGGAGAGAAAAAGATTGTATGGGCAGAAATAGAAGATGAGGAGGAAAAACGTGTCCCAGGGCTAGGCCTTGGGGAAAAGACTAAAGCATTACCAGGCTTGATAGTACAGGTTCTGCCAAGATTACTGACAACTAGAAAGGAAGACTGGGACGCAATCTCAGCATGTAAATAGAAACCAGATGAAGATACTAGTGACTTCTATTCAAGATTCGAGAAATGCTTCATTATTAATAGTGGTCTTAAACCCAGTAGCGAGTCGTACCCACATCTTTTTGTATCAAAGTTAGTGGAGAATTCCCTGTTAGCAGTTAAAAATCGTGTATACAAGGTTGAGAGTACATGGCAAGCAAATACGCCATCACAGATGTTACAAATGTTACAATACCATCAGAACAGAATTAGAGAAGAACAAGATCAGGAACAGAAACGTATGAAAGACACGAAAATGAAAATGCTAGTAGCCCAGTCGGTTCCAACCGACGGCCACAGAAAGGGTACGACCCAGACAGGTCACGCCGCAGCTCCCGTTAAAGGGACATGCAACTATTGCAAGCAGCCAGGTCACTACGTACATGAATGTCCAGTTCTGAAACATAACATAGAAACAGGTAAAACTAAGGAAAGACCGCGTCCACCTAGACAAGACCATGTCCAGCAACAGACTTCACCGAATACACAGCCTATGCATGCTTCGTCTCATACAGCACAGACAGTAGCGGTACCACAGCCACAGCCCATTGCCGCGACGCAGCAAGTTTCACAACAGATGTACCAGTATGCCCAATCCGCTTACCCCGATTATCCACGATACACATGAAATAGCCTAGAGAGGGAAGTTGGCTTGCCTCTTATTGAGATTCCTGTAGATCAAGAGGGTCCTTATGTACACAGTCAAGTATTGGGAAAAGACAGAAAGTTTTTAATTGACACAGGGGCAAGTCGCACTACAATCAGCCATGATGAAGTTCCAGGGGCACCCCTCTCAGGCTCACAGAATGTTTCCCTTGGTTTTTCAGGACAGCCTATTGTAAATGAGGTATCGAAACCAGTTCCCCTGGCTGTGGGTCCATTATCACGTGTTACAGACTTGTTACTTACGAAATCATGTCCAGAAAATCTGTTAGGAATAAAGACATTGAAGGCTCTAGGAGCTGTTATATGTTGTTCCCCGGAGGGAGTTAGACTCTTTCTGCGGGATTTCAAGGGTCACTATGTATTACGAGAGTTTGATGTCAGATTGAAAAATGTACCAGGTCACTTGTGGGCAAAAGGCCCAACTGATGTAGGTTGTATGCACATCACACCATACCGTGTGACACTGAAATCAGGTGTCGTTTTACCCCGAATCAGACAATACAAGTTACCACCCGATGCTGTAGTGGCTTTACTGGAAATCATTGAAGAGCTCATTGCCCAAGGAGTGGTCGTAGAGCCCGACTCCAATATCTGTAATTCCCCTATCATTCCGATTCTTAAACGTACTGATCCCAATGCACCGCCAGTATATCGGCTGGTGATTGATTTAAGAGAACTGAATAAATGCATTGTTCCACAGTACCCTGTGGTCCCCGATATCTCTTCCTTACTCACTGCTATTGATTCCGAAGCAACGTTCTTTACTGTAATTGACCTCAAGAACGCCTTCTTTAGTGTACCGATTGATCCAGAGAGCCAATACCTCTTCGGATTCAGTTTAAATGGACGAAGTTTCAAATTTTCCCGCGCACCTCAAGGATTCACAGAAAGCCCCAGCATCTATAGTCAAGCACTGAAAAGACAACTAGATTGTATTCAAATGCCAGTTAACACCGCTTTACTGCAATACGTCGATGATCTGCTGATCACCGCACGAAGTGAGCCCGAATGTGAACAAGCATCACTGACAGTGTTACATTTTCTGGCCGACAAGGGACACAAGGTGTCTCCTTCGAAGCTACAATTCTGTGTTCAGCAAGTTGTGTACTTGGGTCACTTGCTGTCCAAAGTGGGGAGACAGCTCACTCCCGACCGCATTCAGTTAATTGTAAATATGCCACAACCCCAGACACAAAAGGAAGTGCGGGCCTTTATAGGCCTCACCTCGTACTGCAGACAATGGATCCCTCAGTATGCATTTCTAGCTAAACCACTCATTCAGTTAACGACACAAGAGGCAGCGACTTCGACTGCCCTTCCTTGGACTCAGGAACACACACAAGCCTTTGATGAATTAAAGAAAGCCTTATGCCAAGCACCAGTTTTAGCGACACCATGTTACAGCAAACCGTTTACACTTTTTGTTACAGAACGTGATGGTACAGCATTGTCTGTCCTCACTCAAGACCAAGCAGGTTCACATAAGCCGTGCGCTTATTTTTCAAGTACATTGGATTCAGTAGCCCAGGCACTCCCTGCGTGCTTAAAGTCAGTAGCAGCAACAGCGTTAGCAATCAGACAGAGCGACTCAATTGTTTTAGGACATCAATTAACAGTTCAAGTCCCACATTCTGTAGAGGTTCTTTTAAACAGAACCCAGACTCAGCACTTAACCATAGCACGACTGACAGGTTATGAATTGACGTTATTCCAGCCACACATAGAAATCAGACGCTGTAGCATTCTGAACCCCGCAACATTGTTACCTACAATTATGACAGATCCAGCCCCGCATGATTGTATAGAGATCATTAATGTAGTAACAAAGCCCCGACGAGACTTGACAGATGTTCCTTTGACAAATCCAGACCTGACACTTTACGTGGATGGTTCATGTATGAGAACAAGTACAGGAGAATTAGTGGCCGCGTATGCAGTGACCACTGAAACTGAAGTTAAAGAAACACATCGTATTGACACACTGTCTGCTCAAGCGGCAGAGCTCATCGCTCTGACCCGAGCCTGTATACTAGCCAAGAACAGAAATGTTAATATATACACTGATTCCCGTTATGCGTTCGGAGTCGTACACGACTTCGGCATGTTATGGCAAGAACGAGGTTTCTTGACCTCTCATGGTACCAAGATCCGACACGGTCCCCTCATTCAAGCACTGTTAGAAGCAATACATCTGCCTTCAGGCATATCCGTCATGAAGTGTAAGGCACATACTAAAGTTACAGATTCTGTTTCCCAGGGTAACGACCTGGCAGACCAGACAGCAAAACATACAGCATTGACTCACACCCAGACTACTGATGTGACAAAGACAATAGTACCGACACAGTGCATGGCAGTTAGAGATCCCTCCCTAGATGTAATCGATATCCAGACACATGCCACTCCAGACGAAATAAAGAAATGGACTGAACTAGGAGGGATTCAGACAGATCAAGGATGGGTGACGAAGGGAAAATCTACATGGTTTCTCCCTGACTCAATGGTTCAAATCATGATAAATACAGCACATAGTCCGGCACATCTAGGAGAGAAAGCGATGTTAGACAGTTTACAGAATCTCTGGTATAACAAACACTTACTAGCAGCAGCAAAACAGAAAGTGCGTACTTGCATGATCTGTTGTCAGTTCAATCCAGGAAAAAGTGTCCCCGTAGAGCAAGGTGGATTTCATCCTCCCGATCACCCTTTTGAAGTACTCCAGATGGATTATATCCAGATGGACCGTTGTCGAGGATTCAAATATGTCCTCGTAATTGTTTGTGCACTTTCCCGTTGGACCGAAGCATATCCAGTCCCAGATTACACTGCTCCGACCACTGCCAGGCAACTGGTTCGAGAATTTTTCCCACGGTACGGCTTGCCTCGTGTCGTGTACTCAGATAACGGACAGCCATTCTCATCCGAATTAATGAAACAAGTTTCCCTGCTACTAGGATACCAGTGGAGATTCCATTGTGTCCGACATCCCGAAGCCGCAGGCCTTGTAGAAAGGCATAACCAGACATTAAAGACTCGCCTTGCCAAAGTTTGTAAAGAGAAAGGGGTCGACTGGATAGTCGCCCTGCCAGTTGCACTATTCTTTATGAGGATGGTTGCCCACTCGAGATCAGGACTATCCCCGTACGAAGTGGTCTTTGGCAGACCACCGAATATGTGGGGGACGCCCATGCCTAAGAAAATTACCGATGTTGATTGTAATATGCTGACAGATTACCTTGCCTCCTTGATGTCTGCACTCCAATCATGTCGTTCACAGGTTGCTGCAGCCTTCCCTGACAACACTGATGTAAAGCCGCATGATGTCCGTCCCGGCGACCTGGTTTTAATAAGGAACTTTGACAGGAAAAGTCCGCTGGAGCCCCGCTGGAAAGAGCCGAAGATCGTCCTTCTCACAACGAGGACAGCGATAAAGGTGGAAGGCAGAAAGGGGTGGATCCATACGAGTCATGTTAAAAAGTGCAACGAACTGAAACCAGACCCAGACTCGTCCACCCCCTCCAAAGACTGTATCGAGCCTAGTGACTTTAAAATTCCGAAACAAGAGAAAACTCCCCAAGAGGAGTATAAGTTGAAACTTCGATCTAGCAAGTCAGACAGTTTAATTGTTTAAGCCCTCCCCTAGGTGAATCGGTTAAATAGTTTCTGACATGTATCCCCTAGATCAAGATAGAGAGAGAGAGAGACAACTCAAGAAACGTACATATTGTAAATCACTCCGTAGTCACTGTATAGTGACCTTATCAATTATGTTTTTTCTAAGTCTTCTGATTATTGTTGCCAGTATACTGCTTCCTATCTATTACCCTATTTTCAAGCATGAACAATCTGCTTACAATGTTTCTGCTGAACATTCTTTTAGCGAATTACCTCCACATGAACTTTCTTACAGACTTGCGCTGCGCAACAACACATTCATTAGTATGTTACATCACTCCCATCAGACCAACAATGCTACAAACTGCTGGATATGTGGCCGACTCCCTCCCTACCAGAAATACAAGGGAGTGCTGCCCCTCTTCCCGTACCCGTTCACTCACAACGGCTCCTGTGGAGCATGGTTTAGAATAATTAATTCTTTAGATCCTGATATCGCTGTTTTCAAAGGGAGCTGGGTTTGGGGAAACTTGAACTTAGTTCTGCTTAACGCCTGTTACCCTGACAAGAAGGGACTTCCCACTAGAATAGGAACTGATCTAGAAAATGAAGTATATGGATTAGGTAACTATACAATTAACCTTATGATTCTTACTGTTGAATCCGAAGCTGCACCAGTTCTCTCTGCTATGTCAGTATTACCAGTCACTGGTGAATTATGTGTTAGTAAGAAGGGTTCAGTACACTTAGGTCATAGTAAATGTACTACTGTGGTCGAATTCAGTGATCAGGGCAAATCGTCCTTTAAAGCTACCCGTCATTCCTACTTTGTTTGTGGCCATACCGCATACATACGCTTGCCTCCAGATTGGGATGGTACCTGTTACATTGCATTCCTTCTGCCACCCGTTTTTCTAGCCCCTCCTGATTATCACAGAAATACAAATCTAGTAAAGACTAGGCTCCGAAGAGATCTCCCGATTGTCGACTACACTGAAACGGCATGGGAACAATACACAGATTTCAATAAAGGATTCTTTTTCTTCACAGGCCCCGTCCAAAATAGTAAATTAATACGCAGATTAACCAGAACACTTGAAGCAGTAGTGAATGAAACTGCCTCCGCCCTAGGTAACTTAACAGAGGAGCAGTCTGCTATGCGGATTGTTGTTCTTCAGAATCGTCTTGTTATTGACGTCATCTTGGCAGATAGAGGCGGAGCTTGTAAGGTCATCGGGTCAAGTTGCTGTATTTTCATTCCAGAAAACGCGCCAACTGTCTATCAAGCTATTACCCGTCTTCATAAAATTGCAAATCTGATACATCAGAATCCAGGCACCTGGACTTGGTCCGGTTGGTTCTGGACAACGTTAACTGCTTGGGGATGGAAGATCCTATCCTTCCTAGGTATTGGCCTAGTTACAGTATTCAGTTGCTGCCTATGTCTACAGTGTGGGCCAGCGATTTGTGGACTGTGTGCCACATCGTGCATTGAACATTCCAGTTTTCTCTCAAAGCGCCAAATGAAGAAAGATGAGCAAATGATGTTACAAGAACAGACTGATCGATTCATGAGGATCGATATATCATGAAGAGTCCGTAGGGAACAAGGAGGGAATGAGGAAATATAAATTTTATGGTCAAGTTGTGTTCCCTAGCGTGTACCCCACCGTTTCCATGTACCAGCTTAAAGTGCATGTAACTTCCCTCCTGTGCCAGCTATGAAGACGCAAATACATTTGCGTACAGCGTTAACATGTCCTCTTTCTGACCCACCCTGAATGGGTTGAATATTCCGTTTCTAAGTATGCTATGCCAACGTCTTTTTGTAGTGTACTTTACACGTTTTTTCAGCTCTGGCAAAGTAGGCCCTGAATTCTGCCATCGAGCCTCTTTTTCTGTTTTCTGACTCCGAGAGTTTCAGCCCAAGCTGTCTCTGTACCCGTGAACTCTGACTTACTTCCAGCGCGGCCCCCCGCGCTTAGCTCAGCCTGCTGCCTGCCAAGACTGAATTCAACCTTCGAGTTATCTGTTCCGCTCTCCGAAAATGCATTCCTGCCTACTAGTTTAAGTAAACATCCTTCCAGCTGCAGAGCAAGGGCTCGGCCTCACTGTCTCCATGCAAGTAATTCATAGCCTCCGTTACCATGCTCCCATGAAAGGCCCATGCCCCCACGCTTCTCATGCAGACACTTAGGCGCTTATACACGCACTCACAGTCAGTATAGAATAGCTTCTGCCCTAGAGACCTTTTCTATCCAGATAATATGGTTCCCAAACATCAGATATCAGATATGATAGAAGCACAAGTTGATCTGACATGCCAGACTTCTGTCTCTTTCCGTCAGTGTAAATGTCAAGCCCCCTGCACCCTCCAGTCTCACGTCAATCACACGTCATGCAGCTGCGCGCGCATCCAAGCCTCAGATTTCTGCTGACATTGCAACATTTCTGCTTTGTGCCACCCATTTGTGACACCTACCTGTGACGTTTCTAGCACACACCTCTATGTTCACGCCTAGTTCACGCCTTCTAATTACGTATCACTACCACGTGGATGCTGTTATCTTGTTTCTCTCAGCTGTTACGCCTACTGTATTGGTTTCTATTGTATGATTTAAGTATATAAGCTATGTATTGTCAATAAAATATTGCTCTATCCCTTCCTGAACCCCTTGTGGTTGCAGGAACATGATATCCAGTTCCGGAACGATTCCTTTTTAAGGAATAAAACCCCTAAGAACTCTAACACCACGGACTCTGCCTTTTTCTTTCCGATTGAGTTATTATTGATTAAGTACTTACCTGCATAGAAATTAAGACGGTAAATCAAATATTTACCACACTCCCACAGAGCATGGTAGGATTACATAAACCATGGGGCTCTGTCTCTAGCAGGAATAACCCTTTACAAATGGGATTCTGCAATCCCGGTATAAAAACCTGTCTCTAATGTTTTTATAATAGGTGACTTGTGATGCAACCACGTGCCCATTCTACATAAATGATGTAGCCGCTAAACTGACATAACTTATTACAGTTTAGTTCCAACGTCACAATTCCTGCTGCCAGACCAAAGATCCTAGGGGAAAGGCAGGTCAGGTCTAGGAGCATCATTTAGGCAACTTTTGCTGAATGAGAACTTTCCATTCTTCTGCTTTGTTTTTTAGCCATGCAGTGAAAAGCAGAAAGGAGATATTTATGACAACATTTTATTTTTGTACACTCCGAAAGTTAAGATAAAAAAATTATCTATAAGCATGTTTCTACACATTTCCAGGTTTTGTGCCTTCTTAAAAAAAAACTGACTTGTACTGAAATGATTCTAAAACCCTTTTGAAGCAAATATTTAACAACTTTCAGTTTTTTTTCTTCATGTTTGCAAATATGCTGTCTATTTTATTTGAAAGTGCTGTGTAACAAGGATTTGAATGGTTTGTGGGATATGTGATAGTGTGACCATGTATTATAAGGAATTACGGGCCGATTCACAAAACTAACTTAAGACAAAATCCTAAACTTACTACTTTTGGTATTCACAGAAGGCATTTAGTAGTAGTAAAGTTAGGATTTTGTCTTAAGTTTGACTTAAGACAAACTTAAGACATACTTAAGACAGACTTAAGACAGACTTAAGTTAGGATGTTGTCTGAAGTTTGTCTTAAGTCTGTCTTAGGTTTGTCTTAAGTTTGTCAAACTTAAGACAAAATCCTAACTTTAATACTACTAAATGCCTTCTGTGAATACCAAAAGTACTACCTTTAGGATTTTGTCTTAAGTTAGTTCTGTAAATCGGCCCCAATGTACCCAATGCCATGCATAATAAGGATAGTTCAAGTCACCTCTGAGTTCCATAACATTACAAAGAAGCTCGGCCTTCAGTCTCATTCCTCTATATGGTCATGGAACTTCTCTGTGACTTGAAATGTCCTTAAAATATAAATATGGCATATTTTTTCTCATATATGATAGGCATCTTGTTACACACCCTGTAGCCTTTTATAGAGAAACAACATAGCCAAGGGAAGGGTAAAAGCAGGCAGGTCATAGAGCATAATTTAAGGAGCAGTTTGAAAAATGAAATCGAAACGTGGCTTTTCCTTCTTTTGCTCTGATTTGCTAGCTGGAAGGTGACAAGCAGGAAGGAGATATTTATGGCAACATGCTGTACATGTTCCATCTACTGTGCCTTTTGAATTTTTAAACGTACATATTTGTATGATTGAAATATTTTTTTGCAACAATGCGTTTAATGGGATGTGCGATATTTGATGTGTTTAATTAAATACCACCTGCAGCACTGATTGTACCACCCACTCAGTAGCCTTCTAAAACATGGGTCAGGCCTGCCACTGCAGAGCCTTTGTGTGCCACATCGAGCTGGCATGTTAACCTACTTGCAAGACCCAAACCTACCCTTTGATTTCATATAGGTCGTCTCTAAGGTAGACCCTAGGTAGCCCTATGGGTAGGGTGCAGTGTATTTAAGAGGTAAGGCATGTACTTTTGAGGTTTACACGTTGAGGTAGTGAAAAACTGCTACATTCACTTTTCAGGGCTGTAAGGTCTATCTTTCCCAGGTTAACATTGGGATTGCCTTAAGGCATCATTTCAGTGTAATTAACAATTGGAAAAGATACAGATTTGAAGTTAGGTGTCTCTGGAATCACAATTTGAAATCACAACTTCTGGTGAAGTCGGTTTTTAAATGATTAGCCTGGAAATACTACTTATAGAAAGTCCCCATTTTCTTACTTCACCCATTCTGTGGCTCTGTGTTGTAATTAATAGATACCCTCTTGTTAAGCAGGAGTTAGGTAGCCTGTTCATGTAGGATGGCAGGTTGTAGGGTTATTGAAGAGGTTATATGTAGATTACAGGTTACATAGTAAGTACCCCACCAGGAGCAGCATCCTCTCTGCCCAGCCCACTCTAACTGCAGCCACCCTCTAAAAACTCACCAACATTCCATGACATCATCCATCATCAGTGACACTTATAAAGCACGCTACATACCCGTAGGGTCTCAAGGCGCTGGGTGGGGGGGGGTGCCGCTACTGCTCGAACAGCCAGGTCTTCAGCTTCTTCCTGAAGGAGAGGTGGTCTTGGGTCAGGCGCAGGTCGGTTGGGAGGGAGTTCCAGGTCTTGGCGGCCAAGTAGGAGAAGGACCTTCCTCCTGTAGTCGCTCTTCGGATGCGGGGGACGGCGGCGAGGGCGTGGTTGGCTGATCGGAGGTGGCGTTTGGGAGCGTAGAAGTTGACTCGGCTGTTGAGGTAGCTCGGGCCTTGGTCGTGTAGGGCTTTGTGTGCGTGGGTGAGGAGGCGGAAGGTGATTCTTTTGTTGACGGGGAGCCAGTGAAGGTCTCTCAGATGTCCGGAGATGTGGCTGGTTCGTGGGATGTCGAGGATGAGTCTGGCTGAGGCGTTCTGGATCCGCTGGAGTCTCTTCTGGAGCTTGGCGGTGGTACCGGCGTAGAGGGCGTTGCCGTAGTCCAGTCGGCTGGTGACGAGGGCCTGGGTGACGGTCTTCCTGGTCTCGGTGGGGATCCACCAGAAGATCTTCCGTAGCATGCGTAGGATGTTGAAGCACGCCGAGGAGACGTTGTTGACTTGCCTGGTCATGGAGAGGGAGGAGTCCAGGATGAAGCCCAGGTTGCGTGCATGGTCTGTCGGTTTGGGTGCGGTGCCCAGGGCGGGAGGCCACCAGGAGTCGTCCCAGGCGGAGGGTGAGGAGCCCAGGATGAGGACCTCCGTCTTGTCCGAGTTCAGTTTCAGGCGGCTGGTCGTCATCCACTCGGCTACCTCTTTCATCCCTTCGTGCAGGTTGGCTCTGGCGGCGGCGGAGTCGTTGGCCAGGGAGAGGATCAGCTGGGTGTCGTCGGCGTAGGAGATTATGCTGAGGTTGTGTTTGCGTACGATGGCCGCGAGGGGGCTCATGTAGACGTTGAAGAGGGTGGGGCTCAGAGATGATCCTTGGGGGACGCCGCAGATGACTTCGGAGGCCTCTGACTTGTACGGTGGTAGGCGGACTCTCTGTGTTCTTCCGTCGAGGAAGGAGATGATCCATTCCAGCGCCTTGTCCTGGATTCCGATGTTGCTGAGGCGCCGTACTAGGGTGCGGTGGCAGACCGTGTCGAATGCCGCGGAGAGGTCTAGGAGGATGAGGGCCGCTGTTTCTCCCTTGTCCATCAGGGCTCGGATGTCATCGGTGGCGGCGATGAGGGCGGTCTCGGTGCTGTGGTTGGCTCGGAATCCGGACTGTGAGGGGTCGAGGGATCCGTTCGTCTCGAGGAAGGCGGCCATCTGCTTGTTGACGGTCTTCTCGATGACTTTGGCTGGAAACGGGAGGAGCGAGATGGGGCGGTAATTCTTGAGGTCGGTGGGGTCCGCTGTTGGTTTCTTGAGTAGAGCGCTGAGTTCGGCGTGTTTCCAGCTCTCAGGGAAGATGGTGGTGTCGAAGGATGTGTTGATGATGTCTCGCAGGTGGGGTGCGATGACAGCGTCGGCCTTGTTGAAGACGTGGTGAGGGCAGGGGTCGGTCGGTGATCCGGAGTGGATGGAGTTCATCGTGCGGATGGTGTCTTCGGTGCTGATCGGGGTCCAGGCGTGGAGGGTGGTGGTGGGGGGTGGTTGTTCGGTCATGGTGTGCGTTGGTTGGTTGTCGAAGCTGCTGTGTATGTCCGTGATCTTGTTGTGGAAGTATGAAGCGAGGGAGTTGCAGAGGTCTTGCGATGGGGTGATGTCGTTGTTTCCTGCGCTGGGGTTGGAGAGCTCTTTCACGATGTTGAAGAGTTCCTTGCAGTTGTGTGCGTTGTTGTCCAACCGGTCCTTGAATGCTGTTTTCTTGGCGGCGCGGATCAGCTGGTGGTGATTCCGGGTGGCAAGTTTGAAGGTGGTCCTGTTGTCCGGTGTCGGTTCCCTTCTCCAGACTTTCTCGAGGGCTCGGCAGTTCTTCTTGGAGCTCTTGAGTTCGTCGGTGAACCATGGGGCCTTCTTGCTGCCGGGTCTGCTAGGCGGGGTCCTCAGTGGGGCGAGTTCGTCCGCGCAGTTGCTGATCCACTTTGTGAAGTTGTCGGCTGCCTGGCTGGGGTTCGCTGAGCTGGCAGGAGGGTGCTGGCTCAGGGAGGTGGCGAGCTGGTCTGCTGTGATCTTGTTCCAGCTTCTGCGGGCGGCCTGTTGCTGGTGTTGGTGGGTCGTCGTTCTCTTGAAGGTGAAGTGGACGCAGCTGTGGTCTGTCCATTGAAGCTCTGTGGCGTGGCTGAAGTCGATGTCTGTGCTGGAAGAGAAGACTGCGTCGAGTGTGTGTCCGGCAAGGTGGGTGGGGGTGGACACCAGTTGCTTGAGTCCCAGGTTGGCGAGGTTGTCGAGCAGGGTGCTGGTGTTGCGGTCACACACACTGGCTGAGCAGAGCAGTGAACAATGGAGGTGGTCACAGAATGCCTCAAAAGCATGGCAGATTATAACACATCTCCTTCACTTAGAAAATAATAAAATGCATCAGGAAACATAACATAGAAAATAATAAAATCTATCAAACCTATAAATTATTAAAACCCTAGCAATTATTTAGACAGGTCAAATAACAAAACCTTCCCCACTTGTCCCCCCTGCTGTGCACACTCATCGGGCCAGGGATATACCGTTAGCACATCCTCTACTGCATACTTTTGAATATTGGCAGGGCCAGGTAAATACATGGCCCGACCACTTAAATGCACACCCCCTCTATAGCAAACACTTTTGGGAAACATACTACATGCTGCCCCTCTACTGCATACTCTTGCAGGACCAGGGACATACACTGCACACCCACCCTCTACTGCATACTCTCCCAGAACTAGGGACCAATACTACACGTCCAACATCTACTGCCTACACTTGCAGGACCAGGGACACAAACTACACATTCACCCTCTTCTGCATACTCCTCAGGAGCAGGGACAAATACCACACTTCCCACCTCTTCTGCATACTCACACAGGATCAGGAACAAATATCACAAATCCATCTTCTACTGCAGAACCTTGCAGGACGTGGGACAAATACTAAAATATAGATCTTGCCACCAAGCAATAATGGCCGCCCTAAATCCTGACAAAACTAAGCTAAACATTGGGCTTACGAAATTTGGCCACACAATGTCAAAACTACTGGTAGCCACATCCATAAGCAATCCCTCCTCATCTTAGCATGGTGGACAAGTTAAAAGGCCCAACAATCGAACTAGAGACTTCATTATCCAAAAACCAGAGCGAGGTCTTCCAGAAGAACATTATTAGCCCATAATGATCCCCTTAAATTTTTTGTAATTTAAAACCCACCGTTTTTAACATCAATTATTGTCATTGTATACTGTTCGAACCAGTCGTGTTTTAAATTGTAAATGTTTTTTCTTTTTAACCAATCAATAAAGAGTGTTTACCTACTAAAATATACCTTCAACTGCAGCTGCGGCCCATGCAGGTAAGAGCTGTGGGGCCGGGTTGGAGGGGATTCGACTGTGGACCATGAAGGAAAATTAAATAAAGAATTAATTTTCCCTCATTTTCTTCTGACGAAATCCCCCCTACCCTGCCCCACCGCTCTTACCTGCAGGGGCGGTGGCTGTTCTACTGCACAACCTTACAGGAGAAAGGAACATTCTACACTCTCACCCGCTACTGCATACTCAGGACCGGGGACACAAAACATGTACTCAACCCTAGCCGCAACTCCTCACCAAAACTCGTGCACACTCTTACAGGAGCAGAAACACAAAACAAACACGGACAACAAATAAGGGAAAAGAAAATACTTTCTCTTGACAACTCCACACTCTCTGTAGAAATACTTTGACATCTTCAGTAAAACCTCAGATAGCATTGTGCAAAATTGCCACAATACAACTAGATGTCATATGTAACCATTCAGCACAGCATTAAAAAACCTACATGCTCTCACCCTCTACTACATGCTTTAGTAGGACCAGGGACTTAATTGACACACTATATTACATGCAACACATAATTTAAAGCATTCTCCTGACAACTTCACTCAAATTGGAGCAAATAAAAATATATTCCTTGTCAGAAAAATCACATGGCACTTAAAAAAATAACCTCCAGTTGCAAACCCAAAGTTCTCCACTATCATGAGTGATATCTCACCCGAATATGACACACAGAATCCTGACTGTAGATGCAATGAAAACAGTCCATTATCCCAAAATACCATGTGAGGATGAGGTGTTACACAAATCAAGAAATGTAATCTTCAGAACTCTGACTATGCCCACAATACTGGATGCATGTACTAAAGGTAGTTAATGTAGTTGGGGGACCACATGCTCTAAAGAGTCCCAGAATGCACCTTTCTCATGCATCTGCACACTCCTTGTTAAAATGCTACTCACTTTACCCATTGTTCAGCTTCCTCTGTGTCCTTCCCAGTTCCATAATAGCTGGAATCATCCTATTCTGTAGTTCACAGCCAAATTGTAACAGCCTTGTAAAGCCAGTTTTAATTATCAGTGCAGCTCTCTTCACTCTGTACAAAAGCCAGGATGCCTTCTCTTCAGATGTCAGACTCAGTCAGGCTTTACCCCAGCACTCCATAGTTGCCTTCATCCTCCGTACGGTTGGACATAGCCCTCCACATGCCATGCGGCTGTTTAATTAAAGTCCACGGTGAACCACACTACTCGCACAGCACAACGCGCGGTCTGGCGCCTGAAATTAACGACTCAGAGCACCTAAATGGATTTTCAATGCGCGCGATGAGTACACATGTGCATGCACAAGGGCGATTGCCATGCCAGCATCGCCGCCTCACAGCACACACCAGCCTCGTGGCCAAATCAAAGCATATAATAACACCACAAAACAAAATGATGGATGCAGTGTTCAAACTTTTCAAACGCTCAACCCTAGTCACTTATCGGGCCAGGGATAAGTGCTACATCACCCCAATTTTGCTTGCTACATCACCCCAGTTTGGACCCAGCCACATGCAAATCAGTCTTGACCCTGCTCCCCATGGGAAGAGTCCAGCATGAACTGCCACACAAGGTCCACCTGGAGAGTGGGCAGGATGCTGGTCCTAGTGGGGTACTTTACTATGTAACTTGTAAAGTATCACATTTTTGATCTAAATAGAGATAGCAAAGTAGGCGAAGGTGTTGCTATTGTCTATAAATCATCTCTGAATATTACTATGACGGACACATTCTTGGATGATACGATAGAGATCTTTTTTTATGATTGAAATTACACCTCAGGATTGCTGGAAAGGTGCCTTATTATATAGCCCCCTGGGGCCCTTAAGGACTTTGCTTTAAAATTAATGGAAAGTACTTCTCCCCATGTCTCTCTTCTAAGCAATTTCTTCTATAAGAGGACTTCAATATACAGAGTGAAAGTACTGAGAATGTGGACGAGGTCCACTTCTTGACAGATATGGCCTCCCTAGGGTTGGGAAAGTTTAATTCAGGGCCTACACATTCTGCAGGTCATACTTCAGATCTTATTCTCACCAACACACCTCATATACACTTCGACCCCCGCCCCCCCACCCCTGTTCCAGTGGTTTAGTCTGACCACTCATTGATCAACTTCCAGATTAATAGTACTCAACTGATTGGCACCCCATCTCTACCACTGGGAATACTATAGACAATGGCATAACATTTCAGAAGACGTGTTCTCAAAGGAGTTCATACCGCCTACTTTTGATAAACCCAGGGATATTAATACAAAGCTTAACAAACTCCATCAAGCTATAATGGCAGCTATAGAAATTCCGGTCCCACTCAAGAAACGGCAGTCCAACTCCCAAAGAAAGCATGCAGTCTGATTCACTCTGGAATTACGTAGGGAGAAATCCAAGTGTAAAGAATTGGAAAAGATTTGGCGAAAAACTCAGTTGCAGACAGAGAAAGAAACACATAAAATGGCTGTAACTTCCTACCATAAAAACATTTAGGACAGCACTGAAAGGATATATCTCCACGCAATTAAGACAAGCAGGCAATTGCCTGCCCCAATCCAATTAATGTCTCTCAAGTTTTATGTGACAATATCTCCAACTTTTATGAAGAACAAATTGACAAAAATATGAAACGTTTCCCAGGGACTCCAGCACTTCAGACACCTTCATCCCATTGTTTACAGCTCCTGGAAAGAAAGAAGCCATTTTAGCAGGGTTGCCACCCCTGCAGGTTTCTAAAGTCGAAGAGATACTAAAAATGGCTGGCAGGTTCCCCTATCGACATTATGCCAGCTAGACTGTTTCCCCTACTAGCCAAGCTTCTTGCTCCTTCAATCTGCACCTCACTAAACCATTCCCTGAGTGAGGGGAAAGTGCCCCATGTATGGAAAGCAGCCCAAGTACTTCCGATTTGTAAAAAGGCCAATACACCTTCAAGAGAGCTTTCTAACTATTGCCCCATTTCACTCCTTCAGCTCATGAGCAAACTTCTTGAAAGATATATCAATTCGAAGCTCATGGAACAAATTTACTCCCAAGCACATCTTGACCCCTCACAGTTGTGGTATGCGCTCTAGTCGACGGGCGTATACGCGATGACGCGTTACGCCGTAGGCTAGAGCGGATAGGCGCGCATGCGCACAAGGAGGAGAGGGAAAGGCGCGAACGCGAGCAAACGGCAGTTGGCGACCGGAGCTTGTTATAGATAGACGCTCGGCGCCCTTGACTCTGATCTTTCTTGTTATAATAATAAAAGTGAGTTCCACACTCATACTGTCTCAGAGTGTCCTGTGGGGGAGAAGTACCAACATTACAGTGGCGACAAGGCTGAGATCCGGACACCATCAGGTGCAGTGGACAAAAAAAATAAAATACAACCCCCCACAGCCCACACCCACGAGCCAGCAAGGCACAGGTCCTGCAAGGAAGAGCAAGGGCGTGGCAGCAGCGCAGCAGTACGGCGAGGAACAAATTCACTATCCTCACAACAGGTTAGTGTGGCCCAAGACTCCAGGAACCCCCAGGCAGCAACCTGGCAACCAAAGGAGACACCCCCAAGCTAGAGGAAGGGGGGAAGATAGCACAGACAGCACACACTACGAGGGACAATACCCCAGGCAGCCCAAGGGGCCAAGGTGACACGGCAGGGAGCGCAGGAGCGTCCGGTGAGCCTACCCAAAGAGCCCAGGAAGGAGGACCTAGAGGCGAAGCCAGAATGGCGAATCAAGCGTCGGCCCTAATGGCACCCGTCCCGTTCCTAACCAGACCAGGTGAACCCCAACTAAAATGGGAAGACTGGAAAGAATATTTCCTCAATTACATTGAGGCCCTTGAAGATGAAAGTGAGGGTGAATACAAGCCGGAAAGGAAAAAGAGACTGTTGCTCCACAACTTAGGCCCAGAAGGGGTAAGGGTGTTTAAGAACCTGGTGCCCAAAGAGAGGGGTGCAGCGGAGACGGATGTCTTTGTGAATGCACTGGACGACCTGGACAGCCATTATCGCCCAGCAGTTTGCGTCTCGATAGACCGCTATAACTTCCAACAGAGAAAACAAGAGGCAGGAGAATCCATCGACGACTATGTGGCAGCTCTCCGCCGGCTAGCAATCACGTGTAGGTATGGGAACCTGCAGGATGAATACATCAAAGACCAAATTGTAATGCACACCACCAGCAGAGCAGTCCAAGACAAGCTATGGGCGATGAATGAGACAACCCTGAAAGAAGTTGTGGCGATGGTCAAGAAGGCGGAAATGTCGAAGAGAGGCGCAGACGCGGCAAAAAGGGAAAGTGGGCCGAGACAGATGATCAACAAGATTGATGAGGCACCACAATCCAGCAAGCCCAAAAGCGCTAACGGAGACCCGAGGAAGGACACAAGAGGGTCTGGGAAGCAGATGTCTCGCCCCAGCCAGGGGACGAAATTCGCGTGCTACAGACGTGGCAGTGCAGCGCACGCGGCCCAGGACAGGCGTTGTCCCGGGTTTCGCGCCAGGTGCTCATTCTGTGGGCTGACCGGTCACTTCGAAAAAGTCTGCCGAAAGAAAGGGACGAAGTCCACGGTCAAGTGCATCGACGCGGCCACGGCCAACGTAAGTGAAGAAGACGACCCGGAAGAGGATGACCTGGTGCTGTGCATAGAGGATCAAGTGCTGGACGTATCCGGGAAGCGAAGGGACAAGCCCCGCACCGACATGCTCATTGGGGGCGTCAAGGTACATGTGGCCGTGGATTCAGGGTCCCCCTGGACCATCGTGCAAAGGTCGATATGGGAAGAGGACTTCGCGCCAGTCATAGGACTCGATCTATGGCCGCCGGACATCAGACTCATCTCGTATACCGAAAATTCCATTCCACTGGTAGGATGCAGGGACTTGGAGTTCGAATTCAGAGGACGGTCGGCCACGTGCACCCTATATGTAGCGGAGAAGGGCCCATCGGTACTAGGATGGAGAGACGCAGGTGATCTCGGCATCATACTCAATCCTGGAGGGAAAGAACAGATCTTGCTAACAGATGAATGGCCCCTCTCGAAGGAGGAAGACTGGAAGGCAGCATACCCCAAGGTTTTCGAGGGCACGGTAGGCAAACTGGACAAATTCGTGCATAAAATGGTCCTTAAGGAGGGAGCAGTACCAGTAGTGCATAAGGTCCGGAACATACCGATATCCACGAGTGAGGCGGTGCGCCAGGAACTACGGAAGTTGGAAGAGCTAGAAATCATCGAGCCAGTGGACAGTGCGGAATGGCTATCGCCCTTGGTAGTAGTTAAAAAACCCAATGGAAAGGTCAGGCTCTGTGTGGACCTGAGGGAGCTCAACAAAAACCTCATAGTGGAGAGGTTCCCGCTCCCCAGAATAGAGGAGATGCTGGCAAGGACAAAAGGCATCACACACTTTTCCACCATAGACCTCACGTCTGCATATTACCAGATAGAACTGCACCCGTCGAGCAGGAAATACACAGCCTTCATAACGCCCTTTGGATGCTACCAATTCAGGAGAATGCCCTTCGGCCTGGCATCCGCTGCAGCCGTTTTCCAGAAGTTGATGCACAGGTTGTTTAAAGACATCTCGGGAGTGCAATATTTCCAAGACGACATCCTAGTGATGGGCTCCGACAAAGGTGAGCACGACAAGAAACTACATCAAGTGTTGGGAGTGCTGCAAAGCAAAGGAATGACGGCGGAATGGAGCAAGTGCAGAATTGGGTCTCGCTCAGTGACCTACCTAGGGCACGAGATAGGAACGTATGGCATCTCGCCGAAGGAACTAAATGTGAAGGCAATAAAGGACGCCAAAGCCCCAACGACCAAAGAGGAAGTGCGGTCATTCCTTGGAATGGCCGAGTATTACAGCAAGTTTGTCAGACATTTTGCCACGAGAACGTACAGGATGAGACAACTAGTCAGGCACAATACAAAATTCGAATGGGACAGGGAGGCTCAGTCCGAATTTGAGTCCATCAAAGACTGTATCAGCCATGCCATCCCATTGCAGGGGTATGTCCCCACGGGCAAGACTATTGTAACAACAGACGCAAGCGACAAGGGCTTGGGGGCTGTCTTGGCGCAGGAAAGGGAAGACGGAACCAAAGAAACAATCAGTTTTGCATCCCGGGCGCTGTCCCCGACGGAACAAAGGTACAGCGTAATTGAAAAGGAGATGCTGGCGGTCACATGGGCGTTGAACAAGTTTCGTCAATTCATATGGGGCACGAGATTCAGGCTCCAAACGGATCACAAGCCACTCGTCAAAGTGTTGACGTCATCGGGCCATGACACAGCCACCCCGAGAATAGCGAAAATGACCCTGAAGTTGCTTGATTATACATACGATGTAGAATATCTTCCAGGTACGCAGAACAAGGTAGCAGATTACCTCAGCCGGGCATCAGCCATGGAAGAGGCGCCGGGAGAGACCCCGGACACAGAGGAGATGGTCGCCAGCATGGAGGATCATGAGACAACGATCAGTGCACAGGAATGGCAGGCGGCTTACGAGCTCGATGAGGAGAAGATGGAAGTAAGGAAACATCTCACGTCGGGGTGGCCGGACAAGAAGAAGCTAATGGAGGGTGTCCGACGTTTTTACGAAATGAGAGAAGAATTGTCCCTGAGTGACTCGGGGATATTCTTGTACAGAGGAGAGAGAGTGGTGCCCCCAGTGACACTGATACCCCGACTGCTGAAATTGCTCCACGAGGGGCATCTGGGCATAGTGAAAACCAAGGCGTTGGTTAAACAGATGTATTGGTGGCCAGGAATGGATGCCCACATCGAGAGACAAGTGCGGGAGTGCGGGCAGTGCCAAGGAGCGGACAAGGTGCTCCGCCCACTCCGACCAGCACTGGGGAAGTTCGACACCCCGCATGGCCCCTGGGAGGATGTGGCCATAGACATTCTGGGGCCCGTTCTGGACAGTAGAGGCGTGAATAAGTACATCTGTGTGTTGATAGATAAGTATTCTAAGTGGCCAGAAGTGGACATACAAGAGTCGATGGACACGGACAAGATCTTGAAGTTCCTAACCGTGGTGTTCCTCAGAGAGGGAATACCCAAAACCATCCTCAGCGACAATGGACCGCAATTTGTGTCGGACAAGTGGGGGAGATACATGAAGAGGAACGGGATCGAGGTGAGACACACTGCCGTGTACCATCCAGCTTGCAACGGCCAGGTCGAAAGGTTCAACAGGGTGCTCATGGGCTCCATCCAGGCAGCCATATCGCAAGGAAAAGACTGGGAGGTGGAAGTGATGAACATGCTATGGGCCTACCGGATAACGCCCTCTGTAGTGGGGTATAGTCCGTTCCAAGTGCTAAGAGGACGGCATCCCTTCACCCGGGACAACGTAGCATGGAGGGAGAAGACCATCACCAGCAAGTGGTCCCCAGCGGTGGTGCAGCACAATCTGGAGAAGGCCCAGAAGATCTATGCGGCACACTATGACAAGAGACGCAGCACAAAAGAAACGGCGTTGGAAGAAGGGGAGTGGGTCAGGATCAAACTCCCCACCCTACAAAAGAAGGGCGAAAGCAAATTCAGCCAGCCACTACAAGTCAAGGAGGTGCGTGGCAGGGCGGCTCTCCTCAGTGACGGCAAGGTCTGGTCACAAGATCGCATGGCCAGAGTCAACAAAATACTAGTCTGGCCCAAGGCCGAGGAAGGCGACAGATACATGGATCACCCGGAGGTTATACCCCTTCCTGAGCACGGCATAGACAACCAAGGGGAAGGTGCAGGTGATGACAGTGAAGCGGTTGTCCTGGGAGCTAGGCCGACCGACGGAGGAGGAGTACAAGCGAATGCAGAGCAGAGAACAGACGTGAGAGAAGCTGGGGTGTCCCAAGGACAGACAGAGGCGAGAGAGAACGTGCCGGTAAGACACACCCGCAGCGGAAGGGCAGTTGTAGTGCCCTCTCGTTATAGTGACTTTGTGATGGATGGACACTAGCTTGGTGCCGGCCCCCCCTTGGTGCCCCACATAGACAATGTTCACAGCTGGAGGACACTTCACTGTTGGGGGGAAATGTTATAACTTTGTTTTCATTAAAGGGGGGAGATATGTGGTATGCGCTCTAGTCGACGGGCGTATACGCGATGACGCGTTACGCCGTAGGCTAGAGCGGATAGGCGCGCATGCGCACAAGGAGGAGAGGGAAAGGCGCGAACGCGAGCAAACGGCAGTTGGCGACCGGAGCTCGTTATAGATAGACGCTCGGCGCCCTTGACTCTGATCTTTCTTGTTATAATAATAAAAGTGAGTTCCACACTCATACTGTCTCAGAGTGTCCTGTGGGGGAGAAGTACCAACATTACAACAGTCTGGTTTTAGATCAAAATACTACACTGTATGTAACCTTATAGGTATCACAAACTTAATTAAACTTTCTCTAGATAACAAGACAGAATCATTAGTGCTGCTGGACTTGTCAACAGTCTTCGATATTGTAGTCACCATGAGCTACTGCAAAGACTCATCGGCATGGAGGGGCTGGCCCATCAATGGCTTTCAAGCTTTTTAGAGCAGTGGAGAAGTCAGGATTTTTGCCTAGATTTACTTTACCAATCTTTAGAATCCATCACAGTCGATTGGACTATTTAATCTGCTAGGAAGTGTCAAGGGAAGATCAACAAATTCATTACTTTTTCCAGCTTTGTAACTAATCAATAAATTCAACTCCAAAGGACCACTGACTACTACAAAGCCAAAAACAACTAAACATACAAACCCCTCAGCAAGAGGTTCAGGAAATAAACTGGAACTAATACAAACATAATCCTACGCAGGAGTCTCATACAGCTCGAAATAAAAATCAGAATACTTTCAAGAAGCATTAGGCATACAATGATCATTCCAACTTGAAGTTTGAACTGCAGTTACATGAGGGAAAATAATGGTTAGTCTGTCCCTACACTACCTCTAAAGTGACATCCCTACTTAGCATTCCTCCCAGGCAAGAGAAAAAGGTGTGGCAGTGAAGACCTCCTAAGAAGTACATTTACTTTTCAATAAGTAGCCTAAGCTACTGAGCTTGTTCTAAGATGCTCCTTCCTACACCCTCTCCTGCCTGCCAACCTTAAGTCTCCTTACATCTCTACTCTGTTCAGAATTGTCTCTGCTCTACGTCTGCTCTCCTCTAAGTCCACTCAAATCTGACCTCCACCCTCGGGGTGCTGTCCCTAATACAAAACCCCAAAATCTATAAGCCCCCCTTCGCCACACCTGTCTAGGCAGGTGCTTGCTGATGGATTTTTCCAGTCTGGCTCCATCCTCGTCCAAAAACCGTTACTGTTCTAGGGTCCCAGGCAACTTCTCCGCCAAATGTTGCCGTCGGGCATTCCTGTTGCCTCTTTTCGCCTTCACTCTTACTTCTGAACAATGACTTATTCTACCTAACAAGCTCTGTGGCCTTGCACCTACAGCAGAAATACATGAGAAGCAACCTTGCTCACGCTCCATGTTACATTTTTAAATCCAACTGTACAAGGAGCCTTTTTCCCTAGAATAATTACATATTTTAAAACCACTGCATCTGACTAAGCTAAGGAAAAATCAAGTTAGGCTTCTAATGGCTTTCTCATTGTCCCAGGCCTTTACACGTTTAAATGCATTTTTATCACACAAGCATTACATTTTATATCATTCCAAAGCATTAATTCTCATTTTATTATAAAGCAACACATTTCTCATATTAAAACCTTAGACTGACTCACTCATTAGTAAACTACACGTGCAACTTTAATAAGAAACGTTATTTCTAATGCAATATTTCATGTACAAGCAATTATTTTCCAACATTACCCAAAGCATATTTTTTGATTAAGGCACTACATTAGTCTATGATTAACATAAGCACACCACTACATATTGCACTGATCTTGGCCTAGTACTACATTTCGATGTCACACGATAATGGGATCCTCTAAATACGCAGGTGCTGACGACTGGAGATTGAAATGCACCTGCACAAATTTCAAAATAACACGGCGCTCTATCATTCCCGCCCTTTGATGACCTGTGTCATCACCAACTACAACATCTTTGGGGAAAGAACCAACTTAAACAGAACTTGTTGACCTTATTCCTCTCCTGAACAGTTCCATGTTCCTAAGGTTTTGATATTGACTGTCCTGCAGTCTCTCCATACGCCTCTCTTATGCTCTTAGCGATCTCTCCATTCTGCTAGATTTATACCACTTGTACGCCCTAATCAACCCCACAGTCCAATCCCACATGCCACAACTATTATAATCGGTTTCAAAATGTAACCAAGAATTCCTCTTCCAAGATTCGCAAACCAACTTCCTACCTTTCCAAATCCCTTACCAATTTTCTCCCAAACAGTTTCTTGAGTCAAATCTTCAATCTCATAATGAATCGCAGTTATGTTCCTTATATATTTCTCCAGATCTTTGCTGTTATATGGTATATAAGTACAACATTCTTGGACCTTCAAAAGTTTACAGACTCCTCCCTCTTTTGCTAGAAGGACGTCTTAAGCAAGACGATTTTGTAACACCATAGCCCTTATCGACAACATCTCTCCTTCAACCAACACCAACAATTTAGCTGTGTTCATTGACAGTTCGTCCACAACAGTCGCCAACCTTCAAACCTTCACATCATTCAAAATCCCACCTAAGCTTGTTATCATTGCTCCAAAAACATCTCCAACTATTGCTCCGGCACTTTCACCTCGCTTTACACTTACATGTTGTCCTCCTTCTAGGAGCTCAAAATCCTCTGTATGATAAATCTTAGGGAAAATTATCGCTAAGTAACACATACCACACCATTTCGCAGGCAACCTGACTTAGGCATTCCTTCCACATACAAAATATACAGTCAGAATTACCTGCACCACACTGTGCAAGAAATCATTCGCATAATACTCCAACGTAAATATATGATCACACGTGGTGTGACCCACATTACCATTCTCATATGTCTATGGTCGATGTATGCACAACCTTCCCTTCTGGATTCCATCCAATGCTATTGGACCATTACTCCCTTTCGACTTGTGCAACTTCTCTTCGTCTGTCCAATCCACTTTACCCTGTCCTGAATCTTTTAACTGTTTTTGTTTACTGTATCTGTCTTCTACTTGATCTATGAATTTCTTTTCCACATCTGACAACAGACACGTCATATTATGGCGATGGGCATGTATCCAACTCCTGAGTCGGAATGAAATACTTTCTAAGTCTATCCTCTGTCTAGTAATAATCGTACTTATTCAGATGTTTATAAGCCGGCACATCTGGAAGAACTGCATCATAATTCGAAAAGAAATACTCAAAATGATTTCGACCATAAAAAATTCTAAGCAACAAACTACATGAAATACCATATGTCAATGGGAGATGATGATATCTAATACCTTCATCTACTGAAGCAGGCAATTGCATACACACATAACAGTCTTTCACATCCATTGCATCAATATACTCATACAGCAACTTTGCATACACATTAAGCTTAAAGTCACCCTTAGATAGGTCTACGTGCAATCTACAACTCTCTTCTAGAAGCAAAGCTCTTTCGTCTCCTATTTTTTCCTTTTTCTTGCTAGGAGTAGTAGGTGTCGGTGTTCCCTCTACCTTTACTGCCTGCTCAAGTGGTGCAAAATATGAAACAACAACTACTAGAATAATGAAGAGTATCACCCCTCCTACGAGTGTGTCTACAATGCACCTAGCTCTACGATTCGGGCTTCCAGCCTCCATGGTCTCAATTCAATTATTTTGTTCAGCAACAGCACTCAAGAGTCACTTCCTTCTTCGTTTTTTTTAGTTCTCGTAACACTCGAACCACACCTCAGAGGCTGAAAGTCCCCTTTTTGATTTCAGTTCCTTATTTACAGTAATCAACAGACAACCCTAACCCTTTTCCGTCCTCTATGGGAAGTCCCTAAGTTTCTTCTTCTTCCACTCGGACCTAGGTTATTTAAATCAACTTATTTACAACAAAGTCTATTTAATCCAAAATAATATTCCTTCCAACAGCTCCTAAACATGCTGTAAAAGATTGATTCATGAGATGGTACTTCAGTTCCAAACGTAGGAAAAATCAGTCTATTCAAAATCAAATTGTGAATTCTGCTCAAATACAGAGGATTTGGAACAGTAATGGTTAGCACTCCTTTGATTTCAAGTCCTGGTCCTAATAACACCACATCCAACTTCACGTTAGGACTGGTACTAATCACTGTTACTACCCACACTCTCTCGGACAGCAGTACTCCTGGCATCAGTCACAAGGTAAGACCACTCGGGAGATGAGTACTTGCTGCTAATCAGTCTTGTTCATCTAGATCTTCCCAGACCTCCACAAGCTTGCCCTTCACCACCTTCATCTGATTCGGAGTCTTCAGATACTGGAGCAAGATCTCCCTTAGAAACTAGTCTCAGGTTCAGCCGCTTCTGTCTCTCCGGCCACTGCTCTTCTACCCGACTTGCTATCTCTTTGCTCACCCTGCTCACAACTTTTCTCAGCTGAGTCTGACTCTGGATCACCTTCACAGCAACTTCCCTTTTCTGAAGCAGTTTCGGTATCGCTGTTGTCGTGACCCTCCTCAGTGTGATCTAGTGAGCAACCAGCTTCGTCAGCCACACTCCAACTTGGCTTGTCCCCTCCTGTGGCCCTGCCACTTCAGCTGGATTTTCATTTGGGAGAGGAGCTGTTTCTTTCAAGGGTGCTGAAACTCGACAGGTGTGAGAGGCATGCACCCAATTCAGCAATCCTGCACACTTCACTGCAGTGTTCATAATCAAGATAACTTGGTAAGGTCCCCTCCAACGAACATCCAGGCAGCTTTTTCTAACGTGCTTCCGAACCAGCACCCAGTCCCCCGGACACAGGTGGTGACAGAGATCACTCAAAGCCGGAACTACAGCAGCCGGCACCTGACACAGAACGGACAACATCAGCGAGTCCCTTGCAATAATCAAGAATCAGATTATCTGTGATGCTCAGCAAGGCTGTCGATGGCACCGATGGTAATATCATTGCCCTCTCCATCAACACTTCATGAGGTGAAAGACCTATTTTCCTGTCTGAGGTACTACGCATACTCATTAGCACCAAAGGCAAATCATCTGGCCATTTCAGAGACATGGAAGAACACACTTTTGCCATTCGAGATTTCAATGTCCCATTGATCTGCTCCACTATTCCAAAGGTTCTGGACGGTAACTACAATGGAGTCTCCGGTCAATTTTCAGTGCTGTGCAAAGCATCTTCATGATTTCACTATGGAAATGTGTTCCTCTGTCTGATTCCAAAGAGGTCTGAATCCCGAATAGCTACTATGAGTGCATGACACCTGCGTGCATGATATGCCTCAACCCACCTTGAGAACACACACACCACCACCAATATGTACCTCGAATGATTGCACCTAGGCATTTCAATGAAATCCAATTGCATCCTATTGAAGGGTCCTCCTGACCTCCCGATGTGACTCATTGTAACCCCAGTTTTCTTTGCAACATTCATCTGCTGACAAGTGACACATCTTTGGCACACAGCCTCAACCACTGCACGAAATCGCAGATTATACCACGTCTGTCTGAACACTCGCACCATCGCATCTCTTCCCAAATGCACTGCACCATTAATTTGTCTAGCCATCAGACTCAACAACTCATCCGGCAATACCGCTCTCCCATCACTTGAGACCCAAATGTCCACATCTCCTTTCACACAGCCTGAGTTAATCCACACATTCTTCTCTTGATCTGAAACCTGATCCTGCATACACTTGAGTTCATCTCATGTGTCTGCCATAGCTAACATCATGTTGAACTCAGTTCTTTCTTGGCTCCCATCTATGTGCTTTTCAATAAATGAACAACCCTGTTTGGCACAGAACCGTGCAACTTCATCTGCTTAGCGGTTTCCAAGTGACACGAAATATGTCCCCTTTCCATGAGCCATGCACTTTAAAACAGCAATTTCTTTAGGACGCTGTAAGGCCTCTAAGATTAACCTCACAAACTCCCCATTTCGGATGGGTGATGCTGACGATGTCATGTAACCTCTCTGGGACCATAACTGTCTGAAGTCATGAACCACACCAAAGCCGTACTGACTGTCAGTATAGATGGTTATTCGAATTTGGTCTGCTGCCAAGCAGGCATGAGTCAAGGCAATGATTTCAGCCACCTGAGCAGAGTATACTCCTTCCAGGCATGCAGCTTCAACAACTCCTGTAATGGTGCATACAGCAAAGACTGCTCTCAGCTGACCAACACTGTCTCTTATGCATGAACCATCAACAAAGAAGATTTCATCAGGGTCAGTCAACGGTTCATCAACAATTTCCGGTCTCGGCTTGGTGCAAAGCTCAGTCACATCAAGACAATCATGGTCTGCACAATCTTTATCGAGTGTATTTGGCAACAGCATCAATGTAGCAGGATTCAAAACAGAACACCTCCTAAGGGTCACATTCTCCGCAGCAAGTATAACCTGCTCGTAGCGTGTGAGCCTATTATTGGTCAGGTGCTGTGTCTTGGTCCTGGGCATCAACAGTTCACAGAATGCGGTACGTACACTGTAAGCTGGTGACCCATAACAATGCTTTCACACCTTTCAATGCTGACCCCTGTTGCAGCAACGGATTTGAGACATCCGGGCAACGCTGAAGCTACTGGAACTAAAGTAGCTGAGAAGTAGGCAACTGGTCTATGGACACCTCCATGATCTTGAACTAAAACTGATAATGCACAGCCTTCTCAGCAGAATAATGAAAAAGGTTTATTGTAATCAGGCATTCCCAGTGCTGGAGCACGACAAAGATCCTCTTGCAACTCCAGGAACGCTTTCATACAGTCATCGTCCCATGGTACCGGATCACTCACATCCTTGTACGTCAGTCTCTACAAAGGCTTTGCTTTCAATGAGAAGTTGGCAATCCACTGACGACAGTAGCCAACCATCCCTAGGAACATCTTGACCTCTCTCTGGGTAGAATGCACCATCATTCCCATAATTGCTTTGTTTCTGTCTGGTGACACCTTCTTCTTGCCTTTTTCTATTCAGTGACCCAAATACTGCACCTCACTCAAACAGTATTGTAGCTTGTTTGGCGACACCTTATGTCCATTCTCTGCTAAATGATTCAGTAAAGCGGTGGTATCAACCCTGCATGCATCCTCTGTCTCTGACGCCAGAAGGAGGTCGTCAATGTACTGTACGAGAACAGAGTTCTGCGGCAGCACAAGACTCTCAAGATTCTTTTTCAAGATCTAATAAAAAATCGATGGACTCTCTGTACACCCCTGAGGGATACAACACCATGTTAAAACACGGTTTTCCAGTTTGAAAGCAAAAAGAAATTGGCTCTACTCGTGCAGTGGTATCGAGAAGTAAGCCTGACAAAGATCAATCACAGTAAACCACTCTGCTTGGCCTGGAATCTGAAACAGTATTACAGATGGATTCGGTACCACTGGACAACAGGGAACAACGATGGTATTAACCCTGCATAAATCCTGCACGGCCCTAAATATCCCACTTGGTTTCTGCAATCCCATATAGGCGAATTACATGGACTGCCCATTATCTCCTTCAGAATTCCCTGCTTAATCATGGACTCAATGGCAGGCTTAATCCCTGCAATTGTCTCTCGAGTCAAATTGAATTGGGAATTCTTGGGAATTCAACATTCTGCTTAACCTGGAACTTAACTGGCTGAACTCTCTTAATCAAGCCTATGTCCTCACCAGTAAAATCCCACACTTCACGTGCGACTGAATTTCTCAAGTCAAGTGGAAGTTCTTCCACTGTCACAACGGGGGACATTTCAATAAACAAATGATGATTTGTGACCTTAAAAGCAGCATCATCATCATTGGTTTACAGTTCCACTCCCTTGGGGGTGCAATAAATGGTGCAAATGAGCTTGCACAGGAGATACCTCCCTAGCAAACAAACAGGGCTCGATTTACACACAACAAATTGTTATCTATCTCGAAACGTTCCTATCTTCAAAGGAATTGGTTTGGTTAAAGGATTTGTCATTTTACTATTTGCAACACCTACAACTTGGATCGATTGTCCCGAGAGGGGTAGGTTAGGTCTACTGCAGATCTCACAGTAGAACGTGTAGCACCAGTATCATCCAGAAAGGTGGTAGGGTGACCATCAACATCAGCTTCCACAAAAGGTCCTCTCTGGTCTACCTCCAAGACTGTCCCAAGTGTGCAGTCTTCCTCTCCTCTCAGGCACCGTCATGCCAACAGGTCTAGGTAACAGTCATCACTCTCATCAAAGAGAGGCATCTGCTGGTACGTCCGAGTCCCTGTCGAGATTCTCCCTGGCTGGGGAACCCGCACTCGAGGTGCCGAAGTCCCCCCTTTCACCGATTTAGGCTTTACCACTGTCGTAGTCACCTGTTGTGTCTGTACTTGAACTACCTCTTCTTCCTGCTGCACCTGATTTGCAGGATTCAAGGGACACTTGTGTCTCCAGGGTCCAATCTGATGACACTGATGGCACTCAGTAGTCTTTTTCAAGTTGCCAGATCTACCCTCGGCTTGGAATCATCTCCTTTTTTCCTTTTTCTGACCATTCTGTTTTATTCCCAGAGTACCTCCTCCTTAAGCTTCTTGTGCTTCGAGTCTATTTCATCACTACACTACCTATCATACCTCAAGATCTCATCCAGCAGCTTATTCTGCCAGGAAATTAAATGCTGCTAGATCATAAGACAAATGTGAGGTCTCAACCCTAGGACAAATTTTGAAACAAACTGTCCCATATCTCTAGGGTCCATTACATCTAGTCCACTGTACTGTTTAAAGACCTGCAACAGTCTCTCATAATACTCATGCACCGTCTCTTTTGGTTCCTGAATGGTCCGATCTATTTTCACCTAGTCAATATCCTGTGGTGGTACCTTAGATTTTAACCACGTAATCACCTGTTCATATTTTTTGATCACAATCGGAGATGGACCATTCGTAGCAACATCTCTGTCCAACTCAGAAGTGGACCATTCAATAGAAACCTTACATGCCACCCACAAATCTCCCAAAGCCACAATGTCAAACAAGGTGTTCAAGTCGATTCACAATACCTTTGAGATCTTAACAAACCTCACAACCTGCTTGTACCACTCAACTGGGCTTCCCCTCAACCTTGGAAAGTCATTTGTGAATGCCGCCAAATCTCCTCGACTCCAAAGCACATGCACATACACATACCCTCGATTAGCTACCTCTCGTAAAGGGTAGTTCCCAATTCCTTGTATCCCCCCTCTCAGAGGCGGCGTCTCTCCAATGTTCCTTTTTACTCTCTTTTTCTTGGACCATCTTTCTTCTCACCTATCAAGCCTACTCCAGGCTCTTATCACTATAATCAACTCTCTGAAGTGAGTCTTCAGTCCTAACACCCTCTTTTCATCCAAATCCTGATCAGTGTACTGTAACCTATGACTTCTCTGTAACATCTTCGTTTTGGACAAACCCACATCATATTTGTTTGCCAAGTAAACCAATTTCTCATGGGTTGACTTTGCTTTTCGAGTCACGTTCTTTGCCACAAACAACAACTCATATGGTTCGTAAAGTTCCACTCTCTCTAAAGGCACATTCCCTTCGCCGATTTCATCTACTTCTGCTTTTAACTGCATCAGGTCCAACCTTCTTGCCTTTATTACTGCTTTCGGAGTACCCTGACTTGATGCAGTACTCAACTCTCTACAGCCACTGTCTTGTTCTCTACACCTGTTCATCTCAGATGTGACCCTAGAAGCCATCCTGTTCTCACCACTTCCATGGTCCCAGTCCTCTCTTGATCTGTCACCCTGAGCCACTCCGACTGATTCCCACGTTCCTCAAATCTGGCCTCAATTCACCAACTGATTTTGGTCTCGGACCCCTCAAATCCATCGGCCCTCTTGATGAATCTGCTGTAGCTGATAACGGTGTACTCGACTCTACAGGTCTCGTCAATGAAACCACCCCACTCGCTACACTATTCCCACCAAAGCTAGCACTTTTTTCCATTCCTGTTTGGGATGAGTTTTCATCCCTCATCGGCTCTGGATTGTACACTGACACTATGGGACCAATGGTAACCAGCACTTTAAGAACATCCGGTAAACTCTGAGGACTCACACTTTCCGCATTCTGCATTTCGCCCATTGAGAGCATTCCCACTACTTCCGTACTAGGAGGAGCTTGTGGTTCCCTAGGTCCCTCTATCGGGGCTGATTTCTCCCACTCTGCCTCCAGATTATATGGAGGTGGTCTTTAAGATAACATCCTTTCTATCAAGCTATCGTCAGTATCACTATCGTCATCTTCAGCCTTCTTTTTCTGCGTATCCCAGGACTTGACCAACAATGGATACCATTTATCCCCTTCGAATGTCTGTACCCTCCATCTCTTCTCCAATGCATCGCATCTCGCATCTTGAAGTGCCCTAACTGACCTTTTCACTCTTTCCTGTCGCCTGTCCCTGTTCCTTTCGTGTGCCGCTCTAATCCACGCATTCAATGCCTCAAACTGTGTTGGTCTACGTAGAGGTCGCAAAGAAGCCATAATCGATTTCAACTGATATAACACTTCCAATCTAAAAGTTCCATATCTGGGAAAAGTCAATTCCTCATTTCCTTCAGTCATCTTGCACCAGTTCTTAGGCCTCAATATAGTATGCAAACCCACATTTGTAGCCATGTAATGAGCTGGAGTGTCCTCGGGCAGAGCCTCTTCTCCCCCCGAGGCTCTAATTTCTTTTCTCTTTTGAAAAAATCTCGTAAAACTTTGAAACATTTCATGATGAAACGAACATCTCTCCATTTACAGTGCTCTTTCGCTTCTTGATGACAGTCCACCAATCTCAGGGAGAAAATTACAAAAAACAATTTGATGGACAGAATGTAGATCAATGTCTTACATTCACCCCAGTACAAGGATCTGGGCCTAAATCCATCGTTTTTTGCACTCCACACCACCCTGGGTCAGATAATGGCTTTATGCAAATCAGCTCTGACCCTGTGCCCCATGGGAACAGTCCAGTCCGAACTACAACAGCCATATCTTTCCCAGACCGGAATCAAGCATCCGAGGACCGGACCTGTTTCGAGGTAAAACCTCTCATCAGCCCGGCTAGCTTGACTCCAGTGGTGTGGAGGCTCTGGGACCCACGTCTGAGCTACCCCAGTACACTCAGGGAGAAAATTACAAAAAACAATTTGATGGACAGAATGTTGATCAATGTCTTACATTCACCCCAGTACAAGGATCTGGGCCTAAATCCATCGTTTATTGCACTCCACACCACCCTGGGTCAGATAATGGCTTTATGCAAATCAGCTCTGACCCTGTGCCCCATGGGAACAGTCCAGTCCGAACTACAACAGCCATATCTTTCCCAGACTGGAATCAAGCATCCAAGGACCGGACCGGTTTCGAGGTAACACCTCTCATCAGCCCGGCTAGCTTGACTCCAGTGGTGTGGAGGCTCTGGGACCCACGTCTGAGCTACCCCAGTACACTCGGGGAGAAAATTACAAAAAACAATTTGATGGACAGAATGTAGATCAATGTCTTACATTCACCCCAGTACAAGGATCTGGGCCTAAATCCATCGTTTTTTGCACTCCACACCACCCTGGGTCAGCTAATGGCTTTATGCAAATAAGCTCTGACCCTGTGCCCCATGGGAACAGTCCAGTCCGAACTACAAGAGCCATATCTTTCCCAGACCGGAATCCAGCATCCGAGGACCGGACCGGTTTCGAGGTAACACCTCTCATCAGCCCGGCTAGCTTGACTCCAGTGGTGTGGAGGCTCTGGGACCCACGTCTGAGCTACCCCAGTACACTCAGGGATAAAATTACAAAAAACAATTTGATGGACAGAATGTAGATCAATGTCTTACATTCACCCCAGTACAAGGATCTGGGCCTAAATCCATCGATTTTTGCACTCCACGCCACCCTGGGTCAGATAATGGCTTTATGCAAATCAGCTCTGACCCTGTGCCCCATGGGAACAGTCCAGTCCGAACTACAACAGCCATATCTTTCCCAGACCGGAATCAAGCATCCGAGGACCGGACCGGTTTCGAGGTAACACCTCTCATCATGGAGATGCCCAGACGTGGTTCCCAGGCACTCCACACCACTGGAGTCAAGCTAGCCGGGCTGATGAGAGGTGTTACCTCGAAACCGGTCCGGTCCTCGGATGCTTTATTCCGTTCTGGGAAGGACATGGCTTTTGTAGTTCGGACTGGACTGTTCCCATGGGGCACAGGGTCAGAGCTGATTTGCATATCACCATTGTCTAACCCAGGGTGGTGTGGAGTGCAAAAAAACGATGGATTAGGACCCAGATCTTTTGACTGGGTTGAATGTGTGACATTGATCCTCATTCGGTCCATCACCTGTTGTTTTTGCAAGTCCACCAATCTCAGCACAGCTTCACACCAACCGCCCTATCGCAGTGTGGCACTTTTTGACGTCTCTCACCCCCGCTTGCAGTAGTTCCCCTCCTTACAGTTCATCACTCACTCACACATACGTCCCAATCATACACTGAAATGATCACTTACTTCCAAGGAATCACTTTGCTGACTGTACATCCACAGTCTGACTGTATGTCCACAGTCGTGTAATTGTCTACCAAACTGGCAACTGTCTGTCCATGAAACGACTGGATAATCACCTCAACTGATATGTTACAAACGCTCAGCAACTCACGACCAACGTCAGTTACTCACGCACTCACACATTCATTCCCCCTATCTCGGTCCAGCTGGCGATCGATGGTACCTCACGATCCCCTTAACAATGATCGACAATTACTCTGGGTGTACGGTACACCCGACCCACTTAAGCTACTTCTTGAGCCTAAGATTTTCCCGGGCTGTGCGCGCTCACAGCCTGATTTCTTTGCATACAGCAGGTATTCCCTCTCCGCAAGACATCACAACACAACACAAAACATGGCAATCTAACAACATATAGCCCTATTCATACTCACTCTCTCACGAACTGCTGCTTTTCGCCACACAGTCACTCTCCGTCGGTTTCTGTGAAATGCCGTCTTTCGCCAATAATTCACTTGTAAATCATCTCCTAAATTCTATGGACCTTAGGGAAAATCTTATCCTAATTTAGATCTTCCCTTTCTCTAGAGACAACTATCCTCGGTTGCTACCAACTGGAGAAGTCGGGATTCTTTACTAGATTTACCTTACCAATCTTTAGAATACATCAAAGTCGATTGGACTTTTTTATCTGCTAGGAAGTGTAAAGGGAAGAGCAACAAATTCATTACTTTTACCAGCTTTGTAACTAATCAATAAATTCAACTCCAAAGGACAACTGACTACGGAATAAAATTTCAAAAAATTATTACAAAGCCAAAAACAACTGAACATATAAACACCTCAGCAAGAGGTTCAGGAAATAAACTTGAACTAATACAAACATAATCCTACGCAGGAGTCTCAGACGACTCAAAATAAAAATCAGAATAAGTTCAAGAAGAAATAGGCATACAATGATCATTCCAACTTGAAGTTTGTACTGCATTTACATAAAGGAAAAGAATGGTTAGTCTGTCCCTACACTATCTCTAAAGTGAAATCCATACTTAGCATTCCTCTCAGGCAAGAGAAAAAGGTGTCAGCAGTGAAGACCTCCTAAGAAGTGCATTCACTTTTCAATAAGTAGCCTAAGCTACTGAGCTCATTCTAAGATGCTCCTTCCTACACCCTCTCCTGCCTGCCAACCTTAAGTCCCCTTACATCTCTACTCTGTTCAGAATTGTCTCTGCTCTACGTCTGTGTCAGAAGTCGGACATCCCGGACCGGCTTCCTCCATTCTCTTCCCCCATGATCCCCCCTTTTTTTTCTCCTCAGCCTTACGATGCGGAAATCCCAGGTGCTGAACTCGAGTGGCCGTCCGGTTACTGGCCCTTTAACTTCGACCAGGAAGGAGCCGCAGACCCAGCCCCGGAGGCGGGGCCTCCGCTGATGAGCGAGGTCAAAATCACGACGACCAATGAGGAGGTCGAAGCGGAGAAGCAGGAAGTATCCGGAGTTGCTAACCCGGACGCCAGGACCACAGGACTCGAGTCGAGTGCCCAGATTCCGGAGGGAACCTCAACAAGACCACTAGAGCCAGGAGGCCAACCCTACGCTTCGCCCCGCCACTTCCACGGAGGAACGTGGCTCCAACAGGTGCGCCAACGTCTGCTGGGTCCCGGGAAGAAGGAGGCTCGCCCCTGCCTGGGTGGGGAAGCCGGGGAATCCTCTGGGTAGCCGGTTCTCTCGCTGCTCCCGGTGTTGGTTTCCCCCCTCCCCTCACACATCGTAGGACATGGGTGATCCCTCACCTCCCTTCCAAACACGCAAAGAAACTGTGCCTGAAACTTAAGGCTTTCTTTTCTTTTGTCCACATCCCCGCTGCCTGGAACGGAGACGACGGAGAGAGTCGGTCGCCGTGAATCAAACAGGCCAGCCGATACCCTTCGAGAGGAGTCCCAGTGGGAGAAGACGCACAGGACCTCCTCCAAGGACACTGTGTACCTTATTCCCCAAAAGACTGTGATATTGAAAAAGATATAATAAAATCACCTTAAGAAATTAGCAGCTGTCTACGTCCTTTATCCCTGCCTCGTGACAGTCTGCTCTCCTCTAAGTCGACTCCAATCTGACCTCCACCCTCGGGGTGCTGTCCTTAATACAAAACCCCAAAATCATTAAGCCTGCCTTCGCCACACCTCTCTAGGCAGGTGCTTGCTGATGGATTTTTCCAGTCTGGCTCATCCTGGTCCAAAAACCGTTACCGTCCTTGGGTCCCAGGCACCTTCTCCGCCAAATGTTGCAGTCACGCATTCCTGTTGCCTCATTTCGCCTTCACTCCTACCAATCTAACTTCTAAACAAAGACTTATTCTACCTAACAAGCTCTGTGGCCTTGCATCTTCAATAGAAATACATGAGAAGCAACATTGCTCATGCTCCATGTTACATTTTTAAATCCAACTGTACAAGGAGCCTTTTTCCCATAGAACAATTACACATTTTAAACCCACTGCATTTGGCTTAGCTAAGGAAAATCAAGTTAGGCCTCTTCTGGCTTTCTCGTTGTCCCAGGCCTTTACACCTTTAAATGCATTTCTATCATAACACAAGCATTAGATTTTATTTCATTCCAAAGCATTAATTCTCGTTTTATTTTAAAGCAACACATTTCTCATATTAAAACCTTAGACTGACTTACTCATTAGTATACTACACGTGCAACTTTATTAAGAAACGTTATTTCTAATGCAATATTTCATGTACAAGCAATAATTTTCCAACATTACCCAAAGCATATTTTTTGATTAAGGCACTACATTAGTCTATGATTAACATAAGCACACCACTACATATTGCACTGATCTTGGCCTAGTACTACATTTCGAATGTCACACGTTAATGGGATCCTCTAAATACGCAGCTGCTGACTACTGGAGATTATAATGCACCCCTACAAATTTCAAAATAACATGGCGCTCTATCAGCAGAACACACCGACCGTTAATTTGGGTCCCTTAGGCTCCTGTGCTAGTTCCCTTACGATGGAGGTACCACAGGCCCCTGATTCAAGCTCTGGTAGTCAGTCGACTGGACTACTGTAATGCACTTTTGGCAGCTGCAAACGATACTGTGCTGAATAGGTTGCAAGTGGTCTAGAACACTGCAGCACGCCTCGCCCTCAATATGCCTCCTAGAACTGCATCTCTATGACTATTGAGACACCTCTATTGGCTCACCATCTGTTAAATTTTCAAGTTTCAAATCTCCTGCATGGTCCTTAAAACATTCAATGATAGGCGTCCAAGGTACCTGGTAGAAAAGCTCGCTCATTACCTACCAAGCAGAGCTCTCCTCTCTGGAGAGAAGGCTCTGTTGGTTGTCCCTCGATTTAACAAACTGCGCACTTGTGGCAAAACCTTATCCGACTTGTCCCCTCAATACTGGAACTCGCTTCCCGTCCACTCATGCAAGTGCCTGAATTTTCTCAAGTTCAGGAAACTTCTGAAAACTAAACTTTTTCACAACTGATCGCCCGCGCCAACCTCTGTCCCTCTGTCTATACTGCTGCGATACTCCTCCGGGGGGGGGGGGGTGGGATTCCTGCACTCTGTAAATCCTTCATTCATTCATTTGCTCATTCATTTGCGTCCTGATGGCCGATGGCCTATCACCAGGCAGATGGGGCTTCCTGCACTAGATTGGGAGGGAGGAGCTGAAACTGAACAAATGGGTGGGAATGGCATGAACCTTGTGATCTTCAAAGGCCTCTTTGAAGTTTTCCTCACTTCAAAGGCACATTTGGGTATAAGTACTTGACCCCTGACACCACCAAATCAGAACTCCTCTGGAACCAAGAGCATCTGCCTGGATGAAGAGGTGCAGTGCTGTAGGAGGGACTGCCACTTTGCTAACTGCATTGCTGTGTTGGTCTGCTGTCTGCTGATTGCTGTGCTGGAGGAGAGCATGCCACTTTGCTACCTGCTCTACTGTACTGGCCTGCTGCTTGCTGCTTCTTCCCTGGAAGTGAGGACTGGACCTTTTGTCTACATCCTTGAATCCAATTTCTCCAAGGGCTTGCTGACATGCCTCCTGTTCTCTGAAGTCTCAGGTTCGCAAAACACTTCCCGGAACTGTGCTGGTGCTGCTTGCCTCTGCCATCTGTGATTTCCACCCTTGCCTGAGGCGCCCCCTCCAGTCCTGGGGCTCAGAAGAGGGTACTGCAGCAGATTCGGGCAAATATTAATACAGTGACCCCTTTGAGCAGATCAGAACGAACACAATGCTGTTCAATGCTGACGCAGTGCCAATTTGACGATGACGGGGGTCTTGGCTCCGAAGTTCGATGACACTGCTGCAGTGACCCTTCAACACAAACTGCGAGGCTCGACTCCGACCCTTCAACACAGACTGTGAGGCCCAACTCCGACTGCTTGTATTGGAACAAAAGCAGGGAGTCCTCAGCACTTGCTCCATACAAGGTACTTTTTCAGCTGGCCAACCCTCCATCACGGCGGCCTGGAACTTTGGATTTACCCAGTACAGCGAGACCTCAAGTAACCTTTCAGCTCCATTGACTTCTAACCACTGTTTCAGGATTTAGGGCCTGATTTACATCTCTGCAGAGGGGTTACTCAGTCACAACGGTGAGTGATATCCTGTTCCCAGAAATATAAGTGCTACAGGATATATAAATTAATATCTCAAGCTTTACTTATTGGATTTGTGTTGTTTTGGTCTTGTTGTACTCAAATAAATATTATCTTTTTTACTTAACTGGTGTGGAGTCTTTTTGTGGTGTTTTCACTGGGTTACTGTAATTTACGTGTTGAACAAATACTTTACACCTTGCCTCCTAAGTTAAGCCTGACTGCTAAGTGCCAAGCTTCCTGAGCGTGGCCATATGGTGTGTATCTCAGTTGCCGTGACTAGGATTGTGGTCCCTACTTAGACAGGGTGCAAACCTCTGCCAAATGGAAACCCAGAGCCTCAGTTATGGGATTTTGAAATAGGGCAGCATAGTAAGGCACCTTAGTGAAATGGCAGTAACTCACCATATTTAAGGAATATGATGCATCTCTGTCCTTTCTCCCTGCGCTGGTGTGGTTTCGGGAGCCTAGTGCCAATGTAGGCACTTTTGCATGGGTGCCAACATTGCATGCAGGATTTTTGTGTGCAGGAAATGGCACCTTCCTGCACATAAAAAATCCACTGAGGTGTTTCCCTCTTTTTACATGTGCTACAAAATGAAGCACATGCAAAAAGAGAAAAAAACAAAGTCAAATACTTATTTCTCTTCGTTACGCCTCACCTCCGGTGGCGTACGGATTTGATGCTTCCCTAGGTTTACATGACTTTATAAATCTGGGGCTGCGTCAAATTCCATGGGTTTTGCGAGGAAAAACCTACTGCAACGGCCATGGAACGCCTACCGGCACAGAGTAAGCTGCTGCGTCATTTTACTCATGATTTATGAGGCCACTCAAAGCCACGCTAAGAGCCCTCATCAAGCTTTATACTTGACATGGTGCAAAAGTGATGAAGGGCTCTAATAAATAAGCCACAACATTTCTAACAATGATAGATTATGTTTTTATTCCTCATGTTTATAAACAAGCTCTCCCTTTCATATAAAAGAGGTCCGCAAAAGGATTTAAGTGGTTTGTGGGAAAAGTGATGGTGTGACCATGTATTATAAGGAATAAAGGAACCCGGCTGAACATGGCAAGAATATTGCATGTTACACCAGAGTTTGATAATCTTATCAAGGAACTGCGCCTTCTGCCTTGTTCTGCTATATGGTTATGGAACTCCTTAGTGACTTATATCCTTATAATGTGTGTCAGAGGTACTCCATCCCATATAATAAAACAGCATCTCTTCTATTATGCTTGAAGAAAGGAAGGAAGGAAGAAAGGCTGCCTGGCTGACTTTGCAAAAGTTTCGCAAGATTAGCAAACCTCAAATCTCCCACAAATTAAATGATTCAAGTATCAAATTAATATCTTCTCTCAGATTTAAGTGCTGGTATTTACTTTTCCTTCATCCTCCACAAAAGTCTACCTTTTTGTTTTGCTGTAGTCATGAAAATGGAAAACCCTAAGTCACTAATTTAGGGCAATTACATCTATTCATATTGTCTAATAGGATGGAAAAATATCATTCATCTCTATTGTAGTAGATGATAACATCTTGCTTGCTTACCCCTTAATGTGATCGCTCCAAAGTAGCCTCTCGATAACAACAGTAAACATAACATTACTTTTTCCATGAAACTGCACGCCTGCTACAAATGTATGTATTTCTACTAATGGGAGGACGCATCTTGAATTTTAATATACCACCTCACTGTATGAACATACAGTGAGCATCCAATTATAAATATAAAATATAAAACGAAACTTCATATTAGAATATTTTTCAAAGTCACAGCATGTTCTAGGCATAGCTAAATTATCAAGTGAAATGTTATATTACCCAGGCCCATTTCTGAATCATAAAATGTGTGTTATTTACTGCTGATTGGCTTGTCACGGGTGAGCTTGAGAATACGGAACAGGGGACTAAGGTCACTACACTGACAAAATCATCATATTGAAAAATTTGCGGCATCACATCTCTAGTAGGGTTTAACAAGGATACATTTTATCTATTTTTTCAGTATATTTGTTTACATAATTTGAACAACTTTAGTTTCTCCTGAAACAAGCAAAGATCTCTCTCTCTCTCTCTCTCTCTCTCTCTCTCTCTCTCTCTCTCTCTCTCTCTCTCTCTCTCTCTCTCTCTCTCTCTATATATATATATATATATATATATATATATATATATATATATATCACAAATGGCATCACTGAATACATCATCAAGAGACTATGTGTCTCTATGAAATGTAAATATGTTTTATATGATATGCCAAGGTGTATTGAAGAGCGAATGGGTGAATAAGAGTCAGGGCGGATGATTTAATAGGTGTGTGACTGAATGTATACGTGAGTGATTAATTGTGTCTTACTTAATGCATGTGTTAGCGACTGATACAGTCATTCACACAGTTTAGGTTGTCAGTTGGTGTGGAAGTGGTTGCATGGGGAGGTTAGCTAAATGAGGATCTATATGGGCTATTAATTGATTGTCTGAGTATCTGTATGGGTGCCTGAGTGTCTGTGTGGGTGGGTGGGGGTGTGACTCTGTGCATAGATGTGTGAGTGGAGATTTCACTGGGTATATGTGTTCAAGCCTGTATCTGTGAAGGGCTGTATGGTTGGGTGAGTGTGTGTATGGGTGTGATGGTGTGTGAATGGATGCCTCAGTGGTACATGTGTGAGTAACTGCATATGTGAAAGGCAGTATATGTGAGTGTTGGACTGTATAAATGACTATATGTGAGAGTGAGTGATTATGAGAGTGCCTGTGTGGATCAGTGTGTGCTTGTATTAGTTATTGTATTAGAGTGTAAGTATGTATTAGTATATGTTTAAATAAGTGAGGTGGTATGTGTATAACTGTACAGGTAAGTAAATTAAAGTGTCGTTGATTATTTCCATGACTGACTAGGTGTGTGAATAACTCTATGAATGAGAGGCGGTGTGTGAGTGCCTGTGAGTGTCTGTATAGAAATGTGAGTGGATATGACAATGCTGTATTGATGGCTGACTGTATGTATGAGTGACTGTATGGGTGAATGAATGAATGTGTGTGTAGAGCTAGGCATTAGTGAGTGGATATGTACTAACTGGTATTGGTGTGTTCATGGTTTCGAAAATGATAGTCTGTATTTTAGAGTGGATGTATCAAGTGTTATATTAGGGTCTGATGAAGTGCATCACATTTTCACGTGGATGATGTCATCAGTGATGCCATCAGCGATGTCACTGACCATGTCATGAATTATGTAATATGTGACGTCATCAGCAGTGCATTGCGGGGGGAGAGGTATAGTTAGCTCAATTAACTATAACTAACTATAACAGGGGAATTTCTATGGTTTTGTATGAGTGAAATGTACAACTATAACGTTCCTGAAACCTCGCAGCGTTTGGGGGGAGCCTGCCGACAGGTACTAGGGAGCCTCTCCAAAACTCAGCACTCCGAGTTCTCGCAAGGCGGCCCAACTTCGTATGTACTCCCCAAATGGGCAGGGACAGCCTATACTCCCTTCGTACCTGGGTCTTTGTGGAAAACAAGCGGCTGACCTTGAACAAACACCCCGCCGCAGGACACAGCTCGATCCTTGGAGCCCCGCCTCAGTGTGCGGTTCTCCCTGGTGAAGTCATGGTCCAAAAGAAATTGGCAGGTTACAGCTGTGAAATGTGGTGGTTCGGCGGCATCCCCAGTTCCTGAGGTAAGTCTAAAAAACAGATGCCACTACTGTCGCCAAACTGCTTGTGGGGTGGGGGCTCAGTGCGCTTTGGCCGCACACATAAAATCCAGTCCAAGTTCTCCTCTGAAGGAAAAGAACGAGCCACAAACGTTCTGCCGGTCAAACCACTTTTTAATTAGCTTTTCGTGCATGTCATTGGCATGATGCGTTTCGTCTACCAACTTTCTCAAATGCCATAAGATTGAAAAAAAATGCTTGCCGAAAGTCCATCTTTTATCACAGCAAGCCTCGCTACGATTGGGGGAAGCCTGTCGACAGGTACTAGGGAGCGTCTCTATATATATATATATATGTATATATATATATACATGTGCACACACACACACACACGCATATACATATATATTCCCATTTGGAGGCCATTTTTCATTATAATATTAACCGTTACATCAACTGCTGTCAATAAAGCGTTGAATCGATAATATATGTTAAGAGTATTTTTTAACTTTCAACAGGCTGCTAATGCAATCTTCAGACCTACCATTAGAGGTCCCTGCCTTCCAAAGCCCATAGGAGACACCACCAATGTATAGAGCTATAAATTACAGAAAGCCTCTCGCTAGCTTAATTATAGCCCCGTAGTAGAGTAGGGCTAACCTTTTGAAAGACCACTTCTAGGGAGCTGCTGCACTCCCTGCTCTCCCACATGATACCAATCTACTATTGGTTTTTCCCCTGTCCACTCTCTGGCAGCACAAAAAGCCTGTACAGTGATTTCCAGCTCGTCTCAGAGGATTCTGGAGCACTCATTCCCTGAAGCGTGCTATTTCAGTCGCAATTCCTTTTGTAGATGACCTCACGCTGCATTTCCCTTTTGATTTTTTTCAATTACCAGGTGCCTGTGCCTACTGGGCACCAAACAGCTCCCTGGTATCTAGAGCAGTGCAGGGAATCCACTCCTGCACTGGTCTGCCAGCTGTTGATGCCAGAGTAGGAGCCCACAGGATTCTCTTCTTCTACCCACATCCTAGTGGGGGGGGGGGGAGAATCAGGGTTTGTACCTCCCCGCTCTAGCCATTCATGGGGATTGAGAGCAGGAGGGGGCACAGCTAGGAGGGAGGTAGAGCACAGTGGCACTTGTTCTTTTGCTGCATTTTTCCCCCATGGATGGGGTCTCCAAAGTTCTATTCAAGAAGGCTGATCCAAGCACAACCCTTCCCTATCAAACATACTTACTGAGCTTGTACTAGTCCACCCCGGGGTATTTTTGAGAATATTGCTGCAAAGTGCTACATGCTTCATTTTCTTTAAATTTGTCTTCATCAAACCAGGACTTCCTAGGCCTTTTTCGCCAGCGCAGTAGGCCTGATTTTCATCTTGAGCTCATTTTGCTCTTGGTCTCCAGCCCTAGCAACAGGAGCATTGTCTGCTAGCCTCCATTGGGGCACTTTTTGTGGGCAACTTAGTTTTTATGGCTTCCTGCTTCACATTAATCTTTTTCCTGGACTCTTGGTGCTCTCTTGCTTGGGGGAGGGTGACTTGTACAGCCCCTATACAACTAGTCAGTAGAACTCATAGAGAGCCTGGATTTTTGAATGGCACCTGGGTGTCAGTTAAGTCAAGGGCCACTCCACTGAAGTTCCAGAGGAACCATCCAGAGTCCCCCAGCAGGCCCCCCAACTGCTCTAAAGGCGGCAAGAGAGGGCCAGATCCCCTAGCCATGTAGATATCCACCCTAATCCTCGGGGTCAGCTGGAGTCAAGACCCCATAGGCCATCCTTACAGGGTATTGGGTGGTATCTCCTTCAGGCTGGGCATTCCTTCACCATCTTAGTCCCCAGATCCAGTGTTTTCTCATCTGTCTTTCTCTAGTGGAGGGGTCTTTAATTAGAGATGGAAAATCATAGAATTCAGGCACCCCTGACCAATCGTAGGGTGCCACATAATCACTCCACCCCTATCTCAACCCTCCTGACAGCATTCTGGTACAATCCAATTTGGTATCTTAAAGTTGCCTTTGGAAAAACTACACTAGGAGGCTCAAATCCACCCTGTAGGAGAGTAGTATCTGCTTTCATGGTTACACACACTTTTTGCTTAATGTCAGTATGTTTTTGGGATCCTGCTAATCAGGATTCCAGTCACTGTGCTTTCTCCCTACAATAACCATATTTAGTACATTTTTACATCCCTAATTGGCCACTGGTGTACACTTGTAAGTCCCTAGTATATGCTACTAATGTGCCCAGGGTATAGGTACACCAGTGGCCTCAAATCGGCTGCAGCGTGTATTGTGCCACCGATGGGAGTCCACTTAAACTGTGACTACAGGCCTTCCATTGCAGTCTGTGTGAGTTTGTGCTTGCAATTCTCACAACAGAAATGTGTTTCTTTATATCTGAGATCACTGTAATTAAAACCTATAAGTCCCCCCTGTTCCATGCTCTTCGGTCCTGAGGGCAGGGTGCTTGGTTATAAATGTGAGAATGTCCCTGCATGAGTAGTACAGCTCTACAACCCCCGGAGTCGATTCTCCAGGCTTTGTAAGTATGGTCAGCCATTTTGAATGAATGAATGAATGAATATTAGCCTTATAAAGCGCAAACTTTGCCCGGAGGTGTCAATGTGCTGCGGAAGGGCCATCAGACAATGATACCTGTGGGGCTGGTAAAGAGCCAGGTGTTTAGAGACTTGTGGAAAAGAGAGTGAGGCTTTTGTCCCGAAATTACAGAGCGGTGGGAGTTCCAAAGCCTGGTAGCAGCGACAGAGAAGGCTCTGCCCCCCCATCTGACTCTCTTAAACCTGGGGACTACCAACAGATTTTTATTGGTGTATCTTTGCACCTTGGTAGGTACGGCGCAATGGAAGAGACCTATAATACCTTCTGAGCTGAGATTGTAGAAGGCCTTGTGAGTAAGGCAGAGAGCCTGAAACAGGATTCTCTGGTTTAAAGGAAGCCAATGAAACTCACTAACAGTGGCTGAGTTTGAGTGGAATTTAGGAAGGTCTATTATCAGTCTAGCTGCGGCATTCTGTAACAGCTGCAGACGATGAATGAGCCCCTTGTTTATACCCAGATAGAGGGCATTACAATAATCTAGCCTAGATAACACTAGGGCAATAACTGCCTGCTTTTGAGAGGCGAAGGAAAGAAATTGTGAATTTTTCCTCCGAATCCTGATGGTCCCAAAGCAGGTGGACACTGTTTTATTATTCTGAGAGACAGTTGTCCACAATGACACCAAGATTTTTTCCTTGGGACACTGGGCAATGGCCAAGCGTATCAGGCCACCAGGCATTGGTTCAGATATGCTGTTGTTTCCTAAGATCAAAACCTCAGTTTTGTCCCCGTTAAGTCTAAGATAGTTTTCTACCATCCAGGAGGAGACTCCTTGCATACAGTTTCTAAAATTGGTGGCAGACACCTCTACGGTATTAGTGCTATGCTATTAGTGACGGACACCATAATGTGGGTGTAGTCTGTATAGGACAACAACTCCAGTCCAAAGGATCGAACAACCTTGGTCAGAGGAGCGACATAAACATTAAAAAGGATCGGACTCAATGAGGAGCCTGAGGGACTCCACAGAACATCTGGCCATGGGCCGACTAAAATTGCTCAATTTTCACTATTTGTGCCTGATCTCTGAGGAATGAGGTAAGTAGCTTAAGGGCAGCGCCGCCGACCACCATTTCCTCAAGCCTATCCACCAGTCTCCAAGGGGATATAGTGTCAAAGGCTGCCATAAGGTCAAGGAGAATCAACAGCATGGTATATTCAGAGTCAACATGAACGCGAATGTGGTTGATTGCGGAAGTTAATGCTGTCTCTGTGCTGTGATCACTTCTAAAACCATGCTGCGAGCCGTCGAGCAGCGGATATTCCCCTAGGTAGGTGCTGAGATGGAAATTCAAACAATTCTCTAGAATTTTTGCTGGGACGGTTATGAGGGAGATGGGGCAGTAGTTTTTTAGTTCAACCGGATCCAGTGAAGTTTTTTCAAAACAGATTTGACCACCGCAGGATTCCAAGGGATAGGGTACTGACCAGCTGAAATTGCTCCATTGAGGTGAGGTGGGGTACAATGACTTCCCTCCCTAATTTAATAAACGTCAGTGCGCAGGGCTCAAAAGGGGAGCCAGAAGTAATTCCCCCTAGCAGGCGGTCTGTACTCCTAGTGACAAAGGGGGAAGGCAAGAAACTTGCCTTTCACTGCCAGGGTTACGGGGTTATCAGGAGGGGGGGAGACTGGCAGGGACTGAGTTGCGGAGCCCAGCATTGTGAGTTTCTAAGGTGGAATATATTTCTGTGATCTTAGAACAGAAAAAAACTAGCCATTCTGTCACAGAGGTCTTGGGAGGTGTCCGTGTGCCCAGAGACTGAATGGAAGGAGAGAGAGTTATTTAAATTAAAAAACTCCCTCAGAGATCTGAAGGATTCTGTAACCTTGGAATAAAAAGACACTTTTTCCTAATGATGGCGGCATTATTCTCCCTCAATCTTATTTTATGTAAGTCTCTTCCCCCAGGGTTGAGGTTTAGCCGCCAGATCCTTTCCTGATGGCAGCAGGATTGTCTTAGTTTTCTCAGCCTATCGGAGAACCAAGGTGCAGAGGGCTGTTTTCTAGCCGCATCATGCTCCTTAAAGGGGGCTAGACTGTATAAGGATGCTGGAAGTCAGTTTTAAAATTCAGTGGCTGCCAGATTGACTTCATTGTACAAGGGGCATTTTTGGTTATTAAGTGATTGAAGAAGAGCCTCCTTACTGATACAACTAAAGTTTCTCTACCTTTCTGGTGTGTTTTTTATTATTAAGAGCTGTATGTGAAGCAGGAATCTAGAAATAGAAAGGAACAGCATAGTGGTCAGGCCAAGAGAGTTGTAGAAGTTCTCTTACCATAAGCCAGGAATTGTTAGAAAAGATACCATCTAATATATGTCCAGCTGTATGAGTAGGACTCTTAACCAATTGTGGTAGATCACAACAATCCAAAGTTTTTAATCAAATGTGTGTTTCCTTGCATAGAGTCTTATCCAGTTGAAAATGAAAATCACCCAGGAGGGTAAGATTAGATCTTGCCAGGAAGGTTATATTAGATTACTAAAATCTTGTCTACACCGTGATCTTGGTCCGGTATATGTATTTTAATACATATAGTGGACATCAGTCTTCACAAGATGTCTAAATATATAGTCGCTGCATCAAACCCGGTCATGTTTGGTATCAAACATGTTGTACTCATACCCCAACACTGATTCTAGTGTTGAAAGTATGATCCCATGTACTGGGGGCTCCCTTGGGGCCCGCCCCTGTACTACCGATAGCAGCCTTTCAGGGTTTGACAGCAAGCTAGTGCTGCTGCCGACCACAAACATGATTGTGCCTTCCTGCTGCTGAGCCAAGTTTGAGCAGGGGAAGGTAGAACAGTAGGTTTTCTGTCACAGAGAAGTGTGATGACCTCCCAGACAGAACTTAGTGTATTCACTCCTTCAAGATAATCCTAAAGGCTGCTCTCAATAGACACCACTTGAGAGATTTCTATTGATATTAAATTCCACTAAAATCACCATAAGGGTTGCCTGGATTACTGCAAGGTGCATCACTTAAATTAGTTTGCACCATATACTAAGCCAGCCTGCAACCCACCCCAATGTGATACAGCTGCCTGATCCCTTCCTATCAAAATGTCAAAAACAAGCACCTTCTGTGTTCGTCCAGAGGTCTGGTACTCCACCTTTGTTTCTGGCGGTTAAGCTGTACTAGCCCAGGTGCAGTGTGGCAATCTTATTAACAAATGCAGATTTTTACTCCACTTCTTCCTTTCCTAGTAACTGGGTCAAACACTGTTAATTGCTCTATTATGTGAGGAGTCCTTTGATAATCCTACTTGGGATCAAAGTAATTAACCTGGAGCATTAGTGGGGAACAAATACATTGAATCTGATTATTAGCAGAGCCAGGGAAATTAAATAGTATTTAAAGTGTCAGAAGAATTGTACGTATGATGGTAGGGACTGTAAATCTACACTCAATGTGCATGTTTACCCATAGATTTTTATTGTGCAGCTAAAGAAATCTGATGTAGGAGACTCTGGAGGACCGCAGAAGATGTAGATGCTCCCTATTCTTCATCTTGTCTCTATTTTCCCACTTTGAACTGGCAGGAATGCCATGATTCAAGATTCTGGAAATCCTAGAGAAATACAATTTCCCAGTCCTCCTGCTAAAGGTTTGCATAAACTATATGTTCATGATTTTGATTGAAACCTTCTTCTCTCCTGTGGGGATAGAGAAGAACTTCCACACTCAGAAATTGTCCTCTCCCATGCTTCGACGTGGTCCCCTTCTTTTGCTTCCATGAAAAGATTTCTCAATGTAGTTAATCCCACCAAAAATGAGAAAACTAGCAGAAAAAAGATCAGAGAGTACCAGATGTGAACTTTAATGACACCAATGAGGCAGGAAAAGAGAAGCCCACATCCTGTAGAACGAACCTCAGCTGATTGCACTCACCACTATTGCGAGATTGGTGTTTTAGAGAGGCAGTCTGGTATAAAAGGAATCACATTCCTTCATGGAAAAAAATGGGTACTAGAAGGACCGAACACACATGCAACAGGTAGAGCACAAGCGCAAGATTATGACATTATTGTCATTCTATTGACAGCTGCAGGCATATATTAACGAAAGCATGAGCAAGAGTCAGTGATGTGACAGTTTTTTCAAGTTCCATCTCACCCAAAAAAAAGTATTCAGCAGTTTACATGCACATTGTGCAACCAGTGCATTGTTAAAGTAAAAGTGTCTATGCAGCCCAACAGCATAGCATGTGCTAAGGTGGAGAGGAATAAAGTGTCAGAATTACAACAGACTGCATCAGCTGCAGTGTTGTACTGATGCAGCTGATGCCTGAAGAAGATGACAATAACATTCAAGATTTTGCAACGTATTGCAGACACTGCTAAAAAGTTGTGTGCTCCAAAGAAACAAATATATGCAATATTTTCAAAGGTTACGGAAGTTCATCGGACCAAAGAACACAAAGGCGTGTGGAAAAAACAAGGGAAAAAAATCCACCTTTAAAAAAACATTACAAAAGACAAAGATTAGAAAACAGGATTTCTAAACTGCAAAAAAGCAAACCAAACAACAAATAAAAACATTTAAAAATTGTGTAAAAGCAACACACAAAAATTAGCTAGAGGTAAAAATTCTGCATCCAATCACTTTTAGAGTTTGTAGGTTGAGTGGGTCATGTTGCATGGTTTCACAGAGTTGGGTGCAAAGTCTAGACAGAGACCCGCCCTTCTGTACAGCCCCCTACTGCTGCGCATTACCATGCACCATCTGCAGTGGAGCTTCACACTTGAAGAAAAAGTTACGCATGCCACATATAGAATATGATAATAAATCACTGGGAAAAAAAGTAAAAGTAACATTATAGTTTTGTATGCAAACATTTTTTTGACATGTCAAAAAAAATCTGAAATGTTAGAAATGGAAAAAGAACCTTTGCTTTACAAAACAAAAACACACTCAAAAACGAACGGTTAACTTAAAGTTACATTATATTTAGGTGACAAAGTCATACAAGAAATAGCATTCAAAAACCGAAAAACGCACCCACATGGCATTTTGGATGCCATCAATGATGTCATCAATTAAATACATTTAAAATTTCTTGTGAGGTCATAATCAGTTCATGACGAGGTGACGAGGCAAATTATAATTATTTCACTCAACTATAACTGGAAAAAATCAGTGCCAATTTGTTTTAAAACATTCGTTTTATTATAGTTTTTTAATAAGGCCAGGGCGTAATTTAAATTGTGATGGTGAAATGTGTGTAATTTCAGGAATCCCATAGCATGCTTATTACGCAAAATTCCTGAAATTACACGACTATGCCACTTTGCATAACAATGCACCATTCACAGAATAAAAAGTACCGTAAGTGCTCCTGTTTCCGATTAAAACAAGCATTTGCAATGCAATAGGTTTTGCATTCGCAGGAGTTTAAGCTATATGGTATTGTAAATGACAGTGCCTTTTAAATCTTTTGATAATTAACACATAAATAAAAGGCATTGAAATTTACAATGCCAATAGCTCAAACTCTTGTAAATGCAAGACCTATTTCACTTCAAAGAAGCAGCCGCCATTGTCCCGGGCTGCTTTGAAAGTGAAAGCGTGCATGACACGCTGAATGGTGCAGGAAAACATGTTGTGCCTGCAGTAGAAGAAACTCACTAAAGAAAATAGTGCTTACAGACTACATATGACATGCGGTGTAACAACAGAAGTAACAAGCAGGTACTCTGCTACAGAGTATTGGCACTTCTATTTTTCCATTTCAAGCACTGCGCACAGGTGGTATTGGCAGTGGTTGAGCGGCTCTGCTCTCAGGAGGTGGAGCACAGCTGTGACGTGCCCTCCAACCCCCTGAGCACGTGATCTTGGCAGTGACTGAACCTGCTCTCCTCTCAGCAAGTGGTGTTAAGAGGTGTGGTATTCTACCATCCCCCGAGCAGGAATATAGACAGTGGTTGTAGCTACTACCCTTTCAGCAGGTGGAAAACAGCTGGGGCGTGCTCTACCACCACCGGATAATGTGGTGTTGGCAGTGGGTGAAAGCTGCTCTCCCCTGGGTATGTGGTTGTTCAGCTGTTAGGTGCTCACCCATGTAGCACTGATAGTGGCTGAAGCATGTGGTATCCGCTGTGAGGTGCTCTCCTACATCCTCTGCATGTAACACTAACAGTGACTGAAAGATGCTCTCAGCAAGTGTTATTCAGCTGTGATGTTCTCCCCTCATAAGGTATTGTTAGGCTGTGAGGTGCTCTCCCATCCCAAAATAATGTGGTATTAGCAGTGGTTGAGGCTGATCTCCCCCAGGCAGGTGAGGGGCTCTTGTCTGTTTGAGTGATGCTGAGAGGTGTTTTTCCGAGCATGTAATAGTGACAGTTGTTGATCACTGCTCAACCCCCGCAGGTGCTATATGCAGCAATAAGGTGCTTTTGCATTCTCACTCCCGATCCCCAACCCACCCCTATATTATATTGCTGTTTAGCGGGTGGTTTTCGGCTGTGAGGCGCTCCTTTCGTGAGCAATTTAGAAAGTGAGGTACCCTCCGCCCCTAAGTATGTTTTGGTAACAGTGGGGTGTAATATTGAGTGGCTGGACACTGCCGGGTCCTCGGCCCGGTATTGGGCGGTGAGGTGACCTGTCCTGTTGTTGACAGTGACGTGTTTTCCGGTCCCCCACAGCATGCAATGTTGACAGCTGTTGATCGCTGCTCGACCTCAGCAGTTGGCATTCGGGTGCTCACTGCTGAGACCCTATTTTCACTATTTCGGTCGCTAAGGTGGGTTTCGGGCTCGAGTGCTCGAGGGGTCTGCACCAGCTGTGGTCCCCGGGAGAGGGGGGCACGCGCACCACCCTCCTGCAGGTGAGGCTGGCAGCAGTGCCCGGGGTCAGCCGCGGGTCCCCAGGCAGCGCGAGGGCACTCATTGGTGGTGGCGGAGGGGGTCCTGGGGAGGCGGTGCGTGCATCTGCAGCAACAGCGGGGGGGACAGAGCGGGATACCGCATGCATGCTTTGCAGCAGTCGACCCTCGGCGGGTGCACAGCACTCACCTCTCCGCCATCTTCCCTCTCCAGCTACAGGTGTCAGCAGCGGGCGCCCGCTCCTCCTGCTAATGGTGCTTCTGCGCTGCAGGCACCACCGGCGGCGGCGAGGACACTCTCGCTAATCCCGGGCAGCGCTGCCATGATACGAAACTGCGGAGAACGCCTTGGCGGCGGGAGTGTGGGGGACAAAGCAGCGCGAGCCCGCCTCCCAGCGAGCATCCCCTGCCTGTCCGAAGGGGGTGCAGTGGCAGCGGCGCGCGCAAGCCCCGGCTGCAGTCTGACACAAAACGCACCCAGTGCGAAAACATGGGAGCTGTACACAAAACCTCTCCCAATAATTGTAATGGACATACATTTTAAAAGAATGGTTGAGTGCAGACTTAAGCAAATTACTGATGCGGAAGCGCACATACAAATAAGGATCTACCCTTTGCACACACAACATGTGGCGCGCACGTCACGCCTGTGTGGGCACAATCATAGCTCCTCCCACGGCCTATTGTTGTCGATTATGCGCTTGGTGCGCGTAATAGACACCAATAGGCCATGGGAGGACATATGCGCGTGCTTCTGGCCAATTGCGTGCAGTCTTTTCCAATAAGACGTACGCAAAGGCCAATGGGGAGCTGAAAAGGAAATGCACACGCACAAGTGTGTGTGATTCCTAGGTGACTGCTCAAACCCCGTTTTTTGATTACTAAATGCCTTGCCCTGTGCGAAGCACAGCTGCGCAGTGCAACGCTAGGCACGAGACCTAAAAACAGCTGTTGTTCGTGGTGCTTAAAACAATGGTTGAGTGCAGCCTTCAGCAAATTTCTGCTGCGGAAGCGCACATGCAAATACGGATCTACGCTTTGCACACACAACAAGTGGAGCGCAAGTCACGCCTGTGTGGGCACAATCATAGCTCCTCCCACGGCCTATTAGTGTCAATTACGCGCTTGGTGCGTGTAATAGACACCAATAGGCCATGGGAGGAGCTATGCGCATGCTTCTGGCCAATTGCGTGCAGTCTTTTACAATAAGACGTACGCAAAGGCCAATTGGGAGCTGAAAAGGAAATGCACACGCACAAGCGTGTGTGATTCCTAGGTGACTGCTGAAAACCCGTTTTTGATTACTAAATGCCTCGCGCTGAGTGAAGCACAGCTGCGCAGTGCAACGCTAGGCGCGAGACCTAAAAACAGCTGTTGTTCGTGGTGCTTAAAACAATGGTTGAGTGCAGCCTTCAGCAAATTTCTGCTGCGGAAGCGCACATGCAAATACGGATCTACGCTTTGCACACACAACAAGTGGGGCGCACGTCACGCCTGTGTGGGCACAATCATAGCTCCTCCCACGGCCTACTGGTGTCGATTACGCGCTCGGTGCGCGTAATAGACACCAATAGGCCATGGGAGGAGCTATGCGCGTGCTTCTGGCCAATTGCGTGCAGTCTTTTACAATAAGACGCACGCAAAGGCCAATGGGGGAACTGAAAAGGAAACGCACACGCACGAGCGTGTGTGATTCCTAGGTGACTGCTGAAACCCCGTTTTTTGATTACTAAATGCCTCGAGACCTAAAAACAGCTGTTGTTTGTGGTGCTTTTGTTTAAATATGCCCCTGCACCAAAAGTTGATACAAGGATGCATTTTGTGCTAAACTTTAGTGCAAAATAACAATTTTGCATTTTGCAGAAATATCATGTAATTGCCTGAAAGCAAATAAAATAATAAAATACACTCAGCAACAAGAGCATTATGGTTACTATTTGCTTGGGTAACAACCTTCGGATCAGCCAATGAACACCATAACCTTAAGTCAAACATTATGTAGTCTATATAATTAATATACATTCCTCTTTTGAAAATAGATTATGGCCAGTAATCAGACTTGGTGCACACACTTGCATCTCTCAGGCCAAAATCTAAACAGACAGGAACCAGACAATTTGGAACTGAAGGCTGCCAAGTGAGCGACTTTACTCCCGGGACTATCAAGGTTCACCACATACTAGAAACTGAAAATTCTAATGCAAGGTAGAAAAGGGATACAGAACGTTTTGTATTTTTTAGCCGTGCGGTGCAACCGCCTGACAAAATATTGTCTTTTTCACATGTCGACAAAAAACAATTTACTTTTTTGCCTTTAAAGGTCTCACCCATATCGGAATCTTTCTGTGTATACAAACACCTTTTGGAGGATGTACATACGGTAGTCCGAGTTCCAAGGCAAGGAGTCCTTCTACTGTTGCCAATATAAGAATGGTTCAATTCATGACATAACCACACAGAGGACCTACCAACTTAAGCCCTGCAGAAATCCTGTTGGGATGAATCGCAGAAGTTTTAAAAAGTGAAGATCATAAATAAATAAATTATTGTTTTAAGAAACTGTTCCTTTAAGTCTGTGCATTATGGGCCCGATTCCAGAACTAATTTAAGACAAAATCCTAAACTTAGTACTTTTGGTATTCACAAAAGTTAGGATTTTGTCTTAAGTTTGTCTTAAGACAGACTTAAGACAAAATCCTAACTTAAGTCTGTCTTGGGTCTGCCTTAAGACAAACTTAAGACAAAATCCTAACTTCTTGTGTATATACCAAAAGTAGTACATTTAGGATTTTATCTTAAGTTAGTTCTGTGAATTGGGCCCTATGTAATTTTATTGTGATTTAACTGTATACCTTTAATTCACTTGTACATTATCAGAAACGATCTTTCAAGAGGTGGAAGAGTTGACTCTCCACTTTTGGCCATTTCCTGGCTGGTTTACTTTTGACCTCAGGAAAGCTCCACTCCTCATCCTCCTGTGACATTAAGGCAGAAAGGGGTTAACATTTTGTATTGCATCACCTGCTATAATCACGGCCCAGGAGTAATGTAAACTATTTTCTAGCAAAGTATGTAAAGTGTGGCTGGTTGGAGATTCTACATTTGCCCTAGACTGTACGTATGTAGAGATGTATCATAGCCGTATGTTTTATCCAGGTAGTTCTATAAAATGACAGGTGGATTCTTAAGATGTCCTTTGAGCCTGAGTCTAAATCTTTCACCCTAAATGTATTTGATTTTTTTCATCCAAATTAATAAGCCCACTGAAGCTCCCCCAGATCTAGCTGGAGTAGCGTTAATAAAGAATGTAAGGTAAACTGGCTTATACACTGGCTCAGTCACCCACATTTCTTGTAGTAAGATAATTTGGTAATTATCTATGAATTTGCCACATTTTAGATCATCTAGTTTGACTTGTAGTTCACCCACAGTCCATGACACAATTCTAGCTAAAGCTCCCTGCCCAGAATCAGAGGCTGGTGGAAATAGAGGCGGGAGGCGATCCAGAAGAACAGTCTGAGAGTAAGTAGCAGATTATGTTTGGCCATGAGCAGAGTCGCTTAGGCCTACCCGCAGCAAAGCAGTGGGCCAATGGCTGCCTAGGTCAATCTCCTCTCCAGGGGCATGTGTTGTGGCATGGATACCATTCACATTCTGCATGTGCACCTGAGGGAGTCGATCTAAATATGACATAACCAAGGAACATGTAGAACCCACCCTCATTTTTTGGGAGAGAGCGGGCCCATTGTTAATCGTGAAGGGGGTTGCTCAGGGTAATTTCATTTTAATACATACCTTCGAGGCATTGTATAATGAAGTTCTAAATTCCAGGGCATTTAGACCTCCATTGATTTTGTTATTGACAAATCTTACACCAATATGGTCAAAACTCTCGTCCTTGCTGCTATAGCATCTGGCTACTACATTGTCATCCCCAATTAGCAATCTACAGGTGTAAACTTTGGGCAATCAGTCGATATTTTATTAGTAATGAGTCTCTGTTTTCAGTGGACTCTTGATTCAATTTAGGGACATTTCTGAAAACCAATTTGTCTCCCAAGTGCACACTTGCACTTCTCTCATTCTGCATGTTAGGCTACGAGGCTTCCCCTCTTCTCCTCGGTGGCTGGGAGTGAAAGTCCTGACTCATACTAGACATTCCGCGTACAGACCACATCTCCAGTCACCTGAAAAAACTCCACTGGCTCCCCGTCAATAAGAGGATTACTTTCCGCCTCCTAACCCACGCACACAAAGCACTTTACGAACTTGGACCCGATTGCCTCAACACACGACTCTCCTTCTACACCCCCTCCCGCCAGCTACGCTCCTCCAACCAAGCCCTTGCTACCGTACCTCGCATCAATAAAACCACCATGGGAGGTAGATCCTTCTCCTACCTGGCTGCTAAAACCTGGAACTCACTCCCCACTCACCTTCGTCTCACTCAGAACCACCCAGCATTCAGAAAGCAACTTAAAACTTGGATATTTGATAAGTAATTCCCCTCCCTTCCTCAAGCGCCTTGAGACCCTCTGGGTATGTAGTGCGCTATATAAATCCTTTGACTTTGACTTTGACTGTCTAGCTTCAAAGGGCCATCCACTGGGAAACGCAGGAGCATGGGGCACCTTGATTCCCATCTAAACTGAATACTCTTATCTTCCCTCCTTATAATATTGGGATTAATAAACTGAGGCAAGGATTGGGTGACACTGCCTACTCTAACTGGGATGTTCGGAAGACAGTCCACACAAGGGTCAGGTCAACCATGATGATGTGTCTAAGTGATCCAGACCCCCCCTTGTTAAGATTATCCAATAATACAGTTAGTTTGTTCACCTTCTCTGTCAGGGTCTGTGTAAAGAAGATGCCAGTTTCTTTTTAGCTGATCTACCTCTTTCCTTAGACACATCAGTTGAGCCTCAACTGCACTGCCCAACATAGATTGATTTAAGCCTGGTCCCAGGGTACTTAGTATTCACCTGTAGTGGGAGGGTCCTCGCTTGGTTGCAGGGCTGAGAATCTATTCTTGCACTCAACATCAGCCATGAATGGAGTTGATTAGTTCTCACCCTGCCCAGTGCCAGAGTCTACCTTATCCGGCGAAGCACTCGATAATGTCCTGCCATTTTTATGGGCAGAAGACCCCACTGCTGCAGTCTGAGCATGGTTTGGTTAAATAAGATGTTCTGTCTGTGAGCTTGGGTTTGTTAATTGCTGATGCATCCCCTTTATCCCTCTCGCTCAGCAGGCCCTCAAATTCCTCAGTTAAAATCTCGATATTATCATGGGTACAATTTTCCGCAGCATGCTTTGCTTGTTTTTTTAGCCTTCCCAGTCTCTCCGGTATTATCCCAGCTTTGTGTTTCTCCATTTTACCCTTATTTTTTTTAAAAATATTAAAAGACGACCACCAAGAATATTTAAACAGGGACAGCAGATTAGCTCTTGGATAAATATCAGAAAACTAGAGGGCATGTTGCTGTCACTTCCCTCAAAGGATATAGAATTGCCACATGGCAAACATACTATCACAGAACAACTGAGTAAAGTATATTTAAATAAATAACACAATTGCACTTCAGTTTGAACTTCTTGCGCACTTAACAATTTGGAATTTCCATCAATCTGGGGTTGGTATAGTGCACCTACTCACGCACGATGGTTTCAAAGTGCTGGGTGAGAGGGGGGCCCTTCAGTTGAATGCCAGGGTTATCCGAAAAGCTAGGACATGAGGAAATGGAGCAGTGTGGGAGCTTGCCAGAGGTGGAGTGAGAGGTCGTTCGAGGCCTTGACTGTGAGGCAGGAGGAGGACTTTCCTCCCATTCTGGTCTTGTAGATGTATGGAATGATGGTCAGAGAGCAGTCAGCTGATCAGAGGTGTCTTTTGAGTGGTGGGAGGAGAAGCGGTTGTTCAGGTATAATGGTCCGGTGTTGTGGAGGGCTTTGTATGGGTGAGGTAGAGTTTGAAGGTTATTCTTCTTTCTATAGGGAGCCAGTGGAGGTTGCAGAGGGATTGGGTGATGTGGCTGTCAAGGGGGATGTCTTAGATCAGTCTGGTTTCGGTGTTCTGGATGGTCTGGAGTTTGCCAAGTAGTTTCCTAATGATTCCGGCTAAGAGAGTGTTGCCATAGTCCAGTCTGATACTGATGGGAGTGGGGGTGACAGTTTTTCTGGATTCAGATGGCAGGTACTTTGCTAGTGGTTAAAATGCATATTATGAAGGCTAATAATTATACTCTCAGTTAAAACCTACCTGTACAAAAGTCACATCTTTAGCGATTAATGCAGTGGACCCTTGCAGCAAAGCGGTTTAGCTCTCATGTACACTTTGGAGGAAGGTTGACAGGTTTAATAGTCACTTTTACCTTTAGTGTTTTCAGTGAATAACATTTATAAATATGATTTGCCTTTAACTGTTAACTCTGTGAATGAATTTCCCCTGAACTTGACCATCTACTTACTCAATCAATGAAGTTTCAGAATTGCATGGCAGATTTTGCCAGATGGATGCACGGCGAAAATAGATAAGTGGGACAGCTGAAAAAAAGTGTTTTTCCCAGTTTACCTCCCATCGAAAAATTTGCTAAAACAAGTCAATAAAACAATTAATAAATACAAATAAGAACTTATCTGCCACATCATCACTTTTTCGATCTACTGACTCCACTGCATGCAGCTCAGGCTCCCAGACTCCCATACAGACAATACTGACAATGCTCCCATTTCATGAGAGCAGCTTCAGGATTGGCCTGATCAGCCCTCATATATAAAGCTGCAGAGCAGTTTGGCCAAGTTTCTGGATATCTGATTAATCAATCTAAATCAGAATGCATGTGCTGGAATATAACCCAGGTTAATCTCATTCCAATTTTCAAACATCAAATTATATATCTGGGAATTCAAATTACACAGGACATAAATCAACTTGAGGAAAGAAATCTTGTAAAGATCGAGAAAGAAATTGTCGAATCCCTAAAGAACTGGTCATTTCTTCCTTTGACCTTAATTGGAAGAATCAATATAGTAAAAATGATGCTGTTACCTAAAATAATATATATATTTCAGAATATCCCACTTGCTTTTAAAGAAGCCAGACTGACTAAGATCCAAGGCAAATGGAATTCTTTTATTAGGGCCTCAAAAGGCATAAGAATTTCTTGGAAAAAGCTACGTAGAAAGAAAGGTAAGGGTGGACTGTACGCACCAGATTTGAGAGTTTATGCCTGGACCCTATTATTGAAAGCAGGAATAAGTTTATTTGATACCTTAGGGGGGACAGAAACAGACTTTATGTTTCAAAATATGCTATCTGAGATCCAGGGAGGGTCTCATGCATTTCATTTCATTCATTTCATAAAGCTTTATTCGGAACATTTAAAACATGTCCATAAAAGCACAAATAATACAGACAGTTCATACATTTCTTAGAGGCAAGCATAAATATACATATACATCAAAACAAAATACACATATTACAAAATATCCAGAGGGGGGTGGAATAAATATTTAAAAGATGTACAGAAATTTTAGTTTTAAAAGCACATACTTTTCCTGGCGCTAATCGCTTTATATAAAAAGGATGCAGTGAAAAAACAAATGTCCGCATGGTTCAGATTAAAAATCAATTTCATAGCCTCTGATAAGTCTCTCGCTCCAAATCTAATGAATAATGGCTTCAGATAGAATTTCCTTAACTCAGTGTACAAATCACAAGTTAACAAAAAGTGCTTAGTGCATTGTTCTGACTTATTGTCACATTTACAGGGACCAACAGGGCGCGATTTGATGTTAGGCCACGCGACCAGATGATGTACTATGCCCATCCTCATTCTGGTCAAAACAAACTGGTGTGAGGATCTTGTCACCTGTGATAAATAAGGTCTGAAACCTGTAAATTCATTCAAATTATTGTATAGTACACAAGTTGTTAATTTAGAGTCCTCTAAATGATGCCTTTCATTACAGTTATTTAAAAATACAGTTTTTACATCGGATTTGGAGATTTCCGAAAGCCTGTAGGGGTCCAATAAAACATTGATACCAAATAAATTTTGAACACGGTCAATAATATAACCGATCCAGGGGATCTTCAAATGCTGGTCCAATAGAAGGCAGTCCTTGATAATTGCTCTGTTCAAAGTGGTACCTTCGCTGAGCCAGATCGAGCGCCACAATAAAATGGGCCTTAACATGATCAAATCATTTAGGGCTTGGGTTCCTGTTTCATTATAAACCAGGGAATTGGAGGTAGACCTGGGTAAGCACAGGAGCTTCTTCAGGAAGAGGTTCTCCTCTACCTGAAGGCTCTTAGCTGTTATCACGCCCCAGACCCCTGCCCCGTACAGGGCAGCCGAACGGCATTTAGATTTATAGATGTTTAACATATCATTAATCCGTCTATTCCCCAGTTTCTTGGCAAACAGAAAGACCCCATTGGCGCTTCTGGTCATCTTAGTTCTGACCACCTTATGTTCAGTGGCCCAGCTCCCGTTATTAGAGAAGGTAATTCCTAGATAGCAAAAATTTTCCACTTTTTTCACTGGTTCCCCATCAATAACATAATGGGTTTTCCCATTTCTTTTAACTTTTCCAGAGCTGCATTCCATAACATATGTCTTAGCCTTATTAATCACCAGTTTCCTATTCTTAATAAAGGATACAAAGCAGTCCATTAGGCGTTGGAGACCCAAAGGTGTCCTTGACAGTAACACTGCGTCGTCCGCATAGAGTAATACTGGTATATTAAAATTATTAACTCTAGGGGCATCTGCAGCGACTGTCAGCAGGGCAGATTCGACTTCATTAATAAAAAGGGTAAAAAGCAGGGGCGCAAGAACGCACCCCTGTCTGATGCCCCTTCCTATCCCAAACTTAGTGGTACATTCTCCATTGGGTCCATAGCGAACACTGGTGCAAAGCTTTTCATACAAACGGGCTAAGAAATAAATAATCCCCTGCGGAGCACCCATCTCCAGCATTTATGCTTAAGTTTGGAGACATGCGTTTTTTCAAATAATTGCAATTAAAGGTCCTTAGAGACATGGCATATGTGAGAGCCAAAGTTAGGAAAGCGCGGAACATTCCATATTATGCTGCTATGGCCCCAATTTGGGATTCCCCTGGCTCTCCTGAATAGACCAAAGACCTATTTCCTATAACTCTGCAGAGCACAAACATTAGATCATGGGGCCAGCTATTGCCTGAAGGGAACCTTTTGAGTTGGGAAGACATTTCTGTTTTCACAGATAAAAACTTATCTAAATTCAAGTATTTGCAAATTAAAAGCTGGGCCCAGGCTGTTACAGAGGATAAAGGTGTTAAGTCTGTTTTGGACGAACTCTTAATGAAGAAAACAAGAATCCCTAAAACATCAGTCCTTTATTGGACTATACTCGAGGGAGAAGATGGAGAGTTCAGCCTTCCGGAACAACTATGGAGGGACCAAGTATTGGACGCCCATTTGCAGAATCTATGGCAAGTATCCTTTGATTTACTACATCTTACAGTCTCACCTGCCAATTTAAAGCGGAATCACTTGTTTTCTCTCCATAGAGTATATTAGGCTTGCCAAATTTTCGAAGGAGCCAACTCCTTGTTGTCCAAAGTGCAATTTGGAAAAAGCAGATGACCTACACATGTTTATGACTTGTCCCGCACTTAGACAATTTTGGTTTGAGGTACAAGGTATGAAAGCCCTTTTTGGGTATGAAATACAGGTTAGTACACAACACTTTTTTTTGGAATTCCTTTTAATTATGAGGAAGTACCTCAAGATAGTAATAAGTTATTTCTTTACTTAATTATCCTAGCCCGTAGGGAAATATGTAAATTGTGGGTGAGCACTATTGTACCGTCATATGTAGATTGGATTAGGGCTATCAGGCATACTCTCAGTTTGGATAAAGTGGTATGGAAGAGAAGGAAGCATTTTTGGACTCCCTGTATTAATTGGCTCGATGGACTATGAACAACTTTGTCCAATGATTATGCCTTTTTTGCGGAATGAATCACCCTAGGTTCAGTCTAAGGGTCTGGTAAAATGGGAGACTGAGCTGACTGTTGACATGGTGGTACCGTGAGATTTATACTGGGTGTCTGCAAAAAGAGCTTCCATAAAGATTCTCGGTATACTCAATATCGAAAATATCTTTATTGGCGTATGAGTACAAAAAAAAAGAAAAATAAATAAATAAATAAAACAATTCATAAATACAAATAAGAACTTATCTGCCACATCATCACTTTTTCGATCTACTGACTCCACTGCTTGCGGCTTAGGCTCCCACTCCCATACAGACAATACTGACAATGCTCCCATTTCATGAGAGCAGCATCAGGATTGGCCTGATCAGCTCTCAATTTGTGTTCCCAAGGAGACTGGGAGCCTGTGCCTCCTGTCTCCAACCCGGCAACGCAGCTCGGATTGGAGACAGCTTTAGTGTGCATAACGGTTCGGCCAGCCTAAGACAGCCGGACAAACCGTCATGCGTACTGAAACAGTGCCCACTACCTGTGATTCACCCCTCCCCCAGTGATGGCTCCACCCCAATCCTCGGCACAGAGAGCAAAAATAAAACACATTTTATCATCATTTAATTTTGACCTTTTTTAGGCTGCTGATGGGGGTGATGACTCTCCTCCGCCACACTGGAGGAGCCCCCGCTGCCAAAAACTATAGCCAAAACCACTGAACAGATTTACAACACACTTAGCATCAAAGTAGAAATACAGTCAGAAAGTCATTAACCTAAATATTACTTTAAAGTATAGTTGGCACACTATCTACCTAACATGGATCTTTCTCCTTTCGACTATTCCATCATATGATTATTGATCAATATTCCTCCTGCCCAAACTTCACTGCTACAGCATTCATTGGTAAAAGGATTCTTTTCCAGCAATTTTAAACTAAATCCAGAAATCCACACACTGTCAGTCCCCAGAGAATTGAACAATCCTCTACACTTTTTTTGTGGAGACTTTGACAGCGTTGATAAAAGCAGCCAGAAGCAGATAGAAATTACTTAACAGGAAACTTTTTGCTATTTGATGGGCAGTGTTTTGCGACCCAAAGTTTTTCCTCAGAAACCTGCATGCTGGCACTCTTGGAGGTCGCGGTGCCAAATACCATGGCTGTGTAGTCTTTATTCTGAATGTCTGACATATTATTGAAAGACACAATATCGTATAACACAAATATCGGAACAAATATATCGAAATCACTATTATCGACTTCCTATACTTTACTATAAACATACAAAAATATTGGTTACATTACATCGACATACAAAAACACCGTTATCATTTATATCGACAACATATATATCGTTGGAATGAAATATTGATCACAGAAAAATACTTACACATGAACAAAAATATCGATATCAATAATATTGTGAACAATAATATAGTGTAATGAAATATATCGCCATTTGATATATATATATACACATTTATTTTACATATTATAATGTTTTTTTGCTATACATTACACACTTCTCATTAAAACATACATTTTTTTAAATTATTTACAAATTATAAAACTACTCTGTAGTATCTATTATATCACATACACTTTGTAAATATTTTATTCACATTTTTTTCATTATATAACTTATTTACTTTTCCCTTATTTTACAACATAAAACTCACAACTGAAATTCAAAAATACAAACTAACCAATCAACACACAGCATTTTTCATATAACCAATAGCAAACTAATTACTAATTACCATCCTCTATATAAACAAGTACACACTAAACACAAACCACTTGCTAAAAGTAACGAAAGGAGATACATCTCTGTATGAATTGCGGCACACCGACAAGAACATCAATATTATCAAGATACAATAAAATATTTCAAGTAAGTAACTCTAATAAACAAAATGTAAATTACTGCTATTATTTTAATTCCTTGCTAAATATCCAATTCTCCTTTTGTTTTAGTACTACAGAACACTCTACTAATAAATAACAGATAACTGATTTCAGAAAACACAGACACTACTAAAAATGTAAATATTATCTCTATATTACATTAATGTTGTAAGCTTTCAAATAAATTACTACTCATAAGTATATCCTAACCATTTTATTTTCTCTCCTAATGCTACAGAAAACTACAGACAAACAACAGCGAAGAATATCCAAGAACAAAATATACAACTAACTAAGTAAGTATATTGTAACATTGAATGAACTTGTAAAATGTTCTAAACAAAAAGACACATTAACATTTATAACACATATTGACTTTATTTCTCCAGATCCAACTACAGAAAACTACACTAGAAAAGAACAGAGAACACTATTCCTATTTCTATAAATAAAATAACAAAGTAAGCATTTCTAAACTTAAATTAAACTGCTTAAAACAATCTATTTTATTTTCACAGTTAACACTACAGAAAACAATACTGACAAAATTCAGATCTCCAAAATCCGAAAACCAAAGATACAACTAACTAAGTAAGTATATTAAAACTAAATTAAGTGGTAAATTGTTGAAAAGCTACAAACATGTTTACTTTCCTAACACATAACCACCTATTTTTTTTCAGATAACACTACAATATACTCTACTAAAAAAGAACAGAACACTCTACTCAAAAACCCTACCTAATACTAAATAAGTAAGTATCTTCACAATTTTTATAACAATCCTACACTTATTAGCATCCACTTAGCTTGGAAAAATTAGCACTGAAAGTCTAAATAGACACCACTTCGACTAATAACATTGTAATTATTTTTTTTCCTAACAGATCTAACAACATCAGAAAACACAGTCTACAACGAAAGAATAAAGCATATCAAAATATTAAACACGTAAGTATATACATTACTATTGTTCACTTAATTAGAATTAAAAACAAACTTTTCTTTGTAATTAATTATTATATATATGTCTTGTAGATTTACTAACATCAAAATGACTGAAGGAGCAAAATTTGTAACCAGCCAGAAAGGAAAGTTACTACTCTGCTACATGGGTTACACTTATACACAAGAAAAGCAATATGGAATGAAAGTAAATTGGAAGTGTTGTAAATATTATTCTAACAAGTGTTATGGAAGGGCAACAACGAAAGAAGCAACTGTATTGTATACTAGGGAACACAACCATTCACCAAACATCACAGAAATTGAAGTAAGAACAGCATTGGAAAATATAAAAGAGGCAAGCACAGGTTCCCAAAAACAAACCAACGTCATATTAAAAGAACAAATTCTTAAAATCCCTAAAACTGCTACAACACAGATGCCAAACATTCTTTCACTAAAAAGGACTATAGCACAAAAAAAAACTACTACTACTACCACAACACCTCCAAGAACATATAGTGATATCAGTTTAAATGCCAACCAAATTATAACTTTAAACAAACAACCATTTATCATTTACGACAATGAAAATAATGAGAAAAGACTTATTATTTTTGGAACAAATATGAATCTATTAAAACTTCAGCAAAGCCAATATTGGATGATGGATGGGACTTTTAACATCTGTCCCAAACCATTTTCCCAGTTATACACTGTACATGGCCTCTACCAAAACTGCAACATACCACTACTGTATGCACTACTACCAAACAAAATAGTTCCACATATATGGAATTATTAAATATAATTAAACAAACAACAAATGACTACTCTCCTGAAAAAATAATCCTAGATTTTGAACAAGCAATGCTTTCAACCATCCTAAAAATCCACCCCCATACCTGCATTCAAGGCTGCTACTACCATTTAAACCAGTGTCTATGGAGACATCTACAAAAAACTACCTTAAGTGTAGAATATGCAACTAACTCATCTTTTGCATACCAAATAAAAAAACTCATAGCACTGGCTTATGTTCCGGAAACAGACATAGCAGAACACTACAACATTCTAATAGACAGCACCTTCTATAAACAAAATGAAGCAAAGTTGAGTCCATTTTTGGACTACTTTGAAGACACCTGGGTAGGCAGACTCCATAGATCTGGCCACAGAAGAAACCCTAAACTCCTAATACCCTGGTGGAACCTTTACAGAAGCACCTTAAATGGTGAATCTAAAACTAACAACACAGAAGAAGGTTGGCACAATGCCTTTATACAATCAACTGTCAGAACAAAACCAAATTTAGAACATTTTATTAAGTGCTTACAAAAAGAACAAAGCTACCAGGAATTCAGAATGGAGCAATCCATAACTGAACTAGTCCCTAAAACTTCAAAACAAAATAAACAAATGCACAAATACCTAGAAGAGCAAGTGAAATTATATCCTAGTACAAAAGGCATTGAATACTTAAACATAATAGCCAAAACCCTACTCTGAATAAATCTCAACACCAAACCAGTCCCAAAAAATTTCACATAAATATTCAGAATAACATTAGAATCGTGATTTGTGAAACTCTTTAATGTATGCAATATATATAATATTTAATCACATATATATGCACACATTACTTAAAATTCACAAATATAAAACAATGCAAGATTAATAATTACATTACCCACCCACAAAATATAATAAATAAATCACTTACCAATCATGTTGAAAATCCAATAAAGTCCTTCTCCACCAAAATAATCCAGTTAGTGAAAAGTTAACCCAAAATAAAATGAAACAATACAACTGTACCAAAAATAGACAATCCATTCAGTGAAGATCCGTCGAATAACCATAAAAATCCCGAAAAATAGGAAAAAATTGAAGAAACGCTCCAGGAAAACCGAAAACTTGAAAGAAGTGTTTGAAACCCATTGGTTAATAAAACCAACAAACGCTTCCTTAAAAAAAAAACGCTTCTTCCGATATGGCGAACACGTATAACAGAAACATATAAAACAGACATTCCTACCCACATTAAACAACACATAAACAACTAGTAACATTAGTAATCACATTATATTCCTACTACATAAACTTAAAACATAGTTTTATAACTCTTTAAACAAGCCTACAACAAGACAAAAGTACGTCTAGCTACCACACGTAAATAATCGTTTTCAAAATCTAAAATACAACTCACTCACATCTAACAACAGTAAATAGCAGCACACTACTCTCAAAACTACATTTAAATACAAATAAAACATCTAAAACAAACCTTACCTTAAGTGACGTGAAGTCTCTCCCAACCGTGAGCTCCTCTTCATCCAAATGACACAAAACGACCTAACCCGGTTACAAAATAAAGAACCCAAAAGTAACAAAATAGTCTAATATAAGAAATATAATATTAAATCTTTGTAAAATCACCTAAAATAATTACAAAATTGCTACTATTTTTTTTTGTAATTTTTTTATTTTTTGTATTAAATCATTTTGAAAAATGTATTAAACCTGTTAAAATAAATATTATGCATTTATTAATATTTATTGAAAAATTATTAGAAAAGTTAAAAATTTTGACACAATGTTTGAATATACTATTTCTGTTACAGAAAAATATCCCTATATCTGTACAAGTTTTGTGTTAAAATTATTGTAAAAAAATGTAATAATATTATTTAAAATATTATTAATAATTTTTATATTTTATTTACTGACCACATATGTCATATTATACATAAATGATATTACATATTACATATAAGCATATTATATTTTCTTATTTATCTGGAAAAATTATTGTAATTTTGATGAAAAATTATTTGAACAAATATACATGTTTCATAAATGTAAATATTATCTCTGCTAAATATACAGTACCTAATAAATATTTCTTGTTCAAATTTTTTTATAATTTTCTGTGTTTTTACTACTATAATCTCACAAATCTATTATTGTCAAAATAGAATTAGGTGCTAGACACTAATTAATTACAATTTACTATTTCCAATCCAATCTACTTTACATTAAAGTAGGTGCTGGACACTAATTAAATATAATTAACTATTCCCACTCCAGTCTACATTAAATTAAAATAGGTGCTGGACACTAAATAAATATAATTTACTATTCCCACTCCAATCTACATTAAATTAAAGTAGGTGCTGGACACTAATTAAATATAATTTACTATTCCCACTCCAGTCTACATTAAATTGAAGTAGGTGCTGGACACTAATTAAATATAATTTACTTTTCCACTGCAGTCCACAATAAATTGAAATAGGTGCTGGACACTAATTAAATAAAATTTACTATTCCCACTCCAATCTACATTAAATTAAAGTAGGTACTGGACACTAATTAAATATAATTTACTATTCCCACTCCAGTCTACATTAAATTAAAGTAGGTGCTGGACACTAATTAAATATCATTTACTATTCCCACTCCAGTCTACATTAAATTGAAGTAGGTGCTGGACACTAATTAAACATAATTTACTATTCCCACTCCAATCTACATTAAATTAAAGTAGGTGCTGGACACTTATTAAATATAATTTACTATTCCCACTCCAGTCTACATTAAATTAAAGTAGGTGCTGGACACTAATTAAATATAATTTACTATTCCCACTCCAGTCTACATTAAATTAAAGTAGGTGCCGGACACTACTTAAATATTATTTACTATTCCCACTCCAGTCTACATTAAATTAAAGTAGGTGCTGGATACTAATTAAATATAATTTACTATTCCCACTCCAGTCTACATTAAATTAAAGTAGGTGCTGGACACTAATTAAGTATAATTTACTATTCCCACTCCAGTCTACATTAAACTAAAGTAGGTGCTGGACACTAATAAAATATAATTTACTATTTCCACTCCTGTCTACATTAAAATAAAGTAGGTGCTGGACACTAATTACATCTAAATTACTATTCCCACTCCAGTATACATTACATTAAAGTAGGTGCTGGACACTAATTAAATATAATTTACTATTCCCACTCCAGTCTACATCAAATTAAAGTAGGTGCTGGACACTAATTAAATATAATTTACTATTCCCACTCAAGTCTACATTAAATTAAAGTAGGTGCTGGACACTAATTAAATATAATATACTATTCCCACTCCAGTCTACATTAAAAAAAAGTAGGTGCTGGACACTAATTAAATATAATTTACTATTCCCACTCCAGTCTACAATAAATTAAAGTAGGTGCGGGACACTAATTAAATATTATTTACTATTCCCACTCCAGTCTACATTAAATTAAAGTAGGTTCTGGACACTAATTACATCTAAATTACTGTTCCCACTCCAGTCTACATTAAATTAAAGTAGGTGCTGGACACTAATTAAATATAATTTACTATTCCCACTCCAGTCTACATTAAATTGAAGTAGATGCTGGACACTAATTAAATATAATGTACTATTCCCACTCCAGTGTACATTAAATTGAAGTAGGTGCTGGACACTAATTAAATATAATTTACTATTCCCACTCAAATCTACATTAAATTAAAGTAGGTGCTGGACACTAATTAAATTTAATTTACTATTCCCACTCCAGTCTACATTAAATTAAAGTAGGTGCTGGACACTAATTAAATATAATTTACTATTCCCACTCCAGTCTACATTAAAGTAAATATATTTATTATTTCATATATTTAATTTTATAAAATTTATTCTATTTGTTTTATTTTAATTCACTACAAATTGTAGTAATAATTAAAATCTTTTAAATATTGTATTAATTTCTTTCATACATTTTAAAACACTCTCCAACCTTATCCCCTATAAACCCAATAACCTGCTCCTAAAACTACATATGTTTTAAATTTATTTTTAAGAATTTTTATTATTATTTTTTTTTCTATTTTTAATCAGTAAAATTTTTTGTAATTTCAATATTTTATTTACATTTTTATTATTTTGTTACATATATTTTAAAACACTCCCCACCCTTATCCCCTATAAACCCAATAACCCGCTCCTAAAACTATATATATATATTTTTATTTTTTATAAAAAATTATATTTTAATGTTTTTTAATATACATTTTTTTATCTATTTATAATCAGTAAAAATTATAGTAATTTCTATTTTTATTTTTAATTTTTTATTATTTTATTACATATATTTTAAAACACTCCCCACCCTTATCCCCTATAAACCCAATAACCCGCTCCTAAAACTATATATGTTTTTTAAATATTTTTAAAAATTTTTTATTAAAATTATTTAGCAATCTAATTTCTTTTTTCCTATTTATAAACAGCAAAAATTATAGTAATTTCAATTTATTTTTTTCAATTTTTATTATTTTATTACATATATTTTAACACACTCCCCACCCTTATCCCCTATAAACCCAATAACCCGCTCCTAAAACTATATATGTATTTTTATTATTTATATTATTATTATTATTTTATTTTTTTATTCTATATTATTTTTAATAATTGTAACACATTTTTTACATCCATTACTCTATTTTTTTTACTATTATACGATATTTTTTTTGACGATATTTTATCTCACAATATACTTACTTTCGATATATTATTCTACATACTAAATACGATATTTCTGTATTCGATATTTCTTTTTTTCGATATTATCTACCTACGATATTTAATCTTCGATATTATGTCTTATAGATATTAAATTTTCGATATTATGTCTGATTACCCTTTATTCTACCTCACCAGACACTCCCTACCTCTTTATCCTACCCTTGCAGGATCTTTATCATCCTTCCTTTCTCTCTTTTTAACTGTTTTTCCATCTTTCTCTTCCTTCTTTTTTCCGGCTTGTGTTTTTCTCTGGCTTGTTCTAGATCAAAGTCTGTTATGGAAAAATAAGTGCTGGTCTCCAAAAATGATTGCCGGTCGACCCCACCTCCAACCACTGGCTCAAATTAAGCCCTGTTGTAGGTCTAGTTAGGGCTACAGTAAATGGGCATTCTTCCATGGTTTCTTCAACTATTTTCTGGTTTACTTCAGTGTGTTTTTTTTATTTTTTAGATATTTGATTCGGTGTTTTGTCATTTGCTCAGTGGGGTCTAGCATTTAGCGGGGTGCACACCAAAAATAAAACAAAATCAGCTTACCTTCCTTTCTTCACCTTATGACATCCTCCTCCTCCTGGTGTGATATTGTGGAAACTCAATATGTTTTTCGTGCAACCCAAGAGGAAAAAATACTAGTAGTAACTACAAGATCATAGCTTTTCAACTTTCCATTCTGAAGAGTAATTGAATCTTGCAATGACATAGGAGCCAATCAGCTTTTGTTGTTAACACTGGATTAATCTGCATGTATGAGTAACTTTTTGTCCCCTCACAAAAGGGAAAACAAGACATAAGATCTTTCTTTTTCACATGCATGGTGTACACGCTAATGTGCTTCCCCTACTTATCCTACTCTTCTGTTTGACTCTCCCATGACATCTTTATTATTTTTTGCTTTTTCCCTGGCAATATTTCATGCTCCAACCAGCCTGTGGTGCAGTATATTCTTTCTTCTGCTGCCATAGATGTCGACACCAGACTACAGAAATGTATCATTAGGTCCCCATTCTGTGCTATAGAGGTAGTATACAGGTTCCAGATCTAAACCTTTGTACAACATCCACTTTCCTTGTTAATACATTTCTCTATGTTTGTTTGTAATTTTTCCTTACTCATGATTTTTTGGTTTGTCACCAGAAATTGATGTTCATGGAGGTTATTTAGTCAAAGTTAAGATGGCTCCCAGAAGTTAAAACTCATTTGGTCCTATTGCCTATCTTTGGTGAAGCCAAGTTATGGACAATAGAAATTCTCGAGCTGCGACACATGAACTGAGGAACCATATCGACATTTGTGCCTACTCTTCTGATTGTGGGAACTCACATAATCAGGTCATTGATAACGTGAGTGGTTGGACTGCAGTACTGCTGCATTGGGGGCCTCTTTTCAACAATGTCTGATAATATGAAGTTTGATTTGGACTCAGTACATTTAGAGATGGGCTGGCAATGATGGAGACTCGAACATAGTCATTGCTGTTCATCCTCAAAAGTATGCCAGCTGCAGGATTCTGAAATAGTTCAGGCATGTGACTGTATAGGAAGAGAATTTGTCTATGGTTAAATATAGGGACATCTGCAATTTCTGGTGTTATACAAGTGGCTCCCTCTGTTACTCTGTGTAAATGTGGAAGCAACACCAGTAGAAAGCAAAATTGATCAGATCTCAACAACTTTCGCCCTATCTCCAACATCCCCACTCTTGCGAAGCTTCAGGAGAAATGTGTCCGGATCCAACTCTGCAACCACTTAGATAATTTTCAAATCCTTGACCAACACCAATCCAGCTTCAGTCAAATTCACAGCACTGATTCAGCATTCACACACATTCTGTATGACATATTAAAAATGCTGGGCTTAAAGGAATCATTCCTTCTGATACTACTTGATTTATCTTCTGCCTTTGACAATGTTAAACATGACAGGGTACTGAACTTACTTCAATGGAGGATGGGCTTGTCAGGAGTTATACTGAAATAGTTTACTTCATTCCACCACAACAGATCCCAAAGAGTCAAAATGAATCAATCCGTTTCTAAGCCCTCCGCAGTCCCTCTTGGTATTTCACAGGGACCTGCCCTCTCACCCATTCTCTTCAATCTAACCCTATAGCAGACTCCTTGAAATCTGCTAACATTCACTATCACATGCATGCAGATGACACTCAATTGTATCTCAAAATCTCCTCCCCAGAAGACATCATATACCTCAACTCTATGTTACAAAACACTCAACTTTGGCTTACTGACTACCATCTCAAACTCAATGCTGCCAAAACGGAATTCCAACTCATTACTCCTCCAAATAACACTCCCACTATCGACCCTTGAGTGAAGCATCTAACAGCCCTCAACTGCTCTCCTAACATTTGAGATTCGGCTAGATCCTTGGGAATTAAATTAGACAAACACCTGAATATTCAGGATCACATCAGTATGGTCACCAAAGGAGCAAATTAAAAGATGAGTATTCTACGGACACTTAAACCCTTCCTCCCATGGGATGACCTCAAGCAAGCAGTTAAAGCTCGTGTGTTGCCCAGGCTGGACTACAGAAGTGGCACTCTATGCTGCCTACCTAGATAATAGCTGTCCCCTCTAAGGGCCTACCTTAATGCTGCTGCCAGACTTGTCTCCGTAAAAAAAGAAATAATCACATTTCCCAGACTTTAAAATAACTGAACTGGCTCCCTTACGAGGCAAGAATACAACTAAAGGTTGCGTGCATGACTCATAAAGACCTACATTTCAATACCCCTAGATATGTGGCTCAAAAGCTAGAAAAATCGGGGAGGGGAGGTGCAGATCTTTGTGATGCGCTACCTCCCTGCTTCTGAAACCACAGTGTTTCCATTAATAAAACGTACTACAGAGCCTTCTCGTGTGTCGCCCGAAGATCTGGAACTCTCTGCCTCCGGATGTGTGCCTAATCTTGTCTACTGCCTCCTTCAAAAAAGAAGTAAAAATATTTCTAATGAACAAATTACTGCCCTAAGATAACACCTTGTGTTTATTGATTGTATTCATGCCTGCTATTCATTTATGATGTCTGAATACTACTTTGCTGACCACCTTTAGAGGTCAAGCTTATTACTCAATGTATCCTCAAAGTGTTGTCCTTCTTTCATATATTCGACCCTCGAAAATGGTGGGTCGACATAGAATAAATTAAACAATATAAAATATACATTTACATTTTAAAATAAAAAGAAAAGGTTTCACTTACCTTTTCAGCCTGCAGCACGTCATTTCCTGGGTGATCTCCAGCTAGCACCTGACTCCTCCAGCCAGCTCCTGACTCCCCCAGCACGAGGCCAAGCAGCTCCTTATCCAATGCAAACACTGCTCTCATGCTGCATGAGAGAAATGTCTGCATTGACTCGAGAAGGCTGCTTCAGTGCTCTGAAGAGCACTGAAGGCCTGTGCCTGCTCTCCAACCTGGCTATTAATGACAACTGGGTTGGAGAGGTTAAATTGCACATGTCTGTTTTGCCGTAATAATGTAGCTGTCTAAATCGACATGCCCAATTCACACTGAAAGGGCCACTCGTCATTTCTGCCATTCAGCAGCAATGACGCACTGGCCCTGCCTTGCCCTCCCAGTTCAGAAATCCAGAAAACTAGTATTATAATAAAATCCTTTCAGTTTGTGAAGTGGATAAAAAAAGGTCTGTCTTGTTGGTATAAAAAGCTTGCAAGCTAATGGTAGGCACCTCATTAAAAGATAACAAGGTCACCTTTATTTCTTGGAATGTTAACGGGTTGAGGTGCCCTCGTAGGCAAAGATTGATTTTGAAATACATAGAACTTTCCCCAGGTCAGATTTGTATTATGCAGGAAACACATTTAAGTTTTGCACAAAGTCATTTAATTTGTTCAAGAATTCCATGGATAATATGCTATTGCACTTCACAACAGATGAGTAATAGCAGAGGTGTTGCAATTTTGATTAAGCACGGGGCTAATTGCTCAATTAAATCAGTGCAGACGGATCAGACCAGGAGGTGGGTAGTTACGCAGCTGGACTTCAGAGGGACGGAGCTAATATGTGCTTCGTTCTATGGCCCTAATGTTCATGATTCAACATTTATTTGTAAGTTACAATCTAAACTAATTTTGGCAAACCCCCCCCCCTTTTATTATAGGTGGCGATTTTAATGTCCTCTTAGATCCATTAAAAGATAGGTCCAATTAAAATCGTTATGTAGTGGTGCCCCGTGTTTGCAGTGCAATGATAAATATGTTGCATGACTTGTATCTAGTAGATGTTTGGAGGGCAAAGAGGGGAGACCTTCAGGGGTTTACATTCCATAGTAGAAAACATGGGCACTCATCCAGGATCGACTATATTTTAAAGGATATGTCTCCTTTGGCTGGCCTAACGGAGATTTCAGTTTTGCCAAGTCATCTCTCCGACCATGCCTCAGTTCTTTTTTCTTATCTCAGTAAAACATATAAATTACAATCCAGATGGGCGCTTAGTAGAGCCATGCTCCTGGACCCTGAGATAATTCAGGCCATTTAGTTATCTTCTTTAGAATTTGTTCTCTCTAAATATGGGCTCTCCCTCCTTGGATTTTATCTGGGACGCCTTTAAGGCTAACCTGAGGGGCAGGCTTCTTGGACTTATATCTTTTAAGAATAGGGCTGTGGATCTGGAGCTTAATGCATTGAGGAGAGAATACTCCAATAGATGATGAGAGGAATAGACTTAGTCATGGGAACCCAGGAAAGCTTTCCCAAGTTCAGAGTGACCTGGAATGTGCTAGGCAAGAATACAGGTGTAAATTAGATGCACAATGTAAGGCACAATGGCTCATAAAGAGTATGCAAAATGTTGAGTATGGGGAGAAGGCCGGTGCCCTTTTGGCCTGGAAAGCAAGAGCGGATCGCTCTAAAAAATGACATAAATGAATTAATAATGAACAGCAATGGAGATAAGTTTAGTAATTTTGAGGACATGCAAGTCTGCCTGCTTTCCCTTTTTTCAGACCTCTCTAAGGAAGATTTGGCCCTTTTGATTGGTCATATTCAAACTTGGCTGAAGTGTAAATCTTTACCAAGTCTTACTGATGAGAGCCGTGACATCTTAGATGCTCCCATCACTCTTGAATGAGATAAAAGACCAAATAAAAAATGTAAGAATAAAAAAGCAGCAGGCATGGATGTACGTCCAAATGAAATGTATAAACTTTTAGCAGAAGAATTGACTGCAGTTTTGGGCACCACCTTTGACAAATCCCTAAGTCCTGGAAGGAGGCTACTATTGTATTGACCCCAAAGCCTGGGAAGGATCCTTTAAAAGCAGACTCCTATCGGCCTATCTCCCTGCTGAATGCCGATTTTAAGATCTTTAATGGGTATATTGGCTGGGAGATTCGGCTAAACTAGTCCCTAAACTGGTTCATACTGATCAGAAGGGCTTTGTAACAGGGAGGTACATCCAGGATCAGACACAACTGTTAGTAGGTAACATCGACTTAGCCAGTGGAAGATCTGATGCTCTGGCCATAGTGGCCCTGGAAGCGGCCAAGGCCTTCAATAGGGTCTGTTGGGTGTACCTCTGGGAGGTATTAGTGGTAATGGGCTTTGGCCCCATCTTCATCAAAACCCTGAGGAACTGTTATCAAGGGGCCTCTGCTAGGATCCTTCAGAATGGCATGTTGGCCTCTAGTTTGTATATCCAGAGAGGAACTAGACAGGGTTGCCCTATTTCTCCTTTCTTGATTAACATCTACATAGAGCCATTAGCTCAAGCCATTAGATTATACGAATCAATCTACCCTTTTAAGTCTTAACAATATAGCTGTATGTTAGCTCTACATGCTGATGACTTGATCTTCTATGCCAACAACCCTGAGGGGACTATCCCTCGGGTTGAAACTCTACTAGAGGAGTTTGGTTCTCTTTCAGGTTAATTAGCCAACACCTCAAAAACGAGGTGATGTGTTGGAACATCGACCAATGGCAGGGTATAACCAGTAACAAATTTAGGTATCTGGGCATACACATTGTTAAAGATCTGGATAAAATCCCCTTGATCAATTTGAATGAAATCATAAAGGAAATAGACTGCATCTTTAGTAGATGGATAAATCTTCCCTTGACTATCTACGGGACGGTAAACTTGGCTAAGATGGTCATACTCCCTAAGTTGACTTACCTGTTTAATGCGATCCCACTGGGGTTTCCCAGCAAGAGCTTAAGTAAGGTTCAGGGTAAGATCGTGAGATTTATTTGGGGCGAGAAAGGTGTGAGGTTTTCATGGAAGGCGTAAGCTTATAAAAGGAGGTCGGCCCTTCTGGATATTGGTTGGTATTGTTGCTTTCCAATTTAAAGGCATCCGGATGTTACTTTCAAAACCAGAGGAGTCAGAGTGGGGAAGACTGTTGGGTGAAATGGCTATGATGGAAGGCGTAGAAGGCGGAGAGGGCTTTCTGTTTAAGTTTGGGGCCCGAGGTATTTCGAACGAGTACGCCTGAAGGTCCTTAAGGCAGCCTTGGAAACGTGGCACAAAGTGAGACGCCGATAGGGAATAGGAGATTATTCAGATTTTGCCCCTATCTGGGATTTCCCCGGCACTCCTTTATTCCTCAGGGACAGCTTGTCTGTACCTATTAAGAGGGTGGGTATCAACATCTGGTCGGAATTTTTAGACGCAGAGGGGATTCATCCTTGGGAATTGTTAAGGGCTAAGTTGGTATTGGGTTTTCCAGGTTTAAGTATCTACAACTTGTTTCCTGGTTTGAAGCAGAAAAGGAGGAGGTTAGAGGAAACTGTGAAACAGAGTTTTCTCTTCAAACACCGCATTTAATTAAGAAGGAGATATCTATGTGGTACAACAAGTTTTTGGATGCGGAAGACCTGGAAATACCGTCACAACTCTCAGTGTGGAATTAATTCCCCCTTGAACCTATTATAGATGCCCTGTACGAGCCGTCTCTGAAAATACTATACAAATTCATCAAACCAGCAAGCCTAAAAAAAAAACACTTTTATGTTATTAATAGGCTTTACTACACGCCCGCCAAAAAAGCCATGCTTGCCCCATTACCTATTCTTAAATGCCCTAGATGTATGACCCCCAATGCCAACGATATTCACATCTTTATGAGTGTCTCAAACTGAGAAAGTTTTGAAAAAGGGTGCTATATGTGGCATTTTTAAAGTGTGCATTGAAGTCAACTTGTCTCTAGTGTTTTTTGGAGATTACAGATTGTTTAGCCAGAATGCATCACAGCCACAACCGATCAAAAAAGGCTTCTTACAATTGTCTAAAGAACTCCCTCATCAGCTTGAATATCCACATCACAAGCTAAATTTTATTCCAGAATATCAATCAAAGGGGCCACAGGATACCCTTAATTGAGGCAACCTGTTAAAACTGTTTCACGAAACACCAGCACTAAGCGAGATAACAACACAGGACCTTCTGGCTGTTGAATTTAAAAGAAACTGTTATAACACAGACTCAGAAGACACCGTTACAACTTGGGCCTCAAGGCCATTGCAGATAAGATATTCTCCACAAAAGACCATTTTGAAACATGGGGTATATCGATCATACGACACATACGCCCAAGATATCCCTACCCGTTACAAAACAGCACCCACAACGAAACAAAGGGGAAAGGAAAAAAAAGTTCTCCCTTCTCCTGTCTACTAGGTGCACGTGCCACCTCACCAGCAGCATCAAGTTCAATGGATGGGGTAACCCTGAAAGAAAATAAGCAACTAGTTAGCATGGCGGGATAGAATGGATTGGTCCTGGGCTCCCACGGTCTTGAGCAATAAGGGTCCCTAACACGGAGGAAAAACTTTCTATTACATCATGTAGGAGGGAGGAAATGCAGAGTTTTAAAAAACCAACAAATCTCTCAGTTTGCTCATGTAACGTACATGGCGTCCAAGAAATGGAGCTGGACCATGACACACAAGCCTTCTTTTTCCAACAAGAAGTAATCCTGATTCAGGAGTCATGGAAATTATCACCCACAGTAATACCAGGATTCAAGGATCACCACATCTTGGCAGAAAGACTCTCAAACTTTGGGCACCCCCGGGGAGGCCTATCAACCTACATAGCCTAAAAATACAACTGGGTATCGGAAGTACTGGACGTAGAACTTAATTGGGTGCAAGTGATTAGAATCACAGAAACTCTGACTGTTGGGCCCGAACAGTGGCAAATCATAATTCTCAACGTCTATATCCACCCGGAACGGAAGTCACATCAAGAAAAACATACAAGCCTAACGTCACTGATAAAACTGATGCAAAAAACGTATTCAGGATGTTCATTACTCATTCTGGGGATTTCAACTGTGACCTAATTGGCAAAAAGAGGGCAAAAGGAAACATGCCATTGCCCAGTGGAGGTCCGAGGCTAGCTTCCGACCTAAGAGAACTAGGTCTGACGATTCTGAACGGCAACACGAGGGGGGACAGGCCGGCAGGTATTACGTACCTGTGTGGAGGGGCCCACTCTACAACAGATTACACAAAATTAAGCAATGAGCTAGTTCCAGGCATCGAGACATTCCAAATTGCTCAACGGCCAGAAAACGATCATTTCCCCCAAATAACTAGTCTAAACACCTAATATTTAAACACGGCGACCATCGTAATCCAACAAACTACAGGCTTATTCTTTGATAGATGTAGAAGCAAAGCTCTATGCCTCCTGCATTCTTTTAAAGCTGCAAGACTGGATTGAAGAATCAAACAGAATCCCTTGGTTCCAGGCAGGCTTCAGGTGGAAAATGGGAACAACTACCAACTTGACTTGCCTGTCATTAATAATGGATAGAATGTCAGCAAAGGGAGCACGGTTGTACGCCTGTTTTGTCGATATTAAATCGGCATTCGACAGAGTTAACCGAGAGCGTTTATGGGGAAAACTACAGACTTGGGGTGTGCCAACCAAACTGTTAAAGGCAATAAAAGCTCTATATCAAAACACCTGGGCAAGTGAAGTCGGCAAATGGAGCCTATAAAACAAGGAGTATACCAACGTACCAAGGCCTAAAACAAGGTTTTGTTTTAGCACCCACTCTTTTTAATTTTTTTCTTTCCGACCTTGCAACTGTGCTGGAGACGGATGAAGTTCACCCACCATCATTGTCTAATCATCGAATTCCTTGCTTGCAATACGCAGATGATATAGTATTGCTGAGCAAAACGCCAATTGGTCTACAAAGAGCACTAAATATACTAGCAGCATACTTAAAACAGGAAGGTCTGGACCTAAACAAAGAAAAAAACAAAAGTGGTCCGCCTAGTAGACCCAAAAAAACTAAGGTATACATGGAGGGTGAACAGGACAAAGGTGAAGGAACAAGGGTCTTATAAGTACCTTGGAATCACATTATCTCAGGGCGCAAAGCAAACAGAGCACAAAATTGCAATATGCACAAAAGCCCTAACCCTAATTTTCGCTTACCGTCTACTAAAAACAAAAATGGACTGTCCAAATTATAAGCACCTGTTGAAAGTCATGTCTGCCCAAATTGTACCCTCTCTGTCCTATGGTCTGGTTACCTGGTGTGGCAAGGAAGCAGATTTACTAAATGATCTCCAAACCAAAATCTACAAAGCTGTTTTTAATCTTCCAAGATGTGCCTCAGTCTCGCAAGTCAGGCTTGAATTTGGTCTGCAAAACAGAAATACAGGAGCATGAGCGGCTTCGTAAAACTGTGTTATAAACTTAGATCTGCAGACCCGGAATCCATGGACTGGCTAAACTGGGAAGTAATAAAAAATCAAGGGGAGACCGGAACCCTGTGCTCCTGGGGAAAGTACCTGAAAATCTGTGTGAAAGAGCTGGAGTTGGAAGCAGCATGGGAATCCGCGACGGACAAAGCAGGTGTAAGATTGGCCAACATGGCAGCAAGGAAGAAATCTTTTCAAGAAGATAAAGGGACATTTATAAAATGGCGACACGGCTGGACCATTATCAACTCCTTCAAAGCAGGATTACCACATGCTTACTTAACTTCCCACTTCAACGAGTACTTAAAAAGAGCTTTTACAGACTACAGGATGGGCATGCACATCTCGAAGGATCTATTACCATCCTGGAAAGGTAACCATCAGACTGAGCGATGCAGACTATGCGGTTATAAAATAGAATCTTTAGCACATTTTTTGTGTGTCTGCCCGGCACTTATGGCACAGCGGCAACAACTATTAAAACGCATTTTCAACGAGCTAAATATCCGCTCCTGCAGACAAGCAGTAACATGCTGGTTGGGCGGGAGTTCTTTTATTATGGCTTGCCGGGGAACAAAATTCTTGGCAGAAATAAAAAAATGTTCAAGTAGAACAGGGGGAAGGTCAAGAAGCGGGACATCTTGGCCGCCTTGAATCTAAAGACTGAAAAAGTTTGCATGAACATGCAAAAACACTTTGATAATACAAGATAGCGGGAGTTTCTCCGGAAGAAGCTTTTAAAACATTGTTCTACATTATTTTTTAACTAAGGAGGAGATATAATTTTAGTAAAATATATTACATTTTGCATTATTATTTTTCATGTGAAAATTGTAATAATTTTAATTAATTATGCAATAAACCTTTTTGACCTTTGACCACAGCCACAACGCGGGTTGTTATTATACTTGGTGCTTCTCGCCCGGAGAGAGGTCTATAAGAAGTGGAAAGACCCTTTACCCCAAAGAGTGCTGACTGGCTCAAAGCTGCTTTTGCCATGGCGCGCTTAGATCAGGATGGAGTAGGGGAAACCCCGATTAACACTTGGCAGCCCCTTTTGAGTCGGGGTCGTAACTTGAGACGAATATAATCAGTCCTATGATTACACCAAGCCCCAACTAAGTCGGGTTGGTCTGGGTCACCTAAGCAAGTGCGGTAAGCCGAAGGGTGCTCAGATCGAAAAATTGGATTTGTAAGATCCGCAGAAGCTTATTGGTGAGATGAGGACAAAAAAAGAAAAAAAATCCTTTCATTACCATTTTATTTTTCAAGCTTTCTGCAGCTGTGTGGGGAGGGGGCGGCGCTCCTCGGTTCCCACAGACAAAGTGCTGCTGATGCAACCTGTCTGATTTTGGGTACCCTTTCTGTCATTGTGTAACACCACACATCACCTCAAACCCTGTGGCATATATAATTTGGAGTCTCATTGTGCATATCAGCTCACTTCATGTGTCCAGAATGTTATTGTATCCTAATGAGCGTAACAACTAGTCCCAAAGTAGTCTACAACATTGTCCCACACTACACCTAGTAATGAACCAACTGTGATATAGGAACCCTTCACAACACTGGGTCACTCTCTACCTCCCAACTGACCTCAAGTGGTCTGTGCTATATTCAGCCACATTGTTTCTATCACTTGACCTCAAATGACCTGTCTAATATGGAAACTGATTTTTTAAATCTAATGAACTCTTGTGCACTTGAAGAAAATGGCTAAGACTGCAGCTCCTAGCAGATTTCCATGTGGATCCCGTTGGGTCAAGCTGTACCCAACGAATAAGCCTCAGAGTGTTGAGATACTGGAAAATAAGAAGTTCAATTTGAGTGAGGACAATTATTCTATACATGACAATGCTATTGCTTTATGCAACAAACCCATAGTCCACACAGAAAAAGGAGTTGAAATACATTATAGCCACGCGAGCATAATACAATTACGTTCCGTGTTGCATTGTCTTGCATTGTTGCATTTGTGCAAGGCGCTCCCACGTGACTCCAACTTGGTGGGGCTTGAGATATGTAACTGTATTTTCTGCAGCTGTGAATCTTCTTTCAATTGCCAATTTTTAACAAAGCTAAGTATTTTCTATTAATGCAAAAAGTAAAGTAAATCAGAAGCCTGGGCATCGGAATTCATTTAGCGACAGCTGGATATATTTAGACTTTCCAACGAACTTTAGAAAAAAATGCAATTACTCTGGTTGTCATGGAAACTTGGCCGGCAGCAGATCACCTGCAACATCCAAAGATGACAAAAATTAAGTAAGCTTTAATTTGATCCGAAGGGTTCATTGGGTTAATTAATCAGAGCTGCTCTGTTATCTCCAGGCCTTTCAGAGGTGCACTGATGTTACCTCGGTAATGACATGCGAGACAATTTAATGCAAATGAGTTGCAGCAATTCGCTTTGATGACTGAAAGAATTCTCAGATTTTGTAGCGCATTTCTGTAGACAATATTGAAATGCATGTTGTTTGCTTTAAGTTTCATGGCTCTCGACGATCTTTAAGATAAACTTTTGACTGCTTTGACTAAACGTTCTATGGAATCAATCATTTGTGTCCCTAAGCAGAGGGTAAGGAAACGGAGATGTTTTCAGTATCATCAAAGAATCTGACAACAGTCACAGTTGATGCCCTTAAAATACCCCCAGAGGGGCTGCTGAGCCTGACATCTTGTGCTGGCTTCATGGAGGAAGGGGAGGGGAGAGCTGTTAGTAGAGTCATCCTGGTACTCCTTTGACCACATTGTATGTATATGGCATTTATACTCATCATATCACAATAAAATGAAGGGTAGGAGAGAAAGCAAGGACATACACCCTTCAATATATGTAAACACCACTACACCAAGCATCTCCAATGCAATAGGTTTCACATTAATGCGAGTTTGAGCTGTTGGGCATTGTAAATGGCAATGTCTTTAATTTATGTTTTAGTTTTTAAAACATAAATGAAAGGCATTGGCATTTACAATGCCAATAGCTTAAACTCTCGCAAATACGAGACCTGTTGCATTTTAAGGGCCTTATTTATGAGGCTGTGCGTCACTTTTACGCCGCTGGTGCGTCACTTTTTGTGACGCACCAGCAGCGTATAAAATGTGCCTTGTTGCACCATATTTACAATGTGACGCATCTAGGTAGATGCATCACTTTGTAAACCTCTGCGCGACATTATACCTGCGCCAGGTATAATGTAAGCAGGGGGGCGTTCTGACGCAAGAAAAGGTCATAGAAGAGAAGAAGTGAAATCTATAAGATTTCACTGCGCCACTTCTAGGATGCCAATGCTTCAATTTCTTACGCCTGCCTCACAGCAGGTGTAAGGCTGATGCAGGCCCTTTCACATGGGGCTTGCCCCATGTGAAAGGACACATTGCTGGAGTTGCGTCACTTTTGTGACACACCCCAGCAATGCATCACTTTTGCACCATACATATACGTCAAAAATACTGACGTATCTGTAACTCCTTGCGCAATGATGCGTCATACTGTAAATATGACGCATCATTGATGTCGCAAGGAGGGGCAATGAAAATTGACGCATCGCTGTTTTCATGCAGCTATGTGTCATTTTTCATAAAAGAGGCCCTAAATGCTTGAAGGTGTCGCTGAGTTACCCCCTTCCGTCTCCCATGGCCCCTGCAGAGCTCCCCTTTTGCTACGAGTTAATAAACGAGCCAGTGGTCACAACTGCTCTTGAGAGGACCTCCTGCAGTAAGAGACACTCAATAAAGAAAGTAGTTCTTACAGACTAAAGAAGATGTACAGTGTAACAACCGAAGTAAAAGGACCAGCCCTCACGGGAGGTTACAAATGAAGGCAAGGCGGTACTAGGAGGGACCAACAAGCCTAATAACGAATCAGAAGCTCGCATTTACGAAGGAAAATGACACAAGCCAATGATAAAAATAGGCAGAGAGTGGGCGGGCTTCCAGTACATACTCCATTACAGCATGGCTTGCGGAGCAGTGCATGCGCTGCCCAGGCTCAACCTAAAAATACTCCTTGCGAGAATAGAGATGTCCTGTTACCTAAAGGCTACGTAATTGAGTACTATTATTAGAGCCAGCAGGATTATAGTAGCTGGATTGTTTGCATCCCATGGTCACTCAATTACATCATAAAAAGTGAATGTTGCATAGCTCGTTTACACATGCAATAATGATATATTTTATGGAGTTCTCTAAAGACCACCCCAAAAAAGCCCTCAGGGGAAGTATTTTCAGTCCCAACCTGATCACAAGAAGAGAAGAGTGGGTTTCCTGAAAATAAGTCGGGAAGTTCAACCCCAAATGTTGTGAGCCCTTTTAGGTATGGGCATTTGAAGGGAGATGCCAAATGCCCCAGGAGGGCACAACCGCCCAATGGTGGACATTCACCTGGGTTGGCTTAGTGTAGCACTGGGGGTGGTGTTTGCCCCAGTTAACAATGTGGCAAGTGCAGAGATTACCCTATTGTTACTGGATGACAAGGAGATGTTGCCAAAAGCCCATATGGCTTATGTCAAACAGAACTGCAAATGTCAAGATACACAATTGCAGAAGACAAACATGTAAGATTTATGAATATCTATTAAAGACACCTTTCATGAATATGACTAAAATATGATTCAGGCTGTCCCTGATTCAGTTGATTCTGTTTCATAGTCCAATCTTTTCCAACAACTAAGGACTTCATACCCCTGTTTATTGTTTAATGTGCCTCTGTGTTGATAATATTTACTTTGAGGTATAGCAATGATGTCACAGTTTCCTTCATCGCATACCTGGGATAATAGCATAACATAAGCAGCAATTGCAAGGTGATTTTATTATGTCAATATACTGTTTAGCAGACCTCAGCTGCCATCACTTGACAGGGTAATACCATACTTTATATAACCAAGTAACAGTAACATGTAGGAGACAGCTGTCACTGTATGCCAGAGGTGTAGTCATAAAATGTCTGGAGTCAATTACAATTTTATATACAAGAGGGCTGTCATGATGCACCAGAAGTGGGGTTCAGACACCTCTACCTCCATTTGAACTCTCAAGCTCTGCTGGCCCTGTTGTCCTGATGTGAGCACGAGGGATGGTGTGGTCTGTGTCGGTCAGGCATGTGGTAGGGGTCTCTTGTGGTCATGCTGGCCTGGGTCACTACTCTTCTGCCTTGCACCCGTTGTGGAGACACACAGGGGACCAGAGACCAGGTTTATGAGAGACCACATGCCTAGATATATGTGTCTAAAACTCTCGATCCACACTCATCTGGTGTCTGCTCGAAGGTTAGGAAGTAGAAAGCTTGGGTCAAGTGGGAGAGGAGGTTTATAGAGGGATTTCTCTACCTACGCTGCCTCCTACCCAGTGTAGAAGGCGCAAGAGATGCTCGGGTGGTGGTCCCTTGTGAGGCCTGTCCCTTGGTATGACTTCGCATCAGGAAGAACAGTAACCACACTTTGGAGGCTACAGAAATAGAAGGGACAAGAAGGCCCGGACTTGCCGTTGCGGGCACCAGGCAATCCCCCGGTGCGCCGCAATGGTGGGGGCCGGTTTTGGGCCCCTGGGGGCCGTTTTTGTTACAGAGCCGTAAATCGGCCCGGTAACAAAATCAGCAGAAAAGTGGCCCTGCATAAGAGCTCGGTCGCACCTTAACCCCCCCCACCCCCTCCCCCCCCCCCTACTGAACTAGGAGGACAGGGTGTGGCCAGTGCGTCATTGCTGTTGATTGGCAGCAATGACGAGGGGCCCTTTAAATGTGAATTGGGCATGTCGGTTTGGGCAGCTACATTACTATGGCCAAACAGACATGCACAATTCAACCTCTCCAACCTGGCTGTCATAGACAGCCAAGGTTGAAGAGACAGCACATGCCTTCAGTGTTCTTCAGAGCGCTCAAGCAGCCTTCTCCAGCCAATCCGGACACTTCTCTCATGCAGCATGAGAGAAGTGTCTGGAATACATAAGGAGCTCTGTTACCTCGTGCTGGAGGAGCCAGGAGCTGACTGGATGAGTCAGGAGCCTGCTGGAGAACACCGAGGACAGGACATGCTGTAGGCTGAAAAGGAAAGTAAAACTTTTTTTTCATTTTAAAATGCATATGTTTATTTGATATTCTTTAATTTGATCTATGTCGACTCACCAGTTTCGTGGACACCAACTGGCCCTGGGGTATATGAATAAAGTTAGACCCTGTGTTTTCCAGGACACCTGTGATCCAATTACAGATAGGGCGTACTTTTCCTGTGTTCACTATGGTACACCTTTACATTGGTGCTCTGGGCGGAAACAGGGAAAGAGTGCCCTATATGGCCGAGATACCCGCCACCCCCTCTCAACACACTCCCCAAAGATGGGAAACCGGAAACAGTTCTGAACTTTTGGAAGACGGGAGGGAGTGACCCTCCCGGCCGTATTTATTAAAATATGAAACAAAATTAAAACATTAAAATAACAGTTTCATATTATGTACAATTTCATTACCACATTGCGATGTTTGGCTCACCTTAACATATTCTCTAATACAAAGGTTCTCCTAGCCGAACTAACATCCTACAAAACATTAACTTGACATTTTGAAATTGTACATCCTAACGTTTAAGGGCCAACGGCAAGGTCGTAACCGGTGTCAAGATCCCTAAACCAGAAATATCCCCCTCACTTGTGAGGGGCGACCGCACAGAGGTGTACCTCAAGTGCAACTACCAATTTCCCTTGACTTGACGGGGGCCCCAATAAACTCGACGCCACTTAAAGGTCGTCCGAGGACTCGTGTGAGGTATCTAGAAGGTAGCGTAGACCCCCTCCCAAACCCCACACAACTTACCACATCTGCCGTCGCAGATATCCTGGCCCCGGGAAATTCCCCAGGAGGGGGCTGTAGCCCCTCCTACCCAGGAAGGGGCCTTGACCGCCTTTCCTTTCCTTTCGGCGTCCCATCCTTAGAAGGGACCGCCTACCCGTTGAGGGGCCAATGGCCACCTCCCTCGAGCGCTCCCATCCGTAATGGGTGACGCCCACTCATAGGGATCTACCAATTAATGCTCACCGATCATGACCTTACCGCCCGACCAAAAAATAAATACGACAATTTAGCTAAAATTACTCAATTACAAAACACCATAACCATTTCATATGTGATTACTGATCAAATATTAGTGCAGAATAACTTTATTTGAAAAACATACTGTAGCTGACCATTCTTTATTGCATATTCAAAATAACACGACCATCACCACAACCTGCAAAAATAGAATTACCACATCAAAGCTTTATTCAAAACAACTGGCTGTCCTCAGGGGCCGGTGGGTGGGTCAAAATTGGCTCTTCGTTCCGTCTCGAGCTCAAGTGCAGCGAGGGGGTGCAGCTTCAGAGCACAGGAACAAGAGGATGCGTTCTTGGCTTGTTGCTCCTTTTATCCGTCTTCAGGGCGGGCGTAAACCCGCCCCTGCCTGCCCCTAGGGCGTGGCCGGCCGCGTCAGTGTCTAGGCCAGCCCACTCTAGGGCGGGAAAAAAGCGCGCCCCGGCTACGCCGCTTCGGGCATACCAGCCGAGGCTCGCCTCCCGCCCACAAAATGGCTTCCCGGGGGGCGCGTGGTACTCAACCATACGTTCGGGGGGACCGAATGGTCGCCCCTTTCCATATGGCCGAGATACCCGCCACCCCCTCTCAACACACTCCCCAAAGATGGGAAACCGGAAACAGTTCTGAACTTTTGGAAGACGGGAGGGAGTGACCCTCCCGGCCGTATTTATTAAAATATGAAACAAAATTAAAACATTAAAATAACAGTTTCATATTATGTACAATTTCATTACCACATTGCGATGTTTGGCTCACCTTAACATATTCTCTAATACAAAGGTTCTCCTAGCCGAACTAACATCCTACAAAACATTAACTTGACATTTTGAAATTGTACATCCTAACGTTTAAGGGCCAACGGCAAGGTCGTAACCGGTGTCAAGATCCCTAAACCAGAAATATCCCCCTCACTTGTGAGGGGCGACCGCACAGAGGTGTACCTCAAGTGCAACTACCAATTTCCCTTGACTTGACGGGGGCCCCAATAAACTCGACGCCACTTAAAGGTCGTCCGAGGACTCGTGTGAGGTATCTAGAAGGTAGCGTAGACCCCCTCCCAAACCCCACACAACTTACCACATCTGCCGTCGCAGATATCCTGGCCCCGGGAAATTCCCCAGGAGGGGGCTGTAGCCCCTCCTACCCAGGAAGGGGCCTTGACCGCCATTCCTTTCCTTTCGGCGTCCCATCCTTAGAAGGGACCGCCTACCCGTTGAGGGGCCAATGGCCACCTCCCTCGAGCGCTCCCATCCGTAATGGGTGACGCCCACTCATAGGGATCTACCAATTAGTGCTCACCGATCATGACCTTACCGCCACAGGCCGGATAGTTGACCGGCTATCCGGACCCCCCACACACTCCTACCTAAAGGTCATGTCTTAAAGTCCCCAGCCAAGCTATCAGGTCTCCTATGAGTAACTCGTTCCCAACCCGGGACAAATGAACACCATCACCCAAATACATACTGTCCCCTATAATACAACCATGCGAAATAGAATGTAGTGTATCTGAACGGAACAATCGACTCACTTTATTATTAATCTTCCTTACTGAATGATTCAGAGCAGAAACTGAAAGAGCCCCCCGCCACACTTTTCGCGGGATCAAATGGGACCATGCGATTGTGCACCCTGGAACTCTTCTCGCTATCCAACTTACAGTGGAAAGCATTGCCTCAAGAAGTAGTCGTCTACCAGTGGACACCAAATCGTTGCCCCCGAGATGTACTATGACTATAGCCGGCGGTGACCTCGTCCGCCCTAACAAACCCTCAAAAAATGATTGAAATTGGTCAATACAGAGCCCGCCCTTTCCGTAGAAGGACACACTGTACCCGTATTCCCCAGCCACGTGAATCATGTCACCTGCTTTGAATACGTCCGCGGCCCGCCTCACGTATGAGTGGCCCACGACTCACACCTCCTTTTTCACAGCCGGTGATGTCTGACCGCTGACCCGGTGTTGGGTCGACTGCCCAGTCCGCCCCACCTCGTAGGCTTGCGTAACTGAAAACCAAACAAAAACAAGAAGCGTGAGTACATCATTACAGCTTCACAACATGTGCAACCGCACATACCTTTTATAACAGTTCGAGGACCAACGCCCCACACGTTTAACCTGTTCGACATTCAGACCCCTGGCTGTAGCCTCAGTAGCAGCTCCTATCCGAAAAGAATGGGTCCCAAACTCGCCGGGGTTCAAGCCCGCAGCGGAAATTGACATCGCAAGCACCCGCTGAAACTGAAACCTCGTCAATGGGGTGGTGTCAGCGTGTCTCAACAAGGTCCCCCCCCATGATGCCACCCTTTGCGCTAAATATTCCTCTACGCAACTTACTGGGCACATGGAGGACCCGGGAATCCTTTGTATGATTATGCAGTCCCCCACCGCACCCTGGTCGGACTTGGACCTGACAAATGAGACGGACATTGTCTCCCCTCTGACCTGAACGTGCTCTCGGCACAGTCCCCCCGTCACATCCCGCTTGTTCCTCGCCACTAGTTCGCTTACCCGCATAGCCCCATGGAATGCCAGCGCAAAAGCGGCTCGGAATAACACTGTTTCATACTGGGATGAACACGTTGAAGGGAGTACAGATAATAACAGGGCCAACCTATCCAGACCTATCGGGCGCCTTTCATCTACTCTGCGACCCTCAAGGCGTTGCCACCCACGTAGCGCTTTTTGTACAACGAAAGACGCTGTCGGGTCCTGGATCCCATAAGCCCTTGCCACAAAGGAAATGGCTGCCCGATGCCTCTGGGCCGTAGCCACAGATTTGCCTGCCTGATGTAAAGACAGCAAAAAATTTACCACCCACTCCTCCTGGCCCCAAAGCTCCTCTCCAGTAGTCCCCAAAAAGGCCAAATAGGAACAGAACGCCCCTTCGTATGCCTTCCTTGTCCTGGGTGCTAAACTCTCTCCCACGAGGTTTCGTAGTTCGGGGCACCGAGAGACCAGAGAGCTTCGGGAAAGGGTGCCGCCACCGGGTCCGCTGTGGGCAGAAAACCCCAGAAGGCCTGCATACGGAAACGAGAAAGCGCATCAGCCGCTTGGTTCATCACCCCCGGCACGTGTCTTGCTTTAAATAGGACATTCAATTGCATACATAACAAGACAATTTCTTTGAGCAGCCTAAGGATCCATTTGCATCGTGCCGCCTGGCTATTGATACACTCAACCACGGTCATGTTATCAGACCAGAATACCACAGAGTGATCTCTCAACCCCTCCGGCCAAGTTTTCAGGGCCACCAGAATGGGGAACAGTTCAAGAAAAGCAATGTTACTCGTCAGCCCACCCTCATGCCACCATGACGGCCATTTTTGAGCTGACCATTGTGTGCCAAATATGGCGCCAAAACCGATGCTCCCTGCCGAGTCTGTCCACAGGCCCAGCTCCTCAGAGGATACCGCCGGTTTGTTCCAGACAACTCGACCATTGAAATCCGCCAGAAATGCTAACCAAATGCGCATGTCCTGGCGAACCTCGGCCGAAAGTCTCGTGCGATGGTGACCCTCCTTCAGGCCGACCATGGCCTGAGCGATCGAGCGGGAAAAGGGGCGGGCCATCGGCATTACTCTCAGGGCAAAATTCAGCTGTCCCACCAATTGTTGTAATTGCTGCAACTTAACCTTAGACTGACTAATACACGTCTCCAGGGATGCCCTGAACCTGAGCACTTTTTCTCTTGGTAAACGAAAACAACCCTCCTCCGAGTCGAGCTCGATCCCCAGAAACTCCAGGCAAGTCGAAGGACCTACTGTCTTACCGGGTGCCAATGGCACACCAAAATGATTCATTAAGGCACAAAATTCATTCAAGGCCTGACCACATTCCGGATCCCCGGCTGCCCCTAGAAACAAAAAGTCGTCGAGATAATGCATAACCTGAAGAAACCCCGTCTTCCTTGTGAAGACCCATTGCAGGAAACAACTGAACTGCTCAAAATAGGAACAAGATATAGAGCACCCCATTGGCATACATCTATCCATGTAATAGTGTCCCTGAAACATGAAACCAAGAAGACGCTGATCGTCAGGATGTACCGGGAGCAACCGGAACGCTGACTCGATATCAGATTTTGCCATCAGCGCACCGGGCCCTAGGTGATTCAATATGGCTACGGCCTCATCGAAAGATGCATACCGTACTGAACACACTGCCGGGTCTATCGCATCATTTACGGAAAGACCACGTGGGGCCGACAAATTATGTATCAGCCGAAACTCACCCGGGTCCTTCTTGGGGACCACCCCTAAAGGGGAACAAACAAAGTTAGCGACCGGTGGAACGTGAAACGGACCGGCGACTCGACCTCGAGCCACCTCTTTCCCAATCTTCTCCTGTACCACGGTCGTGTGCTGCAAGACTGATATTTGGTTTTTACATTTCGCTAAACCCTGAAACTCCCCCACTGGGATGCGGAAACCATATGAAAACCCGTTTCGCAACACCCCAGCGGAAGCGTGATCCGGGTATTCGCTGAGCCAAGGAATCATTGCCATGGTATCAATCGGAGTAGGTAAAGGCGCCCCTCGGACCATTTCAGACCTGTTTGGCGCCTCCTCTACCCCCGTTATCACCCGTTTTGGCTCTGCACATGGACTCAGGATGGGACGCTTGCCCACACCCACTACCTTCGTGCCTAAATTTGCATGATCCCTGGGGCCTCGTACATTTTCCCCTGTTAAAATTCCAACAACTCCCTTTTTTACCTGTGGTGCCGTTCGGCCTGGAGTGGTATTCGTTACTCGCGCCTGATCGAAAGGGGGTCCCAGAATATTGGCGGGAGGACTCCCCCCCATTACTCCCCACCAATGGCAAATTCAACATACCAGTATCCGCCATTTTTGACCAAGACACAGAATCGTAACAATCCCAAGTTAAGTTTTTATCATGTTCTTTCGCTTTTCTGAAAATATTATCGTAACAGAACCACTGATTGCCCCCATGCGACACTGAATACCCCATGATCCGTGATTGATAAATCGGCAATTCAGACAGCAATTCGGGCCTACGTTCACCCAGGATGGATGTAAAAATTCCCCATGCTTTGCCCCAATTGCCAATGTTTTCATTTACCTTGAAGGCGGCCATCTTTGCGCGCCAAACACTCGGATGCATGAGCTCCTTTTGGCTCTTAACATATTCCATCTCATAATGATCGGTAAGCAACGAGAAGATGTTTACATACTCATCTGCCCATATCTTCTCCTTAATAGCTAGAGGGACATGTTGACCCAACTTTTCCCTTCGTGACGGGGCAGACTCATCCCTCGCAATCGGCAATGGCCGCTTACCTGAACCGGAAGCTGTATCTGCGGCTGAGCCTATCCCAGGTGGCTTTCCTCCTGCCGCGGCCGGCGCGATAACTGGCGATGCTGCCTTCGCCGCCTCCCTTGTTTCACGCAGTTGCCTCATCAAAACCCGTGCTTCATCAGCCGTGGCGCCCTCGTTATTTTTTCCCAACCACGCTGCTAATTGTGCTGCCAGCTCGGGCGGCATATCTTCTCCGGACACAGGGGTGACCACCACGGGAATCGGATTCCCCTCCGCCGGCACCGGAGTTGGCTCTTGGAGTGGGGTGCAGGGAACCGATATGTCCCCTCCAGCTGCTCCCCTTCTGGGCCTCTTGCCTTTTCCTCCCGGAGCAGTTCCAGCCAACGGACGTTTCGGTCCCTCTTCACCATCTTTCTCCGCCATTCGCTTCTTTAGGTCAGTCACCTCCTTCATAAGAACACGCAGCATCTGGTCGGTAGTCATTCGCTTTCCGACCTTTTTGGCATTCTCCAACAGAGTATCTGTAAAACAAACAAGAAAGATTACCACACTCAAAATTGGCTCTTCGTTCCGTCTCGAGCTCACGTGCAGCGAGGGCGTGCAGCTTCAGAGCACAGGAACAAGAGGATGCGTTCTTGGCTTGTTGCTCCTTTTATCCGTCTTCAGGGCGGGCGTAAACCCGCCCCTGCCTGCCCCTAGGGCGTGGCCGGCCGCGTCAGTGTCTAGGCCAGCCCACTCTAGGGCGGGAAAAAAGCGCGCCCCGGCTACGCCGCTTCGGGCATACCAGCCGAGGCTCGCCTCCCGCCCACAAAATGGCTTCCCGGGGGGCGCGTGGTACTCAACCATACGTTCGGGGGGACCGAATGGTCGCCCCTTTCCATTCTGAAGAATGCACTGCCCTCAGTGCTTCAACAAAGTTGTGCTGCCTTTGGGCAGCATATTCAAATGAAATACAGAGCAGTTGGACTAGATATCCCCTTGCAGGCAGGTGCAATCAGTGACTGCACCCACCCACAAGGGGATGTCTGGGTGGTTCCATAGGACCCCCTCGCCCCCCTTCAGAAGGTGCTGTGAGAGGATGCACTGACATTGTGCCACCATTTTGTGGTTCACTTTCAGTGTGCCTCCTGACAGCTTCTTTGCCTTTGCATCTGCGTCTATCATAGTGCACAGGTCCAGTGGCAAAGAGATTCCATCATTTGCATGGGGCCATGCTCCCATGCAAATGAGACAATGCCTTCTTGAGATAGCACAGGCAGTACATGCTCACCGGTGCTATCTGATTTACAGATGGGGACATACAAACCTCTGCGGCCCCTTATGTAATACCAAGGTGCTGTGGGGTTGCACAAAACGGGCAGACATGTCTGTTGCACCTCCCGGGCACTTTTTATAATATGGCCTGTGGAATCAGTAGTTAGATACAAAGTGACAGAATATCAGTATAGTTTACCTGGGTCCATAGGCAGATATAATATCAGAATATCAGAATAATAACACATTAATGGAATGTTGGGGGAGGGTACATACTAGTTCAATTAAAAATAATGATCCAACAAATGTCTTGCCTCTCCTGGTAAGCGTAACATGATGCAATAATGGACAAGATGTCCTAGTACCACTCCATGGAAGGAAATGAGAGGAGAGAAGGGGATGGAAGGGGAGGGGAGGGATGAGAGGAGATGAGAGGAGACTTCTTCTTTCTCAATTCCAGTTCTCTTGCCAGAGAAGGACTATCCTCTGAGTTGCTACATAAATCAATCTTATTCCTCAAATGGGAGCGGTGATCCTGAAATATGGCCTGTGTGAATGTCTCCAGTTGTCTGCACAACCAGTTAAGATTGTCAGATTTCTCTTAAACTCCTAAAGTCTATGGGCCAGTGGCCAGCTGTACGACCATTTTTTTGCGGTCGCAATGGGGGTTTAGGCCCATTTGCAACTGTAAAAAATATGTCACCTATTTTGGGAGTGGCAAACAATTTGCGACTTGCAAACTTGGGTTTAGTGACCCTTACTAATAGCGACTCTTACAGCTATGTAAGAAATTTTTGCGACTACAATCGCGGTTGCAAAATACTCGCAGTTTACCACTCTTCCCAGAAAGGTGGTAAAACACTTGCAAATGGGAAAGGGTCCCCAGGGGACCCCATCCCTTCAGAATGCGTGCGCAAACCTTTTTTAAGAGCAGGCAGTGGTCACAAGGACCACTGCCTGCCCGTAAAAAAGGAAAAAGAAAAGTTACATTTTTATTTTTTAGATGCATCCCGTTTTCCTTTAAGTGTTAGCCATTCCGAAATTGCGACAGCCTCATTAATATTCATGAGGCACGCAATTTGTGACCCCATTGGGATTCACTAACAGTGTCTCAAACACTGATGTACATAGCATTTTGTGACTCGTAATCTGTTGCAAAATGCAATAGTCATACATCTGACCCTGGATGTTTTATTTACGGGTTGCAAAACTCTGGTCACAATGTGCGACGAGTATTATTGCGACCAGTAAAGAAATTTCCAAACTGACATATATGAATTGGTTGAATCTTAAAATTTCACTTTGGAGTGGGTCTTACTCTTAATCCAATTTACTGCATGAATATTAACAGGGTAGGTTGAAAATAGTGTCATCGTAGTGACAGTAGAGCACCGTGTTTGATTGCTTTTCAATGAAGTATATATATATATATATATATATATATTTTTTTTTTTTAATTCAGCCTGATTTTCCTAAAGGATACCGTGCTGAGTTTAAAGAGGTCAACTTTCTTAAGTTTATTTTAGCTTTGGCAGTGGTTGTTATGACAATTGCCTATTCTCTAATAATCTTTTTCTTAACATTTATATTTTGTGAATGGTTCACCTCTACAACTCTGGAATCAGCAACTTTTCAAAGGTTTTGCAACTTAATATCAGGCGCAAAACATTGATTCATTGCAATCAATGTATACTGAATTACTGAATAAGTATTTGGAAAGGATGCTCACAAAATGCCCCTTAAGAAAGACAGAGGGGCAGATTTACAAGCCACTTTTGCCTCACTTTTAACATGGGAAAAGTGACGCAAAAGTGGCGCTAGGGACTTGCAAATCTGCCCCTGAATTGGTATGAAAAACATGTTTCAGTAACAAACTTCCAATTGGAATGTTTGCGACCGTAAAAAATGCCTTGTACATCAGACCCTTGGTTAAGTATTTCATGTTTTCAACTCGCATTTTCTGTTAAGTGCCAAGAAATTGCAACACAATATCCAACACCATCCTTGTAAAATTCAAAAAGAGCACACATTTAATTGCAGCATCATTACGCACAAATCTAATGTTCCTCAGTAGTTTCATGAACGTGGTCACGAATTGCCGGTCTGGCTATCCATGCTGGTAACTTTTTCCAACAACGCACCCGAATTTGGCATTCCCTATTCACTTTTCGTGGTTTCAGTGCCCTTCGGCCCATATACTCATCAGAAGCACACCTTGGAGGAGACAGATCTCCCTTACTTTTGTTTTGTGTTATAAAGCATTGTAACATATATCAAAACAGCAAACACCAGAAAAAATATCACAGGTATGGAGTAAAACACAAGGCTCTCCTCTAGCTGTCCATTTTTTCTTGCAGCATTAATCAGCATTACTAGTAGATGAATAAAGGAAAACAGTGTTCAATACACTAGTCAATGTGAATAACCAGGATGTTGAAGGTGATTGCAAGTAGAACAAGCATTGGCAAAGCCAATAGGTTTGTGTTTTAGTGCCATCCTCTTAGATTTGCCAATTTGTTTTGTGTTTTTGTAAAACTCAAATTTTTGCAAGTTTTATTACAAAATCATTAAATAAATATTGAGCGGTTCAGCGCGAACTTACACTGACACACAGCCTCTGAATGCTTTTGTAATAAAGATTTCCACAAACAAAATTAAAGACGGTGGCCCTTGCGTTTGCATGTACACCGATTGAGTCCATTTAAAGATGGTAGCCAACGTGTGTGCATGCACAATCAATCAGGGCCACATTGGAATAGATTAAAAGTCTATCTCAGAAGATGGCTGGCGCAAGCAGTGGCGAGGGCCTGTAGCAAACGTCGAAGGCACTGAAAGGAACTGCTTTCTCTGTGGGTGATGACAGTGTACTTCAGTAGAATGACTTCCATCACAGAGAAAGGAACCAATTGCTCAAGCAACCTGACCTTTTATCCTGGTTGTAGACTGTGTTCGGCAGAACAAAATAAATACAATCTGAAAAGAACGATGGCTGAAGAGGGCCGCCTGAAGGCCTGTGTTTGTAAGCATATTATGTATATAATTATTCATGCAATCACTGACAATGCCAATAGCAGTGACTTTTTATGAGTGAAAGTGCTTGCTTATTCTGAATGATAAATATGATGTACTTGAGGTGAGGAGCACAAGGAGTATGGTTTATGTGATCTATGTGAGCAGCATGAGTGATGATATTGATTATAACAGAAAGTACGTCTGCACTGATTGCTTGCTTGCTTGTGTGGTTGTGTGGGATGGTGAATGGATAAATGTGAGAACGATTCAATAGTTTGATGAAAGGAAGAGCTAATAAGTTAGTAATTGAGTGCATGGATGGACGGTTGTGTGTATAGATGAACGAATGGTTGGATGCACAAGTAAGGACATTGATAACTAACTCGATGAGTGAGGTAGTGTGTGAATGGATGAATCGAGATAGGGCAGTCAGAGTATGTTGGGTAAGAAATGCATACCTAGCAAATGTAGGGTGGTGACGTTGGGGTAATGAAGGAGTAGTATGAAAAAACAAGAAACCAATAGAATAAAGACTAGGGGCCTTACTTATGAGAAAAGTCACATAGCTGCGACAAAGCAGCAACGCAACACTTCTCAGTGCGTCCTCTTTGCAACACCACTAATACGTCACATTTACTGTATCATCATGTCGCAAGGAATGACAGATAGGTCAGTATTACTGATATCTCTGTTGGAGCAAAAGTGACGCATAACTGGAGTTGTGTCGAAAGCGTGATGCAACTCCAGCAATGTTCCTTTCACATGTGACACGCCCCGTTTGAAAGGCCCTGCATCATTCTTACGCCTGCCATGAATCAGGCGTAAAATTTTCCCGCAATGACATCCTAGAAGTGGTGCACTGAAATCTTATAGATTTCAATGCGCCACTTCTATAAAGCTTTGATGCGGGGGAACGCCCACCCTGCATACACTATACCTGGTGCAGGTATAATCTAGCGCAGGGGTGTACAAAGTGACACATCTGCCTACATCCGTCACTTTTTAAATGGGGCGCAACGTGGGGCAGATTCTACGCCACCGCTGCATCACACACAGTGATGCATCGGCCGGCGGTGCAAAACTAACACAGAGTCTAATAAATAAGCCCCCAGAATTTTAAGTCTCATATAATGGCCATAGTAACTGCCTTGATTTTCCAAATACTCAGTATTTATTGTAAACAGGCACAATAGAGTACTGATGGATGTACTCTGGAAAGGGTAATTCAATATCGGAAAGACATGAAAAGAGGAAAGTAATTTGCTCAGGTGAAATGGTACAGAAATTGCAATATCATATAAGAAAACTAGTTTGTAAAGAGCATTTTTTCACATTAGTACTTATTTTCAGTGGGAAATCTTAATGGGCTTCAAGAGTCATCTGGGGACATACCAGCATTGCTATTACCAATTTTTGCACCAGGTAGTTTTTGATCCCGAGACCGACGCACCCAGTACCACCCGTGCCCACAGATGGTGCCATTCCCATTCTCACCCCTGAGTCTGGTGCAGGAGGGGCGTTGCCCCACGCCAGCTCCGGTGCTGACTGGAGCCATGCCATCCATGCCGAAGCCTGGTCCTGATTCGTAGGGGCTAGGAGTCAGGGAGGAATAGGAGGGGACCCTGAAGATCCTTTAGACTGGTGTTAGAACTGGGTGAAGCCAGTAGACTCGACACTTCTCCAGATACTGGAATGTTTTCTCCCCCTACCATGGCTATGGAGGAGCAAGCTTTTTTTGCAATGGTGGTGCAGAGGGCTGCTGAGGTCCTTGATTTTAGTTTACCCTCAGTGGCAGTCAAGACAGTCTTGATTGAAGTGCTCCAGCCAAGAGTGTCCCCATCAGAACCACTGCTCTCTTTTAATGAAGCACTTACAGACGTCCTGCTTTAGAATTGGTGCAAACTCACCACAGGGGCTCCTGTGAGCAGGACGATTGCCCACTGCCACTGCCCCATTCCAGGGGACCCAAACTTACTCACCCAACAGCTCCAAGGATGTAGATGGTCCAAGCCTCCACATCCCATCTACATCCTTGTGAATTTCCAATGGCCCTCCATATAGGGAATCCAAAAAGCTAGACAAGGCAAGAAAAAAAATCCTATGCCATGTTCCGATTGCAGCTGGTGAACACTACATGTGTTTTGGGTCACTCTTCCCACGATCTGTGAGACATGGTTGTGCAAGTGCTGCTAGCGGCCCAGGAGGAGGCCTGGGCTGTGCTTTCTGAGGCTGTTGCAGATGGGAGAGACACAGCTAAGTTTACCATTTGCTGAGGACGAGACACAACAGACTCACTAGGCGCAGTGGTTTCTTCGACAGTGGCTCTGAGGATGTCTAGATATAACTCATGGACATGCCCTTTTGTAACGCTTGTCTATTCAAAGCTGCATTTCACTTTAGAGTTCTTTAAAGACAGCAGGGATATGGCCAGGTCTTTGGGCCTTTCCATGGAATCCCAATCAACCTCAATTCAGCCAGATCCCTACTCACCCAGCCACCACGGAATGCAATGCTTTCAGTCCATGCATGGCTGCGGATGTGACTCCAACCAGACCCATGGATTAGTTGGGCATCGGTTGTGTCCGACCACCACCAGCCCTAACAGCCACAGCCTCTAAACCATCCTAGTCTGCTCATTTACCACCATCACCTGCCACACTGGCAGTCCATAGCATTGGGCAGGTGGGTTTTGCAGGTTGTTCGAAGGGGCTTCTCCCTCCCCTTCGAGATTTCTCCACCCTCCATGACACCTACAGACAACAGGCTGACAGAGGACCACCTATCTCTTCTCCACAGGAAGTGATAGCTGTTTTGGCCAAAGGAGCTATAGAGAGAATGCCAACACCAGTTTGGTTGTTTTTCCTGCTACATCCTGGTGCCCGCGAAGGACGGAGGCCTTTGTCCTATTCTAGACCTGTGCTCCCTCAACTTCTTCCTCGAGAAGGACAAGTTCAAAATGTGCACTCTGAGTCAGGTTTTATGTGCTCTGGACCCAGGAGACTGGATAGTAGCGTTAGACCTACAGTATGCATATTTTCGCATCCCCACTCTGCCTGGCCACAGATGTTGCCTACAGTTTACTATGGGCCACAAGCATTTTCAGTTTGCTGTGCTCCCATTTGGCCTCACCAGTGCCCCTCTGGTGTTCACCAAGGTGATCTAAGTTGCAGTTCATCTAAAGGAATCAGGAGGGCCAGCCTTTCCCTTTCTCAATGACTGACTGTTGAAGCCTCCCACCTCCAAACTTCGGCGGACCGCCTTCATTCACTGGGGCTCACTACTAACGTGCCAAAGTCACACCTAACTCCCTCTAAGAAGCTCCTTTTTATTGAAGCTCTTTTGGATACGGTGCAGTTTTGGGCCTATCCAATTATTTGAAAAGTTTTATAAATTGCGACAATGAACCGAAAGGGTATCAGAGCACTGAACAGAGGAGCAGAATCGAAAAGGAGGAAAAGGCAAACATACAACTGCAAAAAGTAACTTAACAAGCACAAATATGAAACAGGAGCAACAACCCACCTTGTGGGACAAGAAAAGTATCAGAAGAGCAAGCAAATATATTGCGCATGTAGAGTCACAAAACCTTGCTAAGCTCAATGAAATATCAAAGAATATCAACAGGAGAATAAAGTTAGTTAAGGTGGCTTAAGGACAATTGCTGTATATTGTTATTCAGGAGTGGAAACAACCTTTACAACACAATCTTTACAATGCACTACCTTTACTATGCAGTCATTACCATGCAACATCCTTTACATCGCATGCAACAGAACCACCAAACCTCCCAGGACCGGACCCAATCACTGTCGCTGCATCCTCCTCCACACCCACTCCTCACGCAAACACGCCGTCGAGCTCTGGGACCTGCTCGACACCTCTGCCCCAGAAGTTGCTTCCTGACCGAGACCTGGTGGAATGACTCCTCGGCGCCCGGCATCGCCATAGCCATCTCGGACGGCTACAAGATCACCCGCAGGGACAGCGCCAACGGAACTGGAGGAGGTCTAGCCATCATGCACAAGTCCACCCTCCAGTGCTACATCCACGCAGACAACACCCTCAACACCGCCGAACACCTGCACTTCCGGATCTACATCGACCCAAACACTACCGTCTGAGGAACACTAGTCTACAGACCACCCGGACCCCAAGCTCAGTTCTGCGACTCCATTGCCGACCTCGCCAACACCTACGCACTCGCCTCCATGGACTACATCCTCCTCGGGGACCTGAACTTCCACCTCGAGAACAACAACAACGCCAATTCCGCCACCCTCACCGACAACCTCACCAACCGTGGCCTCAGACAACTCGTCACCGCACCCACCCACACCACCCGCCACACGCTTGACCCCGTCTTCGCCACAAGCACCCACCTCGCCTTCAACCACACCACCAAACTCCACTGGACCGACCATGGCTGCATCCATTTCACCTACCAGAAACCAACCACGCACCATTGCATCCAACAGCTGCCCCGTCGCTGCTGGAGCAAAGTCACCAAAGACCAGCTGACCTCCACCCTCGCCCAGAACCCTCCCACCAACCCCACTGACCCAGACGCTGCCGCCAGCAACCTCAGACAGTGGAGAAGAAATGGCTCCACGAACGCACACTGGACAGACATGCAGCCCTCAAAGACGCCATCCGCAGACATCACCACCTCAAAGCCCGCCTGGACATCAACGCACACAACAGCAAAGAGCTCTTCAACATAGTGAATGAACTCTCCAACCCCAGCACCAACACCAACGACATCACGCCCTCACAAGATCTGTGCGACTCACTGGCCACCTTCTTCCACCGCAAGATAGCCGACATCTGCGAGATCTTCAACACCGCGACCACCCCGACAGCGCCAGACTCCAACACCTCCTCGAACACCAACAGCACCAACCACCTGACCTTCTGGTCCACCGTCAACGACGACGAGACGCGCAAGGCCATGAACTCTATCCACTAAGGATCACCATCGGACTCCTGCCCACACCACAAATTCAACAAACTGGACGCAAACATTGCACCCCAACTATGGAAGGGCATCAACATCTCCTTCGAAACAGCAACATTCCTGGAAAGCTGGAAGCACACCGGAATCAACGCCCTACACAAGTAACTCAAGGTGGACCCCAAGGACCTCAAGAACTTCCGGCCAATCTCCCTGCTCCCTTTCCCGGCGAAGGTCATCGAGAAAATCGCCAACATGCAACTGACCCGCCACCCCGTGGACAACAACATCCTAGACCCGTCCCAGTCCGGAATCAAACAAAACCACAGCACCGAGACAACCCTCAACGCCGCCACGGACGACATCAGGCGCCAACTCGACAACGGCGAGACATCAGCCCTCATCCTCCTGGACCTGTCAGCTGCCTGCGACACGGTCTGCCACCCCACACTAAAGACACGCCTCCTAGAAGCCGGAATCCGAGAAAAGGCCCTGGACTGGGTCACATCCTTCCTCGCCAGCAGAACCCAGAGAGTCACCTCCCACCCTTCCGATCTGAAGCCACCGACATCATCTACGGTGGTACCCCAGGGCTCATCCCTCAGCCCAACCCTGTTCAACATATACATGGCCCCCTCGCACAAGTGGCCCGACAGCACGACCTCAACATCATCTCCTACGCTGGCGACACTCAGCTCATCCTCTCCCTCACCAGGACCTGCACACCGCCAAAACCAACCTCCATGAGGGAATGAAGGCCATCACCGATTGGATGAGGAGCAGCTATCAGAAACTGAACTCGAACAAGACAGAGGTCCTCATCCTCGACCCCACTCCCTCTGCCTGGGACGACTCCTGGTGGCCGACCACACTGGAAACAGCACCGACACCCACGGACCATGCACGCAACCTAGGATTCATCCTCAACTCTTCCCTCTCTATGTCGAAGCAGGTCAACCCCATCTCCTCTGCCTGCTACAACACCCCCTCTGCATGCTCCGGAGGATCTACAAATGGATCCTGACCAAAACAAGAAGAACGGTGACCCAAGCCCTCGTCAGCATCAGACTGGACTACGGCAATACACTCTACGCAGGAATGTCTGCCAAACACCTACGACAACTACAACGCATCCAAAACGCCTCCGCCCGACTGATCCTCAACATCCCTCGCCACAGCCACATCACCCCCCACCTGAGACACCTGCACTGGCTCCCTGTCAACAAGAGGATCACCTTCAAGCTCCTCACCCACGCACACAAAGCACTCCACAACACCGGACCAGCCTACCTGAACAGAAGACTCAGATTCTACACCCCAACCCGCCAGCTCCGCTCCACCAGCCTCACCCTCGCAACCGCCCCCCACATCCAACAAACAACCTCTGACAGCAGATCCTTCTCCTTCCTCGCCACCAAGACCTGGAACACCCTCCCTACACACCTGCGACAGACCCAAGACCTGCTCACCTTCAGAAGACTCCTCAAGACCTGGCTCTTCGAGCAGTAGCAGCACCCCCCTCCCCTCAGCGCCTTCAGGCCCTCACGGGTAAGTAGTGCGCTCTACAAGTGACTGATTGATTGACTGATGTGATCTTACATATTCAGGTATTTTTCCAGAGTTATGCCTAGAGATGTAGGCAAAAACATGAGGAGTGCAGTTGAGAGGTGTAAGTTGTTTGAGCCAGTATTGAGTGGCAGCGGAAAGATTGTGGGGGGTAATCAAGAAGAATTTAATCATTTCTGAGTTTTCATCAGCACACCGTTAAGTGTTTTGATGTCAACCGGACATGTCTGAGTTCCTAGAGCCTAATCAAGCTGGTTTGCGGCCTGCTCACTTGACCAAGGCTGTCATCCTAGCAGTACTAGACACACTGAGAGGTAACGCAGATAAGGGGGCCCCTCAGGCTCTGGTGCTCCTGGATTTGTCGGCCGTGTACGACACGGTTGATTACAACATCCTGTTACACCGTGTCGGACAAGCAGGCATCCACGGCCCTGCCCATGAATGGATCTCGTCATTTATCACAGGCAGAACACAAATTGTTCGCCTGGGCTCCTTCACTGCCGCAAAGCTATCTACATCATGTGGAGTGCAGCAGGGCTCGTCCCTCTCCCCACTGTTGTTCAATCTCTATATCCGGTCACTAATTCACTCACTTAAAACCTGGAGGATAACGGTCTTTAACTACGCCGACGACCTTCAGATCGTTTTTCCCTTGGACTCCCCAAATTCTGCGGCTGAATTCCAATCTGTGATGCTTCATATCCAGCATTGGATGAATCGCAACCAGCTAAAACTGAACCCAGGAGAGACGGAACTGGTACTGCCTGGGAACAGCGCTGCTCATTGGGGACCACACTTCTGGCCGAGCGAACTAGGTTCTCCCCCCACTCCGTCCCTCTCAGTGAAAAGCTTAGGGGTGGTTATCGACTCTGACCTTTCACTTAAGGGACATGTGGGGGCCGTGATCTCTGCCAGCCTCTTCCAACTGCGCAAAATCAGGAAGATTTCCCATTTGCTATCTCACGCAGCCCTCGCACAGGTAGTGATCGCTTTAGTGCTTTCACACCTAGATTTCGTTTAACTCCTTTTACATAGGATTACCCCAGACCTTGCTCAATCGTCTTCACATCATCCAGAATCAGGCAGCAAGGCTAATTCATAAACAACCAAGATGGCAATTGGCTAGGCCCTCACTGCATAAACTACACTGGTTGCCCATAACACAAAGAGCTGCCTTCAAGACAGGTTGTTTAATCTTCAAAGCACTTCACTGCAACAGCCCTAAATTTCTAAACAGTCTGATCGTAAAGCACGTCCCGGCCCGTAATCTCCGCTCAGCCCACCTTCACTTACTTACCATTCCTACCATCAAGTTTAAAAAGCAGGGAGGCCACAGGTTCTGATACCAATCACCCAGGCTCTGGAACTCTCTCCCCCTCTCTATCAAGACCTGCAGCAACCTACTGAGCTTCAGAAAGGCCTTAAAAACGTGGCTATTCTCACAAGCCGGCTAACATGTTCCACCGCTTCATCATCATACATATCCAGCGCCAGGAAACTTAGGGTGACAGTGCGCTTTACAAGCTTCTATTAACATGATATAACATAACCGGAGAACACACTTTAAAAAACAATTGAGTGTCATCGGTATATATGTGGTATTGAATGTTAGAACGGTTCTGAATTTCTCTCGAACGGAGAGTCCAGGATATTCAGGGCATGATGCCAATGTTTCAGCCTCTATCCTGGATTTAGGTGAGACTGACTCAGAGGCTGCTGGACCTCATGGCCTCCTCCATCCTGCTGGTGGCTCATGCCCTTTGCATATGCAGGCTCTGCAGTTGGACCTGAAATTCAAGGGGGCTCAGCATCAGAGGAATTCCTCCAACAAGGTTCAGATCTCAGAGGGAAGTGGGAGAGGAGGAGGAGGAGAGTAGAGTAGTCTGGCCACTGGCAGAAAACAGACTCCCTATCAACCTATTGAAGCTTTGAGTGTTTAGGTTGACATTGAAAGCCTTTCCACACTGCATCCACAGAGCAGGTGTTCATGGATAACATTACCCCCATACTGCACTGCAACAAGCAGGGCGTGTGGATTTGTGGGCCCTTGGTCAAGAGACCCTGCTACTCTGGACATGGATGGAACAGCAGGGCATATTCCTGGTGGTTCAACATCTGGCAGGTTCTCTGAATGCTAGAGCGGACAAACTCTACTGAGGGTGGTGCAAGGTCTATTTCAGCTGTAGGGAGAGCCTTGGCTAGATCTATTTGCCGATGACGAGAACGCGCAATGTCAGCAGTTCTGCATGTGGGAGTTTCCAAGTCAGATCTCGCTCGGACATGCTTTTTATCTCGCCTGGAGCTCAGGCCTCCTTTTTGCCTTTCTGCCTATACCACTCCTGCCCATAGTCCTCAAGAAGATCAGGAATGTCTAGCCCCAAGCCATCCTTGTGGCTCCGAACTTGGCAAGGAGAGTCTGGTATCCTCAGCTGTTGTGCATGGCCATCGGTCTTTCGATCAGGCTGTCCCTTCAGGTGGAACATATGTTACAGCAGCAGGGGAGGGTTCTCCATCTGAACCTTCAACTCTCAGCCTTCTGGTGTGGAGATTGAGTGGCGACCGTTGACAGCTGTCAACCAGCCACCCAAAGTCTGACAATCTCTTGGCAGCCAGATGTCCCGCCACCAAGATGTTAGATGCCTGCCATTGTGCAAAATTTGTAGCATGGTGTAAAAAAAGACAACTTGATCCCCTTTCTGCCCCCCTTCTCAGCTTCTCTTGTTCATTCTTTTTCTTGCATAGCAAGACTCTGCTCTGGGAACTCTGAAAGGATATCTCTACTCCATTTCAGTCTTTCTACGGTTGCCTGATTAGCCATTCCTTTCTCAAAGGTTTGCACTTTCTCCCATTTGTATGCCTCAGTGGGACCATAATCCAGTGACCTTCCTTATGTGCACTCCTTTTGATCCCCTGTACAATTTTCCACTCAGGCTCCTGACTATCAAGACTGCCTTCCTTGTTGCAATAACATCTGCTGGAGGGTCAGTGAGCTTCTGACCATATTATCCAAGCTACCGCATCTTAACATCTACCCACACAAGCTGGTGCTTTACCCAAGAGCTTAATTTCTTCCAAAAGTGGTCTCTCCATTTCATGTAGGCCAATCCATGACTCTTGTCCTTGTCCTCTTTTAACGCTCTGCCTCACTCCTCTCAAGAAGGGGAGCAACTCCATGGTTTGGAGTGCTGTTGCTCTAGTTGACCATATACAAGAGTTCCAGGTGGACGACAAACTCTTTGTGGCATATGTCAGTGTAAAGAAGGGACAGGCCGTACAGAAGAGGACCATCTCATGATGGATTGTACTCTGTATTAAAATCTGTTCTGCATAGGCTAAAAAAAACACCCACTGAGGGTTTATGTGCTCATTCCACCAAAGCCAAGGATGTAACCCCTGCTAACTTGGTCTTGGATATCTGCCAGGAAGCAACGTGCGCCTCCCTGCACAAGTTCGCAAAGCAGTACTGCCTGGACAGGCTATTTTGTAGAGATGTGCACATCACCCTTTCGGTTCTGCAAGACTTTCTCAAGTGAAATTGGTCCACAGACCCACCTCCAGGGAGGTATTGCTTAGGTATCAATTCATAGGTAAGGAATCTGCTTCTAGAACACTCTATCGGACGAAGAGGTCACATACCTTAGCTAACTTCTTATCTGGTAGGAACTCTATCTAGCCAACAATTCCTTACAGACCCACCCATCCTCCCCACTCTGTGAATAGATTTCCAGGGACAAGGCTGTATCCCTTTCAGTGCCCTAGTTTTTCACACCAGTGGTCAGTGTACTTCGTGGCTCCGTGCTTCAGGCATGGAAAGTCGCAAAAAGTAACTGACATCAGTGTGGCTGGGTAGGGTCAAGTGGAAAGTACTCCGACACATCAAAAGTCAAAATCCGGAACCAATTTTACTTAGATTAGAGGCTTAATTGATACTTCGGCTGAGCACTCTTTCAAAAGGACTCAATTAACTTTCAGAGATAAGAAATTTCTTTTCATGAATATTAACAATGAAGAGATCAGCCCTTGAGTCAATAAATTCCATATACCAAATAAATGAATAAATTAGAAGCACTAGCACCTTAGAAGCCATACAGAACAAATAAGAATCACTTAACCTGAATGGTATTTTACTTATAGTACAAATCCAAGAATTAAAAACGTGCTCTTTTTATCCACCGCTTGCACAGCAAATACAGAAAATAGTAAGGACCATCTCACTGATCTGCCAGTTACATGTGAAGAGAATTGGTAATAAATGATATAAAAGGTTTCGAATGTGCACATTAACATAAAAGTGGAGTCTATGTGAAATGCGATACAATGGTTGTGCTATATAAAGTAGGCTAGGGATTTTTTGTCACCTTTATTATGATTTATTTACTGAGATGTTCGTAATATCTAACATTAGACATGCATGCATATTCTTCATACTAAGTCCGGTAAAAGGCCATTAATTTAATCGCATTTACAACAATTACAGCACGAGAAATAATTCCGGAGCCAGTCTGATGCCTAGGGATAATTCAAACGTACGGAATCTGCAGCTAGATAGAGTCTCTACCCGATAAGGCGTTACCAAAGGTAAGTAACTTGTTCTTTAGTGTCCAACATCTTCCCCAAATTGCTTTATATTGCAGTAAGAATAGAAAATGTCACCCTGTTAGTATCCATTACCTTCCCCAAACTGTTTGCATGGGAATAGGAAAAGTAAATGCCATCCTTTTAGTGACCAACACCTTCCCCCAATGGGTATAAATTGGAATCTGAATAGTACATGCTACCCCTTTAGCATTCAACTCCTTCCCCAAATTAGTATAATTTGAGTGGGAATTGTAAATGTCACTGCTTTATTGGCCAACACTTTCTTCAAATAATTTACTTTGGAGTAGGAATATTAAATGTCACCCCTTTAGTGCCCAGCACCTTCTGTAAATTGGTTTAGATTGAAGTGGCAATAGTAAATATCACCCTTTTAGTGTACAACACCTTCCCCAAAGTAGTTTAGATTGAAGTGGGAGTCATAAATGTCAGCCCTTTAGTGTCCAACATTGTCTCCAAATTTGTATAGATTGGAATAGGAATAGTAAATGTCACCCATTTATTGTCTAACACCTTCCCAAAATTGACCTAAATTGAAGTAGGAATAGTAAATGTCACCCCAATCATGCCCAACACCTTCTACACATTAGTTTACATTAAAGTGGTAATAGTAAGTATCAATGCTTTAGTGACCCACACCTGCTCCAAATTGGTATATATTGGAGTGAAAATAGTAAATGTTAACCTTTTAGAGTCTACCACCTTTCCCAAGTTGGTTTTGATTGGAGTGGGGACATTAAATGTCACCCCTTTCTAAAACATAGTTCAGATTGGAGTGTGATTATTCATTTTTATATTTTAATGTGGGATCCTTTGGTTAAATTGCATTTGTATGCAGTAGAAAATTGTTAATTTGATTTAATTAGTATTGCAGGTGTTTAGAAAAATAATATAACATAGTTGTATGGTGCTATAAATATTATTAATTACATATATTTATGGAATAAAAACCTCTAATTGTCTTTGTTTTCAAAGTTTATTAAATGTATATTTATAAACAAAAATAGTTCAACTTAAAATAGACATTGATATGTAATAAATAAACAAAATATAAATGTTTATTACATAACATTTGTCATTCTTATTTAAATAGTATTGTATGTGTAGCATTTTACACTTTTTCTAATGTTTATCTTTTTTGAAAATGTTCCTCCATTCCTTTACATACATATTTTTAACATCATTTTAACATAAAAATGTTTAGTAAATATTAAATATTTGTATACATTTTATGCTACTATTGCATTTATACTTGCAATTTTTGGAACTTTTTTACATTTTTGGACATGTTTTACATGTTTAGTCATTGTTTACATTTTGTAATACATTTATTCAACATCTTTAACCACATGACTGCTGGCCATTTTCCCCCCCTGTGCTGGAAAATGCCATTTTGCTGTTTCCATGACGAGCTCAGCTCGTCATCAGCACACGACACCCGTGGGTGATGACGAGCTGAGCTCGTCATCAGCATCGAAAGGGTTAAATTATTTCTCATTCATTTCTCTGGGAAGATAGTCTTTTTTGGATTCTTTTAGTGGCCCTTTATTTTTACCTCCACCTTCTATTTTGTAGTCAAGTTGTGTGCTTTTTAGTCTTTATTCTGGGATCCAGGTAGTGGTAAGGTGCTGTTGTTCATCAAAACATGTATGTTTTTTAAAAGTTTTTTTTAAGGGTTTTCAGGGTGGAGGGATTTAGTGGGGCGTACACTGTTTAAGTAATGTAGTGTTATGGTATATTGTCTTATGTTACATACATTATGATGATTATGTTTAATGTATATGTATTTTTGGGAATGTAATGTGTTTTATGCGTGGGTTTTCTTGTTTAATTTACAGTTTTCTGTCTCTGGCTGTGTCCTATGGCCATTGGGGGTTACAATTCATTTAACGAATCACCTTTGGTTTGTAATGAACAAAATATGTTTAACTTTACTTTCCTTTTTTTCGGCTTTAAAGGAGCTTTTTTAAAAAAACACTTTTTGAGGGGTTTTCATGGTTCATAGACACTTTCAATTTCTTGAGGCATTTTTATTGGAATTGTTTGATTTTTTTCATTTTTTGGGGGGGATTTTTGGAAAATATTTTTTCTATTTTTGGTGGAATATTTTGTTTGACTATGTAGATAGAGAGGAAGATCTGTACTACAGAACAGTCATGTTTATTTTATTTGATTAAGATGGGAAATTGTGTATGTTATTGTATGTTTCCATGCTATATGATTGTTACTTGGAAATATGTGGTGTATGTGTTTTCTTTACTTTATGTCATCATGGATTGAGTTTGTTCTTTGAGTTTTTTGTCCGGTGGGACTTACATTTTTCAATGAAATAATTATTAATTTATTATCTCAGTCTTATTCAACATCAGAGTTTTCTCTAATGTTTAGACTGTAATAAAATATAATGTTTATTATTTATATTAAAAAAATGAGTTGCCATGTTGGTTTATATTTTGTGACAGTTTTTTGGAACGTTTTTAGGTTACTATTTAATTTATAATATTTTTTTGGCTATTATTTCTAAGTATTCTATTCTTTAGTGGTTTATGAATATTTTGACTTTACATTGTAGCATGCCATACATTCTTTAGGATTGTTTGATACGTTTTGGTGCACTTTGGGGTTACAATAGTAGTTGTTGGTTGTGTTGCTCTTCTTGTAATGCTTCTATAAATGTGCAGGTTGGGTTATTGTAGGAAAGTAGGTTTCTGTTGCAGGACTCCCTCCACTTTTTGCCATATTTCTGCTGGACTTTGATTGGATGTGCCCTGGTTCCCTGCAAATCAGGTTCCCCTGGACTGTGCTCTTTCCCAAAACGATACCTTTGTTTTCTCATTTGGCATAACCCTGTCCCACATGTAAGTCCCTTGTTAAAGGTACCACAGGTACCAAGGGTCCTGTGACCAGAGGGGGTCTCTAAGGGCTGCAGCATGTATTGCGGGATGCTCAGAGACCCCTTACCAAACACATGCCCACTGCCATTGCAGGCTGTGTGTTTTGGTGCAGACATGTCAACAAAGTCGACATAGCGCACATCATGCCCACATCCCCCGGCCTCATAGACCTAAGGCAGGGTGCACTATATCACAGAAAAGGGCATAGCTGCATGATCAATACTCCTGTACACTGTTTGTGCCTATTCACAGACATTGCAATTTCAGTGAAGTCATATTGAGTACATGGGCTGGGAGTTTATTATGAATGCGCACAACATACAACGTACGTTTTTTTCATAGAAGAAGGACGGCAGGGAGCAGGAAGGAGAGCAGCCACACAGTTAAGTGCCTTCTTTTTAAATGTATTATTAATTTGGATGGGTGGAGGGGCTGACTAACTCCGCTCTGCCATGGCGGGGAGGTTTGCCTAAACTCCACATTCGCAATGGAGTGCGGAGTAGGAAAAAATCTGCAAACCCTGCTGGCAGAGCGGAGTCACCTGCCCAGGATTATTGTGAAGCTGACTGGTCTGCACAATCCTGATACACACAGCCATGTTTGTGACCCCCTGACGTTGGAGCCATTTTGCTCTTGTGAATCAGGAACAAAGCCTGCTTGGCGTGGAGGTGCTTCTCATCTACCCCAAGAAAGAACTGCATTCAGCGAGGCAAACCTCAAAGGAGTTCTGCTCATTGTATTGCTGACAAGGGCCTTCCCAGCTGGTGTAGATGCCCGCCCTCCTGACCAAGCCCCACTTTTGGCAGCAAGGTTGGTGGGAAAACTAATAATCAGGAGAGGTGTGTCTGCTCCCTGCAAGGACCACCCTTAAGGTTACCTGGACCGAGTTGACACCCTCCTTGGGTAATCCTCCATCTTGAATGTAAGCATTCTACCGAATTAGGTTAGGGAATGCACCCTCCCCGAACTTCTCAGCATAATAAATCCACACTGATGCCAGTGTTGGATGTATAGCATAATGCACTTAGAGGGCATCTTCGACATGTCCCCTAAATAACAACAAACTCTCTAGTACACAGCTGGCTGGTCTTCACCAGCCTGCCACACACAGACATGTTTCTGACCCCCCGAGGTGGGAGCCCTTGTGCTCTTGTGGATCAGGAACAAAGCGTGCTTGGGGTGGAGGTGTTGCTCACCTACCCCCAAGCAGGAACAGCATTTAGAGCAGTGAAAAGGCGTGTTGCCCTCTGTTATGTTGACCAGGGCCTCTCCAGCTAGTGGAGATGCCAGCCCCCCTGACCAAGCCTCACTTTGGGTGGCAAGGTTGGCAGAAAAATTAGCAGCCAGTATAGATATGTCCCCTGTCTACCAGGACCATCCCTAAGTTGCCCTGAACCGAGGCGACCCCCTCTCTGGGAAATCCTCCATCTTTAATGGAAGAATTCTACCCAATCAGGTTAGGGGATGCCCCTTTCCCAATAGGAGGGGACATACAAAGGACGTGGTCACCCTGAAAGGCAAGTAGTCCATTGGCTAACAGCTCCCAGTACCTGCAACGCCCCTAAATTCAGTATTTAGAGGCACCTCTGGACTTCGATCCTCAGATTCCTGTGACATAAGTAGAAAAGGATGAAGAAGACTCTGTGCAGCAGAGCCCATAAGATGACTACGATTTGGCCCCTGCTCTACTGGCCTGTCTCCTGCTCCAAGACCCTGCGAATAAGACAACACCTGTACCGTGGCCAGTGACTTCCAAGAACCCTAGGAAGACTACTACCCTTCAACAAAGACCAGATCTCCTGAGGACAGTTGCACTGTCTAGAAAACTCCAACGGCAAGGACTCTGGATCCAGGCGGATCCTCAACCACTGCCCACTCCGTAGCTGATACTCACCGCCTGAGTCTGAGTGGCTTACCTGTCAAGAGAAATCTCCCCATTGATCCAGACTTAAACTCCATGGGTGAGTGACCTCTCCTAGACCCCTCAAAGCCGCCTGCAGCCTCTACACAAAGGGTCCCCCTGTCTGCGACTGGCTACGACAAAGAAAATCTGACACCAAATGATTCCCCTGCATCCTTAGCCCCCAACCTTGGGGAGCCCAACGATTGATGCCCAGACCTCTCTTAAAATCCGAACTTACCTGTCCAGCCAGGGGTCACCTTGATCCAGGTCCGATCCTGCAGCCTCTTTGTGCGACCTAGATTCCCCATTGAGTTGCTGGCCACTCCTGTGCTGCTGGTGGTGTAGCTTTGGTGCTGCGTTGCGACCACTCCCTGTGCTCTCCTTAACTCCTTGGGCCTGTGCCCAGAAACGACTGGTGCTTACCTGCAACCAGCACGTCTTGTGTGTGCCCCAAGTCTCCATTGACTAACTTTGGGGCTGGTGACCTCTGCGCTCGGCTTGCCTAGTGCCGCTGGTGGTGCACTATCTACCTGAAACTGAACCTTGCAGAGTTTTGATCTAAACCCCCGAAGACCGGAAGAGTAAGTTGTGTGCTTACCTGTTAATGCATATAACTGTTTTCCTCCCATCGGATTGTATTGCATTTCTCCTATCATATTAAAATGTTTATTTTATGCAATTGCTAAGTGTTACAAATGTTTATTGACAATAGTAAAGTATTCCTACTACTGAAAAGCATTCTGACTGCCTTGCAAAACAGTTCCCCTACTGCATCTTGAAAACTATTATTGCTATTCCGTAAACTGATAATTACCTGCAACTGAGTTTCTCTTGGTTCGAAAATAAAATAACAAAGTAATAACTTTTTATACAAAACAATGAGTCCTGGATTCAGTCTATGAGTGTGTATAAACATTTCTTGCCTGAGTGTATACAACATATGCTTAGCACAGCCCTCTCATAAGCCTAACTGCTCAACCACACTACCACACATGCACCAAGGTGCTCTCATAGACATTCCACCACAATATTTGTAATTTGAGTTGGTGTCGTGTGTCGTGAGCAATGCAGTCTGCCAACTCAATTGTTGGCAAAAGAATCCATTAGGAGAGTTACATTGTCTTTGTTTCATTAGTAGAAAGGCCTTTCTTGTAGTAAATTATAGTGGTTAGCTACAACTGTAACAGTATTATACGCTACTGCTAATATTATTTTTTATTTCAAAGAAAAATTGGCTATTTGTGGCATATTCTACACTTATGGCTGATCACAAGTTTGGGGGTGAAGCTCCAGGACCTTCCAGCATCTCCCACCACCAAACCCATGGTTAGGCTGCCGGCCAGATTATGCCGGCTGGCTTTTAGGGACATTCCCACGGCGGTGACTCTAAATTTAGGCACCGCTAAGGGAATGTTAAAAACAGTTCTGAACTGAAAAGTCCATGCAGTTCAGGAACTGGGGTTCATGTACACAGAGGGGCATGTTTTGTGCCCCATTGTTTGCATCCACAAGGCACAGAGTCAGTTTCCTCTCGGCCAGGGTATTCATGGAGGAGGAACCACCGTGAAGACCCTGGGGGAGAGGAAATTTGTTTATCAATATTTAGGCTGTCATGTACAGGAAAGGTTCCTCATTATATGTTAGTTATAAATGTTCAGGTATCTATATGTCTTGGTAACTTCTAGGGGCTGGAGGAGTATTTCTGGGGGAGTTGTTAGTTTGTTCCATTAGGGGCCAGATGTAGGTAATCCTAATTTACCGATTCTAAAATACAGAATTTTACTGATTCGGTATTTTAGAATCGGTAAATGCTATGTAGGAAATAATTCGGTAAGTATTACCGAATCGGTTCAATTCGGTATTTACCGAATCGGTATTTACTGATTCGGTAATTCCCATTCATTCCTATGGGCCTGAAGGCCCATAGGAATGAATGGGTTTTACGGAATCAGTAAATACCGATTCGGTAATGGGGGAACACATTCAAGGGTGGCATGGTGTCACATTGACACCCTGTTGCACCCCTGAATCGTGCATGCATGGCATTTTTAGAAATGCACAAAAATGCTTTCCCAAAGGTTCTCGATATTAACCACCAACTTTTAGTTGGTGGTAAATACCGAATCCTCAACTATGCAATTCACTCATTTGAGTGCTCCCTACATTGCAGATTCGGTAATTTACCGATTAGTTTTTTTTAAGGAATCAGTAATTTACTGATTCCTTAAAATACCGATTCGGTAAATTACCGAATCTGTAAATTGGCCACCTACATCTCAAAAGCCTAATAACGGTCGGTAATGGCTGAAACTCTGTAATTTCGGACGTTACCGAACGGTATTAGGTACCTACATCTGGCCTTAGATGTTTTAAAGTGGATATAGGTAGTAGTTGGCCTGTGATTTGTCTGGGGACTTTAGAGAGTTATCTTTTAGGATTTTGGTTGTGGGTTGCTTGGAGCTAGTGCTTGCCTTTCTCATACCCTGCAATACCTCCCTTACTTATATTTGCATCACATTTAGGGGGTTTTTATGTTCTCCTACTTTAATTTTATCGTCTTTTGTAGTGGCCCTCCCGTAGCATGCATTAGAATAATAGTTGGTACATTCCAATTCACATTTTCAGTTGCTGCACTTTCTTGGGTGTAGGTGTAGCCCATGAGTAGCTCATGTGACTTAGCAACAGCTTTCCTATCTAGGATGTTATATATTTAGCACTCTGTGTCATTGTATCTGAAAGTGGCATAATAGTATAAATAATTACGTTTATACATTTGTTATTTACTAATAAAATTATTCAACTACTTATATGTGATATACTTAAATTAGTGATTTTTTTAGATGTTTCACACTGTTTTACAGCTTTTCCTTTCAGGATGTTGTAATGTGGAGCATGTGTTTTCTTTTCTTTTGGAAGAAAAAACGCATCAGTTTCATTTTAAATGTTCATTTGTTGGTAGTTTGTAGAGGTTGAGATTAATAGGTTTATTTTTACTCACTATTGGGGTGAGTTTATATTGTTTAATGATTTGGGTATCCTCACTTTGTTAAATCTTTTTGCTGATCTCTGATAGCTGTTTGTTTCTGGCAAATTATCACTTTTCATTGTGGGGGCGCGAGTTATAATTAGCTCAGCTAACTATAACAGCCGCATTTCTCTGGATTTGTACGAGTGAAATGTCAGTCTAACTGTAACATCCCTGAAACCTGTGTTTTTTTCAGTGAATTTCAAAGGTTTTTTAAATGCTAATATCCCACTATAACGTCCCTGAAACCTATGGTTTTTTCAGTGAATTTCAACGGTTTTTTGAATGATAATTACTAACTATATTGTCCTTGTTACCTATGGTTTTTTCAGTGAATTTCAAAGGTTTTTTAAATGATAATTACTAACTATAGCATCCCTGAAACCTATGTTTTTTTTCAATAAATTTTTCAGGGTTTCTTTAAATGCTAATTTTTAACTATAACATAGTAGGTGCGTTTGCAGTGTGGTACAGAAAGGGAACTGGGCCTCCGACCAGTGCTCAGGAATTCTGATTTGTAGTACTTACAGGAGGTACCAAAGTCCCTCAAGAGTAAAGTAGACTTCAGCCACCAACCCGTAGTGTGCCAGGAGGTGCGTTTGCAGAGTGGTGGAGAAAGGGGGAGTCGCCTCCGAAGACCTCTTAGCAATACCACTGTGTGGGACTTACTGGAGGTAACAGGAGGGGTAGTTGGCCCCCAAAGATGTCATTGGGGGGAAACTACCCCCCCTATTACCTCCAGTAAGTCCAACACAGCAGCATTGGTAAGTTCTCATAGCAGGCCATGCCCCCTTTGCCCACCATTCTGTGAGCGTGCTCCCTGGCGTGCTCTTGGATGGGGATTAAAATCCCCTTCAATGCTGGGGTCCTTAGGGGCCAACTAGCCTACCTGACATCTCCAGTAAGACACAAGTTGTGGGATTGCTGAAAGGTGAACACAGGCCATGCCCCTTCCTGCACCACATTGGAAACGTACCTCCAGGTGCGCTCTTGGTTGGGGGATGAAGTCCCCTTGCCTCCTGAGAGTCACTGAGGGACAACTAGCCCTCCTGTTATCTCTAATATGCCCCACACAGCTGGATTGCTCAGAGTATTATGAGGCAACGCCCCCGTTTCCACCACTCAGCAATCACACCACCTGGCGCACTGCTGCTTGGGGGATGACGTCCACTACTGTCCTGCAGTCCTTGGGACACAAGAGGGCTTCATCGCCCCACCAGCAGTGCGCCAAGAGACACGTTTGCAGAGTGGTGTAAAATGGGGCATGGCCTCGGACCACCTCTCAGCAATACTAGAGGTACCTGGTGGGCTAGTAAGCCCCAGAGGACCCTTAAGATTCTAAGGGAATTAATCCCCCAACCCAGAACGTGCAAGGAGGCAGGTTTCCAGACTGTTGCAGGGAGGGGGTGTATATATGTATATATATATATATATATATATATATATATATATATATATATATATATATATATATATATATATATATATATATATATATATATATATATATATATAAACACAGTATCCCACCTGGGGCCAGCCGAACTCGCGGCGGGTGCAACCGGGAAGCGGTGGTGGAAACCGCTTGTGACACAGCAAAAAGCAAGGAGTTCATGGTACTCCTAAGGTCCGGTGCATGCTCGGGTTGTGTGTCGGCTAGAAAGTATCCGCAGATGCGTTTCTGGCTCTTGCCGTCATCACTGCGGAAAGCCGTCAGTACAGCGGCACAGTTATTTAAACAGAACTGAATGTGTTTGGTGGGTCCTTGGCCAATGAAAGGCCGATGGCGCTCCCATAGCAAAAAACTTTATTGGCAGCCGTAACAACTGTGCCTGCACATCCCCTCGCCTGCTGCTAATAGAACGAAGACGCTGTGAGTGTCACACAATGGTGGAGCATTCTAGCTTTGTATAAGCCACAACCTGCATGGGTCAACAGTGTCCGTAAGTGGCGTTTCGGCAGCCCAAATTGAATCCAAAACACAGTATCCCTCCTGGGGCCAGCCGAACTCGCGGCGGGTGCAACCGGGAAGCGGTGGTGGAAACCGCTTGTGACACAGCAAAAAACAAGGAGTTCATGGTACTCCTAAGGTCCGGTGCACGCTCGGGTTGTGTGTCGGCTAGAAAGTATCCGCAGACGCGTTTCTGGCTCTTGCCGTCATCAGTGCGGAAAGCCGTCAGTAAAGCGGCACAGTTATTTAAACGGTTATTTAAATTAGCGGCAGGCGAGGGGATGTGCAGGCACAGTTGTTACGGCTGCCAATAAAGTTTTTTGCTATGGGAGCGCCATCGGCCTTTCATTGGCCAAGGATCCACCAACCACATGGCAGTTCCGTTTAAAAAACGGTGCCGCTTTACTGACGGCTTTCCGCACTGATGACGGCAAGAGCCAGAAACGCGTCTGCGGATACTTTCTAGCCGACACACAACCCGAGCGTGCACCGGACCTTAGGAGTACCATGAACTCCTTGTTTTTTGCTCTATATATATATATATATATATATATATATATATATATATATATATATATATATATATATATATATATATATATATATATATTCACTGAAAAAACCATAGGTTTCACACATGTTATAGTTAGGAATTAGCATTTAAAAAACCTTAGAAATTCACTGAAAAAACCATAGGTTTCACACGTTATAGTTAGCTGGACATTTCACTCATTCAAAACCATTGAAATTCCCCCGTTATAGTTAGTTCAGCTAACTATAACTTGCGCGCCCGCAATGCACTGCTGATGACGTCACATATTACATCACTCATGACATCACTGATGACATCATCCAGTGAATGTGTGTGTCTGAAAAATAAATATTTTTTTATATATGTGTCCAGCTGCGCTGGGGCGAAGGGCACGGGATCGGAGCGCTGCCACCTGCCCGCATAGCTCTGGGGCGATGGCCCGACTTTGTTTTGCACGGAGCTGGCGTCCTGAACTTGACGCATTGTGAGGCTGTCTCGTTTTCGGGCTGTCCTCGGCCCCCATTGGAACGTTTCTACTTCACGGATGACAAGAGACAGGAGACCAGAGACCTAGTCATCCACTGCCACGGCTATGGGTACACCTTTGCCTTTTTCTTTTGATCCTATGCAACTTTCCGAGGTGTTTTGTTGTTCTCTACTTTGGCTTAAATTGTTTGTTTGTTTGTTTATTTTCTCATCATGGCCTTGGTGCGGGGCTGACTCCCCTCGTATTCGCTAACCTTACTTGGCCCATTTTGTTTTGTTTCACTCGGACAATAACAATTTTTGTTAGTTGGCATTCATTTTGAAGCTCTCTTTTATGATGTTGTCCCCTTCCCTTACGGTGATTTAGACACTAAGAAGGTACTAGCGGCACCTCCACTAATTCGGCGGCCATCTTTGAAGTTAGCCCCGATACAATGTGCTTATGTAAGCTCCAAGTTCGCTGTCTCTGTACTTTACATTAATTTACTTTCTTCTCTCCACTTGCTCCCCTATCCCTTATTTTATATCTCTTTGAGCTATTTTTCTCCTCATTTATCTTACACTTGCCTCATCCTGAAATCTATTACTCATCACAATGATACTATATTCTATGCTACCTTCCAACTATACCCCCCTCTTTACCTATCAGCTTACTGTTTACCACTTTTTATCTCTACCCCCCTCTTGACTGACCTTTAACCTTTTTTATCTCTACCCACTTCTTGACCGACCTTTGTCTATCCCCTACAATTCATAATGTTTCTATATGTACTTTATTACTTTCGTGTGGATCTGTTATTTTATTGTTGTGTTATTTAACATATTTTACATACTTAGCCATCTTCATTTCTTTAATTCCTAGTCTGTTTAATATGATTTGCCCTGCTTTTGTTATGTATTTGTTTTATTGTACATTTTTTTAATGCCTGCTGCTCCTCATTTGATGCTCCTCTGTTTTAATTCACTCTCACTTCTCTGGCTATGCATTTTGTTTTTCATTTAATTGTATATTTTGTAGCTGCCTACTCCTCCTTATTTGAAGCTCCTCTGTTCAAGTTCACCCTCACTTCCTATCATTGTCCAGGCTAATTGTAAATCTCTCTCCCGTCACTTAGCTCTGTCTTTTAATTTTCTTGTTACCCATTTTTAACTTATGATATGTATGTTTCAATAATATGTCGCCTTTCACATAATATTCTTATGTTTAGCTTCATCTACACTTCGTATTATTTGAATCTGCTCTGACTTTTCTTAAATTAACTCCCATTTCCCCTACTTCCACCTTCTGTCTGTACTTCTAGGATAAGTGAGAACTTATCTGTTCTACATGCTCTTTCTCTCCCTTTTCTCTAAATCATGCCGCCCCCCACTCTTCCCTCCTCGATCTCAAACTCACCCATCTCTAAACTAGGCCCTAACTCTTGGTCCATCCTCTACCCCTCCCATCTCTCTACACACGGCAAGAAAAACCTCAAACATAAACTTCTCTGTCTCTACCCAGAAACCTTATTTGCTGATCATCATAATAGCCTAAACTCCTCACTCATTACTAACTTCATCTTCTTCACCAAATGCCCATCTAAATGGAAAAGCCTATTTCTAAATCACCTCCCTATCTCGAATTCACGTAACATCCCTGTTGGAACTGCCCTTCTTGCAGGGTCATCCCCAAACTGTTTGCTTCTTCCTCCCTTATTTTTCCTGACCCGTGGCTGTTGGCAATAGGACTCAGCGCACTTTACCACTGCTGATCAGTGCTAAAGTGCATATGCTCTCTGTGTAAATTGTTATGATGATTGGATATACATGATTGGCATATTTGTATCATCAAGAAGTCCCTAGTAAAGTGCACTGGGTGTGCCAGGGCTGGTGATGACAAATGCTACTAGTGGGCCTGCAGCACTGATTGTGCCACCCACATGAGTAGCCCTAAAATGGTGTCTCGGGCCTGCCACTGCAGGGCCTGTATGCAGTCTAGGAACTGCTGTGTCCTCCTAGTCAGTGTCCCCACTGACCAGGCCTAACCCTTCCCTTTTTGTGCACATTAGTCACCCCTATGGAAGGCCCAAGGTACCCCCCTGGGCAGGGTGCAGTGTATGTAAAAGGTAGAGCATGTACTAGTGCAGGTGACATGCTCTGGTAGTGAATTACAGCCATTTTCGTTTTTCACTATTGTAACGCTATCTTGCTCCATCAATTAACATGAGGGATGCTGGCTACAGTGGCTTCCAGCATTTCCTACCATAGGAACAAGATAGAACATAAGTATCTAGTATCCCTGAACACAGAATTTAATAACACATCTTTTAGGAAAGGTTGTTTTTAAATCCTGTGTTTGAGAACAGCACTTTTAGAAAGTTGCTGTTCTCTTGTCTGACCCTTCTGTGTGCCTTGGCCTGTTTGTGTATTGACTGTCTGGTTTGAGAGTCACAGGGGCTGGGGATTTCCCAGGAGGCTGGCTGAGTCAGCCCTAGGCTGAATGACTTCATTTGCAACCTGAGTGGTGGGAGGAGTTAGCACCTGGACCTGAATATGGCTGTGCCTGCCTACCACAATGCTGGCTCCACCTCCTGCTGGGCGGCTGACGACCCTGCCCCTCACTCTGAAAGGAAAGGAGAAGCCAGGAAAACAAAGTACTCAAGAAACACCCAGAACTGGTTCAGACCTGGCTCAGGGCCCACATGCACAAAGAGAACAAAGACTTTTAGGGGTATAAGTACAGGACCCCTGACAACAGAAAATTAGATCATCCTGGAATCAAGAAGGAACCTCTGCAAAGGAGAAAGCTGAATCTGAAGAAGGGAGACTGTCCTGCTGATGCTCTGCTGGACTGACCTGTTGCTTTGCTGTCAAGGAGAGGGGAAGGACTTTGCTGTGGTGCTGTGCCCCCTGTCTTGAAGGAATCTCCAAGGGCCTGAGAAGAGCTGTCTCCCTGTTCTGAAGTCCCAGGAACAAAAGGACTTCACCCCCAATGTCCCTGAACTCTGCAGAGAGAGTTCTGTCCTTCCTAGAGGGCTTGATCCAGTTGTGGGGCCTCTGGAAGCTGTACCTGTGCTGGGAAACTTGAAACTAAGCTAAGGAGCAAACTATCCCTCCTATTACCTCCAGTAAGTCCAACACAGCAGCATTGGTAAGTTCTCATAGCAGGCCATGCCCCCTTTGCCCACCATTCTGTGAACGTGCTCCCAGGCGTGCTCTTGGATGGGGATTAAAATCCCCTTCAATGCTGGGGTCCTTAGGGGCCTACTAGCCTACCTGACACCTCCAGTAAGACACAAGTTGTGGGATTGCTGAGAGGTGAACACAGGACATGCCCCTTCCTGCACCACTCTGGAAACGTACCTCCAGGTGTGCTCTTGGTTGGGGGATGAGGTCCCCTTGCCTCCTGAGAGTCACTGGGGGACAACTAGCCCTCCTGTTATCTCTAATATGCCCCACACAGCTGGATTGCTCAGAGTACTATGAGGCAACGCCCTCATTTCCACCACTCAGCAATCACACCACCGGGCGCACTGCTGCTTGGGGGATGACGTCCACTACAGTCCTGCAGTCCTTGGGACACAAGAGGGCTTCATCGCCCCACCAGCAGTGCGCCAAGAGACACGTTTGCAGAGTGGTGTAAAAAGGGGCATGGCCTCGGACCACCTCTCAGCAATACTAGTTGTACCTGGTGGGCTAGTAGGCCCCAGAGGACCCTTAAGATTCTAAGGGACTTAATCCCCAAACCCAGAACGTGCAAGAAGGCAGGTTTCCAGACTGTTGCAGGGAGGGGGTGTGCTTCCGGCAAGATGCCGCCTTTTATTTTTTTAGTTAGAAGGGGGCTGTGTAGCCCCCCTTCTCTTAATATTTTATGTGCCCGAGGACCCCATCCCCCAGGCCCTGAGACCCTTTGTGTCTGTTTTGTTTTTTAAATGGGAAGGGAGGCCCCCTCCTGAGGCCAATTTTGGTCCCAGTGACCCATCTCCAAGGGCATGGCCACATGTTTTTTTTAAACTCCTTTTCAGGAGGGAGGCTGTGCGACACCCCTCCTGAGGCCATTATTTGCCACAGGAACCCCACCCCCAGGGCATTACCTCTATCAAAAGAAATTTTTAAATATTTTCACGGGAGGGGGGCTGCATGACCCCTCTTCTCTGGTCTACTGTTGGCCCTGTGGACCCCATCCCAAGGGACCCCATCCCCCGTGGCCTGGCTTCACTGTTGGGGACCACTGGCGAAGCCCCAATGCCCCCGCAGTCACTGCCGGTTCCCTGCCTCCGGCAGGAGCCAACATCACTTTTGGGCAGAGGGAGCTGCTGACATGCCCAAAAGCAATTCTGCTTTGCTTCATGGAAGTAAGAGCAGTTTTCCTGCTCTTACTTCCATGAAGCAAAGCAGATGTTTGCTATTGCAGGGAACGAGCTGTGCTCCCGCCCTGCCATAGCAAAGTGCAATGTCCGGGCGGTGGGTAACCCAGGACATTGCTGGAGCCAGCCCTGGGAATAGCAGTCCCCAGGGCCATTGAGGGCTCTTGGATGGGGGCCCTGTGGCCCCCTCCCAACATGTATGTAGCTCTGGGGTGGTTGTGGTCTCTGGGGGTCTGCAACAGGCCCCCGTATTTGAATAATTAGTGCCCCGGGGAGGTGTTAGTCCCTGGGGCCTGGGGGGGCCTGTGAAGCCCCCGCCCTAAATAAAGTAAAGCTCAGGGAGGTGTTTGTCCCCAAGGCAGTGTGAGGGGCTACAGGAGGTCCACATGCCTGCCTGTGCATTTTCTGCATAGCCCCGGGGAGGTGGACCACTCGGGGACTTAAAAAAACTAACCGTTGGAGACCACGCTTCGTTTAAAAAAATACATTCTGCCGGATTCGCACACCCAAATGCGACCCCGGATGATATTTTTTATTTTTATTTTCCTCCAAGCCTAGGTGGTCAGGGTGTTTTTACCCCTCCCCCTTTTCTTGTTTTGCAATGTATTACTCACCTTTTTTCTGGTGCCTCAAAACCAAGTCACAAGATGGCTTCCAACAGTTCCTGGTTTGAAGTGTTGGCAGCCAATCAGAAACAAGCTCATGATCGGGAGGGTTCAGCCAATCAGATCTCACAATTCTCAAATATCTATATCTGTATATGTTCGAATTTCTCAAAATAAACTCAACGGATTTACACCATTTAAAGAAAATTGTGCTTTCTGGATCACAAGCTACCTTTTTGCCACATTTGGTGTAATTTCGTTCAGCAGTTTGGGCTGTAGCCATGTCTAAAGTTTCCTATAGAAATCAATATGGAGACAGGAGCTGACCGGAGCGCCCCAATAGTTTTGAAAATTTCGCACAGGTTTGTCACCTGGTGCCAAAGATATTGGCAAAAGAACAAATGCTTCTAACTATAAATACCTACCAGCAACTTTCAGTAGGTAGTATATGTATATATATATATGTTTATATATATATATATAATATGTAATTTGAGATGTCAGGAGTGATGTCACTGACCATGTCATGAGTGATGTAATATGTGACGTCATCAGCAGTGCATTGCACGCGCAAGTTATAGTGAGTCCAACTAACTATACCGTGGGAATTTCAATGGTTTTATGCGAGTAAAATTTCCACCTAACTATAACTGGTGTGAAACCTATGGTTTTTTCAGTGCAATTTCATTTTGTTCCTTTGCAAATTAAATGTTTTAAGTGTTAACACTTTATTCCAATCAAGATGACTTCAGGTGTGCCATACTTTTGTCATAAGTAAGACTGTTAGCGCTATAGTTGTTCTTTAGAACACTCTGGGACATTCTGTCATTGGGCTATAGTTGAGCTACATCTGGCTGATATTTGGGCTACATTTGTTTTTTTTGTCTCTGGTGGCCATCTTTGGGCTACATTGGGCTACATTTGGGCTCTAACATATATATAGCCCAATGTAGCCCAATATATATTTTTTCAAAGTTAATTTTCGTAAAAACACATATCTTGAGACATAGCAAAGGCACATCGGGCTACCAGTCCCCCCTTTTATCTCAGCCCCCGCTTGACAAATCCCCCTGACACTTTCTGGGAAGGACCGGAGCTCCCCGAGGCAAATGTGAGGACATTTTCAGGCAGATTCATCAACCGGCGCCAAAGTTATTCACAATAGAATTTTGAGATTTTGCATTGAAAAAAATCCTAACTATAACTACCTACTGGCGACCGCCAGTAGGTAATATACATATATATATATGATGATGATGATGATGTGCTGATTGAGCAGAAGATGAATAAGACGAAAAATAAGAAAGGCTGCAGACATGCAAACTTTGTACTTCTTTGTAAGGGAAGTGCCTGTTTAGCTTTCCTGTGCGTATATATATATAATACTTTCTTGTGGAAGGCGAATGTTGCATATATATATATATATATATATATATATATATATATATATATATATATATATATATATATATATATATATATATATATATAGATATATATATGCAACATTCCCCTTCCACAAGAAAGTATTATATATATATATATATATATATATATATATATATATATATATATATACACACAGGAAAGCTAAACAGGCACTTCCCTTACAAAGAAGTACAAAGTTTGCATGTCTGCAGCCTTTCTTATTTTTCGTCTTATTCATCTTCGAGCCATAAGGGATATGCAGCTGTGGCATCTCTTATGCTTGCACGTTTAGTAATGAAGTGTGCAGGCATGATTACACACAGTTTGAGAACTTTCATATCTTGACAGTTTGTGTAGAACTCAATGTGATCCACTACTGCTGAGTAACAGAGGTATGGGTCTGCCTATGTAGTCGTATTAGATCTTCTGTAGTTATAAACTAACCTTCTAAGTAGGGAGGGTGAAATTTAGGTATATTTTAAATCTGTTTCCCTTTAGCATTATAGGATGCTTTCTCCCTTTGTATTTTATGGAATAGTAACAATGCTGACAACTTTTTTTCTGATAATATGTTTGCTTGTATTATGTAAGGTACAGGGCATGAGATTACGATGTTAGAAATAAACATTTCAAAGTTGCAGGTGTGTTTATCACCATCGGAGGAAAACTCAGGTCATATTCAATGTAACTGCGTGCCAAGAAGTCATGCGCCGCTGCAAAAACATTCCAACATCCCATTATTCCATGTGTCGCTGCTAAGGCCATTATCCCGCCGCCAGAACAGAGCAATTCATGAGCCACTGAGGGCTCATCAGCTGATCATAATCTGCGTTGGGAGACACCGTACTGCAGAGACACAAATCCAGGGCCCAGTCGAAATCACAGCTCAGGCAATACAACACAGGTTGAACGCATGTGAAAAAGGAGAATCGAAACGATAATCCATAACCTGCACTCAACCTTGCAAGAGGCAGCGCTCCATAGTAACTAAGCATTCGGTTGCGGACCAGTAACAACCAGAATAATATTGTTGTTGGCTGCAAGATGTGCATCCATATTTAACTAATCAAATAATACAAGCAAACCTGCAACTAATGTGAGCATTAAGCACAATTCACCTAAGATGCTGGAAAAAATCGAATGAAAAAAACAGACAAGACATCTAATATAGTTTCTACAGAAGTCACAAGGCCAATGCTTATAACTTTAAAAAAGTAAGCCAATCCCCTACTCGAGGATGCATTAAAGATAGTCTAAATTAACTCCCTAAAATTCCAGGGCACGTCTGTATTTAATAAAGCATAGTCTTCTGTGCGGGTGTTTGCTACATGAAGGACAAATGTGTCTGTAGCAGATATAATGGAGACCTCTTTTTGAGACAATATCGCTCTTATACGGCTCATTTGGTTGACTCTTCTTTCAAGGTCAGAATCATCGGCCAGATGGAAACATCCAGCTTCCCATGCAGAGGAGTAAGCACAATTTTTTATAGCAAACCACACGCTCAGTTACCTTAATCATGTAAGCGATGCCTGCTAACATCGCACAATAAGCCACACAGCTGAATCGGATCTCCAATAAGTGACCACTTCTAACTATTCTCATAGCGCGCCCTGTGCTCTGATTTGACAGTGAGAGAGTGATCGCACCATAGTTTCTACTGCTAATCATTCTCAGCATACCCTACGAATACGATAAAACTGCAATAATTTAAACACCAGTCCTTGATAATATAGCCCGCATTTCTTCGAGCGCCCTGCATCGCAAAATGCGATGCAGGGCACGGAACGAAGGGGCATATTATCAACAACATAAGGCAATACATTATCGCCGGTTTTATCGGCAAGAAACTGCCGATAAAGCAGCGATAATGGGCTTGATAATAGGCCCTTGTAAATTCCCATAGCAGCCCAGGTTCTGGTGTTAACCTGGGCTGCTATGGGAATTCACAAGGGCAAATTCCAATCGAAGCTCAAGTTAGATGTGAAGGACATCTAACACGAGCTTCAATTGGAATTCCATAGAGCATATTATCAAACCCATTATCGCCACTTTAGCTGCACTTTCCTACCGATAAAGTGGCGATAATTTTGTCGCTCAGGCTTGATATTATGGCCCAGAGTGCGTACTATACAACAGCTTCTCTGTAATATCTATAATTACCTCCGAGCAGTTACAACAGATAGGTTACAACAGTCTGACAAACAGATCCATAACCTTTTTACGCCATTTTGAGTCACTTTTAAAATGGGTAAAGTGACGCAAAAAGCTTATAAATCTACGTCTGACTTTTCAAGAAAAAATCTCAACTCAAGACTCTGCGACACAGTTTTAATATTGTTTTCTCTCTCTCTCTTTCTCTCTCTCACTCTCTGTGACATCATTTCTCTTTCTCTCTTAAACTTATAGACACTGCTGTCTGCTTGGACGTGTAGTAGAATTGTTCAAAAGAAGTTGTGAATTCAACTGGCTGAAGAGTTTGTCCGCAGTGTTTATGCAACGGTAAGCACAGAGGCCTAGATCTACAAAGCCTTCATAGCAATGCATTAGAAATATGTCGGCATAACGGGCGTCAGTAACGCTGAAGACACTTCCATGTAGATACCACTTGAACGCGGCAGTATAACAGAACTGATATGTACGAGGCAAACTGCAAACGTAAAACCGTAGAGTTACAAAAACTTGTAATGCTTCAGCTCATTTACTCACATCTACATAATTCTAAACTCTAATTTTCTTTTTTGTTTTGCAGATTACCAATCGGACATCTTTTGGAGTCCATTTATCAATTTGTTTATAATATTGTTTGTTGTTACAGTTATTTTTCTAGTTGCTTCTAATATAGTTATAATTCAGTTTCGTTTACATTTATTGATTTAATAAAAGTTAATAAAAAAAACGACATACTTCTTTTATTTTGTGGGGGAGGGGTATGACAGTCCACAATAAAAATAATGTTGAAATACTATAGTAAGATATTCAAGACTAGGATTGAAAACTACTGAGTTCTAAGTAACATATATAATAAAAATAACAGTGAAAAACTACTAAAATGGCGGTGGACGGAGTACGTACTCAACGTTTGGCGCCTCGGCACTACCTTTCGAATAAATATAGAAAAAATATGATTATTAATATATTACAAAAGTACAGCAGCGGATGACGCACACGACCCGGGAAAAGAAACCAACAACTTTACTACCTGAAATAAAGAAAGATTTGCTTGTTGAACTTGAAGAAAAAGAAAAAAACGTGGGCTTCGAAACGAGGCTGCCCATGCGTAGAGTACAACTGCTACACAAAAAAAAGGAAAGTTTTACATACTATCATAGAAATGAAGGGGCATATTATCAACAAAAGGCGATACATTATCGCCGCTTTTATCGGCAGGAAACTGCCGATAAAGCGGCGATAATGGGCTTGATAATAGGCCCTTGTTAATTCCCATAGAAGCCTATGTTCTGGTGTTAACATGGGCTTCTATGGGAAATAACAAGGTTGTATTGTCAATCCCATTATCGCCGCTTTATCAGCAGTTTCCTGCCGATAAAAGCGGCAATAATGTATCGCCTTTTGTTGATAATATGGCCCATTGCTCTTTTTTTGACCAGTAAACTTAGGTGCCTATTATCAAGGACCGGTGTTAAAATGATCGCCGTTTTATTGGCAGCAAACTGCCGATAAAACGGCGATAATGAGCTTGATAATACGCCTTGTTATTTCCCATAGAAGCCGAGACCAAATGAATAAAAATTGAGCCTAAAGATCCATGTACCACCCCCTGACCAAGACTATAGGTTCAGAATGTTTCTAGCCTGCCCCCATCCCTTATTTCTCAACTTTGTTTTACTGATTTCTTGGAACTCAGTGCTACCGAGGCACAAGATGGCTGACAACACTTCCTGGTTTTGAGTGTTGACAGACAGTTCACAGCCAATCAGCATGCAGCTCGCGCTCGTAATTGAACAGATTTCCGTACGCGTGCTGAACTCCGTCTCTAGATATCGCTATGATTTTACTTGTAATTTTCTCAGAAACTACTGAACGGATTTACACCATTTAACAAAAAGCACAATCTGCGAACTGAACACTACCTCTCTGCCAAATTTGGTGTAATTCAGTTCAGCTGTTCGGGATGTAGCCCTGGCTAAAGGTCCCTATGGAAAATTGCATGGGGAAAACACATTTTGGAACCCCCCTTTTTTTCTCGGCCACCACTTGACGAATCACCCCCAAACTTTCAGGGAAGGAGCGGAACCAAGCAGGCAATTTTTTGGGGAGAAATTCACAAAGTTATTCCAAATAGAATGTTGTGGATTTCCTATGGAAACTAGGTCCAAACTATAACTACCCTACCTACTGGCGACCGCCAGTAGGTAATATATATATATATATATATATATATATATATATATATATATATATATATATATATATATATATTCACTGAAAAAACCATAGGTTTCACACCAGTTCTAGTTACCTGGAACTTTTACTGACATAAAACCATTGAAATTCCCACATTATAGTTAGTTGGACTCACTATAACTTGCGCGCCTGCAATGCACTGCTGGTGATGTCACATATTACATCACTCATGACATGGTCAGTGGCATCACTCATGACATCACTGATGACACCATCCAGTGAATGTGTGTCTTTCTGAAAAATAAATATGTTTTATATATGTATTTGTAAAGGTGGATGGAAGAATAAATGTTTAAATAAGTGTCTAAATGGATGGTTTTTTTTTAAATGATTGATTAACTGGCTTATTAAGTGTATCTTAGTGAATACATATATTAGCGAGTTATGTTTAAATATTTAAATGTTTGTATCAGTGTTTCACTTTGTGTATAAGTGGCTGCATGGGTTGGTGAGTAGCTACATGTGTGTGTATATGGGTTTTTAGATGTTTTTTTTAGTATCAGTAAGAGTGTCTGTATGGTTTGGTGGGGGTATTACTTAGCACATAGATGCATCAATGACTGACTCACTGTTTGTATGTGTTTTGAAGACAGCTTATGTGCAGGACTGTATGGGTGGATGAGTGTGTATATGTGTGTGTTAGTGAGTGAATGACTGTCTCACTAGTGTCTTTATCAGTAACTACATATGTTTTAATCTAGTATATGGAGTATTGATGTATATAAGTGAGTAAATGTGAGAGTGAGAGATTGTAAGAGTTCCTGTTTAAATAAGTATGTGTTTCTATAAGTGATTGTTTAAGAGAGTAAGTATGTGTAAGTTTCCTTAGAAGTAAGGTGGTAGTGTGTGTATAGCTGTATATGCAAATAAATGGATGTTCAATTATTTGCATGTGTGAGTATGTGTGTTAGTAACTTTTGGATGACTGTTGGTGTGTAACAGGATGTATAGGTGTATCACTACATATGATGAGTGAGTATATGTATGAGTGACTATATAGAACTGTTGGTGAATGAGTGGATGTGTATATAGATGGCGGAATTACTGAATTGGTTGTTGTAACTGGTATGGGTATCTCCATGTTTTTGAAAATGTTAGTTTCTATTTTTGAATATGTGTTTCAAGGGTTACATTACACTGAAAGGAGGTCTGTCACTCTGTCACAAGGATGGTGTCATAGTGATGTCATGAGTGATGTCACTGACCATGTCATGAGTGATGTAATATGTGACATCATCAGCTGTGCATTGCAGGCGCGCAAGTTATAGTGAGTCCAACTAACTATAACGTGGGAATTTCAATGGTTTTATGTCAGTAAAATTTCCAGGTAACTATGACTGGTGTGAAACCTATGGTTTTTTCAGTGAATTTAATAGGTTTTTTAAATGCTAATTCCTTACTATAACTGGTGTGAAGCCTATGGTTTTTTCAGTGAATAGTTTTTAAATGCTAATTCCTAACTATAACTGGTGTGGAACCTATATTTTTTCAGTGAATTTCATAGGTTTTTTAAATGCTAATTCCTATCTATAACTGGTGTGAAACCTATGGTTTTTTCAGTGAATATATATATATACATATATATATATATATATATATATATATATATATATATATATATATATATATATATATATATATATATATATATATATATATATATATATACATATATATATATATATATACATATATATATATATATATATATATATATATTCACAGAAAAAACCATAGGTTTTACACACGTTATAGTTAGGAAGTAGCATTTAAAAAACCTATGAAATTCACTGAAAAAACCATAGGTTTGACACATGTTATAGTTAGCTGGAAATTTTACTGACATAAAACCAATGAAATTCCACGTTATAGTTAGTTGGACTCACTATAACTTGCGCGTGCAATGCACTGCTGATGACGTCACATATTACATCACTCATGACATGGTCAGTGACATCACTCATGACATCACTGATGACACCATCCTTGTGACATAGTGACAGACCTCCTTTCACTGTAATGTAACCCATGAAACATATATTCAAAAATAGAAACTGAAACTTAAAAAAAATACAGATACCCATATCAGTTATAACAAGTAATTCAGTAATTCCACCATCTATATACACATCCACTCATACATATACTCACTCATCATATGAAGTGATACACCTATACATCCTGTTACACACCGACAATCATCGAAAAGTTACTCACACACATACTCACACGTGCAAATAAACTTTTGAACATCCATTTATTTGAATATAGAGTTATACACACACTTCCACCTTACTTCTATTGAAAATTATACATATTTATTCTCTTAAACAATCACTTATAGAAACACATACTTATTTAAACAGGAACTCTTTCAATCTCTTACTCTCACATATACTCACTTATATACATCAATATTCACATATACTAGATTAAAACATATGTCGTTACTGATAAAGACACTAGTGAGACAGTCATTCACTCACTAACAAACACATATATACACTCAACCACCCATACAGTCCTGCACATATGCTGTCTTCAAAACACATACAAACAGAGAGTCAGTCACTCATGCATCTATGTGCTAAGTAATACCCCCACCAAACCATATAGACACTCATACTGATACTAAGAGAAACATCTAATAACCCATATACATACGCATGTAGCTACTTACCAACACATGTAGCCACTTATACACAAAGTGAAACACTAATATATATATATAAATATTTAAACATTACTCACTAATATTTATTTTTCAGAAAGACACATATTCACTGGATGGTGTCATCAGTGATGTCATGAGTGATGTCACTGACCATGTCATGAGTGATGTAATATGTGACGTCATCAGCAGTGCATTGCACGCGCAAGTTATAGTGAGTCCAACTAACTATAACGTGGAATTTCATTGGTTTTATGTCAGTAAAATTTCCAGCTAACTATAACATGTGTCAAACCTATGGTTTTTTCAGTGAATTTCATAGGTTTTTTAAATGCTACTTCCTAACTATAAAGTGTGAAAAACCTATGGTTTTTTCTGTGAATTTTATTGGTTTTTAAAATGCTAATTCAGAAAAATGTCGTGTATGCAACCTATACTTTTGGCAATAAAGTTCTGGCAATATTTTTTCGAAAACAAGCCGTTTTGTTCACTGTTCAAGTTGCATAGAGACTCCTTGTAAAGCAATACAGAATTCGAAAGTCTGTACCTTGCCTTTTTTTAAACACATTAAAATTTGTCTGTAAATAAAAATAGCCTTACTAAACTTTCGTGCGCGACCCGGTGTGCGCACTCTCGGCAACAGTTGTCAATAAAATGGATATCGCATTTCCAGGCTTTCGTGCGCGACCGAGTGCGCGCACCAGCCTATATATTTCGTAAAAACCTTGCGATTTGAACTTATTGAATTTCTACATACACCCCTCAAAGAACTTATAGTATGTCAAAGAGACTGTACCTAGACTTCTTTTTTATTATTATGAAACTTTTCAGTAAATGGAGCCGAATGTCTTTTTAAACTTTCGTGCGTTACCGGATGTACACACCTTGGTCTTTTTTTTAGAAATATAAAACGTTTCATACTTTACCAATTGTGTGCTTAAATCCAGCTCAGAAGATATACAAAATCAGGATGGTAGTTGGTTCAACCCGGACCGTTTATTAGAGGTAGATCGTCCGACTCCACCAGAGGACACCTCTAATAAAAAGGACATATATATAAAATGCGGACTAGCCGCTGTATCGTGCTACCAAACTATAACATATAAATCGTTAGAAAAAACAAAAGGAATCGAGCAAAATCAGTAGGCCACTGATGGGATCTTTTTTTGACCTCGCTAAAATAGAAAAATTAGGAACAACCCCTCATGAGAAATATGAAACTAGTGAGAGAAACCGAGCTCGACGCCATGATGGCTGCAAGACAGCTCGGCTCCGCCGCCCACCCCACCCAAAATAACGACAAATATTATAAAGATACACAACACACCAGCAAAGTAACAGGGTAAAACGTTTTATTAAATAACTATTTACATGGCAGCCTACTGCAACATGAAAACAACACTTTCAATTGGTTCTTAATAGTTTCAATTCTGGAATTTACACGCAGCACTCCACCCACTTCCCTCACTATCTTTTCTACTCTCAAGAGAGAACAACGTCCTACATCTTTCGGAAGACTTTGGTGAAATGGCTACCGTATCTCATTCATCTTCCGAATCTGACCAAAATGATCGACTACCTTTAATAAGAAAAAATAAATCTTTCATCTGGCAATTTTTCACTTATCCTGAAGATCAAAAGAAAGTGAATGCACCAAAAGTAACCTGCACGATATGTGACTTGGTTCTCTCAAGAACAAATCCAGCAAAAAAATATTCCTTTTCCATACATACCATGGTGCGGCATGTCAAACAAGTGCACCCTCTGCAATTTGCAGAGGCAACGACAAGAGCCCTGGCCACGCTATTACCATTAGAGGTGGCCAGCACATCTTCTGATCGACGACCTGTATCTCCTTCGAGTGCAGAGATGGACTTCAGATATTTAACTATATATGGTCTATAACCTATGGTTTTTTCAGTGATTTTCTTTGGTTTTTTAATAGCAAATATCAAAAGCTTTTTTGTGGAAAATGACTAAAATTAGGTATACATAGGCGGCGTTCATTTATGTTCACCACAGCCACTGTTAAAAGTAAAGTGAAAGTCGCAAAACAGTGGCCACGCCATCTAGTCCCTTTTAGGCCCCATCATGCACGTAAGTAACAGCCATTTTCTGTGTCATGGCCTCTCTGCCCACTGCCAATAGCCTATGATTGTTCGAAATTGGTTCTCTTTGGGTCATTCTCTGTTCACAAATAAGCATAAAGTCGCAATACTCTGTTTAGTTTTTGCAGATAGTGAAGGATAGGTAGTGCACACTTTTGTCCCCTTTGTAACCCGTCATGCCTATCTCTGCCCCGTTTGTTGGTAGTTGGTTCAACCCGGACCGTTTATTAGAGGTACATCGTCCGACTCCACCGGAGGACCCCCCTAATAAAAAGGACATATATATAAAATGCGGACTATCCGCTGTATCGTGCTAGCAAACTATAACATATAAATCGTTAGAAAAAACATGAAACTAGAGAGAGGAACCGAGCTCGACGCCATGATGGCTGCAAGACAGCTCGGCTCCGCCGCCCACCCCGCCCAAAATAACGACAAACACTATGCAAATATTATAAATATATACAACACACCAGCAAAGTAACAGGATAAAACGTTTTATTAAATAACTATTTACATGGCAGCCTACTGCAACATGAAAACAACACTTCTAATTGCTTCTTAGTAGTTTCAATTCTGAAATTGAACACCCAGTACATCCAGAGGTCATGTCAGACAAGTTGTGTGGGGGGATGCCTTGCTAATGCCGCCACCCCCACCACCTTCTGTAGGAAGGACTCTGGATATCCTTGGTCCCTGAGAGGCTTCGATGTCCCTGCCTTGCAAAAATGTCATAAGTTCTGGATGTTGAGAGCCATACTTCAGGGTCCGACAAGTTGTGTGGGGGGATGCCTTGCTAATGCCGCCACCCCCACCACCTTCTGTAGGAAGGACTCTGGATATACTTGGTCCCTGAGAGGCTTCGATGTCCCTGCCTTGCACAAATGTCATAAGTTCTGAATGTTGAGTGCCATACTTCAGGGTCCAAGAAACGCGGACTCGGAGGGGGCGCTTGGCTCCTGCCCCCTCCCCAAGTCTTGTTCCCCTAGTATGGCCTGAGATCGCCCCCGACATAGGCGGCCGGCTCCCGGGGTCAGGCGGAACTTCTTGCCTTTTGATGCCTCTTCCATTCTGGACCTTGTCCCACAATCCGTTTGACCTGAAGACACGTCCTGCGGTGCCCTGGTCCGACCATCACATATACCTGCGCCAGGAGACGGCGTGGAGTGCACTGGAAGGGAGAGGCGGCGTGAACGAGCCTCTCCCACCTCACCAGGTGGAGGTTTTTTAGCTACACCCCAGCGCTTCACTCGGCCAGCTGAGTTCCGCCTGCTCCTGCGGCACAGTGCCTCGCTCGGCCAGCTGAATTACGCCTGCTCTTGCTATTACACCGTCTCACCCGCCATCCGGCTGAATTGCACCCACTCTTCCGATACAGCGAAAGGCGGCTGCCACGGAGCTCAGGAAATGGCGGTCTACTCCACAGACTTGGGCCTGGCCTGCAAGGATGGCTCTGGCCAACCCTGGAACTCGGACGCTTGACTGCTAGGGCATGAGCCCCATTCCCAAAAGCGTCCCCTCAGCCTTGAAGATTCTACAAGAGTCACCAAGGCCCCCGACTCCTGCAGACTTCCGGTGGGGAGCGACTGGCATGATTGCTCGCGGAATGGCCACGACGTAGCCACGGGGTGCTCTCATGCTGACGCCAGCTTCAGTCTGAAACATCAAGAAACACTGTAGACTACCAATTCGATCAGTTCCGGTGGAGCCCCAACGACGTATCGTGTTGTTGCGTAATCCGTCATATGACGCGCCGCGTTAGCGCACCCGGAAGTGCTCCGGTGCGCGAGGCGCGAAGCACAGCTTCCCGGAAGCAATGCGGGGCGTGTAACGTAAGCATTTACATTTCAGTTGGTTCTCCCTCACAATATTTTCAATGTCACATAAAAGTCACCCATCACCCACTGCCATCTCTGGCTGTTTCCATGGTAACACCTCATTCTGCACCTGGCTGAAGGCACAGGTCAAAAGTTCATATCTCAACGTTCTACAGCAAAGTAACAACACTGTTTTCCCTCCAGAAACACCTGCCAATCCACAGCTCTGTTACATGTCTTTTTTTTTCACACCCAATAGTACTTTTCGTTTAACATAAACATTAACACTACTTACTGTTCAATCTCCACTTCTTACAATCAACCAATCATTTTTATTTTTTAAACCACACCCAGCCTCTTCCTTTTTCTTTATTTAGAATTTCAACTTCTAACTACCATTCCACTTCCAGAACCGATCGGAGGACGACTACAAATCCCTTGAAAATGAAGGTCTGGCTAATAGGACACAGTTATATTCACTGGAGTGAAAAATATGCAGTAAGCAGACGAATTTGCAACCTCAGCTTACAAAATGTACACATAACATGGATTTCCAAAAGAGGATTGAAATGTCACCAATTGATTCCATTGGTGAAAACTTTTATGCATCTCCCAGAACCAGACATTATAATTGTGCACTGTGGAGGGAACGATCTAGGCACAATCACTGGGGTAGGTCTGGAAATGCTTCTAAAAGACACCTTTCGACAATTGATGACACTTTTTCCTCGATCTGCCTTGGTATATTCCAATATATGCCAAAGACAGAAATGGAATTGGTCCAATCACCATTGTGCACAATTTGAGAAAGCAAGGAGACATGTAAATAAATCTGTTTCTGCTTTCCTCAGAGATTATAGCATGGGTTCTATTTACCACAACAACTTGCGATACCACATGCAAGACGTCTATAGGAGAGACGGTGTTCATTTCACGAATGAGGGAAACAGAATCTTCCTCTGCAACATCAGGCTCTGCATCGGTACTTACTTATAAATGCAGAAAACACTCAATTAACACAATGGCTCTTTTCAGAGCCACCTTATATCTAAGCACTCAAACTTCTGATTTATCTCCATTTTCACACTCTTGTAAAAAGGTGTGCGCGACCGAGTGCGCGCACCACGCAACTTTAAAAAAAAAATATATATATATATTTTCGCCTTTAAGGGCCTTACTGCACACCCTGAGAAAACCTACGCAGCAAAACAATCTCTACCTTCTCCCCTTTCCATATTCCAACGCTTTGAAATCAACAATATATTTACTCGCAATAACAAAATGGCGGTCAACACTTCCTGATTTCCTTCGAATCGAACGTTAACAGACGTCACGCAGCAAAATTCCGCTCGCGCACGCAGCCGTTTGGGTGCGCGCACATGTGCGTGCGTATAGATATATAATTGACTTTAACTTTCATTTCCTCAGCAACTACTGAACGGATTTACACCATTCCAAAAAAAGCGTAATCTGCGAGCCGGACTGTACAGTTTTGCCAAATTTCTTATAAATCCATTCACCCGTTCGACCTGTAGCCGAGTCTAAAGGTCCTATGGAAAATAACATGGAGAAAACACGTTTTGGGACCCCCCTTTTATCTCAGCCCCCACTTGACCAATCCCCCCCAAACTTTTAGGGAAGGAGCGCAGCGGACCGAGCCATCTTCTTTGAGAAATTCGCTAAGATTCTTCAACCAGGGCCAAAGTTATTCCAAATAGAATGTTGAGGATTTCCTATGGAAACTAGGTCCTAACTATAACTACCTACTGGCGACCGCCAGTAGGTAATATATATATATATATATATATATATATATATATATATATATATATATATATATATATATATATATATATATATATATATATATATATATATATATATATATATATATATATATATATATATATATATATAATTTCTATGGCAAAATGAAACCCCTCATTTTGTTCCTTTTCAAATTAAATGTATTAAGTGTTACCACTTTATTCCAATTATTCCAATCAAGATGACTTCAGCGGTGCCATACTTTTGTCATAAGTAAGACTGTTAGCGTTCTAGTTGTTCTTTAGAACACTCTGGGACATTCTGTCATTGGGCTATAGTTGGGCTACATCTGGCTGATATTTCGGCTACATTTTGGCTCTTTTGTCTCTGGTGGCCATCTTGGGAGACTGCATATCAGAATTTTTTAATGAAATATAAGAGGATTTGAGAAGTCACTCAAAATGTGCCCCGAATTTTTCTTTCTTCCGCACTAATCATAATTTCTATGGCAAAATCAACCCCCTCATTTTGGGCCAGATGTAGGTCGGTCGGTAACAGCCGAAAATCAGTATTTTCGGCCGTTACCGACCGGTTTACAAGATTTGGCATGTAGGGGGCAATATTTTACCGAATCGGTAAAATTACCGATTCGGTAATTTTACCGATTCGGTAAAATAAAACATCGGTAAATTTACCGATTTGAAGCCACCCATATGTAGGTGGGACTCTGCAGAGTCCCAGGAGCCTTAACGAATCGGTATTTTACCATCAAAACCAATTTGATGGTAAAATGCCGATTCTGGTGTGCATGCACATGTGTGCATGCACACCTATGTCATGTGACTGGCAGACCTGCCCTTAGGGCAGGTATACCTGCCACATGGCACCTGTGCCTGTTTTGGGGTGCCAGAGGGTGTCAAAGTGACACCCCCTGCACCCTTGTGAATTCATTAATTACCGATTCGGTAAAAAACCGAATCGGTAATGCCTAATCATTCCTATGGGATTCAAAGCCCATAGGAATGAATGGACATTACCGATTCGGTATTTACCGAATCGGTAATTAATGAATTGTTAAGGATTCGGTAACGAATCCAGATGTTGGGACCTACATCCCATTTACCGATTTTGTAATATCGAATCGGTATGATTCGGTATTTTAAAATCGGTAAATGGGATTTACCTACATCTGGCCCTAGGTTCCTTTGCAAATTAAATGTTTTAAGTGTTAACTCTTTATTCCAATCAAGATGTCTTCAGGTGTGCCATACTTTTGTCATAAGTAAGACTGTTAGCGCTCTAGTTGTTCTTTAGAACACTCTGGGACATTCTGTCATAGGGCTATAGTTGGGCTACATCTGGCTGATATTTGGGCTACATTTGTTTTTTTTTGTCTCTGGTTGCCATCTTTGGGCTACATTGAGCTACATTGGGCTACATTGGGCTACATTTGGGCTCTAACATATATATAGCCCAATGTAGCCCAATATACATTTTTTCAAAGTTAATTTTCATAAAAACCACTGGAGCATATATCTTGAGACATAGCAAAGGCACATCGGGGTAACAGTCCCTACAATTTTGCCAAGTTTGGTGGAAATTCATTTAGTCGTTCGGCTAAAAGTGAGTTCGACCGCCCTATGGAAATTAACATGGAGAAAACACGTTTTGAGACCCCCTTTTATCTCGGCCCCCACTTGACGAATCCCCCCCACATTTTCAGGGAAGGAGCGGAGTGGAGCGGGCCACCTACTTTGAGAAATTAGCGAAGATTCGTCCACTGGCGCCAAAGTTACTCCAAATAGAATGTTGCGGATTTCCTATGGAAAGTAGATCCTAACTATAACTACCTACTGGCGACCGCCAGTAGGTAATATATATATATAAATAAATATATATATATATATATATATATATATATATATATATATATATATATATATATATACACAGAAAAAAACACAGGTTTTAGGCCATATATAGTTAGGGATTTGCATTTACAAAACCTTATTTTACTCGCATAAAACCATTGAAATTCGCATATATAGTTAGATGCGCTAACTATATATCGCGCACCCGCAATCCACTGCTGATGATGTCACATATTACATCATTCATGACATGCTCAGTGACATCACTGATGACATCAGTATGACCCGGTAGGAGAGATTTTTGCCTCCCACCCCTCTTTGACTGATGGTTCATGTCACCAGTCCCCTCTACAACCCTTCAACGAAAACTTTTGGACTGCCGAAAGAGGTCCCGGTCCAACCACGAGTTGGTGGAGACATTTTGACTATAGTTGGACCTTCCAGACCTCACCCAAAATGGCGCCGGTACACATGAAACTATTGTGCCCCGATTGCTCAGCCTTGATATCATGAGATATGTATGCAGTTTTTAGCACATGAATTGATATGGGATAAGACTGATTATATGTTCGGACAATGAATTGACCTGGGATGGGTATTGATTATACGTTCGAACAATAAATTGACATGGGACTTGTACTGATTACACATTCGGACAATGAATTGATATTAAGTTCTAATGCATCATTGATTACTGTATTTATTGAAGGTTAGAATTGTCGACACTTTTGGTACTTGCTCACAATGAATTATCGAAATGATTTTGTCGCACTTGTCGCACTTTTTACTGATTATATGTTCGGACAATGAATTGATCCGGGATGGGTATTGATTATACGTTCGAACAATGAATTGACATGGGACAGGTACTGATTACACGTTCGGAAAATGAATTGATATTAAGTTCTAATGCATCATTGATTACTGTATTTATTGAAGTAATACTGATCTCTCCGCATGAAATTAATTTTCCACATGCTACACAAGTCAATCTCATCTGCCCAAAGTTCTTTTGCAGATTTGGGACCGTTTCCCTTGCCTCTCACTCACTTATTGCTAAGTCATTGGTGGATGTTTTTGCCGGTCGGGGGTTATCCCCCAAATCTCGAAGTTGTGCTTTAGAATAATTAAGAGGGTGCCACCTCTCCATGTGCCGATGCATGGTATGATTACCATAGCGCTATTTTTTTTCGGTCCCTCTCGAGAGTTTTTTTTTTTGCAGATGAGGCAGGTAACGAACCTGGCTTTAACTTTCTTTTCATGAGAAGGAAAAGAAAAAAATTGCCAGATAAAATTCACTTTCACATGGGACGTTCTTGGCATTTCTTTTAGTTTTTTAATGTACATGTTCATAAAACGATTACACAAATGAAACATTTCTGAGTTTTAAATTTCCGGAGAAGTATAATTTACCAATAGTTTTCTCTGTAGATGTTTTTCCATTAACAAACCCAGTTCCATCACCCGCCCAGGATATCACTACTGTCATAAACCATTGTTGCTTCTGTTTTAATAAAAAATTTTTTAAGGTGTTTACTGTTTTTGTTGCGATGTATATATTTATAAGTTATTAAAGTGTTATTTTCCTTTTACTTTGTTGGAGTGCTATATATTTTTACTGTGACACATAATTGTGAAGACTTTGATGTACAAAAAGGCATCCCTGGAATCTTTCGCTTCAGGCTCGGTCCCACACACCCTCACAGTGAGAATCCCCTCTCCAATCACAATACAGGATGGTTATCAGATTGCAGGAACGCGTGTAGTGTGACGGATCTCATCGGGTGGGGGCCTTGATCTACTGTAACTTCTTTGAAGAGGGGTGATTCTTTACAGTTGAGGCCATAAACTACATCTGCAGGGCTAGGTGATAGCCTGGGACGGGCCTGGACAATCGGACACAGAGGAAGAGGAGTGTCAGAGGGTGCAGTAGTGAATAGGGTGAAAGGCAGCTGTCGGGCGGGCACAGGGTGTGATTCTCAGAGAAGAACAGCGCAGATGGGAGGAGGTTTCTAGCCCATACATGAAAAAGAGAGCGGGAGTGACCAGTGCGTGGGGGAGATGCTTGCGAGGGTGCAGACAGTGGGTCTGGTCAAGGCATCTAAAATGGCTGCTGTGCTAGACAAAAGTGTGGCATTGCAAAAAAGGCAAGATGGCGCAGACAATGTTTATCAATAATGATTTATTTATAACAAATAAAATATTTACTCGCAGTGACAAAATGGCGGTCAACACTTCCTGATTTCCATCGAATCGAACGTTAACAGACGTCACGCAGCAAAAAAAATAAAACGCTCACGCACAGCCGCTGGAAGACATGTATCAACATATATGAGCCTCCTCAGCCACCCTCAAAAAACATAAGGGATCAGGATACGTCTCCCGTACCCCCTTATACCCTGTAATTTAATTAAACCGAAACACAAAATGGCGAATTCCCGTTTCGCTACCAGTTTGCGGCCCGGTTCGCGATCCGGGAAGCGCTTCTACCGTGAAAAATCAATTTTTTTTTATTTTCCCCACGGGACCCTTTAATAACCCCAACATCATTCCTAGGGGGTCAAGAGGGGTCTACCTTGCCCCCTTTCATTAAATTCCCCCTTCGTTTTTCACCTCTTCTTGTCTCTCGATCCTACCGAGAGACAAGATGTCGGCCGCACCGGACTGTTTAGAATGTTGACAGACACCAGAGAGCCAATCAGCATCGCTTCACAAAGCTCCGTGACGCGAAAAGTACGCGATCTGGAGCGCTATCTGGGACGCTGTCACAGATATATAAATTTTTTAAAACGTTAATTTCTCAAAATCCACTGGAGCACATATATTGAGACCCAGCAAAGGCACATCGGGCTAACAGTCCCTACAATTTTGCCAAGTTTCGTGCAAATCCATTCAGCCGTTCGAGCTAAAAGTGAGGCCAAACGCCCTATGGAAATTAACATGGGAAAAACGCGTTTTGGGACCCCCCTTTTTTCTCGGCCCCCCCTTGACGAAACCCCCCCAAATTTTCAAGGGCTGCTCAGAAACAAAATGTGCCATTTTCCTGAAAATTTCAGCCGATTCCGTCCACAAACGCCAAAGTTATTAGACATGGAATTTTCAAAAGTTCCATAGAGAATTATTCCTAACTATATATACCTACTGGCTATCGCCAGTAGGTAATATATATTACCTACTGGCGGTCGCCAGTAGGTATATATAGTCAGGATTTTTTTTAATAGGGATTTCTGAAAATTCTATGTTGAATAACTTTGGCGTTGATGGACGGAATTGGCTGAACTTTTCAGGAAAATGCCACATTTTGTTTCTGAGCTTCCCCTGAAAGTTTGAGGGGGTTTCGTCAAGCGGGGGCCGAGAAAAAAGGGGGTCCCAAAACATATTTTTACCATTGAGTTTTCCATTGGGCGGTTGGACTCACTTTTAGCTCGAACGGCTGAATGGATTTCCACAAAACTTGGTAAAATTGTAGGGACTGGTAGCCCGATGTGCCTTTGCTATGTCTCAAGATATATACTCCAGTGGTTTTTATGAAAATTAACTTTGAAAAATATATATTGGGCTACATTGGGCTATATATATGTTAGAGCCCAAATGTAGCCCAATGTAGCCCAAAAATGGCCACCAGAGACAAAACAAACCAAATGTAGCACAAATATCAGCCAGATGTAGCCCAACTATAGCCCAGTGACAGAATGTCCCAGAGTGTTCTAAAGAACAACTAGAGCGCTAACAGTCTTACTTATGACAAAAGTATGGCACACCTGAAGTCATCTTGATTGGAATAAAGTGTTAACACTTAAAACATTTAATTTGCAAAGGAACAAAATGAGGGGTTTCATTTGGCCATTGAAATGTTATATATATATATATATATCTCTCTATATATATATATATATATATATATATATATATATATATATATATATATATATATATATATATATTACCTACTGGCGGTCGCCAGTAGGTATATATAGTTAGGATTCTTTTGAATAGGGATTTCTGAAAATTCTATGTTGAATAACTTTGGCGTTGATGGATGGAATTGGCTGAAATTTTCAGGAAAATGGCACATTTTGTTTCTGAGCGCCCCCTTAAAGTTTGGGGGGGTTTCGTCAAGCAGGGGCCAAGAAAAAAGGGGGGTCCCAAAACGTGTTTTTAACATTGAGTTTTCCATAGGGCGGTTGGATTCACTTTTAGCTCCAACGGCTGAATGGATTTCTATGAAACTTGGCAAAATTGTAGAGACTGTTTTCCCGTTGTGCCTTTGCTAGGTCTCAAGATATGTGCTCCAGTTTATTTTGAGAAATGAACATTCAAAAATATATATATATATCTGTGACAGCGTCCCGGTTAGCGCCCCGGTTCGCGTACCAGACGCGTAACGGAACTTCGCGAGGAGAAGCGGATTGGCTCTCCGGTGACTCTCAACATTCTAAACAGTCCGGAGCGGCCGCCATCTTGTCTCTCGGTAGGATCGAGAGACAAGAGGTGGAAATAAACGAAGGGGGAAATGAATGAAAGGGGCAAGGTAGACCCCTCCTGAGCCCCTAGGATTGATGTGGGGGCTATTAAAGGGCCCTGCGGGGCAAAAAAATAAAATACATTTTTTTTCGATTTTTCGCGGTGGAAGCGCTACCCGGTACGCGAACCGGGTAGCTCACCGGTAGCGTAACGGGAGTCCGCCATCTTGTGTTTCGGACGAATTTAGTCACAAGATGGAGGATAAACAATGTTGGGAATGGGTATAAGGGGGCACGGGAGACATATCCTGACCCCCTAGGTTTTCTGAGGGTGGCTGAGGAGGCCCATATATGTAAAAAAAAAAAAAATTCGCACGGTTAGCGCCCGGTCCGCGCACCGGGTAGCGTTCCGGAAAGCGTAACAAGGGGAAAACCAAGGGAAATAGTAAAATAATATTTTAGAGTGCTTAGAGGTAGGGTAGCTCTGAATAGAGCTGTTGTGTTGTGTGGGTGATGTAAGTACCAACATGTAGGTACCGATGAAGAGTCTAAAATTCAATGTACACTGTCTCCTCTGTAGATATTTTGTATGTTCTAATATGGGTTATTTAAATATAAATGTGTGGAAAAGCACTTCATGCTTTAAAGCAATTGTATTTTTGAACTGATTGTTCTTTCCTCTTAGTTCTCCTCTTTGTTTTTTTTCCCCCACACTCTTCTTCAGCATGATAGTTGATAAATTCGTTCCCTCAAAAAATGTATATACATAAAAAAATTATAATAAATACATATAAAATATATTTTTCCTTTAAAAGAAGAATACATTTTACAGCTTTTGATATTTGCTATTAAAAAACCATTGAAATTCACTGAAAAAAACATAGGTTATAGACCATATATAGTTAGAAATTAGCATTTACAAAACCTTGAAAATTCACTGAAAAAACCATAGGTTATAGACCATATATAGTTAGGAATTAGCATTTACAAAACCTTATTTTACTCACACAAAACCATTGAAATTCGCATATATAGTTAGTTGCACTAACTATATATATCGCGCACCCGCAATCCACTGCTGATCATGTCACATATTACATCATTCATGTGTTTCACTTTCATTAGAGCTCTTCAGAGAGGTAAGGCTTTGTCCAGACACATATATTTATCCCACTCCAATCGATCATTTAAAGGTTTGTTTAATCCAGCAGTTATAGGTTACACATTTTGACAGTATCACTCGCTCTTGATCACATGGTTTGCAGTGTTACTCAGTACATATTTGCAAATATTCAAATGAATAAGGCTAATTGGGAAGCCAAAATGTGTCTGGGTTTGTTAGAAATGGGGGTCTCTAGTTGACAGAGGTAGGTACCTTTGTCGAAGTAGGGATCCGTCTTCCTAGTCAGGGTAAGGGAGATACAGTTATAAAATACCCCCTGCTCACCCCCTTAGTAGCTTGGCACGAGCAAACAGACTTATCTCTTAGGCAGTGTGTAAAGCATTTCTGCATACATACAGTAATACAGTGAAACACAACAAGTGGACACCACACCAGTTTAGAAAATAAGTAATCTTTATCTAAACCAAAACAAGACCAAATCGATAAAAACCCACAATACAGTACTAACAATATGATCCTTAAAAGGTAGAAACAGTTCTGTTCCAAGAAAATGTGGGATGCAACACTTTTACACAAAGTACCTGGGATGCGTCGAACAATGCAAGTAAAAAGAGGTCGCAGAGAAGGTGATGCGTTGGTTCCTTACAGTCGGGGAAGATGATACGTTCCTTCCTCAGGAGGAGGTGATGGTTTGGTTCCCTATTGATGCACAGAGGAGATGGTGCGCCGATTCCTTACCAGAGAAGAGGCGGTGCGTAGGTTTCTTACTGCGTGGGGAGGTGATGCGTCAGTATCTTACTGTTTCCCCCAATGATGCGACAGACTTGACACTTCTATGTGATGAGTGATGATCTGGTACGATGCGACTCATGAAGACCAGGAGTGCACTGCAATGACTTCAGCCACGTCCCGTGATGCATTGGCTCTTATCCAACAGGGCCTGCGTCAGAATTGGTGCAATGATCTCAGGCGTTGGAGATCGGTGCACAGGATTGTTTGCATGGCAGAAATTTCACACTCGAGCAGGCTCTCCGCTGAATCTTCGGTGGTGGCAATGTGTCTGAACATTTTTCTCGCACAGCTGCGATGTGTCGGAAACTGGTGAAGCGTGGATTTTCACAGTTCTTGCAGTTTTCAGTCCCAAAACAACCTCCAGAGGTCCAGAACACTAGCAGGCACATCTCAGCAGGTCAGAACTCCCAGCAAAGGAGTTTAGGAGGGGGCTGGGGGTAATGTCTTAGTGTCCCTGAGGCAAGCTCTATTGCAAGCCCTTGGAGATCTTTCTCAAGCAGGGGACACAGCACACAACAAAGTCCTTCTCCTTTCCTTGGCGGAAAGTAGCCATTGCAGGCCAACCCCAGCCAGCAAACAGCACAGGGGCAGTATTCCACCTCAGTTTCTCCAGCTCTTCTCCTGGCAAAAGTTCCTCTTCATTCCAGAAGTGACCTCTGAGGTATTTTCTATCCCTGAGACTTCCAACAGGAGGTAAGCTCTTCTTCAAGCCCTTGGAGAAGACCCTAACAGCAGGATGATGAAAGCACAGTCCAGTCCTTTCCCTGACCAAGGTAATAGCAACCAATGCAGGCCAACCCCAACAGCGCATGGCACAGGGGCAGTACTCCTCCTCCAGCTTTTCCGGTTCTTCTTACTGGCAGGTTCCTTAGTTCAGCAGTAATCTAAAGTTCAGGGGTCTGGAACCACTTTTTCTAGCACAAATTCCTTTGTTCTCTAGTGGCAGAGAAGCTCTTTGCCCAGCCAAACCAGTTCTGTTCCCTCTGGTGCAGCTTCCTGGCAGTAGGTATAAGACAGACAGGGCCTATTCAGGTGCAAAGGAAAGTTCCTCCCACCACTCTAAATGCAGACCGGGCCTATTCAGGTTCTAGTTATAACCCCCCACCCCCTTACTCTGAATGCAGCCCAGGTCTATTCAGCCCAGCCCCACTCATTCAATACGGGCAGGAAACACATCAAACCCAGTGGCTGTCTGAGAGAATGCACCACCGCAGCCCCTGTCACTCCAAAGACAGACAGTCAATACACAAACCAGCAGAGGCACACAGAATAGCTAAACAAGAAAATACCTACTTTCTAAAAGTGGTATTTTCAAACACAGAATGTAAAAATCATTCTCGCTAAAAGGTGCATCTTTATATTTTGAGTTCAGGCACACTAAACTGTATCTTCCTATCTTGTCCCAATGGGAAGTTATATTTATAAGATGTTATAAATAAACTCCTATTCTATCCTCTCAATAGTGAAAAACAAAATTGGCAGTATTTCACTACACGGACATGCTACACACATCAGGACATGGCCTAACTTCCACATACACTGCACCCTGCCCACAGGGGTACTGTGGGCCTATCTTACGGGTGACTCACATGTATGGCAAGGGAAGGTAAGGGCCTGGCAAGTGGGTGCACTTGCCAGGTCAACATGGCAGTACTAAAATGCGCACAGACACTTCAGTGGCAGGTCTGAGTTTCATTTACAGGCTGCTCATTTGGGTGGCACAATCAGTCCTACAGGCCCACTGGCAGCATTTGATTTACATGCCCTGGGCACACACAGTGCACTGTACTAGGGACTTACTAGTAAATCAGATTTGCCAATCATGAAATCACCAATCCATAAACACAATTTACAGGGGAAGCATATGCACTTTAGCAATGATCAGCAGTGGTAAAGTGCCCAGAGTTATAAAACCAACAAAAACAGGTTTCAAAACAGGAAGACAAAAAAATTAAAATAATCAAGATAAATCTGCTGGACAAGCCAGGTCTGTGCTGTAAATGACATTCATCATTTGTAGCAGTGCAGAGCAAATGTTGTTTGGGAGTATAAAATTGGAACTGGACTGCAGTGCAGCCCACTTTACTCTGAAGTCAAGCGTCTCACATACACATACAAATATATTCAGATGAATTTAGTTATATATTTCATTGAGGTGAATTATAAAGATTTTGGTGATGTAATATATGTATGTTTATTTCTCGAACACATGTGAATACTTTTATTACATAAAAAGTGCTTGTATATATATTCATTAATTATAATGCAATCATTTTGGCAATATTGTTGTTGCCGATATTGTGTAACATCAATATTTATGACATATTATATGTTTATTTTAAGGTGATATTTTTGTTTCCGATATTTTTGTTTTTGATAGGATTAAAAATCAATATTTTTAACAACCATATTTGTGTTCTCGATCTTTGTGGTTTTATTATTGAAATATAGAAAGGCAATGTTTTTGTCAACAACATTTTATTTTCTGATATTTTTGTATTTTGATATTGTATGTATTGCTATTATGTCATTGATTCCCTTCAAAGAGAAACTTCTAGAAGCTTTTCCCACTTCAAAAGAAGAACCATTTACAAATATTGGACATTAGACAACAACTCTTTATTACACATCTGGACCTGAGTTTACTCTGCCAGGAAGAACGATAGCTGTAGAAAAGGGGGTGGTGATGGACGGAGCATCTGAATCAATCAAACACTCCCACCCAGTCAAAAGATCTGGGTTTAATCCATCACCGTTCTTTAGCCCACTCTGCCACCCCAGTTCAGACATGGCTATATGCAAATCAGTCTGACCCTGTGCCTCATGGGAACAGTCCAGCCCGAACTGCCAAGCGATGTCTTCCCTGGACCGGAAACAAGCTTCCAAGGACCGGTTTCTGGCATTCCAGCCGTCTTCAGCCCGGCTTGCTTGAATCCAGTGGCAAAGTGAGCAAGGTACTCACGTCTGAGCATACCCTGCCACACTTATGGTGGCCAAAAGCGGTACAAAAGGGGGTGGTGATGGGCGGAGCATCTGAATCAATCATACACTCACACCCAGTCAAAAGATCTGGGTTTAATCCATCACCGTTCTTTAGCCCACTCTGCCACCCCAGTTCAGACATGGCTATATGCAAATCAGTCTGACCCTGTGCCTCATGGGAACAGTCCAGCCCGAACTGCCAAGCCATGTCTTCCCTGGACCGGAAACAAGCTTCCAAGGACCGGTTTCTGGCATTCCAGCCGTCTTCAGCCCGGCTTGCTTGAATCCAGTGGCATAGTGAGCAAGGGACTCACGTCTGAGCATACCCTGCCACACTTATGGCGGCCAAAAGCGGTACTGCTGAAAGGACTGCCACTCTGTTGGACAGCTGCTCTGAAGGATTGCTGCCCTGTTGTGCTGACCTGTTTCCTCTGTACTAGACTGGAATCTGTTGAATCCAGGACACTAAAGCGACTCTAAAGACTAATTGGCTGCCCTCCTGATTAAAGCCTCATGGACAGAAGGCTTCAACACCCTTGTACCTAGCACAAGGACTCTGCCACATGTGATTCCTATGCTGCCCTCATCAGAACCTATGCCTGTACGAAGGTCTCCACGTATCACAAATCTCAGGTTCTGTAATTGCAGCCTTGTAGTTCCTCATACCAGCACATCACCTCGATAGAGCAACGCAGCCTTGACGTGGGATACTTCTGTGGTGTGTTTTTGCCATGTTACTGTTAAGTGTTGCACAATTACTTTACACATTGCCTTTGCGTTAAGCCTGAAGCGAGGAGGCAGCCCTGATATGTAAAGGGAAGATTTTCTGTATTTTGGGGATAATGTGGGAGAAGGCAATGCCTCCAGTTCTGAGTTTGTGGATACCGGAATGTGGGCAAGGGAGAGTGAGGCAGAGCACAGGAGTCAGCTGGGTTTGTGGAAGTACAAGCGGCTGTTGAGGTATGCAGGTCCTATGTTGTGTTGTGCCCAGTATCTGTGTATGAGGAATACTAATTGACAGTATTTGTGTATCGCTAGCTAGTGAAGGTCTTTGAGGTATGGGGTGAGGTAGGTGCAGCGGGGAAGGTCTAGGACGAGCCTTGTTGCAGTGTTCTGGATTGTTTGAAGTCAGTGGAGAAAGTGTTGAAAGAGTCTTGCATAGAGTGTGTTCTAGTAGTCTAGTCTGCAAGGGGTGAGGGATTGAGTGACAGTGCATCTGGTAATCTTGAGTTTCCACTTGAAGATTCTTCTGAGCATGGGGAGTATGTGGACTCAGGAGGAGCTGACTGTGTTTACCTGTGCTTCTATATTGAATTTATCATCTAAAATGATTGCCAGGTTTCTTGCACGGTTGGTAGGAGTTGGTGTGGGGCCAAGCACTGAGAGCTATCAGGTGGAGTCCTGGGGGAGCTTCTGTTTACCGAGGATTAGGAATTCCTTCTTGTCGAAGTTGAGTATTAGGCAGTTGGTTTTCACCAACATTGCTACGCTGATCGTACCTTGGTTGAGGTTTTGTCGGATACTGATAGGATGAATTAGGTGTCATCGGTACGGGAGATGATGGAGAAGCTGTGTGCTCTGATGACGTTGGTGACTGTTGTCATGTAGATTTTGAAGAGGGTTGCGCTGAGCAATGAGCCTTGTGGGACTACGCTGATCAGGCTCTTTCTTCCAGTAAAGACTGAACTAATTCATTTGAAGACCAATCTTTGAAAGCCGTTTTCATGCAGTCTCTTGAGGAGGTTAGAGTGTGGCACTGTAACGAACCAGGCTGAGAGGTGAAGAAGTATGAGGATGGCGGTTTCTCCACACTCTAATAGGGTTTGAATCTCCTCTGTGGCAGTGATGAGTGCTGTCTCTGTGCTGGGATTGCTTTGAAAGCAAGACTTGGTTTGGTTTAATAGGTTATGCAAGTTCTAGGTGGTTGGTGAGATGTTTATTGATTGTCTTCTCTACTACATTGGCCAGGTGCAGGAGTCGTGTGCTAGGGCATAAGTTGCTCAGTTTTCTGAAATTGGCTGAAGGTTTCTAGAGGAGAGATGTGACTGCGGTGTGTTACCAGTCTTCTGGGAAGGTGTCAGAATCAGATGTTGTACATGTGTTCAGGGCGCAGATCTGTGGGGGCCCGGTAGTGGAGATTTTCATAATTGCAGTGATGTTCTCTGTAGTGAGAGTTTTGCCAGTTTGTTAGGAGGGTGCCATAGATGGCTATGAGCAGGTTGATGAAACAGTCCTTGGGGTTTGCTTGTTTTGCAAAGTTATTGTAGATATTATTGATTTTGCTGTGATAAAAAAACGGAAGGTTCCTGGGAAGGAGTGATTGAGTTGGCTGTTGCTTCTGGGGTGGTGAACTCCCTGATGATAGTGAAGATCTCTTTTCAGTTGTGGGACCTGGTCTCAATCTGGTCAATGATGGCTCTTCTCTTGGTGTCCCTCAGGGGATTGAGGTATTGCCCAAGTGCGGCTGTATAGATAGATAAGGTGTTGGCTTTGTATTTTGACCTCCATTTCTTTCTGGCTGCTTGCAGCATTTTATGGGTTCTCTGAATTCCTCTGTGTACCATGAGGTATGTGTGTTGGATTTGAGATGTTAGTGGGTTTTGATCAGTGCCAGTTTGTCTAAGCATGTTTGCCCCATTGGTGGAAGATACTGATGTCCATAGCTACGTTGCCGGTGGTGTTGGGTTGGGTTGGTATATTTTGAGGGCACTGTGCCAGTTGGCTTACATTATTTTGTTCCAGCTCCAGCTCCTCAGGTTAATGTTGGTGGGCACTTTGGCTTACAGTGTGGATATTTAGAAGCGTATGATGGCGTGGCCAGTCTAGTGAGTGGTGAGGAGGAAATGTATTTAATGTTGTTTCCTGCAATTAAGACGGGCTCCAGTGTGTGGGTTTGCTTCTAGCCAAATTTGATACCTGTGTGTCAGGTTCATATGTGTTCTCGTACAGTGAAAATCGAACTATGCAAAGTTGAACTTGTAATTCCTACATGTTGCCATGCTTCACAAAAATACTTGTACATTTTCTGTGTGAAGAGTTTGAGGATGGTACAGCTTCCAGTTAGTCTGCACTCTGCGGCTCCTGATACACACAGCACATAATATCCTTATTCACCCATTCTAAGCCCCCACTGTCAATAATTGTGTATTAATTAAAGTGAGGGAAGCTTTTATGGAAGCAAGCTTGATTAAAAAAGGATAACTCATAGCAATAATGGTGTTTGTAGTAATTTTTTTAGTTAAATACTTTTTTTATTGAAGATAAATAACACAGGAATAAACAAGTACATTTGTCAACTCTGATATAGAAAAAAGTATACATGTATACAAAAGAATTAATTGTAAAAATAGCATATAACCTAAGGGGATACAATAATTTACACCTCTTATATTAAAATCTCCTTAACTGTATCTATGAAACAACAGGAGTACATAATCAAACTATAAATACACCATATCTTGCTTATATGAGAAATATAACCTGTGTAAATATTAGAGTGAATAAAATATGAAGAAAAAAGAATGAAAGTTTTTAATGGAAAAAGATTAGAAAGAAGAGCAAGAATGAAGAAAGATAGAGAGAGAAGAAAGAGAAGAAGAAGAAAGAAAAGAAAAAGAGGAAGAAGTATGAAGTAGAAAGTAGGAAACTGTAAGGATTAAGATGTTGATGATAGAAAAGTAGTGAATGGTAACCATAGTAAATCGGATTTAATCTGTTAATGAATTGAAGATTGAGAAACTGAAGCAATTCTATGTTCATCACAAATTAAATTCCACCAAAGTAAGAAAGATAGTTTAGAGTTGTCCTTCCAACAAGTTAATAAAACTTTAAATGCCATAGCAAGAAATAAATCAAATAAAATAGGTTGAGAAGTAATTTGATTAACATCTGGTGACATAGTACCTAGAAAAATATTGTGAACATCAAATGAAATCTGATAAGGAAAAATCAGGATACATTTTGACCAAATAGCTTTCCAAAAGACATGTACTTTAGGGCAGTAAAATAATAAATGCATTAAAGATCCTTCAGCATTAAGACATGACCAACAAGATGATGTGACAGAGTGGTTAAATTTATGTAACATGAGGGGAGTAATAAGAACTCTATTATAAATAAAATAAAAAGATTGTGTGATATTTGCAGCTTTGGATGTCTTGAAAAGTTTTTGCCAAAGCTTATCCCACTGAGAAATAGATAATTTCTGCGATAGATCCTGTTCCCATGCAAGTTCAAAGCTTGATTTACTACGGGTGGTAATCGGTGTAGATAAGATTTTGTATATAAAGGAAGCACTAGGTATAATATCAGTAGGGATTTGATGTAAGGGAGTATCAGGTGTGAAGGAAGTAGGAATTCGTTGAGTGAGAAAATGTGGTACACTGTCCTGTAATTTGAGAGTTAACGTATTATACTGCTGGATACAGGAGTCAAGTAGGTGAAAGGACTCTTGTAACTGCAGGAAGGATAGAACTGTATTATTAACAATCATTTGATTGACACAATTTTTTAAAAAAAGGGTATGTAACAGGTAGTGAGAATGTTTCAGAATTGAGTATTCAGAAATAAAAGTACAATTAGTCATGTATGCAATATCACGCACAGAGAAATCATTTAGTAAGGAGCCTTCAACTGTAACCCATGAAGATTTAGGTAAATCTTGATAATCTTTAGCTAATGCATAAAATTGTCGAATTCGAAAAGAGTTATGGTACAATTGAGAATCAGAAAATCTTACACCCCCTCACTTTTGGGATGCATCAGTTTGGCTATAGCAATCCATGCGTGTTTATTATTCCAAAGAAATTTAATACATAACAAATTAACCTGAGTAAAATAATATTTAGGGATTTTGAATGGTAGCATCGATAGCAAAAACAGTATTTGAGGAACAATCATCATTTTAATTATATCAATCCTGCCCCACCATGATAAAAATAAAGGTGACCAAAGGTTTAACAAATTGGTAATGTTAAGTTTTAAGGCAGTGAAATTGTGGAGTATTGTATCACGAATGTTAGAGGAGAACCGAGTGCCTAGATATTTAATTTTCTGAGGACACCACGTAAAATTGGTCGATTCAAACATGTGTCTGTAACATTAAGAGTTTAAGAGAAGAATCTCGGTCTTAGAGTAATTTAATTTATAACCCGAGACATTAGAGAAAGCAGAAATTTCTTGTAGAAAGGGTGGTAAGGAGGACTCAGAATTAGACATATAAATAAGGACATCATCAGCATATGACAAGCGTGGAGAATCACGACGCGCGCACTTAGGACCCGGCCTCTCCGGACCCCGCCCGCTCCTGGTCTCTGGTGATTGGTCGGGCGGATGGCCCAATCGGCGTCCGGCCAACCCATTTCCGCTCTCGCGAATATCGCGTGACCCGAGGGTCAGGGGGTGGAGACTCTGGGCCTATTTAGGGTCAACTCCCTGTGACTGGGGTCTCTGTTCCCGCTATCACTCCTGGATACCTGACTGCTCTCGCCGGCTCCTGGCCATTCTCGAGATCCAGGCCGGCTTTCCGAAATTCTAGAAGCAGAAGGACTGAGCATCATTCGTGTAGCCAGGTAAGGGGTCGAGTGCCTCTGAGGGCCTCGTGGGCAGCCGTGAGTCATGGGGGGTGCAGGGTAGGGATTGGAGTGTCGCTGCTTTACGGGGCTTACGGCTGTGTGCTGGGTTCTTCATGGTGCGGGCTCCTGCCGGGCGGCGTGAACGGTGCTTAGGGGTGTGGGAACAGGGAACTCAGGGCGCGTTAGGTGCTATAGCGAGGTAGTACGAAGCACGCGATAGTTAGCATGGCGCCAAAAAAGGGTGGACAAAAGCGAAAGGACTCTGAACCTGAATTTGCGCTTGATTATGAAATTGCTGCTAAAAAAGTTGAGCAAGGACGAGAGTGATTCTTCCCAGGGGGAGCAGCCCAAAGTAGCAGAGCGGCCGCGCAGGGGGGGGCCACCGAAGGCTGCTTGTCCACCATTGAAGAAGAAGGCCAAGGCGCAGCCAAAAGGGAAAGGGACGAAGAATAGGCCTAGCCCTGCCGGGGGGAATCAGGACGAGAGATCAGTTGGTCCCATCCCCACTCCTCCTCTAGATGCAGAACGGGTCTTTCCTTCAGATCCTGAGCCGGGTGTGGTCACACCAGCAGACCCAGTGGGGTCCGTTTTGTCTGAGATTAGGGAGGCGCTTAGGGCGTTGGCGCCAGGAGGCGCGGTACCATTAATCACAGTCCCTCCGGCACCACTCCCACCGCAGCCGGTGGCCGCAGTGGTAGCCGCTAGCGATCCGTTGGACAGCTTGCTGGCGTCAGTTTCCACCCTAGTGGGCCAATTATCAGCCCCGGATAGGGTATTAGAGAGAGGGAGCGCTGGGGCGGCAGCACCGTGGGTGCCCCCTGCAGGTCACAGAATAGGGCGCATTGCAGGATATTCAGAGGCAGTTGGTGCTTTTAGTCGAGTCGTGCAAAGCGTTGCCCAGCGTAGCGATTGGAGCACAGCCCCCGCGACAGCGATAGCGGTGCCACCTACAGGAGGTAAGCCTGGTGACACTACGCTAAGGAGCAGCGAGGTGGGAACTAGTCAGGGGAACGTGTTGTACCAGTCAGGGATGTTAGCTACGCATGTGAGTACGGAAATGCGAGAGAAGATTTGGAGAGGTGCCTACGTAGATATATTCTCCCTTATCAGGCCGAAGAGGCGAGAGGAGGATTACAAGGACAGGGAGGGCAAAGATCACTCCTTCCGAGATCGGAGACCTAGGATAGAGGAGACTATAACCAATTGGTTATTCGGCTTTCACGTCTATGTTACGGTGTTGTTGGAAAAAAGGCCAGAGTTGGCGATTCCGCTGGTGTTTTATACTAATAAGATTGTAAAGGCGCACGCCACTCATGGCGGTTCTGCCTGGCTGACATACGATAGGGAGTTTCACTGGGCGAAGGAAGAAAACCCCTTCATTTGTTGGGACCAGGTTGAGGTCAATGCTTGGTTAGAGAGCGTAAGCAATAGGGAACACCCGGCTAGGCAGCCCTTTTGGACTTCCCAGGGAGGGCCGGGCGAGAAGAAAGGTACATGCTGGGCATTCAATGGTAAAGGGTGCACATGGCCCCCTGGGCAGTGCAAGTTCAAGCACGCATGCGCCTACTGCGGTCACCAGTCCCATCCTGAGTCAAAGTGCAATAAGAAATCCAAAGAACGGGGGGCAACGCCCCTAAGGATATCAAGCCTCCCCAGGTCTAATCTGCCTACTCCTGTTGACATTGAGAAACTGATCTTTTGGTTGGGCAGGTATCCGGATAGGGCAGCTGCCAGGATGTTGTTTGAAGGTTTTTCCAGCGGTTTTCGTATACCAGCATCGCATGTCCCCCCTATTACTCAGTTTAGGAACCAAGTTTCAGCAAGAACTCATCCCTCAGTAGTGGCCACAAAGGTGGAGAAAGAGCGGGCCTTAGGCCGAGTAGCAGGCCCGTTCCCGGCTCCTCCCTGGGAGAACTTTGTCTGCTCCCCTTTAGGAGTGGTGCCCAAAAAGGAGCCGGGACAGTTCAGAATGATCCATAACTTATCCGCATCGAAAGGTGCATCGGTAAACGATGCCATCGACCCAGCGGTGTGCTCAGTGACGTACTCGTCCTTTGATGCCGCGGTTCAGAAAGTGAGGGAGCTAGGCCGAGGGGCGTTACTGGCAAAAACCAACATTGAGTCAGCATTCCGCTTGTTACCGGTACACCCGGAGGATTACCATTTGTTAGGCTTTCAGGTCCAACAGCAATTTTATTACGACAGATGTATGCCTATGGGTTGTGCGGTCTCATGCAAGCATTTTGAGACCTTTAGCTCCATGCTGCAATGGGTGTTTTCGCAAAAGTCAGGATGTACGGATATGGTGCATTACTTAGATGATTTCATGGTAATGGGTCCCGCATCGTCGGATGCTTGCACGTTGGCCCTAAGCCAGCTGGTGGCGATGTTAAAGGAATTCGGGGTGCCGCTGGCACCGAGCAAGACGGTCGGCCCTGACACGTGCATGTCCTTCCTGGGCATTGAAATTGACACAGTAGCGGGGGAATGTAGATTGCCAATGGATAAAGTAAAGGCCTTTTCCCTAGCCATTGAGGTAGCATTGGCGTGTCCAAAGGTGAGGTTACACCAGTTACAAGTGCTTGTGGGGCAGCTAAACTTTGCTTTGCGGATCATTCCCATGGGTCGCCCTTTCTTGAGGTCTATATCCAGAGCGATGGTGGGTCTTACCCAGAAGCATCACCGGGTGAGGTTAAAATCAGGGGTGAAGGAGGACCTCAAGGTGTGGCGGGACTTCCTGGCAGATTTCAACGGGCGGGTAGTGTGGCTCGCGCCACCGGTGTCCAGTAAGGAACTAGGATTATGCACCGATTCAGCTGGTAGTGTTAGTTTTGGGGCAATCTTGGGTCCTGCCTGGTGTGAGGCGGTCTGGCCAGCGGAGTGGCACTTAGCAGGCTTGACTAAGAATTTAGCCTTTTTAGAGCTCTTTCCCATCTGGGTTGCAGTTACGGTGTGGGCAGAGCGCTTCAGGGACAGGGTCATGACCTTCTGGTCGGATAACATGGCAGTGGTTCAGGTTATCAATCGGCAAGGGGCGACTTGCCCACACATGCTGAGGTTGCTGAAGTTGTTGGTGTTGGCATGCGTGAAATTGAATTTGACTTTTAAAGCTGTGCATATACCTGGTGTTGATAACCATGCTGCTGACGCTTTGTCTCGTTCCAAGTTGCAGGACTTCCGGAGGTTCCACCCGCAGGCGGAAGAACGCATGTCGACGTTCCCTACGTCACTGTGGAAAATTGGAGCCCCGCTTCAGCGGGGCTGGTAGGTGCCGCTCTGGGTGATCGCACCAAACGCGCCTATCAGTCGCAGTTTAATGTTTACAAATCATTTGTGGAACAGTTGGGTGGGGGGAGGGTCTTCTCAACTGAAACGATGTACGCCTTTTTACAGGTTCTGCGGGATCAGGGCAAAACAGTGTCCTATGCTAGGGCTTCCCTGGCGGCAATAGGCTTCTTTGCTAAACTGGCGGGGGAGCGGGATCCTGGGGCTTCATTCTTGATCAAGAAGGCCTTAGCGGGATGGGCCCGATTAGACGGGACACGGCGGGACTGTCGTAGGCCTTTGGATCTCCCGACCATGATTGATATTTTGGGGGTACTGCCTGTTATTTGCCAGTCACAATTCGAGGGAATCATGCTGGGGGCGGCCTTCTGCCTGGCCTTTTACGGGGCCTTCCGCCTGGGTGAGATTGTAGGGGCCTCCAGAGTAGACCAGGGGGGGGCCTGCAGCTCAAGGATATCTCCATTTCCCCGGGGGGGCTAGTGGTGCAGTTGAAACGGTCCAAAACAGACCAAACAGGAAAGGGGGTCAACATCCAGTTGCGGCCTGCCCCAGGGATAGCTGCCTGCCCCGTATCCCGTATGCAAGCGTACCTACGCTGACGCCCAGCAGGGGGGGGTCGGCTCTTTTCGTCCACAAAAACGGGGATTGCCTGTCTCAATACCAGTTTAAGGCAGTCTTTGGGTTGGCCCTGGGGAACCTGGGACTGGGAGCAACGGGCTATTCTTCTCATTCCTTTAGGATTGGCGCCGCAACTTTAGCGGCAGGGGTGGGTCTGCCCCCCATCATGGTGAAAGGTGTAGGTCGCTGGACCTCTGATTGCTACAAACGATATGTAAGGCCTGAATTATTGTAATTCATATGTGTGCAGTGTCTAACGGTTCCATCTCTCTCCTTTTTGATTAGTATGCCCGCTTCCGTGGTATGGGTAATCGGGCACTCTTTCGTGCGTCGCGCAGCGGTGCGCTTGCAGTGAAGAGAGGTGGTGAAACCGGCCGCATTGGGCGAGACCGAATTCGTATGGCATGGCGTTGGAGGGATGCGGATCCGACACTTGAGGCGGATCGTCGAGGAGCTCAGGGCACGAGAGCACAAATCGCCGGATTGGATTATTTTGAATTTGGGAGGCAACAACATGGTCGACAGGGGGCGCTTGGCTGTCAAAGAAGCCCTACTAGCAGAGTTTGCCTGGCTGGGACATGTGTTCCCATCAACGAAACTTGTCTGGTCTGGCTTGATATCGCGCAGGGCATGGGGCCCAGGAGTGCGTCCTAGATCTTTGAACGTCTCGGTGAGGCGGTTGAACGGCGAACTAGTAAGGTTGAGCTCAGTGAGGGGTCACTTGCGCTACCTCCAAAACCCGGTTGATTTCCAGAGAAGCAATGTACCACCAGGATGGGGTACATTTGTCGGACTATGGAACTGATACGTTTATCCAGGAACTCTGGTCATTTATTCTGAACGCAGGTGGGGAGGGTGTCAGACCTGTGGGCCTTGGCCACCCTTGTGGCAGAGAAGAGACCTGCGATCAGTAAATAGTGGCTAAACAAGATGGATGGGAGCCCGCTTGCCGGGCTCCATAGCCCAGCTCTGAGGGGGGATATGGCAAGCTCTCCACTGGGAGGAAGTGTCCACCGGCTGGGGAGGCTAGGGCGACAGATTTCGAGCCTCCCGGGCGACCCTGGGCAGCCTGGTGGTCGAGAGGTGGGCCCCGGTAATGGCGGACAAGGATAGAAGGGCGGGACCCACCACTCTAAGGGGCAGGTGCACGGCACTTGGCGTAGGATACCCAGTTGCGAGATGCGAACCAGATGGTGTTCGTCCCTTAGGGTTGGGAAGGTGATGGAGCTGATATGCTCATGGAGCTGATATGCTCATAAATGTAGTTATGTTATAACTTGTGATTTTGATATGCATGTTATTGCTTGTCATGTTTATACAATGTGTGAATAAACATGGCCTTTTTAACCCCACCTGAATCTCTGGTGATTTCAAATGTGGGGATCTTGCATGTCTAGGGTAGTTGGGCGGCGGGGGCATATCTGGAGGGTACGGGTCCTATGCAGATAATTTAATTTGATGAGATTTTATGTTGAAACCAGTTATGCGAGGATTACTTCTAATACGCTCCAGAAAAGGTTCTAAGCATAACAAAAAAAATGTAATGTAATGTAATGTAATGTAAAATGTAAAAAAGATTTATAAAGCGCAACATACACCGGACGGTTTCTTGGCGCTGTGTAAAGTAATGGGGAAAGAGGACAGCCCTGCCGAGTACCTCTTTGAAGACTAAAATATGAGGAAAAATGATCATTAACAAAAACACAAGCTTTTGGATTCCCATATAACAATTTGACATATGAAATAAACTTTGGGCCAAAACCAAACCATTTTAGAGTGTGAATCATGAAATCCCAGTTAACACGATCAAAGGCTTTTTCTGTGTCTAAAGATAATACGGCTAATAGATAGGGATATTTTTTACTGCGAGTTAAAATATTGGAAAACATTCTAGCATTATCAGACGCCCTTTAACAAAACCAGCTTGATCTGGATTAATAATAATGGAAATTATTTTCTCTAAACAAGAATCTAAGATTTTTGCAAACATTTTACTATCATAATTGATTAGTGATATAGGACGAACATTTTTGCAAAAGGAGGAATATTTGTCTGGTTTTGGGATTACAATAATGAGGGCTTCCAAAAAAGAGCCACAGGCCCTAGAATTGGATATGAAAGAATTATAAAATTCTAATAGTTTAGGAGGAGAAAGCTAAAAATAACTCAACTGAAAATCCATCAGGTCCGGGAGCTTTCGCTTTCTTTATGGATTTGAGAGCATCAGATATTTCTTGAAGAGAATTATCTTCTTCAAGTTGATTACAAATATCTGGGGAAGTTTTATATTTGGGAATATCTCGAAAAAAAGAAGTAAAGTCTTCCTCAGAGGGTTTAGTAGTTTCCTTGTATAAAAGATTGTAATATGATTGGAATGTATTACTAATCTCAGAATCCGTTGAAAGGAGTGCACTAGTTGATTCTGAGTGGATAAGGCAGATCACTTTACGTTCTGATTTAATTTTTAAATATTTTGCTAACAGTTTTGCTGCCTTGTTTTGGCCTCCATGATATTTTGATTTAATCCTGAGAAGGATCTTGCAAGCTTCCGCAGTGACTATTTTATTCAGGCTGGATTTAGCTTTAATTAGTTCTTGTAGAGACGATGGGTATTTGGATGAGTAGTAATTATGATCTAATGTTTTGAGAAGAGTTAGTGTTTCTTTATATATATATCATTTATTAGTTTTTTGTTTCTTTGCAGAGTAAGCAATAGTAAAGGCCCTAAAGTATGCTTTAAATGCATCCCAATTATTGTGTAATGATGTATCTAACGGGTCATTAATTACAAAAAAATCTTTAATAAAGGCTGTTGCTTCTGACATAAAAGAACGTTCTGATAAGAAATAATTATTAAGGCACCACCGACCATGTTTACATGTTGTAACGGATAAATCAATAATGGTAGAAACAGAAGCATGGTCGGACATAAAAATAGAGCCAATTTCTGATTTTTGGAGACAGGGTAACAATGACTTGGAAATTAAAATATAATCAATACGAGATCTAGTATGATGTACAGGAGAGAAGAAAGTAAATTCTGTGGTATCTGGACTACAAGTCTTCCATGTATCAAATAGAGGACGAGAGGCATTGGTCGATTAAAATGATTTGTGGGTTTTATCTGGTTTAAATTTGCAGTTGGAGGTTCTGTCTGAGAACGGGTCCAACCAGTTATTAAAATCACCACCAACTTCAATATTCAAATTTGATATAGTTAATAGTTTCAATTTGATAGATTGCCAAAATTCTTGATCTGGTTTATCAGGACCATAAATATTAAAGAAAGCGATTTGTTTTTTATTAATATTAACATTGACCATTACCCAACGAACTGAAGAATCACAATCTGATGACAAAATCTGTGAATTAGTAGATTTATGAAATAATATAGCAACACCACCATGACGATCGATAGCAGGAGAAAAAATAATTTGATCGACCCATTGGTGCTTGACTTTAGAGATTCTTTGTCGTTACAGTGGGTTTCCTGTAAAAAACCAACCTGGGCATTAAGTTTAGCTAAATGAGACAAAACCTTTTGACGCTTAACAGGATGACCAAGACCACGAAAATTCCACAAGACCACATTAACCATGACAATGGAGTAAGGGGTACTTGAGGAAATAGGGACAGGAAACTGTAAAATGAACAGGCGAAAAATAGAAAAACATTGTTCAGTATGTGAGTGAAAAGGCATAACATAAAAAATAAAATACTTACAAAAAACAGGGTAAAGAATAAGATAAAATGTGACGTATTATTAGAAGGACAACAGTTATCAAAAGACAAGACTAAAAAAGGGACATAACAAGAAAAATAGAGAGAAAGAAGAAAGAAGGAAAAGAAAAGAAACAGAAAGAAGAAGCAAGTAAACAGATCAAGGAATGATAACTAGATCTGTAAGAAGAGAAGAAGTCTAAAAAGAAGGAGCATAGTGACACAAGATGGTACAGACCTCTGAAACAGAGATAAAGAAGAAGTGAGAAAAAGAACCTTATAATTATAAGGAAAAACTCATAATCTGCGTACATTAGGTAAATGCATAAAATGAATTCAAAGTGGCAATCCTAAAGAACTAGAAAAGTCAGATATTGGTATCCATTCCATTAGATGAAAAATTATGAAGATAAAGTTTAAGTTTTTCCGGATCATCAAAAGAACGGGATCAACCATCATGTGTAATGTTGCAAAGACATGGATGGAGGATTCCTTATTGCATGTTAAGGTGTCTTATTTGAGGTCGTAAAGCAAGGAATTCTTTGTGACAAGCGTTAGTTGCATTAGAGATATCCTGAGATATGAAGAGATTATGGCCAGACCAAATGAGGTGACGTTTAAGTCTTACAACCTTCAAAACATGCATAAGCTCTGTAAATTCTAGAAAAAGCATTATGATTTCATGTGGTTTTGTATTGTTAGGATTGAGACATCCCAAACGGTGTGCTCTTTGTATGTTAAGGGGACTTGTTGAAGCTTGAAGATCTAGGAGTTCTGGAAGGAATTTCTGTAGAAACGATATCATGATTGAACCGTCAATATTTTCTGAAGGCCATACAGGCGATGGTTGTTTCTACGATTTTGATTTTCAAGGTCCTCAGTGTGGAGTTTTAATTTGTGAATTTCCTGTTCGAGTAGAGGAATCTTGGTGGATACATCGTGTATGTCACTAACACGTTGTTCCAGTTCCATTACCTTACCTTTCATAACAATCCATCTCTCCTCAATCTGTTTTAGTTTTTCATGAATGGGAGAAGGCGGGTCATTTTTATGTCTCTTTGGTTTTGTACCAGATATGGAGGATCTAGCAGAATGGACATCATTAGCCATTGTAGTATGCAAAGAACTCACCAAAAGACTGGAGTAAAATTTAGGTATTCAAAAGAAGTGCCGTAAAAAATCCTGGAAAATGTAGGTTTCCAATGACAATATAATTGAATGTGAAGTCAAGAGCAAAAGAAACCTCCAAAATACACAAATATTTATTACATTTTAAAGAAATTTTCTTAGAAAAATATATGTAGAACTATTTGGTAATAACAATGCTTCCTTTCCAAAGGTTATAGGCAAGTGTATGATGAAAATTGTGTAAAAGAAGCTATATAATGATATTAGTGAAATAGTTCAATTAGGCCCTATGAATAGGAAAATGAATCCTTCATCTCCATAAAAAACCAGTGAAAAACAAAATAGTCAGTGGCATTGTGACAGTGCCTCAGTAAAAGCTGCAGAGCAGAGGAGAGAAACGCGAGCCCAGCAGCCTGAAATGGAGGCTGCCTGCATCTCTAGTAGGAAAAACATTGCTGCAAATTAAAAATGGTTTGAAGAGGGGTTAAAAACAGGTACAACGCAGATTTTAAACATACAGTATACTCTGCAGAGAGGATTCTTCACTTCTCATGATGTGGTAAACTGAAGAAATCAAGTAGTGTAGAGCTCTTTAAAGGGTGCCTCTCTGTGGAAGTATGGCTCCTTGTCAGCTCATGAGGAATTATATATTATAATTATTAGCGCTGCTCACAATGGACATCCTGAAGATTTCTATGTTGAGGGGCAATTCAAAGTATAATTGCTGTAGGAATTGGCAATTCCCTAATTATAGGCGGCGAAAATTGAAAGTGAAGCGAGACGCGGGCGCAGCATCCTAAAATGGCGTCCGCCCACGTCTCTGACAGTAAAGATTCATTTTGTAGTGGAAATGGCTGAAGGAAGGCTCAGAGACGTCCAAAATGCGGCCTGCAGACTCACCACATGCTCAGCCGAAGATGCCCATCACTCCGCTCTGGAAATGTCGGGAGAAGAGGCTCGAAAGATGTTTCCGAGTTCCACAATGTAGCGGAGCTCACGCCGGGTCCGCCATTCCACCTAGTGTGCAAGCAACACCCCCGGTGTTTGTAGTCATGACAGACAAATAAACACTGGGTTAATGGGATCACATCTTTTTTATGTGTATATTGGTGGCAGAAACAAGCAGCTTCATTTTCACAACTTTGAACAAATTGGCATTGCAAATTTTCGTAGATAAGAAATGACCTTTCAATGAAGATGACATGTCAAGCCACTCTGGCCATTTTAAGAAGCCTGTCTAAAGTTCACCAAGTGAGCAGGACGAAGACAAAGAAATGACAAGTATTTTAACGCAGAGGCCATATCAGAATATTACATCTTCACTTTCACTACTGAATACTACTGAGGACTTAAAAACGTACTTTAATTATAAAGGCATTTTAAAGTTGTCTCGTTATTATGTCTATAGCTACGGTAAGACAGTGTGCCTCTCGATGACGGAGTTACAGGCAGGATGACTGGATGCGGAATGGTGAATGTGAAGCTGCTGCTGTCTCCGAACTAAGGGCCTGATTGTGAGTCTGGCAGTGGCGGTGGCGGTCCACAATCCACCACATCATGACTTCAAAATTCGTTGCGATGGAGAACCACGGGCTGCGCCAGGGAACAGTCGTTCCTTGGCGGTTGCAGAGCTGCACCACATTGTAAGATGCAACTGGTGCAGTACAGCTGAACATATTACAAGTTCCCCCACCAACCAGTTCATGGCGAGAGCCCTTCCTTGAAAAGTATGGTGGTGGTGGAACAAAGGGGCCCTGCAGGGGCCCATGCCACCCCTCACCATGGGTATACAGTCAGGGGGAGCACAACATGTGCTCCCTTGTCTGTATTCCCCCAAAGTTTCAGCACTGCGTGGATGTCACCTTCCATGCCGAGCTGGAACTTTTTTGCTGATCCTGTTTTCAAGGCATTGCCATGAGAAAGGCGAAGGACTGTTCGCTGTGCACAAGTTCAACTCGTAATATGGTGAGAGGTCCTTGCGTGGCTTTGGCACTGCAATGCCTACGGATAGCCAGTGCAACTGCCCCAAAGTAGTGATCAGGCCCTAAGCTTTTTTTAATTTTATTTTTTATTTAGCACATTCATTAAAAGAACCCCGACTGCCCCAGAAATTTAATTTTCAGTTGAAAGATGGCATTTTATTTCATCAGTAACTGATACTGAAAGGGTTGTTGTCCGTGTGGATGGTGACATTGTACTTGAGAAAAATGCAGTCACTCACACAGAAGGGAACCAATGGACTAAGTGGGCTGACCTGTTGTCCCATGCAGTATGTTCTAAGGTGGGTTGATGGTAAATTTTTTATGGCTTTACAGTAGACCCATGGCAGAAGAGGAATAGCTGAAAGCCCTTGTGTGTATGTATAGATATATGTATTTTGTTTAAGGACATTTATTGAAAAAACTAAAGGTCTTGGCTCACGCTAGAACAAAGCAACAGCAAGGATACTGCTTGAAAGTACATTTTGTATGCAGAACTAAAAGATATAATTTCGTTTTCCAATAAATTAGCTTACATATAACTTTAGACTGAACTGTAGCTCACCCCAGTATGCCTTGAGCTCTGTTAAGCATATGCTATATTTATAATGTCAACGTTAAATCTCAGTGCATCTAGCAAAGTATCACATGAGAACAACTGGCAGTTCCATATGTCATTGAATCTCACAAAAACGTTATCAGATGTTCTTTTGAGGGCTCATTAAAGTTATTTTTGATTTTTCCTAGGAAGATACATACAAATATTTAATTGCCTTAAAGCATCTTCACATTCAAACGAGTAATGTAGTATGCAATGAAAATAGCAAGTTGGTGAATTTCAATAGTTTTTAAAGTTTAAAACATTACATTTCATTATAACATCACTTTAACCTTTGTTAGTACTGTTGCAAACATTATACATAAATATATATCTTTATCTATATATCTATATCTATGTCTCCATATAGTCTTAATCTATCTATCTATCTATCTATCTATCTATCTATCTATCTATCTATCTATCTATCTATCTATCTATCTATCTATCTATCTATCTATATATCTATCTATATAGCTAGCTAGCGCTGTATATCACACTTGCTATTTCTATAGATAGATAGATAGATAGATAGATAGATAGATAGATAGATAGATAGATAGATAGATAGATAGATAGATAGATAGATAGATAGATAGATAGATAGATAGATAGACCACTCTGGATGTCACACTTGCCATGTCTAAAAGCTGCTACTATTAACTAAACAAATAAATTAAACTTTTACTTCAAAGTCATACCAATTAATATAAAATACTACTCATCTCATCAAAAGGATAGGTTTACAGTTAATAATGTCCTAAGATCAGCGATACAACCTTAACTCCCCTTCACCGTCAAGGCTCTGCTCATTTTATCACAAATTACTTTATAGAATGCACCACCATATGGCAAATGGTGTGACCCATTATATCATCAATGAAAGTACATTATTTTTTTTCTTGTAATTTAAAAATTCAAAAAGTTGTTCTTTAACATAGTTTACATGGCACTTAGGTAAAGAACGCAAGCAGACAACAATGTAAGAGTTTTCCATGATTTGGTTGAATTTTGTAATGATGCACTGCCACTAAATATTATCAAATAAGGGCATACACACCAATGCTATGGCCTATTGTCACCGTGAATTTGTTCCAGAGGGCAGGGTTTTTACTCCTATGCCTATCCAAATCAGGATAGGATCAGGGAATTTCAAGTTCAGTGGTACTTGATACCATATCAGGACCATGGAACTTGCAAGTTCCTCTTCTTTTCACAGCTGTCTGTCACCAAGTTAAATGCACCATTCTATGCAGCATCATATTCATAGTGGAGCAAATAATACACACAGAATACAGGGTAAGAAAGCTAAAAACACATCTTCCTCCTACGAAAACACAATAACCAGGCATTTAAAATGCCAATAAGTCTCAGCTCTAAAAGGTAGAGTGTTGGCAAATACAATCTTGTTTGTGGCACCATCCCAGATTTGTTTTTCCCATACCAGCTGTGCCTTTCTGACAGTATTCTGTATGGTTTTCCCAGCCCTGCCAAGTACCACACATCAGGGTTGATACTAACAATTTTAGTGCTGGTATCCTCATCCCCACACTAAAATGCATGAGCCACATGTATTAGTGCTCTTGGTGCCAACATTTGTGCACTGAGGTGCTGCAGTATTCCTATAAACAGTGCACATTGGATTGCTCCAAAATGTATTTGTGAGCCGGACAGGGTGAGTGTTGCTGGGCTACTAATTGTCTGTTTCTGCAAAAAAAAATCGTATTGAGTGAATAAACAAATTGGCCTGGTCTCCCTGGGCCACAGGGATCCGACGTTCCGGTGAGTCATAGTGCAATGTTTATCACAGCGCCTTTTGGTTCTCCTCCATGTTGTGACGCCTAATGATTGACCCAGGCAGTTTGTCTGTGGAGTGGCGGCTCCTTCGCTTAGGAGGAGGAGCGTTGCCCCACTGCTTAAAAGAAAAAATAAAATGATAATAACGTATCTTTATTGCCATTTTATTTTTCCTATTGCATTAGTGGCGGGACTTCCCGGAGCAGGGGGGAGGAGTTGTGTGCACTGCACTCCCTAAGTGCGCATGAACTTTTTGGCCAGCCCTTTTCAGCCAAGGGCTGGTTAAACCATCATGTGCGCTTTGCATATTCCCCACCAGGCTGCATTACACAGCCTGATGAGGAACATGCAAAGCTGCCCAGTCCCCGTCTGAGCACTGAACCATACCGCTCAGACCAATCACAACATGGACGGAGGAGAGGCAGCGGCCAATCGGCAAAGGTAAGTCTTTTTTTCTTTTTTTTTTTGCCCTCTTTTTCTCCCTTTCCCGCTGCCCCACCACACCCATCTGGTAGCAGCTACTGCTGTGTCTGTGTCTATTGCTGCTCTGTTGTGAGCACCACACCAAGCAAGGTGCTGAGCAACCATGTGGGTTGTAGGCCACTGGCCTGCTATTGGTGGTGCTCACAAGCTTGGCAGCGGACTCAGGATGTTTTTGCAAATATAGCCAGATATGTACACTGTCCAAGGCCACATAGAGTTGGCTTCCTAGTAGCCACCCAACCTGTGATCAGTCCGGCACAAGTTCAGCCTGCATCCTGGTGGCCCAGAGCATGGCAGCAAATCTTTCTCTGGTTAAATAGGTGAGTCTGAGAGCAGAGCATTAAACGCAGTGTGGACAGGGGGTGAGGTACGGGAAGGGTCCATTTAAAGACGTGACTATAATTGGAACTGCCGTAATTAGTAATGGCGCACACGCTTTAAAACGATATATAAGTAATCAGAGGGAAATGCACTCTACTTAGCCTCGACATTTTGAAGCACAAACCTTTGTTTCAATCAATCAATCAATCAAAGACATTTATAGAGCGCGCTACCTACCCGTAGGGTCTCGAGGCGCTTGGGGGGGGGGGGGGCGCTACTGCTCGAACAGCCAGGTCTTGAGCTTCTTCCTGAAGGAGAGGTGGTCTTGGGTCAGGCGCAGGTCGGCCGGGAGGGAGTTCCAGGTCTTGGCGGCCAGGTAGGAGAAGGACCTTCCTCCTGTAGTGGCTCTGCGGATGCGTGGGACGGCGGCGAGGGCGTGGCTGGCGGATCGGAGGTGGCATTTGGGAGCGTAGAAGTTGATTCGGTTGTTGAGGTAGCTCGGGCCAATCACATCCACTGTGCTTCATGAAAGAATTAGAAGATAATAATGTTTTTTTTGATACTCAGTTTTATTGGTTTATGAAAGACCAACAAGAAAAAACAATACCAGCTGTACACATATTGAAACGTGCAAGGCAAGTAGGGTCTCGAGGCGCTTGGGGGGGGGGGGGAGGCGCTACTGCTCGAACAGCCAGGTCTTGAGCTTCTTCCTGAAGGAGAGGTGGTCTTGGGTCAGGCGCAGGTCGGCCGGGAGGGAGTTCCAGGTCTTGGCGGCCAGGTAGGAGAAGGACCTTCCTCCTGTAGTGGCTCTGCGGATGCGTGGGACGGCGGCGAGGGCGTGGCTGGCGGATCGGAGGTGGCATTTGGGAGCGTAGAAGTTGATTCGGTTGTTGAGGTAGCTCGGGCCAATCACATCCACTGTGCTTCATGAAAGAATTAGAAGATAATAATGTTTTTTTTGATACTCAGTTTTATTGGTTTATGAAAGACCAACAAGAAAAAACAATACCAGCTGTACACATATTGAAACGTGCAAGGCAAGTATGATCGGACATTACACCAGCATAAGTGAAGTGTTAGACAAAGCAAAGGCAAGAGTATCAGCCTTCCACCACCCCAACCCATTTACCCCACATTGTGTGAAATTTCTTTGGGCAACCTCTTGGGGGAGGGGGGGCGGGTTCAACCACCAGGCCGCAATGTCTCTTTTGGCCACCATCAACGCTGTGTTCAGAAAGAGCTTTTCAGCCCTGGACCCATCCATTCCCTCAGCGATACCCAACAGGACATTGATAATTAATGTTATTGTTTATTCTCTCTTTCACTTGATAAACAGAATGCTATTGTGTTATTACCACCAGGCCGCAATGTCTCTTTTGGCCACCATCAACGCTGTGTTCAGAAAGAGCTTTTCAGCCCTGGACCCATCCATTCCCTCAGCGATACCCAACAGGACATTGATAATTAATGTTATTGTTTATTCTCTCTTTCACTTGATAAACAGAATGCTATTGTGGTATTAGGAATGCCTTGGAAAGTTATGTGATTCAAGCTCTGGCTGGCTGCAGAGTTGTCCTGTTCTTCTTTCTCTGAATTTCAATTAGCATTTTTAACAAGACTTATGTGTAGCTTTTGGAGGAGGAGACTTACTAAATAGAATGGGGAAGGATCGCATTGCAAACCATTAGCCCCCCTGTGAGAGGTAATATTTATTGCTCACTGCTCTGCACACCTGTAGTGGTGGAAAACAGGAGTGATCTGGTTTGAACCACCATTGTAGTGAGTGAACTTTCACATTTTCAAACATTTGAATTTACCAGCTGGTTGTCATCTTGGTTTGCATTAATGCACTCTTTTACGTTAAGAAACCTGCAATCTTTGCAGGTGTAAATGAATGAATGAAAGAATAAAATGGCATTTATATAGTGTATGACTACCGGGAGCATCCCAGTGCTGAAGCAGTAACTAGAGCGGACAGACACCCTCAGAAAAGAGCCAGGTCTTTAGCTGTTTTCGGAAGGCAAGGTGGTTGGATTCCCTGCAAAGATACAGCGGTAGGGTGTTCCAGAGCTTGGCGGCATTTTATGAAATGAGCCAGCCTCCTCTTCTGGCTTTCTTGATCCTGGGGAGCACTACTAGGTGGAGCTCATCAGAGCGCAATTTCCTGTTTGCCTTATAGTGGTGAATCATGGATGTGTTGATCGGTGGCCCACTCCCTTGCAGAGACTTATGGACAACACAGAGGGCCTTAAAGCTGATTCTCTCCTGCACTGGAAGCCAATGGAGAGAGTGTAAGGTGGGCCTTGCTGAACAATGATTGAGGACCCCATCAGCAATCTTGCTGTACAATTTTGTACATTTTGAAGTTTCACAACCACTGGGTTTAGGTCACCTACATATAGAGCGTTGCCATAGTTTATCCATGAGAGGATTAGTGCTTGAATTAGCAGTTTATTTGCTTGAAAGGGTAGGAGGGGAAGCACTTTGCTGGACATTCTAAGCCAGCCATAGCATGAAGCAGCAGTCTTCCTGGCCTAAGCTTTGAAGGTGAGGTCCTGGTCTAGCCAGATGCCCAGGCTTTTTATCTCGTTGTTTGGGTACAGGCCCATGCACGCCGGCCACATAGTGCATGATATGAAGCTTAAAGGGTTGCCGAGAATCATGAGCTCGGTTTTCTCACTGTAAAGTTTTAAATGTGACAGACTCATCCATTTGGCAACTCCTCCAAGACAGGAGTGGAGGCCATTGGACATCTGATCTGCATGGTTCAACGCTACAACCAGCTGTGTGTCATCAGCGTATGTCACTATGTGTGTCTGTATGTGTGTAATGAGAGAAAAACAGAATTGAAAGCTGATTGGTGCAGTGGGAAATGCAACTTGTGTATTTATAGTGGTATGAGGTCCTACAACGAAAAGCACTATCAGGCACATGCATCAATATTGCATTTTGCGATTCCTTAATTGCGAAAAATAAGGAATCGCAATTAAGGAATTGCAAAATGCAATGCATCAAGAAATTGCTAAAAAAATTGAGATTTCTTAATATTTCTTAATTGCGATTCGCAATTTGAGAGTCGCAATTAAGGAATACCTCCCCATTCATTCCTTTGGGCCTAGAGGCCCATAGGAATGAATGGGAAGACATTCTCAATTTGCGATTAGCAATTAGCGAATCGCAAATTGAGAATGCGATTTCAAGGGTGCAGGGGTGTCCAAAGGACACCCTGTTGCACCCCTGAAATCAATATGTGCACATATGTTGTGCACACACATGCCCTTAGGGCATGTGTGTGCACATGCCCTAAGGGCCCTTAGCGCATGTGTGTGCACAACATGAAACTTTTAAAAATGCAAAAAAGTGAATTTTTCAAAGTTTTCGCAAATTACCATGAGGTTCAACCTCATGGTAATTTGCTCCCCCTAATTGCGAAATCGCAATTTTTTAAAGTTTCATGCATTGCGTTTTCTCAAATATGCGAGGGCCTTCACCCTTCATGAATTCCAAAAGCAGATTTTGCGATCGCAAACGGCAGATTTTTGCGATTCACACCGTTTGCGATCGCAAAATCCTTTGATGCATGTGCCTGTATGAACTTGCAACTCAAATATTTTTTAATAGAGGCAGTTGTCTTAGGTTAGGGTTTCCCAGCTGTTTCAACGTCTTTTTAGACCTTGTTGACCAAAAGGGTGTAATTTCCCATACCTATCTTTTTCCATGGACTTTATTGCTTGATTGATCAAGGGGCTGACCCAAAATCAACTATAACTATATATTGTGTATTGGAAACTGTAGACCTACCAATAGGCAGCTAAAACATTCTTTGGTAAATACCTAAATAGCAGCTTTTCCAGCTAAAAGCACAGCAAGCCCCATAACATATATAATTACATGTTTTCCTAATTTATATTCTAATCGTGCATAAGCAGTTTATTAATTGTCACATGTTATTTTTTCAATGGAGATCTCAGGGCACACATATTTCTACCAACGTCCAGCCAGGGATCTCTCCATGGATGATATTCCCTAGTTACCTCTGGACATCTCCACCCAAGTTTAAACTAACGAGTCTCCACCATCCTCAAAAAAAGAGTGGATGGAGTCTCCTATGAATGAATTTATGTACATAAAGTTCATTAAAAAAACTTTCTATCTGAGTCTCCCCCCCCCCTCCTCAAGCCCCCCAAAATCCTCTGACAGAGATCTACGCCACTGGAGCAGAGACCTCTGAATGAAGAGGAATCGGAAACACAAATCTAAGGATCACGCAACTCACATATTTTAAGTATCTAACCGGACACAATACACCAGTTCTACGATACAAGATGCATCCCTTCCCTACCCATTTACCAGGAAGAGGAGATTCGCTGAGGAGAAGCCAGGCCTTACCTTTATTTTGGAGCAGTACAGAGAACTGCATGGTTTAGCTTGGTACAACCTCACTGGAGTTCACATGTCTCAATGACTCTCATGTGGGTGCGAGCAAGTCCTCACTGGTACATCCTTGCAATATCAGGTGACCTCAATGCATGTGAAGCCTGGTTGCAATATGTGTGTTGCATTTCTTCTGATTTTTGTTAACGCTTTTTTCTCTATGCTGTGCATAGCATTATGTTTTTTCATCGTTTTATCTTCATGCATCAAGTGGACATTTGTTTATTAAGCAGGATTGCTGCTTTTAGTGGTGGCCTTCTTACCAAGATTACTTTTCCTTTCATCAAATAGTCACTTTCCCATGCTGAAACAGTCTCTCAAGTATTGCAATGGGAGAAGTCAAGGGTGGAGGGGAGTACAACCAAATAGCCAATAGGATGATGTGCAAAGACATACTCCCTTTGGCTGAGCTAAGGCTTCATTGGCAATGTCTCAAGCCAATGGCTGAACAAGACTAGGCAAAAAGGCAATAATTGACAAGGAAGTAGACAAAGCCTACTCTAAGGCTGTCATTATGAGTAGGCTGGTGAATTGTAATCCCCACACAAACACTTGTTTGTGCATGGAGCATTATTACAAGCAGCGTGACATTCAACAAACCTATTAATTATTCCTGACCATGTTAAATGGTGGCATGTCAAACATGGAAAGGTAGGGACATAACATTCACGTTTGCTGCATTCTAAGGACAAAACATGCAGTGGGGTATATTTATTGCATCATTACATTTTGAACACATTGCTTCTGGATTTTATCTAGTGTCTCATTATTGCACTCCATCCTGGTCCAGTCTTAATGACAACCATTGCATATTGGATACAAAGGGTCAATCAATCAATCAGAAAATTTGTAAAGCCCACTACTCACCCATGGGGTTCTCAAGGCGCTGGGGGTGGGGGGATGCTGCTACTGCTTGAAAAGCCAAGTCTTGAGTAGTTTTCTGAAGTTTATCAGGTCCTGGGTCTGCCATAGGATGATGGGGAGGGTGTTCCAGGTCTTGGCGGCGAGGTGGGCGAACAACCTGCTGCCGGAGGTCGCTCTTTGGATTTGGGGGATGGTGGCGAGGGAGAGGTTGGCGGAGCGGAGCTGGCAGTTGGGGGTGTAGAAGGTGAGACGTCTGTTGAGGTATGCTGGTCCGGTGTCGTGGAGTGCCATTTGTGCTTGGGTGAGGAGCTTGAAGGTGATCCTCATGTTGAAGGGGAGCAAGTGCAGATGGATACAGCGAGGGATGTCGAGGACCAGGTGTGCAGAGGCGTTCTGAATGCGTTGTAGTCGATTCAAGAGTTTGGCTGAGGCTCCTGCTTAGAGGGTGTTTCCGTAGTCCAACCTGCTGCTGACGAGGGCTTGGGTGACCGTTCTTCTTGCTTCGGTGGGGATCCACCTGTAGATCTTGCGGAGCATGCGAAGGGAGTTGAAGCAGGAAGATGTGGTGTGGGCATGGGTCTGACGGATATCTGAAGTGGATGGTGTTCAGGATTTTGATGGTGTTGCAGTCGCTTATGTTGGTCCAGGAGAGCAGGCGTTTGGTGCTGATAGTGGCAGCAGGAAGGGGGTCTCAGTGGCTTTTGGGACAGTCGTGATGTTGAAGCTGTTGTGGATGTCTGCGATCTTGCGATGAAAGAAGGTGGCAAGGGAGTTGCACAGGTCTTGCGAAGTTGGTATGTCATTGGTGTTGGATCTGGGGTTGGAGAGTTCCTTCACTATGTTGGAGAGCTCTTTGCTGTTGTGTGCATTGTCGTCCAGGCGGTCTTTGAAGGAGGCCCTTTTGGCGGATCTGATGAGGTGATGGTGTTGGCGCATGGCATTCTTGTGGGCTGCGTAGTTTTCCGGTGTTGGTTCACGGTGCCATGTCTTCTCTATTATTCTGCAAGTTTGTTAGGAAGCCTGGAGGTCCTCAGTGAACCAGCTGGCTTTCTTTCTGGTGTGTCTGTTGGAGGGTTTCTTGATTGGAGCGAGGGTGTTTGCGCAGTCATCAATCCACTGTCTGAGGTTGCAGGGGCGGTGTTGTAGTCAGTCGGGTCAGCGGGTGGGCTTCGGGCGAGGGCGGTTATTAGCTGGTCTTTAATGACTTTGCTCCAGCAGCGGCGAGGGATCTGTTGGGTGCGGTGATGGATGTTGGGTTTCCGGAAGGTGAAGTGGATGCAGCGATGGTCAGTCCATTGGAGTTCGGTGGAGTGGCTGAAGGAGACGTGGGAACTTGCGGAGAAGATGGGTTCAAACGTGCGGCCGGCAGAGTGGGTGGGTGTTGTGACGATCTGTCTGAGTCCGAGGTTGTCGAGGTTGTCGATCAAGGTGGTGGAGTTGGTGTCATTGTTGGACTCGAGGTGGAAGTTCAGGTCCCCGAGGAGGATGCAGTCTGTGGAGGTGAGGGTGTGTGCTAACGAAGTCGGCGATGGAGTCGCTGAACTATGGCTGGGGTCTGGGGGGTCTGTAGATGAGAGTTCCTCTGAGCGTGGTGTTGGGATCGGTGTGGAGCCTGGAAGTGCTGAGGGTGTCATCGGTGTTGGTCGAGACTGTGAGAGTGTTACTGTGGACGTTGGCGATTCTGCCTCCTGTTCTGTTGGTGAGGTCCCTGCGGGTGATCTGTTAGCTGTCTGGGATGGCTATGGCGATGTCGGGTGCCGAGGAGGGGTTCATCCAGGTTTCCGTCAGGAAGGCGACGTCTGGGGAGAATAAATCGAGGCTATGTTTGACACTTGTGAAAACCTCAAAAGACTGCCTATAACTATACAAGAAGGGCATGAGGGCTTGAATGAAGGATGTGTTTTAATAACATGATATTATATTATACATTTGAATTTTCACTAAAGCTCCTTTTAGCTTTAGTGTCACGTTAGAAAATGCACTGCTTGTACCCCTAGTCTATAGAGATGAGGATTAAAATGTTTCTTAATGGGATTCATTCTATTTATTTCTATTTATAGGGAAATAATGCTGACAGGGCATGATATAGAGGAGACCTTTCATGAATTATGTTCAAACACAGCGCTGGAGGTTTAGTACAGTTTCTGTGCTTCAGGTTTTGCAGCAGACACTAATGAAAGAGAGATCGTATGGGAATCCTTGTGCATTAAGATCCATGAATAGGTTTCATACCACTTCAAAACACTGAGTGATTTGTAAAGAGGACTATCACAAGCTGTGCCATGTCAGATGCAAGTAGAGCTTGCAACCTTGGTTTTTTTGCATTCAGATTCTTTTAAGGCTATTTTACAAGATGGAATTCCTCTGTATAAGTAACAGAAGTCGAAGAAAAAACAGCAATGGATATTATTTGTTAGGACAATGCCCCCACTCTACACACTTGAAAATAAAACCCAAAAGGGCTTATTTCTTACTACTTAGTCGCACTTGAATGTTCAAGCTTCCGCTTGTCAGAATACAGCAAGTAATCCCAAGGATGACTCTTTCCACCCTTGGAATTACTATGTCCGGTTTTGGCAGCCTTTCTGTGCCGGCCTTTCAAATACAGAAGGCTGTCTGAACTCGACTTTGGGGCCCCCAGCAGAGACCCCATGGGTGCACGGCCTCCAGTTGCCTATGGAGCCCCCGGTTGGTCCCCTGCCACGGGGTGCAGGGATGAACAATGGGTTCATGTATTCATTCCGGAATACATGCTCCCATTGTGTAGTATAGGAATGTGACTGAACAGTGTTTGGTCGCATCCTAATCAGTCGGTCGGGACCGCCGACCAGGTGTTGGTCGGTCGGTCCCATGACCGAGACAATGTCGGGTGAAGGAAACTCCATGGGACATTGTGATAGGGCCCTAATTAGTGTTGTATGGCCCACTCACTGGTTATTCTTTAGTATAATAAGGTGGCCTTATTGAGCAATTAGTAGAATTATTCAGAAAATGCACAAGTAGTCATGAAATAAACAGTACTTCCTAACCTACTTAGAAACAACCCAGTTTTTAGACTGACAAACTTTTGCGACCCTCCTACCTTTAATGGACATGAGTTGGGGTAATTGTTTAATGTAACTAATGCATCGTGGTTTTGTGTTGACATTTACAGACAGCGAATTGTCCATTATAATGACCACTAAATTTGCACAGACCTGGAATTTTATTGGCAAAAATATTTAGCACACACTTGATAATGTTTGGAAATCGGGTTTTAGTGAATATTTATTCTTTGGGTTTAGTGAATATTTATCATTTGGCATCACTAAGTAAGTTGTCTTAAGTTGTTTTGATCCTATTGAAATCTCTGTTTAATTTTTTCTTTCCTAACTGCTGTATGCCTACAGTTCATTTACAGGTTTTTACATTGTGTTGTGTGTTGCAAAAAACTCTACATCCTACAGCCTTACCTTGTGCAGTTCCTGTACTTCAGCAAGATCATCAAATAGTTCACTTTAAATACTCTTTGACTTTGCGGTAGGAGAAAGAAAATTAACACCAATGCCCATGTTAAAAGAAAGAGCAGCAATTTGTCAGAAGATATAGCCTGGCATTTCACCTCTGTCTTTGGAGCGGATCAGTGACAGAATGTTGACTACGCTAAGATCTTGATACACAAATATTTTGGCACAAATATCGTTGACACACATATCGTTTTCTTATACTTGCAAAGGTAAGTACAAAACTATCAAGTAAAAAATATCGTTTACACGAATAGCATTACAATTTAGACAAAAATATTGTTTTTCTATTAAGACATAGTCTAAAATATTAATACCTAAAAGTGTAATACTTCAAAATGTAATACATAACTATAATATAATGTATCTTACATGAATATAAGTAACATTTCATAATAAAAAATATATATATACTTATGTAAGCATACACACATTAAAAATGTGTGTGTGTCTATATATACATATCTATGACAAATACAAAATACATATTTTACATTATATTAATTATGTAGTGTTTTTAGTTTACTTATATAAAAAATGTATATACGTATATATATATATATATTTTTATATATATATATATATATATATATATATATATATATATATATATATATATATATATATATATATATATATATATATATACACACAAACACACACACACACACACACACACAGATAATATAACATTTAAAAAATAAGCAAATATTAATATTACATATATTTTAAACAATAATACAAATATAGTAAACTAGACATACTGGGTCATCTTACGTTGTTGCTTGTCAGACCGACTTCATTTCGGGAGTGGAACCATCAGTTCCACTCCCGATATTATAATGTGAATGCCAACACGGCAGTAGGAAACATAGCATTTACCATTGCGGCATGTGCTGTGGCTCGGAAAAGGGATGCAGCATAAGATGTAATGGTAAAGGGTGTGTTTCTAAACATCTATGCACTGTGTGCCAGGCACCATATGGTGCCAAGCACACGATGCATAGATGTTTGGGGGGCACCCAGCAGAGACCAGCTAGCTCACAGTGCCGCCATAAGCCCCCTAACTTTACCAGGGATGCAGCATAAGCTGGAATGATAATGGGTGTGTTTCTAAACATCTATGCACTGTGTGCCAGGCACCATATGGTGCCAAGCACACGATGCATAGATGTTTGGGGGGCACCCAGCGGAGACCAGCTACCTCACAGTGCCACCATAAGCCCCCTAACTTTACCAAGGAGCGAATAGTTTCTGGCAATTATAGAACATGACAACCCTTGAACCCAACAGGGATCGTGGAAACAGTACAGTACTTTTTGCAAAATTATTTGTGCTCACTAAGAGCCCCATTAGGATTGCGGGCAGATTGCCCCGGCCGGGCCGGCGGTAGTCACCGCCGGCCCGGCGGGGGCAATCCGCCCACCATCCCATTAGAAAAGAACTCCCGCCATATTATTATGGCTGGGGGACCACGGCGGACGGAAAGACTGTCCGCCGCATTTACGCCCCGGTCGACTTGCGACCGGGCGGAAAAGGCTGCAATATGGTGGTGGTGTCTGTTAGACACCGCCAGCCATACTACAATGTGCATTAAGGAATGCCTTTCAGTGGCGGCAATCATGCGGAGTCTGCTAGGGGGACCCGTTGCGGGCCCCCAATGATCCCGGGGGTTGGGGGTACACATGGGGTGCATATGGGACCCCTCTGCAGTTCTATGCACAACATGGCAGGCACTGCGGGGTGCCTGCCTTGTTGAGTGCATTGAAGTGCACAACATGCCTCCCTAACATTGTGGTGGGCGCTGCTGAGTGCACCGCCCGCCACAATATTAGGGATGCAGGTTGAGCCCGCCACTGTGGCGGGCACATCCTAATAGCATCCTTAGGACCCCCGCCCTTATGGCGGGCAGTATATTTCCATGACGGGATGGCGGCATCCTAATGGGCCCTAATTCTCAGTGATATATACAGAATAAACAATGGGGACATTTTCAATAACCATTTATTGAACCAGCACCATCCTAGTCTAAAACACTTCATTATACAAGGTGCCATTGCGAGTGGATTAGGACTCACTACTTATAAATAATAACTGTGTATCTGTTTCAACATCTATGCCCCTGGCGTACCAAGCCCTTGCCCATAGTTCAGAGAACCCCATTAGCCATCCTGTAGGTACCAGTAAAGATCGGGATTGAGAAGGGAGCACAATAAAAGTGAGAACAGCAGGGCAAATGGCTGTATTCAACATCTTCCTGAAACTATCTCCCCATCTGAGTCTAGTTTCCCACCACTAAACGGGTTAGAAAGGCACGGTCTAACTTCTCTGGCGGTAGCGGTTTTACTCGAGCTTTAAACTCTGTTGAATGGCCCTTCATGCGGGTGGTCCTGACTAGGATGGGGTTGGGGGTTGGGGGTGTCTTCCTACAGTTGATAGGGGTTCTATATAATGCACCCACAGCTAGAGTCAAAATTGGCCACCTAGTAATGGATACTATACACATTACTAAAGGTACGCAGCAAGGTTGCCCTTTGTCGCTGATATTGTACGCATTGGTGGCCAAATCTTTGGCCTGTGCGTTACGCGAATACCACAGATATCGGGGTATTCGATTTCCAGGTTACGAGTTGATCGTATCAACTTACGCGGCTGATACGCTATTACATGTTCGGGGCCTGGAACGCAACCTTTCCCCAGTATTGCATGAAGTGGTGAGATTCGGAGAGGTATTCAGGCCTACGTGTTAACTGGCCAAAGTCTATAACATTTCCCCTCACACTGGCCATGACCCCATTCAAACCTGACTATCCATTGCGGTGGTCAACAGAACCTGTGAGCTACCTAGGTATTGAGATCTAAACGGACTCTGAAGTGGTGTTCAGGGAAATCGAATGGGTGGCATTTAGCAATTTAGAAGACAGTGTGGATGGTGAATTCGGCTGCCACTGTCCTTGCTGGGCAAAGTTTCCATTATGTAAATGGTAATATTGCCCTGTTTTTTGTTTTTCTTTAATAATATTCCATTGGTTCACCCTTGTTCAATTTTTCATCATCTCACAGCGTTGATGACCAAGTTGGTTTGGGCTGGCAAGCAAGCGCGGGTCAGCTGGAATGTAATTACATTACCATACCATATGGTGGGGCTGGGGATGCCTGATTTTGACCTATATTACAGAGCAGCACAGAGTGCACATGCTTTCCACTGGATACACAGCTCCCCAGATAGGCCGCACCTACGCATACAGAAAGTTGTGGCACCCCTCTCCCACTGCCGGCACTCATGTTTACGCCTGCGGACCGTAGGACGGGAATACTTGACAGTTAATGCGACAAAACATGCTTAGTACCACCTTCTAAAAATACAGGTAGGAGCCATCTTATACTCCCTGCTCACGCCGCTGGATTAGTGCCACTGGCTACCACCATGCAGGGATCGTGGAGTTACACAAGCTCTTAATTCACTGGGGGTGAAGACAATAGGGAACCTATTCAAGGGGAGCACAGCAAAGAGCTGGGGAGAGATACGGATCAGAGACTCTGGAGTAACTTTCCTCACTAAATATCAATTCCACAGAACACGACAAGCGCTGCTGAATATCCTGGGTAGCGACCTGGCGGAGCCTCCAGAGCTGGCCACCCTGACCTATGTCATTAAAACTGACTCGCCTGCCCAAATTGTGTCTAAAATATACAAGCTAACCATGAGCTATAGGGAAAATCATTACACGAAAGCCCGCCTAGCTTGGCAGAGAAACTTGGGTAGGGACATTGACGCTGTTATGTGAAAATACTGCTGCGACAGCACGAAGCGCATTTCTTTAAATGGTAGGCACAGACTGATCCACTTTACGTATCTAAATAGGGCTTATTACACCCCATCGAGAGACTATGTAGGTACGGTCTGTGGCACAAGGCAGATTGTGAGCGCTGCAGTGCACAACTGGCTGATTAATTCCACTTGACTTAGCTCTTTCCAGTGACTGGCTCTGCTGGGCTTCTCCAAGCCAGAACCAAAGGGGGTCCGTAGGTTGGTTGACATGGGCCTGCTACTATGTAGGTGCAGGGTGGCGATGTGTTGGTTGCGTGGCCCGACCCCTTCTATAGCTCAGAGGTCGAGAGACATGGTGTACTGCAGCTCGCAAACTGAGAGCTTCAGTGATCTACACCCACCACGTAGTAGACCCAAGAATTTCTGGTTGTACAAAACTTATCTGGCAACCAGGGAACGGGACACTATGTAAAACAAGGCTGATGACCAGGAATTGAGGGCGAACAATTCTGTTGAATAGTTACATGAGGGTGGGGATGGTCTTTTCAAGCTGTTTAAAGTGTTGTATGCTGACCAGGTGGGGGCGAATTTGCTTGGTTACTTTGGGATCATGCTGCTAAAAAGTGCACAAATGAAGTGTTGGAAATGGGGCGGTAGTAACTGTAGACCACTAACAAGATATTATCGGATATGACTAGCCTGCTAAGCTTTGAAACTGTGTAGTATGTTGTCCGATCATCATATGTATTCGCAGTTGCCATGTAGAGGGAACAATGGGGCATATTATCAACAAATAGCGATATTTATCGCTAAGTAGGGTTTTATCGCCGCGCATCACAGGATTTTATCGCTGAGTTAACGTGCTATTAGCAACATTTATCTCAAAAGCGATAAAATTTCCGGGATAGCGGCAAAATTAGTGAATATCGCTGAGAATACAGCGATATTCACGCATTGTCGCTAAAAGGGTCTTAGCCATTATATCCACCTCCCATCGGATATAATGGCTAAGAACTGGTCTGAGCAGGGGTTAGCTTAGCGCAAATATTTCCATTGCTATGCCTGTGTTGCTAATAGGCGATAGTGATGTTAGCGACTGCTTTCAGTCACTAACAGGTTGGGTATGCCCACTTTGCATGTCATTAGCGATAAATATCGCTGACATGCAAAGCGGGCCCCAAACCGCTCGCTATCGCCTACAAGCTGTCGCTAACTGCTGTTAGCGACAGCTTGCTAATAGGGCGATAGTATTATCGCCGCTTAGAGGCCAAAATGGGCCGCTAAAGCGGCGAAAATTGCCTATCGCCCCCCTTGATAATATGCCCCCAAGTCTCATGATTGTATTTGAAAAATCAATAAAGCATATTTTAAAAAAAAGAAACAGAGAAACGAGCAGAAAACGTTCAGAAAAGGCAGAGAAGGAACGGGAAAAACAAACAGCAAACGATCAGATAAAGGCAGAGAAGCCAGGAAAAGAGGTCAGAAAGTGAGCAGAAAAGGAGCAGGCACGGGCAAAACGGGACAAGTAGCAGCCGAGACACACCCAGAGGCAGCAGAGGGAGGCTGCTGGCAGTTGGACAGGAGACTGTCAGGCAGGGGAGCTGGACGAGGATAAATGCATAAACATACATTTATGGATTGGCGTCACAGTTGCAGGTGCGTGGCAGCTTCCTAAGGGATAATTTGTGCATTTCTAGATAGTCAAATTAACTGCCCCATCATTCCTAGTCTTCAGTGCATCGTATTCCTTCTTTCTTCTATACACAGCTACCGTACAACATGTATGTATGTACCAGACAGAAGAACGCATTATAGAACATGTTCAGTACTCAGGCCGTGTCATCATACTATCAGCCACTAGGTGCCACTAATGCACAAGTATCCGCTTCCATCTACAGAAAAAGCCTCATCATGCCTACTCCAGGATGCCTGGGATTTTATTATTATTGTACAGTAAGACTCGCTGCAGTGTTATAAATGTCGCCCAATTGTGGTTTGTAAAGGGTGAGCAGTGAAATCTCCAAGCCCTCCATCGCATTATTACTTACCTACTAGTGCAACAATGAGATAAAAGCGTTGCCAAGCCAAAGACATTAAGGGCCAAAAGTATCAATAAAGCATTCTGCGATTCCCAAATAGCGATTTTTACCGAATCGGTATCTGTTAATCACATTTGCCCACATGCATCAAAGTCCGGTTTTGCGATTCCTAATTTGCGATTTTTACCGAATCGCAAATAAGGAATCGCAAAACGGGATGCATGATTGAAAGTGCATAAAATTAGCGATTCGGCAAAAATCGCAATTTTTACCGAATCGCAAATATTATGCGTATTCCAAATTGCGATTTCACAATTCCCATTGATTCCTATGGCCCAAAAGGCCCATAGAAATCAATGGGAATTGCGAATTCGCAAATTGGAATTTCGCAAAATGTTAATGCATTCCATGGGTGCAGGGGGGTCCAAAGGAGCCCCCCCTGCACCCATGAAATGTATTTTCAAATGGATGTTTCACACACAGATGTCCTAAGGACATGTGTGTCTGTAACATGAGAGTGTTTAAAATGCTAATTTGAGCATTTTAAACCTTTTTCGCAAATTACCAAGAGGTTCACCCTCGTGGTAATTTGCCCCCCCTAATTGCGAATTCGCAATTTTAAAAACAATCATGCATTGCTTTTAAGGAATCGCAAATTTGCAATTCCTTAGAAGCAATCGCATTTTTGGAAATCGCTAAAAATATTGATTTTTCCAAAAATGCTTGATGCATGCTAAAAAGGTATTTAGGAATCGCAAACGGACGATTTTACCGAATCGCACTGTTTGCGATTCCTAAATACCTTGATGCATGTGGGCAATTATGCTATGTATCTAGGAATCAACAAATATTTTGTGATTCATTAATATTATCTAAGTGCGATTCGGTAAATAGCGAATCACTATTAGGCAATATGACGCCCTTTGTTCCTATGAGCCGAAAGCCCCATAGGTGTGAATGGTTTTGCATTAGCTAATTTGCGGTTACCTAATTGGTCATCTCCAGTTAGCTAATGCGAAGCCAAGAGTGCCCGGAGCCCTAAGGCCCCCCTGAGGCACCCCCTAAATTTAAATTGTGCACATGTAAAGCACACACAGGCCCCAGGGGCTTGTGTGCGCAACATGGCACTTTGAAAAACACATTTTAATGTATTTTCTAACATTCGCACATGGTTTCCTTCTACTTGAAGTTGATGGTAATAAGCGTTTCCTCAATGCACAGTTTGCATTTAGAAAAGGCTTCTTACATGTGTATTAGGGATTCTCAAATTGCGATTCCCTATTTGCATTCGCAATTTAGGTAATCGCAAAAAATTGCGATTACACTTTGTCATTGGATTCAAGCTAGCCTGGCTGATGAAGGGTGTTACCCAGAAACCAGTCCCAGAATGCTTGTTTCCGGTTCGGGGAAGAACTGGCTTGGCAGTCCGGGCTGGACTGTTCCCATGAGGCACATAGTCGAGACTGATTTGCATATAGATGGGTCTGAACTGAGGTGGCAAAGTGAGCTAAAGAATGATGGTAGATTCAACCTAGGTCTGTGACAGGGGGTGAGTCCCTGAAAGTTTCAGCGCTCGGTTCATCATCTCCTTGTGTTTGCTTTAAAGACTGTAGAGGAGTCTGGTGGAATCCAAGGATAGACTCTGGAAGTGAAGTACCTGCAAGCAGGGGACAGAGTCTATGTCAATCGGAGGTGACCAGAAGGCACGGAGACACAAAGCCCACCGATGTTGGGACACTCTGAAGTTTCGATAGTGCTCTTGTTGCTGCAGCAGTAAGGTCCAGGTGATGCTGAGAAAGACCAGGAGCCGTGCATGAGTTGTCCAATGTCGGAAGTCAGTGACTAGGTGGTTGGAGTCTGGCGGGAGCACCAACAAGTCGTAGTAGCCGCAACTGGCGTGGAAGATGAAACAGTAGCTATGCTGGGACTAGAAAGGTCCAAGGGACTCCCCAACAGCTGGAGATCCAGAACAGGCCACAAGCAACCAGGGATGCCCACTGTAGCAAAAGAAGACCCTCAAGTGGACCCACAGGCTGAAGGCACAGGAGTGGCAAGAGGACATACAGCAGCTTACTAAAGATGAAGGCCCACAGTGGGGAAGATGTGGCGAGGATGCTGATCTTGAAGGGAAGATATGCTGGAGTGTCATGTAGATAGGCTTTAGTACAACCAAGATGGATCGCACACCACTAGCCTCTCCTCCGGGTCGCCCCTTGGCACTCTGGTACATGTAGTGCATGTAGATGGACGAGTAAAAAGTAGTTCACCACAGTTGGTGCGAGTAGTTCTCATATCCCCAAGTTCTCTGGACCCGAGACATGGCCCGGGTTTCGGGACAGTTTCCCTTGTCAGCAGAGCAGTGTTTGGGGTGGATGAGAAGTCCGCCAAGTAACCGTCACAGGCCCTGATGCCTCTCCGGCGCGCAGGTGCGTCTCCAAGAGCTCGTCAGCTCAGGGCTCACGGGAGCCGTTTAAGTACAACCAAGATGGATCGCACACCAGTAGCCTCTCCTCCGGGTCGCCCCTTGGCACTCTGGTACATGTAGTGCATGTAGACGGACGAGTAAAAAGTAGTTCACCACAGTTGGTGCGAGTAGTTACTCATATCCCCAAGTTCTCTGGACCCGAGACATGGCCCGGGTTTCGGGACAGTTTCCCTCGTCAGCAGAGCAGTGTTTGGGGTGGATGACAAGGCCGCCAAGTAACCGTCACAGGCCCTTATGCCTCTCCGGCGCGCAGGTGCGTCTCCGAGAGCTCGTCAGCTCAGGGCTCACGGGAGCCGTTTAAGTACAACCAAGATGGATCGCACACCACTAGCCTCTCCTCCGGGTCGCCCCTTGGCACTCTGGTACATGTAGTGCATGTAGATGGACGAGTAAAAAGTAGTTCACCACAGTTGGTGCGAGTAGTTTTTCATAGCCCCAAGTTCTCTGGACCCGAGACATGGCCCGGGTTTCGGGACAGTTTCCCTTGTCAGCAGAGCAGTGTTTGGGGTGGATGAGAAGGCCGCCAAGTAACCGTCACAGGCCCTTATGCCTCTCCGGTGCGCAGGTGCGTCTCCAAGAGCTCGTCAGCTCAGGGCTCACGGGAGCCGTTTAAGTATAACCAAGATGGATCGCACACCACTAGCCTCTCCTCCGGGTCGCCCCTTGGCACTCGGGTACATGTAGTGCATGTAGATGGACGAGTAAAAAGTAGTTCACCACAGTTGGTGCAAGTAGTTACTCATATCCCCAAGTTCTCTGGACCCGAGACATGGCCCGGGTTTCAGGACAGTTATGTCATGTAGATAGGCTTTGCCTTCACACTGTGTTATGTTAGCATGAGCTTATTAGAAGTTTAAACGTCATTTTCCTTTTCTGCAGCCTCTGCACATGGCACATTTTATTATTAATGCTTTTAGCCTAGTAGGATATTTTGCTTCACACGAGAATAATATGTTTGCCTTTAATATCAGCCTTGCTTGGTAAGCTACGTCTGGACAGTGAGTGCCGTGGCCTTCAAGGTTATTTCAAACCAGCGCTTGTAGTTCGGATCAACACACGGGCTAGACAAAATACATATGCAGCTGTGTCCAACTCTGGGGTTTTGGTGCGTTTAATAATGCACTGCACAGAGCATGCACACCCACTTAATAAATATTCGCATGCAGAGAGTTGGTGCAGAAGATAATGGGATCCCTTTCTGCTAAGACCCGCCCTTCTAAACCCAAAGAGACCTTCTGTAGATATAATATAATATAGTAGCAAGGGAGGGTAAACTGAGGTTCTATTTAGAACTTTTCCCTGTAGCATTTTAGCATGCTTTCACCCTTTGTATTTTATGGAATGGTAACTATGCTGCTAACCTTGTTCCTTTTAATATGTTTGCTTGTATTAGCTAAGATACTGCGCTTGAGAACACTGCATTAGAAATAAACATTTCAAACTTGCACGTGTCATTGGAGGTGCGTAATAATCAATGAGACACTGATTTTTAGTCTGGTAGGGGATTTTGGATACTAAGGTTAGTTTTGGCACACTCTAATTCACTGAGGTTCCAAGTCTCTAAGTACAGTTCTGTGTAGGAGCAAGATCCCTGCGACATGGGGCCCAATCGTTGGTGGTCTTATTACATGATACTTGAGTAGTGCTTCTATCAGTCCTTAACCCCCTTCACTATTGCTTCAGGAAGACAGTGGTGTCGGACAAAACCTACCTATACTTACATAGGTCTTTTCAAGCTTGATACTATTCAAACAGTTTCTTTTTGAATTACTGCCCAGTTGTGCTAAGTAGTTTTTGTTGTACCTCTTTCTTACTGTGTCACTATGGCTGACGTTGACATACCGCAACATAGTCGTATTGCGGTGCGCAATCATTTGCAGACTTATAACGTCCCAGTTGATGGCATGGCAGTTATTATGGTAGTGAGTGCGGAAGTAGCTTACACTTTCGAAATTTTCAATTTGTGGGTGACATTCACTGCTGTTAAAGCGAATACTGGAGTATTCAACACTTATACTGCTACTGCCATGCCTCAGGAATATGTTCCATATAGGACACAGGAAGTTCCGATTAATGCTTGGCAGCACCAAGTTTGGTTTAATGGCGCCCTACCCCACTCTTTGTTAGCTCCAAGGTTAGGTCCTTTGTCCATTCCAGGCGCTACTTGGCCTGTTTTGGCTGGATTTACACCACATCCTCGTCATGGAGCGAATGGATATGGCTGCTACATACAGTCGTGATTAGTGTAATTTGGTTGTTAGTACAGTACGTTACCCGCAATCTCCCAGGCGGGGCTCCCGGTGTTGCGGCGCTTCCAGCCGTACAGGGCGGAATGAAGCTTAGTCCTGTGATGGTCAACGCAGTCTTGGGCAAGCGCCCCCAGAATAAGGATGACTTTCCTTTCTGGCTTGCCGAGAAGTTTGACCAGTTGGAAGCAGTATTTCCTAACACGACTCCTGTTGAAAAACACAGGATTCTTACAATTAGTATGCCTAAGGACTTGATCCCAGAAGCTGGTGATTGTGAATCTTGGGGTAAGATCTTTGCTCCAGTGTATACGAGGTGCTTCGGCACTCCGTCAATGACTGTCCTTCCAACAGTCATTAAATGTGTTCAAGATGAGCACGGACCTGAGGCAGCGGTTGAATTGGGTATGCACCTATGCAGCAGTTTTGACGTAGTTTCCGATCTCGTCCTTGCTAATGTCAAGGGAGATGCGGTAAGCTTCCAGGTGTCTAATGCTTTGCTGGCGGTTCCCGATGCCGACAATCCCCGACAGTTACCAAGGATTATTGTGGTGGCTTATAAGACAGTGGGCCGCATTAGTTTGGGTGTCAAGCCATTTTCCACTAAGGAGAAAAAGCAACCCCAAGGGCAGAAGTCAGAGACTGACGAACAGCCCAAGGCTAAAAAGCAAAATTGGCAGAAAAAAACAAAAACAGGGTAAAGAACTACAGCAGAAACAGGAGTCTCGTCCTGCATCTCCAGTGCCTGCGCCTACAGAACGTATTTATGACTTGCGCGATCTCGCAACGATAAAATCACCTGATCGGTTTCAGGTTTCTGAACAACGCCCTCCTTGTTCTTTTCAGGACTCATCGGCCTCGTCGACCGGTGGTGGAGGACGCGGCAGAGGTTGGGGTGGCCAGCAGGGATGCGACCAGCCCCGCCTGAAAGACAGTAAAGGCAAACAGGACGATTCGACACCGAAAAGACCAGAGTTTCAGGAAAAGAAAGTTGCTGCTTTAACAGCGAGATATGCACCAGATAGTGAGAACGCAGCTTCGGAATCAGACATGGGCTCTGACCTTGCTGGACAGCGCGGCGGAGATTACCATAGTGCAAGAGGCCCTGCGTCCACTACTGAAGGTGACAGCGACTGACCAATATGTTGTTGTGGAGACAGCTGATACTAGAGTAGCTCCCCCTGTTAGATTTTATAACATAGTCCTTTTAATTGAAGATGACAACAACGTACCATACAAGGGGTATTTTGGGAAAACCTTACAACTACCTATGACATTTTGTTAGCGAAGGCCGACTGCCCCCACCTTTTGTTCTCCCAGCTCCATGCACACAGTCTCGAAGGAGCATGCACTGAATTTTGCAGAACAGTGGGATAAGGCCCTTGCACCAGCTCTGTACCGTACACATTGTGGGTGGGATAAATTTTCTCTGCACAACGAGATTCCCTTACGGTCTATGCCCCAGCCTCAGCCTCAACCTCAATATCCCATCCGACGTGAAGCTAAGGCTTCCGTCGCAGAAATCCTTGATCAATTGGAATATCAAGGTCTGATTGAAACTTGTGTGTCACCGATGAATAACTCTCTTTTTACTGTGACCAAGCCAGACAGCTCGTACCGTTTGGTATTAGATTACCGGCATTTAAACTTGCATTGCCGTACCTGTGCAGTACAGAATACCCACGGTTCTGCTCTTGTGGATGGTCTTGTGCAAAAACGGTTTAAAACCACACTCGACATATCCAACTTTTTTTTGCCCACAATTTGGACGGACTGAGTTCCCAGTGGACCAGTTTTACTTGTGGCGGCAAAGAACGCCAATATAAACGTTTGCCTATGGGCTATAAAAATAGTCCAAGCATGTTTGCTGCCCGTATGGTCTCTCTCTTAGAGAGAGTGGACACGGATGCGTGTTCGTATGTGGATGACATATATCTCACAAACGACGAGCTTTGGGTGCATCTGTGTCACGTTGACCGCATATTTTGTAACTTTGCGGACTTTGGTTACAAGTTCAACTTTGCAAAGTCTCACATTGCTGAGTACACAGTGTTGTTCCTGGGCTACGAGCTCAACAATGAAGGTCGAGGATTGGCTCCTCACTTCTTGGAGAAATGCGCACAATTGCGCGCTCCTACAACTCTGAAAAAATTACAGTCCTTGCTGGGATTTTTGAATTTCGGGCGCACTTATATTCCCAAATATGCCCAGCGTATCAAGCCTTTGTATGCCTTGATACAACCTACTTTTACCAAATCTTGCTGGCTGCCAGAACTTTCAGCTATTTTGCAATCTTTACAGGCTGATCTTCTAGAATCTAAATTCTTACTGACTCGTGATAACCACACCAACCTGGTGATAAGAATCATCCCTGGGGCGGTGGGTTTCACGAAGCTTACTTTTAATGAAGGAGACACGGTACCTATTGCTTACAAGTCACACTTGTACACTTCAGCTGAAATGTGGTTTTCCTCTGTGGAAAAAGTCTTGACAGCAGTGCAAATGGCGATTCTAAAGGAACGCGCACTGTCGCAGGGAAAATGCATGTTGGTTGTTACCCCGTATCCTGCACTTGAAGCAGTGACGAAGGCCAGTGTACCTAATTCTAAAGCTTTGCACCCACGGTGGATACAATGGGCAGCGTTATTGACATCTCCGGGTGTCACGTTTATTTTTGATGCCTCCTTACAGTCGCAGGAGGTTTTGCAGTATGAATTTGTTCATCCTGCGCCTTTTGCTATGCGGCCTTTGGAGGATTTCCATTGCATCATATACACTGATGGTTCAGTGCAAGTTGCGCATAGGTCTAAACACGCATACGTTTCCGCTTGCTCCATTGTGGTAGGTGCCATGGTGAGTGATGAGTTCAAGTCCAGAGTCGTGCACACGCAGACTCTAGGGGACTGCACCGCACAATTGGCTGAGCTCTGTGCTCTGATGCTTGCATTGGAGTACGCTGATCCTAGTGTGACAACGCTTATTGTGAGTGATTCTTACTACTGTGTCCAGTCTTACAACGAGAACCTGTTCTTTTGTATTCAGAATGATTTTCGTGATTCCAAGGGTAGCACAATAAAAAATAAAATGATCTGGGTCCGAGTGGCTGAGGTTAAAGAGCAGTTGCCACTCGTGTTTGTAATTCACACTCTCGGTCATCAGCGCATAGGAATCCATGCTGTTGGCAATTCATTGGCTGATGAGGCCGCGAAATCAGCAGTATCGACATATTTGGTTGCAGCAGTTACACGTTCCAAAAATAAGATCGATGATGATATCTTGGCAGCGGTTGCTGCGACTGAGAAGGGAAGTAAATATCCTAAAGGGTTCCCTTCGAAGTATTCATACCACTTAAGTCCTGATAAAGTTCCTTATTTGAAAATACCTGATGTTGGTGAGAGGTTAATTCCCAACGCGGCCCGCAGGCCCACTCTGATTACAGCAGCCCATGAAGGAGTAGCGTCTGCGCATGCGGACGTTTTGGCTACTGTGGCTTAGTTACAACAACGTTTCTGGTGGCGGGGACTGTACAAACAGACGTGTGATTATGTCCTTCAATGTGATATTTGCCAGCAGATTAAGCCTTCAAATGCTGCCCCAGACACAGTTGTACATTTCTAATAAACTGCTTGGATGTGTTTATTTAGATCACTGCAGTCCTTTTTCTTCTGATACTGCATATAAGTACATCTTAGTAGCAGTTGATTCATGCACACGCTTTGTGTGGATGTGGCCACACCGCAGCGCTGATTCACGAACTCTCATAAGAGACGTGCGTGTTTTTGTAGGGATTTTTGCCTGTGTTACCTTCCATTCGGATCAGGGTCCGGCTTTCGCCTCTAAGGCGTATAAGGATGCCATGACTTCGTTGGGGGTCCAAGTCAAGTTTTCGTCTCCATACAGACCTGAGGGTAATAGTGTTGTGGAACGGATGAACCGAGATTTAAAGCAGTCTTTGACGGCTCGAGTTATAGGCACTGGCAGGAACTGGCTAGCCCACCTCAATAGCGTGCAGCGTGATCTTAATAATCTCCCAAGAAGGTCTCTGGCTGGGCGGACCCCATACGAAATGCTCTTCGGTATCAAGATGTTTGTCCCGGACCTTAACGGTGTAGACTCGGCGGCTATGGCTGCCTCCTTTGACGTAAATGAGCATTGTAATGTTTTACAGGATCTACAAAAGACAAGAGTTAGTCTTATAAAGGAGCATTTGCCCTCCACCTCGGATGATGTGTTGCAGATCCCGGTAGTTGGCTAGCCACCCCAAGTTGGTGACCTGGTTCGAGAGAAGATCGACAACAAGAAAGAATTTGGTCCCTCTTATTGAGCTCCGGTTCCAGTGCTTGGAGTGAAGGGCACAAGAACAGTCATTTTACCACCACTTCCAGGTTGTAAGGAGAACAGGAATATCTCCATTGACAATGTCAAGATACACAGAGTGGCCGATTCTTCTTAGTCTGACACTGGCTGTCGCATGTCCTTCGATTTTGAGAAATTCTGTTTTTTCCCGGCTTCTAATCCAGTGCCTGATGTTGCCCTTGAGATGCCTGCAATTTTGAATCCTTTATTGAGTACACTGCCTGGTGCTCCTCTTGATGAAACTGACTACACTTACCCAACTGAGTTATCGATGCCTGATTTGCAAACTCGCTAGGCTACAGAATATAGATTTTCATTTCACACTGTTTCCCACACATCAAAAAAGCCTTCCAAGATTTCTGTTATAGCGAGACTGTTTAAAAAACATTTTTTGATTCCCCCTTGGACATACGTTTGGCTGGTGCTTTTTTCAATTTACCTTTTTATGTCAAATGGTTTTGTGTTCTATTCTTTCCGTCTCGTCTATGGACACTATGTCGAGGAGAGAACATGTATTCGACATATCAATGGAACATTGGCTCCCCATTCCTCATCACACAGATTGAAGAGAGACTTGGCTTTTGTTAATATCACTGCTTGGCCTGTCTTAGATGGGAATGTATGGGATGCTCGATTTCAAATCCATGGGCCCACTGAGGTTATAAATGTCCCTAATGTGCTTAGAGTTTCTATGGGGGATGTAGTAAAACAAAATATACGTTCTGATGATTCGGATGTTCAGGCCATAGAATCATTGTTTTCTGATTTGAAATATTATGCTGCCGTTGATGCTGAAGATTTGTATTGGAGTCTGCTAATTATGGTGATTTATACTGTTACCAACATTTTGGCAATCACTACCTGCATAAAACTAATACCAGGAGGAACACTGTTAATTATACACAATGGGAACATTGTCCAGCTCCTATACAAGGCAGTTCCGCTTCCTTTTTGAAAAGGTTCACTTACTTTACCGATTTTAATCAGTCTAATCCCAATTCATTTTATTTTAAAATCACTGAAAAGTCCATGTCCAAAGTTAGACCTACCGATACTAAATTATTGTATTCAAAGTCCTTTCTAGACCAGTTTGCTGTTGGGGGCTACAAGTTGTGGCAGGATGCAATTGACCTTAAATCAGTTTGGGGTTCTAAAAGCAGGCAAGTGCAAGGCACTGAGGCTTTGCACCGTGCATGCCTCTTCCTGAACCATATGTTGTTTTTGAATTCTACAGTTTAACAGACAACATGCTTTGGATTGGCTACTACAAATAAATTAAATGCTCCTTCTTTTCCTGATTTAGAAGAATATCCCGGTTGGGGTAACACTACTAAATTTTCAATAAGAGAGTTACAAACTCTGTTGTTGAATTCTTCCTTTAACATTTACAGTTTGGATCCCAATGGCTGGTCAATCAATCAGTCAATCAATCATGACACTTGTATAGCGCGCTACTCACCCGGAAGGGTCTCAAGGTGCTTGGGGAAGGGGTTCGCTACTGCTCGAACAGCCAGGTCTTCAGTTGCTTGCTGAAGGAGAGGTGGTCCTGGGTCAGCCGGAGGTGGATGGGGAGGGAGTTCCATGTCTTGGCCGCCAGGTAGGAGAAGGATCTGCCTCCGACTGTGGCTCTTCGGATGCGTGGTACGGCGGCAAGGACGAGGCTAGCAGACCATAGCTGGCGGGTCGGTGTGTGGAAGGTCAGGCGGTTGTTGAGGTACTTGGGGCCCAGGTCGTGGAGGGACTTGTGTGCGTGGGGGAGGAGCCTGAACGTGATCCTCTTGTTGACGGGGAGCCAGTGCAGGTCCCTCAGGTGGCCGGAAATGTGGTTGCGTCGGGGGATGTCCAGAATGAGTCGAGCGGAGGCGTTCTGGATGCGTTGGAGTCTTTTCTGTAGCTTGGCTGTGGTTCCGGCATAGAGGGTATTTCCATGGTCCAGTCGGCTCGTGACGAGGGCCTGGGTGACCGTCTTCCTGGTTTCGGTCGGGATCCATCGAAAGATCTTGCGGAGCATGCGGAGGGTGTGAAAGCATGAAGAGGAGACGGCGTTGACTTGTCTGGTCACCGAGAGGGAGGAGTCCAGGATGAATCCCAGGTTGCGTGCGTGGTCTGTAGGCTTGGGAGTGGTGCCCAGGGCTGGGGGCCACCAGGAGTCGTCCCAGGCGGAGGGTGATGGTCCCAGGATGAGGACTTCCGTCTTGTCTGAGTTCAGTTTCAGGCATCTGTTCTTCATCCACTCGGCGACATCTTTCATCCCTTCGTGGAGGCTTGTTCTGGCAGTGTCGGGGTCTCTGGTGAGGGAGAGGATCAGCTGGGTGTCGTCGGCGTAGGAGATGATATTGAGGTTGTGTTGGCGTGCGATGGTGGTGAGAGGTCTCATGTAGACGTTGAAGAGGGTGGGGCTGAGTGATGATCCTTGTGGTACGCCGCAGATGACTTCAGTGGCTTCGGATCGAAACGGGGGGAGGCGGACTCTCTGTGTTCTTCCAGCGAGGAACGAGATGATCCACTTCAGTGCCTTCTCTTGGATGCCGGTGTTGTTGAGGCGTTGGACTAGGGTGCGGTGGCAGACAGTGTCGAACGCTGCGGAGAGGTCCAGGAGGATGAGTGCCGCTGTTTCTCCGTTGTCGAGCAGGGCTCGGATGTCGTCGGTGGCTGCGATGAGGGCGGTCTCGGTGCTGTGGTTGGCTCTGAAACCAGACTGCGAGGGGTTGAGGGATCCATTCGTCTCGAGGAAGGCGGCAAGTTGTCTGTTGGCAATCTTCTCTATGACTTTGGCAGGAAAAAGGGAGGATTGAGATGGGGCGGATGTTTTTGAGGTCGGTGGGGTCCGCTGTTGGTTTCTTCAGTAGGGCGCTGAGCTCGCCGTGCTTCCAGCTCTCCGGGAAGGTGGCGGTGTCGAAGAAGGTGTTGATGACGTCTCGGAGTTGGGGTGCGATGGTGGATTCGGCCTTGTTGAAGACGTGGTGGGGGCAGGGGTCAGTCGGGGATCTGGAGTGGATGGTGTTCATCGCGCGGGCTGTGTCTTCGGTGGTCACCGTGGTCCAGGTGCGGGGAGTGGCGGTGGGGTGTGTTGGTTCGACGGTTGGGTGCGTGGTTGGTGCGCCGAAGCTGTTGTGGATGTCGGCAATCTTGCGGTGGAAGAATGAGGCGAGGTAGTCGCAGAGATCTTGTGAAGGGGTGATGTCGTGTTGCCGGTGCTTGGGTTGGAGAACTGCTTGACGATGCTGAAGAGTTCCTTGCTGTCGTGGGCGTTGTTGTCCAGTCGATCCTTTAGTGATTTCTTCTTGGTGGTGCGGATGAGCTGGTGGTGCTTGCCGGTCGCGTGTTTGAGGGCGGTCATGTTGTTAGTGGTCCGGTCGAGGAGCCAGGCTTTCTCGAGGGTACGGCAGGTCTTCTTGGAGTCCTTGAGTTCGTCGTTGAACCAGGGTGCCTTCTTGCTTCTGGGTCTGCTGGGAGGGTTCTGGCACAGAGGTGCTGATTCTTGCCAGCATAGTTTTCTGGGTTTGGCAGAAGGCAGAAGGCTTTACACAGGTCAGGGTAGATCCCCGATTTGAAAGTGGCCATTCTGCGACTATCTATTCTGTAGGCAAATTATGTCAAAATCGGCTCAGACATTCTACCCTGGCGCCGGTTAAAATACATTTGTCTAAACTAACTGACGATGTTGATCTGAATGATTTTATAAAGGACCCGGCTAACTGTAGATCTAAAAGATGGATATATGCTGTTTATACCGAATTCTGAAAAGCATCCCAGATTGAGGCGGCTACCCGCCTTAGAGCTATAGTTCAAGCCAATTTAGAAAAAAGTGCTAGCAGTTGTTGATAAAAGCATAAACACGCTCTCTTCCCGCATTTAAACATTAGACAATATTGTATCATCTGTTGTTGACATTGAGCAGGATGAAGTGTCTGTTTTTTACCATGGTCAAAATCAGTTGCGTTCTATTATGCAGTTTGCATGGACCATACAGACCCTTAAGGTTGGAAAAGTCCCATTGCATTACATGAATACCTCGCCATTGTTTGCCCCATTTAATTTGAATGACAAGCAGCGCGTACTGTCAATGAAAGATGCTTCTTTTTCTATGTTACACATTGAGTGGTTGTAACCTTTACCATTTTCTGTGGCAGAGGCCAATACGGCAAAGTGGCTTATTCACAGTTTAATACCTCTCCCTTTCCCACTGTTCAAGTTCAAGGGCTGTATGAAGTACTTTGCCATTGGTAGATACGAGCCTCTTGGAAGTTCTTATCTCCATGAAGCTTGGTCGCTTCCATTCACATATAGATGCGTTAGGGAGGGTAAGGAAGTTTATTTGAATGGTGGGGAATGCACTGAAACACCGGATCACTCATTAATGTGTAGACATATCCAATTACATGGCTCCTGTAATCAGAACGAGCCAAATTTAATTGTATTTCGAAAGGTACCCCCGTACCGGCAATCGTTCCCACGTTCACATTACTGGCAAATGGAAGTTATTTACTTTTAAACAATGAAGATTTCTGTGGGTAATAAAAGGAATTGCTTATGTTGTTACTGTTAGTGAGCGGGTAGTTTGCTGTAAGAATGTAATGTATCCACCCCCGCATGGGAAACTTGATGTTTCCATCTGGCCTAAGATTCCGACCTTGAAAGCAGAGTTCAATAGGATGAGTCGCATAAGAGCTCTTTTGTCCCAAAAAGAAGTTGCCCTCACATCTGCTCGTGAAACATCTGTCCTTCACGTGGCTAACACCCGCACAGAGGTGCATGCTTTATTGAATACTGACTTGCCATTGCATTTTGGTAAGTTAATTCACACTATCTTCAATGCATCCTCCACATCGGGGCTGGCTCACTTTTTTAAAGTTGTAAGCAGTGGGCTGGTGACTTCCTTTCAAACGATATTCAGTGTCTTTCCAGCTTTTTTCCAATCTATTTTCCAGCCTGTTTGGTGGATTTCCCTTACTACTGGCTCTGGCTGCTGGCGTGCTATTGCTGTTTTGCTTGTTTCAAAATGGATGCACATCCTGTGTTACAAGACGAGCTGTCTCGGCTGGGGCTGCTTCATTGCTACATTGATTGCAGCTTATGGATTATCGTTTCGATTTTCCTACTTTACATGCGTCCAGCCTGTTTTTCATTGCCTGAGTTGCGACTTCAAATGGGACCTGGATTTGTGTCTCTGCAATATGGTTTCTCCCTATGCGGATTTTAATCAATTTATGAGCCCCTTAGTTGCTCATGAATTGCTTTGTTCTGATGGAGGGATTATGACCTTTGCAGCTAAGCATGGAATACTGGGTTGTTGGAATGTGTTCGCAGCGGCGCAAGATTTCTTGGCTCGCAGCTTCCTCGAAAACCCACTGAGTTGTCCTCTGATGGTGCTAGAGGCTCTGGTAATTGAAGAACATGTATATTCTTTCCCTTTATTGAATTGGATGGCCGAATTATTTTCTGATGAGAACAGTGACTTCCTGTTGGAGGCTGTTGTTGCATATTTTACATATTCATTATTAGGATGAGGTGTGTTTGTAGTCTCACTTCTTTGACCGACACCTTTCATTGGATAATCATATTTGTTTTTTCCCACATCTTATTTTTTTGGGGCCCAACCTATTGACTTTGTCAAAGTCCGAAGGCTACATTTTTTGATTTTGTTTATTGTAAATTGACATAAAATGTTTTGGAATTATGGGTAGTTTTATCTCTTTTCTTGAGGTACCAAATTGGAGACTTGTGTTCGGACTATCGATCTTGAACTCTGCATTCCTAAATTTGCCCTTTATCTTGTCTTATCCGTGCTCTGGTCAAAGGGAGGGTGTCATGTAGATAGGCTTTGCCTTCACACTGTGTTATGTTAGCATGAGCTTATTAGAAGTTTAAACGCCATTTTCATTTTCTGCAGCCTCTGCACACGGCACATTTTGTTATTAATGCTTTTAGCCTAGTAGGATATTTTGCTTCACACGAGAATAATATGTTTGCCTTTAATATCAGCCTTGCTTGGTAAGCTATGTCTGAACAGTGAGTGCCGAGGCCTTCAAAGTTATTTCAACACAGCGCTTGTCGTTCGGTTTGATCAGCGCACGGGCTAGACAAAATACATATGCCGCTGTGTCCAACTCTGGGTTTTTGTTGCGTTTAATAATGCACTGCACGGGCATGCACACCCACTTAATGAATATTCGCATGCAGAGAGTTGGTGCAGAACATGATGTGATCCCTTTCTGCTAAGACCCGCCCTTCTAAACCCAAAGAGACCTTCTGTAGATATAATATAATAAACTAGCAAGGGAGGGTAAACTGAGGTTCTATTTAGGCCTTTTCCCTTTAGCATTTTAGCATGCTTTCACCCTTTGTATTTTATGGACTGGTAACTATGCTACTAACCTTGTTCATTATAATATGTTTGCTTTTATTAGCTAAGATACTGCACTTGAGAACACTGCATTAGAAATAAACATATCAAAATTGCTCGTGTCATCATTTACTCCTTGTTCTGGACTGATATGTTAGTATAACGAAAGCGTGTTCATGTGTTCCACGTAACCTGAGGTGTTCTAAGTTCATGTTCTGGGTTGTCTAACCATTGGGGGTGTGTAAGAACCAATGAGACACTGATTGCTAGTCTGGTAGGGGATTTTGGATACTAAGGTGAGTTTTGGCACACCCTAATTCACTGAGGTTCCAAGTCTCTAAGCACAGTTCTGTGTAGGAGCAGGATCCCTGCGACAGGAGGTTGGAGCATCTTGTAGTCCAAAGATCTCTGGAGTGCAGAGCCAACAAGTCTTGGCAACAGTAAGTCAGTGTGATACACAGGGGCTTGTTCCAGAGGTTCCTACGAGGGATACTGGCATCAAACTTGCAGAGAGGCCCACTCAGGCTTCAAAAGAGTTGCAGAACCACCACCTGTATTGCTGGGCCTCTGGAAGTCCGTAGGACAACAGGAGCAGCAGACCAGTCACCTTGATTGTGGTGCCTGCAGATGCGGGGAAGTGACTACTTCACTCCATGAGAGATTTCTTCGGATGTCCTTAATGCCCACAGGGCTGTAGAAGAACCTGGATAAAGCACAGACACAAACGATCAAGAAGCCTTGAAGAACAGTGAGATAAGGAGAAGCAGTCTTGATGCAGTCTTGGTTCCAGTCGAAGCCCAACGAAGTCCAAGTGTCCAGACAAAAGAAGAATGACGTAGTTTCAGGGTTGAGTCTTGTCCCATGATGAATCCGAAGACCCACTTGTCAGTTGTCACCCACTTGGAACCACGCTGCAGGAGCGACGATATTCCCAACTCTCTACCCCGCACAGACTGCAGCCTGCCAGATATCAAACACAACCAACTACAGTCTGAGTCCGAGGAGAGGGAAGGGTAAAAGAACATGGGGAAGAAGAAGGCTTCAATGGACCCAGTACGTCTCCAGCTCCCTTTAGTCTCGAGGGGAAGAAAGGATTGACCTCCCACCCTGCAGAGGAGAGATAAGAGAAATTACAATATTCAACATCCCCTACATGCCCTTTCTCTCTGCGCATACCATATCATTTGCAACAACAACCCCTTCTCTTTCTTCCTTACCCGATGAGGGATTCAGTAGTCCTTTGTCGGAGATTCCGTATTTTGTAACTGGACTTGAGCCTCCCTCCGCAGGAACAGTAGCTCGTACTTAAAGTTTGATGAATGACGAGCAGAAGAGGAAAAAATTCCTGAGACTAAAAAAAAACCCTTAATGGTTGCTGCGTGATAAAGTTTAACTCCCACTTCCCGAAAACCCGAAAAACAGTGGCCACCAAACACGAAAAACAAACAGCGACTAACAGCCGGTCCGTGAAAGCATCCAAAAAACTCACAAGGATGCCGATAGAACTACAACACCCGGAAGTGAATACTCCGACGTGTTTCTTCAGTCTGCACGCAGCCGCGCACAGACCCCAACGAATCCAAAAGCAAGTCCAAAGTCAACTCGCTTCACCCAGCTTTCCGAAGTCCGGGTAAGTATCAAAGTAATTAGTCCATTTTCATTACGCACAGCGAAGCCTCGCTCTGCCCTCCAGAAAGGTCCATAAAAAATACACGAACTCGGCGGGAAATCCAAAAGCCAAGATCACGAAGGGCTCATAACATGAAAAACAACATGACCATTTAGAAACCAAGCAAGGAATACCCAGACTGGCTCCAATATATACTGTCACATGGGGTAGGGAGGGATAGGGGCGTGACCAGTAGCATACGCACAGAGAGAGGACTGAGGTTCCACCTTGCCTAATTCCCAACACCAATCACAAGGGAGCCCTTAAATACCCTTTATAACGGTTAAGATTACTCGGGGGAGGGGCTGGACAAAGGGGAGGATACTCGTAAAGCCAAGTTGAGCGTAGTCAAAGGCAAATTCAGAGAACCTTGGGCTCCTTGAACTTGTTCAAACTGAATTTTGCAAGGAGGGCACTAAATGTGCCCTTAAAAGCAGTCTAGTGGCTCTGGCAAGTGCCTCACCCACAGATCAATACACTAAATCATGTCTGGAAGGTGGTCACACCTTGCAGTGACAGGAAACCTATTGTTCTACCTTCCCTTCTCGAGCTCAGCTCAGCAGCAGGATGGCTGAATCGCATGTGCAATAGCTTGTTTGCAGACTCTGAAAGGCTATTACTGGGAATACAGGGGTGTCTCATAAGGAGCTCCCAGTACAAGGGCTCATACTTCCAACACTGGAATTGGTGTTGGGGTATGATTCCAACATTTTGATACCAAACATGTCCAGGTTCGGAGCAGTCACTATATAGTTAGACATCCTGTAATGACTGATGTCCACTATGTCTAAAAATGGCTGACCACACTTACAAAGCCTGGAGAATCAAATACAGAGTTTGTAGGGGTGTCCTGCTTATGACCAAGCACCCTGTCATCAGCACTGAAGAGCCTGACATAGGGGTGACTTATAGGTTTAAAGTGCAGTGACCTCAGACATATGGAAATATATATGTTGTGAGAGGTGCAAGCACCAACTCACCCTGGCTGCTGTGGAAGGCCTGTAGCCACAGTTTAAGTGGACTCCCATTGGTGTCATAATACATGCTGATGCCCATGTGAGACCTCTGGTGTACCTATGCCCTTGGTACATTAGTACCATGCACTAGAGACTTATAAAGGTACACCAGTAGCCAATTTTAGAGGTACCAATGTACTTACCATGTCAATTTTGGGGAGAGAACAAAGTTGATGGGGTCCTGAATAGCCTGATCCCAGCAGGCTACGTCATAACCACACTGACACCATGCAAAAAGTGGGGCTAACAATGCTAGAATGATCCTACCTTCCTACAGTCTGCAAAGCTCCTTAATAGAAACGTGCAAGCATCAGCAATTGTGACATCCCAGGAATGGACAGAAACACCCTGTAGCAATTTCAAAATATTAGGTGACTTCAAAGTCTCATAAAACATGAATAAACACACAGATGTGTCACAAAGAAGCCCGCTCTGCATTGTTTAATGATCCATAAATGGAAACCTTGTATACAGTTAATATGCTGTCAAAAGCCAGACTATCAGTTTTTGCTGCTTGATGTGAGTGGACAAAAAAAGGACCATTATGGAAATTAGGTGCATCACAACTTGCCAAATTGACCATACTATTCTGATGAGCTTGACATCTTTATTTTTAGATATAGCTTGGCAACGCTGCTGTCAGAACGCTTGTGAGTACTTTCTTGATAAATATTCATACAGTGGGCTTCAGAGGAGTTCAGTGGTTTGCAGATTTGCATATTCATGTAATTGGCTGTATGGAATATCATTTCAACACTCCGAAAATACTTCCATTGCAATACATTAGGCACATTTATTTCCCCCTCTAAAAGAAGCATGTAGAACATCACAAGCAAATACGTATTGAGTGTTTGTAAAAATATGTATTTAAAAGCCCTATATTATGTGTCATCTTTATGTGTTGTGTGTTATCTTTAAATGTAGTTATTTTCTAGTGTGGAAAAGAAAATAATCTTCTTTAAAAATAACACTTTAAAATTAAATATTATCTAATATGTATATACATTTCTTAATGAGTTGCATGACTTCATTACTTTTCTCAGGCTTTCAACCTTTTGCCAACGTTAAATCAGAGGATTTATCTTCATTGCAAATGTGCAATTCATGAAGATTGTATGAGCAAGTGTGTTCCTTTTTTGGTGTCTGAAGTCTATCTGTAGAGAGACCTACAGTTCCCAATACATAACATATACTTAAAGTGAGCTTTGTGTCAGCCCATTGTTCATGAGCGGATGGTTTATTGTTTATCTTAGTTGGTTGCTTTTGATTCAGTGGCCACTCTTCCTATTCTTGTATTTTTCTGCCAGAAGAATTTCAGTCTCATGGTACCCGTCTATTTCATTTTGAGGGGACTCTTTTTTGATTTAATAAGCAGTAGACTGAGAAGGGTACAGGGTTGGTAAAGGGAGAAGAGTAGGCAAGTGCAGCAATCATAGCAGAGGCGTTCTGAAATATATTAGGTGTCAGGGTGGCCTTTTGTGTGTCAGGATGACTGTAAGGTCATGCAGCAGCAAGGCGTTGTTTGATGAGATGAGTCTTAGGTTTGGTGACAGTGATAGAATTGTAGGGGTGGGTTTAAAATGTCATTCCCTTCGTGAAATTGGTAGAACTTTGGTCACTCCGTGTTACTCTTTAATGAAAAGTTCCGACCAAATTACGCCAATTTCTGCATACCTGAATTTTGCCCCCATTCAAGCAGTGCCATTACAACAGGGTGTGTGTCATTGTTTAGATCTTCTTATAGTTTTACATAAATGCACACGAAAAGCAATTTTATAACTCTTATATGCCATTGTATATCTCTTTGCAACCGCCCTACTTACAATCTAATAATTCGTTAATTATAGACCGTTTCAGGTATGTGCAATTCTGCCCCAGTGGGCTCAGTAAAATCTGTTATTACAATATGCATTTTGATCGTTATACGTCCGATTCAATAATGATGTTATTGTAAGCCATTTTAAGTGTGTATAACTCTGCCTTAGTGGGATTAGTATAATTGATAATTGTAATATACTTAGAATTTTAATTGCTGCACTAAATGTGAACACTTTTCTAACTCAAAACCAGCTTACATCACCAGGCAAAAAGAATATTAATCAGCTAAGCCCTTCTTGGCTAGATATATTTAGCTCCTTTGCTTCCCATCTTCTCCATGTGATTTCTGATGTGTCTGCAATAAAATTCAATCAAACCTCATTACCGTGATTATCGCATGATTAACATTTGTAAAAATAGTCATTTTAACTATTTTAACATCAAGGCCTCAATTGTCATTACAATTTACATATCTCATTTTCACCTTACACCAAATGTGCAGCCAATTCCTCATCATGATCAAAGTATTGTATCTAACGATCATTTTAGATTCCAATCGGCCTAACTCTTGTTCTATATTTCCTCCCCTTTTGCTTATTTGAAACCTATCCTGCACACAAAAGGATAACAGATTAGTATTATGATTGTGTTGCGATTTAAAGTGTCTTGCAATGGCATACTGTTTGTGATCTTTATTTATCGCCCTTAGATGTTCTAGGAAACGTTTCTTCACTTTATGGATAGTGCTTCCAATGTAATGTTTCATACAGGACATGTTAATGCGTTCACCACATAGACCGTATTACATGTTCACTGTTTAATTATCTTGAATAGTGGCTTCTCTTTGAATAACTTTATTGTTTTCCAATTGTGGCTGTGTTTGCAAGTTGTACATGTTCCACATGTGTAAAAGCCTTGTACAATGTTTGATTTAGTGTTTGTTGTTACCAAGCTCTGACTCAGGGTGTATTTTAGAGATGTGACTTTCCTAAATGTGATTTGTGGAATTGTCCTTACATGACTCACTAAATACAGATCAGTTTTTAAAACTTCCCAAAATGTCTTGTTACTTCGCCTAACTTCCCAGGCCTGACTATGAAAAGAGGTGCTAAGCCTCACTGCATATCTTTTTTCCTGACTTTCCTTACAGTTCTCACATATTTGTTTACTTTCCCACATGCCTGTTTAATAACCTTTTTAGAATGTCCTCTTTCTGTGAATTTATAATAACATTTTGTTTTTATCTATTTGGAACCTTTCTTTCGAACTACAGTTCCTTTTTGCTCTTAATAATGCTCCAAATGGGATACTCTGGATCAACTTTTTAGGATGACAACTTTCTGCATGCAGCAAACTATTTCCCGCTGTCTTGTTCTGGAACAGGTTACTTTCTAGTTTGCTTCCATTCACACTCAATTTCACATCTAAAAATTCTATTGTGGTTTTCTGCATTTGACTAGTAAATGTGAGATTCAACAAATTATTGTTCAGTGTACTGACAAAATTATAAGCTTCTTCAACATCACCTTTCCAAATGAAGAAAATGTCGTCAACATTTCGCACCCAAAGGACGACGTGGTTCTCAAAATGACTGATGTTACTTACAACCTGCTCCTCCCACGAGCTCAGGTACAACCCCTGCAAACTGGATTGAAGCAAGTTCCCATCCCCGTCCCTTGGGTCTTTCTATACATTTGTTTGTTGAAACTGAAGAAATTATTGGCGAGACAAATAAGAAGCATTTCCATGTGGAAAAGTTAAGATCTCGCTCTGAAAGAATGTCGGCAAGCTTTAATTCCTAATTCATGGGGAATACAAGTGTACAGGCTATTCAAGTCTAAACACATTAATGTGCAATTCTCTTCCCAAGAGATCCCATTGATTAACCTTAGGAAATCCCCTTTATCCTTAAAATAGGATGGGAGTAATTGAACAAATGGTCGAAGAAGGAAGTCTACATATCTTGAAGTGTTTTCTAGTAAACTGCCTCTTGACGAAACAATTGGTCTGCCTGGTGGATTTATACTATCTTTATGCAATTGAAGCAAAAGGTACATGGCCAGTACTTTAGGAAATGTACAAGTTAGAAACTGGTATTCCTCCCATTCTAATAAATTCTTGTCCATTAAATTAACCGCTCCCGATATTCTTTATTAGCTTTTTTCATATTTTAGTCTAGTGGTTAACTCCTATCTTTCAGTATCATTCAATTGTTTGTAGCCTTAATTTAAAAAGAATTCTATGGGGAGCACCACTACATTGCCCCCTTAATATGATTTCTTTTTTATGATACTTATATTCCCTCTCAACTCCTTAATCACATTAATTGGCTCAGATTATTTCTCATAAACATATTTTCTTATCAATTCTGTTGAATTAATTTGTTGTCCCTCTTTCAAATGTATCAATAGCATAATTTACGAACTGTGGCATAGAGATAGATTTTGTTTTGTAATTTCTAGTGCAACTCAAATCCAAATCCATATCTTCATTGGCCATATTAAGAAAAGAATCATCTACAAAAATGTAATTTCCCTCCAATTCATTCATCATATGTAACAGCTCAATATCATTTATTCTTAGATTGGTAGGTTTCTCAGAAATATTTCTATCAATCCTGGGACCCTTAACAGCATTCCATTTTTTTGTTTCAACTTTCGAGTGAAATGAAAGAAATAAATGCAAATTTGAGTGTAATCAAAATACGCAGTGGGTCAGATTGATTAACCCAAAAACAAAACTTCAATTTGTGAAGTTCTGAGAGCAGTATCTGAAAGATTTACCACTGTTTTCCGGTCCATCATTGTGCTGCTTTTTGCCCACCATTTTGCACTCACACTGGGCTTTCTCTATTGATTTTTTGCATTTCATTTGTTGCCTTCACTGTCTCTGCGTCTACGACCCTTGTATGCCTGTGCGGCTCCATTTTCTTGTGTTGATAATATTCCATGGGCCATCAGGTTGAATTCTTTTAACATTTTTGACTTTACTCCTGTTTTATCAGATTGTATTGATGGGTCGGTTTCGCTGTTATTACTTTCCACTCCCTCCGATTAAAGAACTCCTGTCTTCCTTTGCTGTTTGGACTGATCAGTTGGATGATATATATATTCAGACACTTATGCACCCACTCATTTTTTAATACACCTTGGCATATATATATATATAAAACATACTTAAACTTTTCAGAAACACACAGTCACTGGATAATGTCATCAGTGATGTCACTGACCATGTCATGAATAATGTAATATGTGAAGTCATCTGCAGTGCATTGCGGGGCGTGAGTTATAGAAAGCTGAACTAACGGCCACATTTCTCTGGCTTTGTATGAGTGAAATGTCCAACTAACTATAACGTCCCTGACATATATGCTTTTTACAGTAAATTTTGTATGGCTTTTTAAATGCTAATCTCTACCTATAACGTCCTTGAAACCTATGGTTTTTTCAGTGAATTGCAAAGGTTTTTTAAATGCTAATTTCTAGTTATAATTTCCCTGAAAACTATGGGTTTTTTCAGTGAATTTCAAAGGTTTTTTAAATGCTAGTTTTGAACTATAATGTCCATGAAACCTATAGTTTTTTGATTGACTACATAAATATAAATATATATCTATATATATATATCTATATATATATATATATATATAGATATATATATATAGATATATATATATTAAACAAAGTTTGAGAATAATGTAAAGTCAGCAAGTCAGCAAAACTATATTCATTTTTTTTTATTATTATACAGAAGTTGTGCACCGTGCGTGACTCTACTTGATGGGTGCATGCACCTTGACAGCACGCATTTTAGAAGTCATGCTGGGGTCGCGACTTCGACGTAATGTGAAAAGTATGAATATAATTAAAGAAATTATCAATAAAAGTTTTGGTTAAAGTGGTCAACTAATTTAATTTAGAAATCTATCAGCTATTATTTTCAGTGTAATAACTATACAACATTTCTTGACAGCATGACATATGCACGTACGGTGCACAACCCCTCCCCGCACGTATTTCCAGTGTCACACCTGGATGACACCAGGGTCACGACTTCAGCGTGTTCTCAAAGTTTGAAATATTGCCATTGAAAGTTAGAATATCATATTGGAATAAAGACTTTTACTAATATCCCTTTTAAAATATTGTATAAACATTTATTTACAGTCTATAAATATGTATACAATATTTTACGGCGTCGCAGCCTTGAATCCCTAGGGTCGTATGTTGCTCTATATTGTCCACCTCCTGATACTCCCACGGTCTGGTTGAGTGATACAGACTCAACGGAGTGATCAAGTGGGGGAAGGGAAGGATTGGGACAGCGGGGAAGGAGACCTGCAACGAGAATGATAACCTTATAATATAAAATATACACAATGCATACACGGTAAAGCCTATAGATGCCTATGGCCTTTTGCACATACCTGTAAAGCAAAATTCTTCCATATTCTTAGTCAGCGTACAGTGAAGCTGAACAGGGGTGAAGAGCTGACTGGGGTATGTTCTGGTTCCCCTGTTAGTGAGATAACACAAGAGGTCGCAGTATAAGTATGAGTATATAACTGATTGATGGTGATGCAATTTAGGATAGGTCATTCACACTACTCCACATGTAACATTACACCCTTCTGTGGATAGCGTATTGACACGCTGTTTGATAGATTCTCAGATCCAATGTAGACCGAAGTATATTCCATAGCCTCCTATTATTTGATAGGAACAACTAAAAAGTATCAAATGTAATCACACACGTCCTGTAGCCGACCAAGCAAATATTCCCAAATATAGTTCCTGGGAAAAGTGCTACTTCTTATGTCAGAATGAAAAAAACGCCAAAGACAGCCAGCCTGTTCTGGCAAATGCATTCTCTCTGCATGAGTTGAGCTAAAACTCCCCAACACGAGAGAACACCTAAGGAGCTTGACAGGCAGAAACCTACCAACCCCCACACAAAGATGGTTAGAGGAAATAACACAGTTCAGTTCTAAAACAAAATGCACGCTGCTCACGTCTGCCCCGCAAGAACCCGGAAATGGGTTCAACCAACGGTGCAAACTTAACATTGAGAAAACATCCAAGGGAATTGCCACATCCACTAAGCGCTCATGGATACCATACAATAGAAGAGGCGGTGCATGATGCACCCTTACCGGACCTGCCAATGGCTCCGAGCGTCTCAGCATCAAAAGTAAACAGCACTCGCTGGTTCACAGGAAGAGATTAAATACTCTCCTTCCGTGAACGGGATGACGTCCACAACGTAGTTTCCAATTGCATTAACCGAAGTCCATGACGTATTGAGGTTACTTCAGTCTCGGTAGTGTTCTCCAGCTGCCCTCTGGTGAGACCTGACATACGGGTGCGCGATGCGTAAGCGATGGGTGTGCGCACCTTACGGAACTTTGTGTCAGCAGGAAAAGACAGGTTGTGATTGGTTTAAATCATTTTCATTCTGTCAGAGGGAGGATCCATCCTTGTTATATTCCTCTTATTATTTGGCTGTCTTGCTGGCAACACCTGGGGGTCCATTAGGATGTAGGGCAGATAGCTACCGGCTGCATGGTGGTGGCGATCCGCCCTACATCCTTCCCCGCCCGCCACCTATTTCCCCCGCCACATTAGTATGCCGGGAATACTCCGGCAGACGGGAAAAGGGTTTAATGTGGTGGCAGTGTCTGCTAGACACTGCCATCCATATTAGCAAGGGGGCGGAATCAAAGGCTTTCCGTTGCTACCATGGAAAGACATGCAGAATTCTCTTACCGGGGCCTGTTGCGGGACTCCAGGGTATTGGGGGGTGGGGTGTGCACATGGGGGGTACCTATGGTACCCCCCTGCCTTGTCATGCACATGGTGGTAGGCACCTCGCAGTGCCTGTCACCTTGCACATGACAAAGCGTGCAGTGTATTCCCAGCATTGTGGTGGGTAGTGCTGTGAGCACCGCCGGCCACAATGCTGGGAATAGAGGATGCGGTATCCTAATCACTGGTGCAGCTAGGATGGTGGGCGGACGGGAGTTTGTCCGCCATCCTAATGGGCCCCCTGCTTTTTGTTGCGCTTTACTTTTTCCAATTTTTGTTTGTTTAGATTTTTATTAAACCATTATGGCATCCAGTCATGGAGACATTGATCCATTGGATCTGGAGGAGGGCGAGATCATGGAGCATGTTAAAAAAAGGAAGGAGAGTGTTGTGTGTTTTTTTTTTTGCTGTGCCAGAGGGCGAGAAGAAGGTGAATGCTCGAAAAGTGGCATGAACCATCTGTGAGCGGATTTTGTCAAGGGACTCAGACAAGAAATATTCATACGGGACATCCAGCATGAAGAAACACCTTGAAACTCTCCATCCTGTACACTTGGCCAGAGAAGAAAGGGGAAGAGAACTGAATGAAGCGGAACAGCAAGACCCGAATGCCCCTTCTACCACTTCTCAGCAAGTTCCTCCTGCACCAAGGCTCCATGTCGTTCCTGAACTGTTTGAAGTGGCCATAGTGTGCAAAAAGTGTGAGGCCAAACTGTGCATCGTGGAGTAGTGCATGGACGTTGTTAAGAGTGCCATCAAAGCACAAAATTGTTATTTATTTTTCATAATTAGCTCCAAATGTCCATTTCTTTGCTTTTTGTTAAACAGCTCGTTTGCTGTTTTCATTCTTCTTTTGTTTAAAAAAAATCAAAAACACACAAAAATGGTAAAAAAGACTAAAAAAATACATATTTTTTTAATTGTTCCCAAAAAAAAACGTTTCTTACGGAATCACATCTATTGATTAAAAAAATAAAAATGACCTGAGTGATTGCATGAGAGCAAGGACACTGTGTGGGTGATTGGAGAAGTGCAAGGGTACTGCATGTGTCATTGCATAGGTGCATGGGTAATTCTCGGGTTAATGCATGAGTACATGGGTAGTGCTCGTGTGATTGGGAGAGTGCATGGGTAGTGCCTATGTGCTTTCATAAGTGCTTGAGTAGTGGTGGAGTGATTTCATGAGAGCTTGAATACTAACTGAGTGATTGGAGAATTGCATGGGTACTGCATGTGTGATTGCATCAGTGCATGGGTAGTGCTTGGGTGATTGGGAGAGTGCAGGGGTAGTGCCTGGGTAATTACGTAAGTGTTTGGGTAATGGCGGATTGATTTAGTGAGTGCTTGGCTACTAACTGGGTGATTGTAAAATCGCATGGGTAATGCATGTGTGATTGCATGAGTGCATGGGTAATGCTTGGGTTATTGCATGAGTACATGGGTAGTGCTCGGGTGATTGGGACAGTGCATGGTTAGTGCCAGTGTCATTGCATGAGTACATGGGTACTGACTGGATGATTAGAGTACTGCAAGGATAGTGCATGGTGATTTCATAAGTGCTTGGGAATTGGCGGAGTGATTTCATGAGTGCTTGTATACTAATTGTGTGATTGGAGGATTGCATGCATACTGCATGTGTGATTGCATCAGTGCATGGGTAATGCTTGGGTTGTTGCATGAGTACATGGGCAGTGCTTGGGTGATTGGGGCAGTGCATGGTTAGTGCCTGGATCATTGCATGAGTGCATGGGTGATGACAGGGAGATTATAGTACTGCAAGGAGAGTGCATGGTGAATTTACAGGGTGCTTGGGTATTGGAGAAGTGATTGGATAAGTACATGGTACTGGCTTGGTGATTGGAGAAGTGCATTTGTAATGACAGGGTGATTGCTGAAGTGCATGGGTACTACCTGGGAAATTGAAGGAGTGAATGAGTAGTGTCTAGGTGATTAGAGGACTGCATGGGTAGTGCACAGGTGATTGTAGCAGTGTATGGTTAGTGCGTGAGTCATTGCAAGAGTACACAGGTACGGACTGGATGATTAGAGTAATGCATGGCGTGCATGGTGATTTCATAGGTGCTTGGGTATTGGCGGAGTGATTTTTATGAATGCTTGGATACTAATTGGGTGATTGGAGAGTTGCATGGGTACTGCATGTGTGATTGCATCAGTGCATGGGTAATGCTTGGGTTATTGCATGAGTACATGGGTAGTGCCTGGATAATTTCATAAGTACTTGGGTAGTGGCGGAGGGATTTCATGAGTGCTTGGATACTAACTGGGTGATTGGAGAATTGCATGGGTAATGCATGTGTGAGTGTATGGGTAATACTTGGGTTATTATATGAGTACATGGGTAGAGCTAGGGTGATTGCGAGAGTTCATGGGTAGTGCCCGGGTGATTTCATAAGTGCTTTGATAGTGTTGAGTAATTTCATGAGTGCTTGGATACTAACTGAGTGATTGGAGAACTGCATAGGTCCTGTATGTGTGATTGCATCAGTGCATGGGTAATACTTGGGTTATTGAATAAGTACATGGGTAGTGCTTGGTTGATTGGGAGAGTGAGAGTGCATGGCTAGTGCCTGGGTGATTTCATAAGTGCTTGGGTAGTGGCGGAGTGATTTAATGAGTGCTTGGATACTAACTGGGTGATTGTAAAATTGCATGGGTACTGCTTATGTGATAGCATCAGTGCATTGGTAATGCTTGTGTTATTGCATGAGTACATGAGTAGTGCTTGGGTGAATAGGGACAGTGCATGGTTAGTGCCTGGGTCATTGCATAAGTACAAGGGTAGACTGGATGATTAGAGTACTGCCAGGATAGTGCATGGTGAATTTATAAGTGCGTGGGTATTGGCGGAGTGATTGGATAGGTACATGGTACTGGCTGGGTGATTGGAGGAGTGCATGGTAGTGACAGGGTGATTGCTGGAGTGCATGGGTACTACCTGGATAATTGAAGGAGTGAAAGAGTAGTGTCTAGGTGATTAGAGGACTGCATGGGTAGTGCAAACGTGATTGTAGCACTGCATGGTTACTGCCTGGGTCATTGCATGAGTACATGGGTACTGACTGGATGATTATATTACTGCAAAGTGAATTTATAAGTGCTTGGGTTTTGGCGGACTGATTGGATAAGTACATGGTAATGGCTGGGTGATTGCTGGAGTGCATGGGTACTCCTGGATAATTGAAGGAGTGAATGAGTAGTGTCTGGGTGATTTGAGTTTTGCATGGGTAGTGCACAGGTGATTGTAGCAGTGCATTTGATTTGATTTGATTTGATTGTGGAATTTATAGAGCGCACGAATGCCCGCGGGCGTCTTGGCGCTGACAGGACTGAGACTGTTGAGCGGAGGACCTTGGGTAAGCTGAGCGGGAGAGTGGGTGAGACTACCCAGAGAAGAGCCAAGTTTTTATGTTCTTTCTAAAGGTTAACAGAGATGGGCTGTTTTTTATTTCTGCGGGGAGCCTGTTCCAGGTTAACGCTGAGTGCAGCAGAACGCCTTTCCCCCCCCCCATCTAAGCTGTTTGAAACGGGGGGGGTACAGAGGAGGTTGGCGCTGCTAGATCTCAGTGTCCTAGCTGGAATGTAGGGTGACATGTTTGTTTGCAGGAACTGTGGTCCTGACCCATTCAAGGATTTAAATGCCAGAAATGCGAGCTTGAACTGGATTCATTTCTCAACCGGTAGCCAGTGGAGATTTCTGATCTTGGAGGCTACCGGCTCAAACCTGGGGATATTCAATATCAGCCGGGCAGCAGCATTCTGCATCCTTTGGAGTTTTGAGAGAAGCTTTTTTTGTAGGCCCGCGTATAAAGCATTCCCGTAATCCATCTTGGAGAAGGCATGGGTGGTGATCGGGTTAAATAATCTTACCTTTTTCGAAGTAGATATGAAACTCATTGAAACAATTTTTTTAGTTGTTTTATTATAATCTAAAGGTAAAATATTTCCAAATTTTAGAATTAGTGTCTGTAAAAGACTGTACTCAGAAAGGTCGGTGCATAAAGGCACCAGTGAGGTAATACTGGTTCAGGTTTGGTCTATCTGAAGTGTGTGAGGATATGAGCAGTCATGGAGGTATCCAGGGAGGCGAATTGACGAATCGATACATTGACAATATTTGGAAATATCTAGAGTGCTTCTCCAGATACCTTCTTCTTGATTCATAAAGGGATGCTTTTACCTTTTGGATGATGTGGCATTTAAGGATTGGATTATAGTTAAGACTTGTGTGGGCATGATCTGAAATGTAGATCACTTTGGTGCATCAGGTAGTGAAATTGGCAGGCAGAGAAAAGCATGGGTAAGCTTTTATGTGCTGTAAAATTCCGTTTTTTGTTTTTTGAAAAAATTGTTGATGGCTAAATACTTCTCATTTGACTAACTGACTGGACATCAGTGTACTTGTAGGTTTGATGGTGTTTGATGTTTTTTGTTCGGGGTCTCACTGGTGGTGTCTGTAGTACGTAGGCTTGTCTTTTTAATAAGCTGTCCACAAGCAGAGTTTAGTTGTTTTAAGCAGACAAGTTCTTCTGTATGGTCTGTGCAACTTCAGCTCTTCTTCAGGTATTGTGGATGTGAGCTTCTGACTGGACTATTGAGAGGTGAGCTTAACATTCCGGGGGGCATATGTGTGAGTCCCTATCATAACAGGAATGTCACCTTTAATGACGTTCCTGTGGCGATAGGGTCTTTGCCTTATTTACAAGGTCACTTTAAGCCATTTGACATGGCTTAACGCTGCCTTGTAAATAAGGACTCCTTTCATGCTACGCTTAGCGTCAAAGGGGAGGGCAGTGGGTGTTGCTGTGGGCATTCCACCGCAAAGCCAATTGTTTCTGATGCTGCCCCCTATTTACAAAAGGAGGTGTAAATAGGAAGCAGCACCAGAATTAAGACCAAGGAAAACCTGGTCTTACTCTGACGCAACAAGGAGAAATGTTTCATTTCTCCTCATGTTGGCTGTTTTCATGTGTGCTGCACAAAGCTGCACACATGAAAAGAGCAAAAGGCCAACAACAGTTTATGTACAGGAAGGGTCCCCTTCCTGCACATAAACAATCATTTTTTAACAATGCTGCTTTGCATCTTCTATGAGTGCTGCATTAAGCCTTACACAAAGAAATGAAAGATTGTTAATGTGCAGGAAGGGTGACCTTCCCTCGCATTATCAATCCTCCCCTGCATGCAGACACCCATGCACTATGGTGCAAGGGTCCCTGCGTTGGCGCTAGGCTGCTAAGTGTAGTGCGAGAGCAGGGGGATGAGCAGAGCTGCACCATATTCTTGTAAATATGGTGCAGCCCTGCGTTTCTGAAGTGGTGGAGTGAGGCGTTAAGCTAGGAAGGCTAGTGCCTTACTCTGCCACTTGCATTGTAAATATGCCCTCCAGAGTGAGGTTTGAGTGGGGAGGGGGCTCCTGCCATCTATGGTGGAGGACTGTTGAACTCCCATACATAGGTCTCAATGTCAATGTTGGATTCTAACAAGGTAGCTAGGGCTATTATGTTCTCTTGGAGCACATCTTGTTTAAAGTCCCTAAAAGAGCCGTTCATTATCTTATACATCTTTTTTGTTCATGATCATTAGAAAATGCGTAGATAAGGTTCATGCATGACATATCTCAGCTTGGTCAGTCTAGAAAGGTGCAGAGAAGGATGACTGGTCATTCATATGCAGATAAGATCTGAGATGTTCACCGGTTTGTGGATTTGCAGAGGGATGAGCTATATGATTGTGGTGCTAAACAATATAGTCTTTAGGGATTTTGTGCAAGCATCGCCTGGTAGGTTGAAGTCACTGAGAAAGATGTGCAAGAAGAATTGATGGTTGCTGTTATGATGATGCCTAATATGACATTGTCGAATGTAGTGTTTGGTTATGGTAATCTGTAGATAGAGAATAACATGATAATGTGTGTGGCACTTTGTAAAAAGTGGGAGGAGATTAGTTTGAACTTGCTGAGATTGGACTTTATCTGGTGTGTACAGGACTACCACTTTAGGGGATAACTGGCTTTTCTACTCCAGGTCAGTTTCTCCTGACTGTATTGCAGATGTTGTAGTCTTGTGGAAAGAAGACATTGAGGATATGGGTGCTAGTGGTAGGAGAGAGCCGGTAATAAAGTGTGCAGTTTTATTGCTGTTGATGAGATCAGCTAAGATGGCAAAAGTTGGACCACTGAGTGCATATTCATTGGCTGGAGTCAGTAGGTGTTCTCAAAGTGTTTACTGTGGGTGGTTATGGCCCAAGAAGAAGACGTTGCATATGTCCACATCTGCCCTTAGCCAAGGATGCCAGCAGGATGAAATGTATTTTGGAGGGTAGAGATTAGACTCGAGGAAGAGTTGCAGAAGTCCCACCATGCAACACCAGATCAGACCCAGCTTTTTGCAAATCATAAATGGGGCACCCATTATATCATAGTGCTACTAGGGATTCCAAAGTTCTAGTCAGCTGCCCTGCACCACACAACCTACACTAGTTACCCACCAAAAAACCTATCACCTTAAAAGCCCTCTGTATGGCCCGCAGTGCCCTACATGGCTTGAACTCCGAATGTTTAAAAAAGAACGTTCAATATATACTTGTGCCAGAGCGTCGAGCTCTGTTTCTGGTAAAAATGACAACATTACCTGGTTCAAACGCAAGAACTGGGGAGGTGGGAGTTTAATTGGGGGCACCGCTAAACTCTGGAACAGCCGCCTTACCTAAAGTCACAGACCACCCAGCGTAGGTTCGGGAAAGACCTAAAAACTTGGGGGCATATTTTCAAGCACAGCGTTAAAATTATCGCCACTTTAGCGGGAGAAAACTGCCGCTAAAGCAACGACAATGGGCTTGATAATATGCCCTTCAGAATTCCAATAGAAGTCCATGTTGACACCAGAACATGGGCTTCTAATTCTAATTGTAACGCCATTTCTTGATAATATGTCCCTGGGCTTTTTACTGCACTGTCCTTGCACATTGATAATTTTTGTTTCCCAATATAATACTGTGAGCTTCCATGACTTCTCAGCGCCAAGCCAAGAGCCTTATTGCAATCGAATGCTTTACAAACTAATTAACATTAACATAACATAAACAGCAAAAGCTATAGCCCATGGTATTATATAGTACCACATAAGCATTTATTCAAGTCAGCTGCACAGTTAAACATAACCAGCGTGACTAGAACTAGGGTGGAAGAAAGTTGATTGTACCTGAAAATACCTACGTCTTTTATACTGACCTGCTAGAAGCTTTGTAATGCCCCTGATTGCTTCAGATACTGAATTTAACGTGTTGCCTCTTGGTGGGAGGCATATGGGAAGCCGTTCATATGTTATGGTTGAGATGGACTGATGAAAGTAGGCTCTGGAGCAACGGGTGGTAAATAGAGAACAATAGGTTGAACGTGACAAGCTTCGCATGAAGAAAAAAAGAAAAGAAGATGTTGTTTATCTTTTGAATAGCAAACTGTATTGCCGATATATTGCATCCACGAAGCCCCCACAGAGAAGAATCAAATACTATGTCATGCATTACAGTGTAAGTTTAGTGGAATAATATACTTGCTATAAAGTTGAGGGAAATGTGCTTGATGTTTGATGGGTCAATGGAAGGCACATGATGCAGTCAAATCGATTTCCAAATAGCTTGTTTGATCAAATTGTGTGATAAGTGGAAAAATCAATTGTGTTCCAATTCACAAAAAAATATGTGTACCTAAATGTAACTTAGGATTGTAAATTAACTAATTCACAAAGGCGAAACCCCGCTAAATCACATGCATAATTCTACTCTTAAAGTCGATTTGTGAATACAGAAATGCAAACAATATGGTGGAAAGAAGGAAAGCCTAGAGACGCACCTGTGAAAGCATTCTGCCCATGGAAGTCTACAAGCTGTTGTGAATATAAACCCAGGGTTTCTATGACACAAATTCTTAATAAAGAACACAAGTGAAAAGAGTGCCTACAGGCCCGAGAGAAACTTTGCTCTTGCACCACCCCACCACAGTAGTTGACAGGCCTAGTTTACTCACAGATATACAATATACTAGGCACTAAAGGCACTTCCCAGGAGTGGTACCAAACTTTCCTTAGGGAACAAAGGGTAATGAGAGAAAGACTGTACTAATAAACGAAAACAAAAATGCATCGGCAGCATATAGAACAAAAGTTGAGTGCAGAGTATGGGCAATGCTTGAACAAGACACCAAACCTCAGACTGCACTTCCAATTTAAAAGGACAAGCCAATGGAGGCTCCCCAACTGATTACCAGGATGGCTCTAAAAATCACCAATGCAACTCATGACCTTCTTGTAAAGTGTCTGATAGCAAATACAGCGCTCAATATCAATACAAAGACCAAATATCATCGAAACCAAGGGTAAGCATGTTCATTTGTGGGGTAATTTATTTGAAACCTCCTGGAGAAGGATGTCCGAAGGTGAATCAAGTGCCTTAGCTGACGGAATATCTGGGAGAAGAAGCCAGGACCTAGCAATATTGCGTACTTTTATCAGAAAGAAGCTCTACGGAACACTCCAAGACCATCTAAGTGGTCAGACCGAAAAAGCATTCTCTTCCTGCCAACATACCAGTGTAGGGGAAAGCATGACACTCTGAATAGAGGGAAATACTCCAGGGCCGGAATACAAGTCTGGCGGTCCGAGAACCACCAGACTCGTGGAGGCACGGCAGTGGCAGATCTAGCCACTGCTGCACCGGCGGTCTGACTTCCCCATTAGGAGTTGGCCAGTCGAACCGAACTGGGACCGCTGGCTCAACCAGGGAACCGCTGTTCCCTGGCGTTGCAGCGGACGGTCAGAGGCCACAATATGCTTTGCTGGGTTCCCCTCGATACCTATCTTCCAGGTTTTACATGTAAACCTTGGTGGAGAGAAAGAAAAGGGGCCTTATTGGCCCCCCCTGTTCCTCCACCACATGTGGATGCACACAAGTGGCCATAACATGTGCCACTCTGGGTGCATGCACATAGGTTCCTGCACAGCATGGACTTCGAGTCCATGCCATGCAGGACCCTTGTAGTGAGGTCCCATTGCGGGCCTTTTTCAAAGGCACCTCTGCCTTTAAAAGAGGCTTCGCCATGGGACTGCCACACCGCCCGCCGGTCAGACTACTAAATAGTCATAATCTGGCAGATGGGTGGTGGTTCTGGCCATTGGCAGAGTGGTGGTGCGGCGGTTTGCACTGCCGTGCCACCCCTCTGCCAAAAAGTCATAATCAGGGCCCTAAAGTAATCAGGCCTCTTCCTGGGCTGGGGCGCATGGCCTTAAATAATTTGCTCTACCTAGACTTTGTAACCCTCAATAGAAACAACAATAGAGAAGCAACAAAGACGTTATGCTCCAACAGGAACCTGGTCGACTTGACTATGACACTCTCTGGTCCGCCTTGGAATGCTCTCAGAGGTCCAAGCGCTTGATTCCAGGTCGGGTCATTCATTCTCCATTGGGTTGCCCGAGGGAGGACAAATGACCCTCTCTCGGGTTGCCCGAGGGAGGACGAATGACCCAACCTGGAATCAAGCGCTTAGACCTCTGAGAGCATTCCAAGGCGGACCAGGAGACACATAATCTAAAACCACTTCGGGTATTGGAAATCAAAGGGAGGACCATAAATACCTTTTCGACTCGAAGAAACAAGAATATATTTGTAAAAATGTTAAGGTAGCTGTTGACGCAATAGCGCAAGTCAAACAAGAGTCAGGAAATGGAAGGCTAATAGCTGCACCGCCCAAAACGCTGCCCGCCATAACCTTAGGAGGTGAAGAAGACTATTGTATATTTAGTGCTCGTCAAAAGAGATAAAATCATAAAAAGAAGAAAAAGAAAGGAACACTCAGAAAAAGAAAGGATCACTCAGGAACCAATAGAAATAATAAAAATAAACTACTCAGATGACTGAAATGAAAAGATATGCAATGTGGAATAAGTGCAAGGCAAATATGATATAAGGATTCCTTAGAAAGTGGCAACCATCCAGTGCTCGTGTTAGGAGAGACGTATCAATTTTGTCTTGAAAAAGATGGTCTATTTTAATAAAATCATCGAAACGCGTCGACGCGCAGACTCACACAATCAAGGGACAGAACCTTTTTCCATAGACACCATAATTAGAGTGTGTCCTGGTTTAGCCTCTCAAAAATTGGGTTCCCAGATATGTTCACATATGACAAATAGGATTGTCTGTTTCTTTGTCTCTCTTGTCTTCCTCTTTTCTTTTTGATGATTATATACTGTCTAGCAACTTTTTAACAAGATTTTTTACTGTTGTTTTTATGCAATGTGGTGCCAATGTATATGTATTTTAATGCAATTGTAATGTACTGTCTTAGAATTTGTAATAGCTAAAAAATGTTAACCAAAAATAAAGAAGATTCATATAATTTACTGATTGGGTATTGTAGTAATCACTTCTAATATATTGGCTAAATTGGTGTAAACTATATACTAATTGGTTGGTTTATGTTATGTCACCAAGGGATAATTCCAGTAATTACCCATTACTCTTGTGATACGAAATTACTGAAATTATGTGATTACTCCACCTTGATTCATTAGGAATAATTTGGGTTGGAAATCCTATAACCATGGACCACTGCCTGCTCTTAAGAAATATTTGTTCCAAAATTCACCAAGGTAAAGGGGTTACCATCACCGTTAAGGTGTCAGTAAATAAATAATATTTAGTGACCGTAATTTGGTTGCAAAACATTCATGTATAGTACTGGAATTCAGTAATTGAAAGGGACACCCTCAAAACACCCCTTCCAAATATTGGATTGCTAAGCGCAAATTGCCATTCAGCAACATGTTATGGAATTGCAATTTGTGCTCTGGAGGGCCAAATGTATCAACATATTTTGCTTTCACAAACAGTGTGTATCATTAAATTTGACTATTTGTGAATGCAAAATATCCATTCAAGATGTATGAAAGGCTTTGTCAGTGCATTGTAGGTAATTGCAATTTTTTGCAATAACCTAAAATTACAAATCCAAATAAATTCCGTAAGTAGATGTACCATGCATTTCATAAATACAAACTGGACATTTAGGAAATGCTATTACCATCAACTCCAAGTCGATGGTAACCATGTGCAATTTAAGGCATTTAAGCGCTTTACATGTGCACATTTGTTTTGGGGTGCATCAATAGGGCATTATGTCTCGGGGCACCCTAGGCTTTGCATTTCTTAATTTGTGATTACCAATTAGGTAATCGCAAATTAGGTAATGCAAAACCATTTTCACCTATGGGCCTTATAGCATTTCCTGAATCTATTCTCTAATTACGATTGTGACTCTGTAGGAATCTTTATTTTTTTACATACCATTTTGCATTCCCTAAATAGCAATGAACTAAAATTCGCTATTTAGGGAATGCAAAATCGAACTTTGTACATGTGGCCCACATTATATACAGAAATTCATTTTTGCGGTCGGTAACGTGCCGATTATGCAAATCAGACAGTTTCTGACCCAAAAAAATGGCTCTTATGCATATGGCCCCTAGTTGCGTTCAGGTTGCTATAGATACTGAGTCGCATTGTTTCCAAAGCTTCAATTGTACAATAGCTGCCTACTGTGAATCGCAGGTGGCTGAGACATCATTCTATAAAAAGATGGTTGAAACATTCAATATTAAATTAAAGAAAATAAGTCGGATTTCCTGTGCTCTACAGCTTTGTTTCAAAAAAAGTAATAGAAAAATATTACGTGACATGACTCACTGAGAGCAGTTTTGATACTAGTCACGGAAAACAATTATTTGGCAGCTTACCTTGGCAGTCATCTCCCAGCGCGTGGCCCCAGAAATAATAACCATTTCATTGTCTTGGCAAACAACAGCCCGCCAGTTTCAACTGTGACCAAAGCTCATCCTTCCTGACAAGTGAATCGAACTGGAGCCAAGACATGTGTTTTACACTGAGCTTCCCTCGCAGCAAATTTACCGTGCAGTGTCTGCAGGAAACATATCAGACATTTGCGCTCCATGCATGTTTATTTTCCTTCCTTAAATCTCCTGCTCCGTCAAGTATTAAATAACAGATGTTTCGGTTCTGCCACGTCTCCCCCAGAGCAGAGGCTCTAAGTGGACTATTATATTTCTTTAGTCTCAGCTACATCATGCAAAATAAATATTTTATGGACCTTTTGTAGCAAGCCGTAGAGTTTAGTGGAACATTCCGAATCACATTAAAATACATCTGTCATTGGAGAATAAGAACACTAGATACTCGGGAGGGTAGTTCATCCTCTCAACACAAGTAACTTTCTATTACTAAAAATATTACCGTTGGTTCATACCAAGTATTAATGTATGGGGGGGGGGACTTTTGTTATCAATTGTACTCCTTTTTCATAAAATCTCTGAGCCCTTGGTCGTTAGCCAACAACGGGTATTACCTCTTTTCCGGTTGGTGGGAGACAAAGCGGTTAGTCGGGGCTGGATGACAACATACATTTGTACAGATTAAAAAGGAAGTAATGATGGGGAAAAGAAAATTGCCGAGTACCCAGCATTCAAAAAAGCCGATTGGGGATGTGCAGCAAACTTTACTGAGTTATCTCACGGGAGCAATGGGGGCGCCAAATAAACAAATATCCTCATTAGAGGAATCGATAGAGGCAGGTACGAATTCCTCTAACACTGAACCAGGAAGGGACATAGGGCCACATGAATCAAGCAAAATCGCATTCGCAAAGGATGAATTTGGCAGAATTTCGGCCTTTGCGAATGTGAATTTGCTAAATGGTATGTATAAACCAAAATCTGGTGCAAAACAAGGAATCGCAAAATTTGTGATTCCTTATTTTGCAATTGCATTTAAGGAATCGCAAATTACCACCAACTTCTAGTTGGTGGTAAGTTGCCAATTCCATGAAAAATGCACATTTTAGCATTTTTCTAAGTGCCATGTGACGCACATACATGCCCATAGGGCATGTATGTGCACCACATGTGCACCCATGCATATTTCAGGGGTGCAACAGGGTGTCCTTTGGACACCCCTGCACCCTTGAAATTATTCTCAATTTGTGATTAGCAAATTGCGAATCGTAAATTGAGAATAACTTCCCATTCATTCCTATGGGCCTCCTGGCCGATAGAAATGAATGGGAAAGTATTCGCTAAAAAAATTGATTTTGTACATACATACCTATTTGCGATTCTCAAATAGTGATTTCTTAAAAATCGCTATTTGAGAATCACAAAACTGGATGATGATACATATGGCCCAAAGTGATATCAGAGGTCACAGGGAAGAGACCAAAGGATAGCTCCCAAAAGAACGGTTGTATTTAAAATATATCCAATGAAACAATACTAAGTGACTCTGATTCTTTTTCACAGCCCCCACAGAAAAAGAAAAAGAATCAGATTAGGGCAAATAATAAGAATGATGAGTCCGTGGCTGGGATAGACAACACAAAAACATCTAAGAGTCTGGGTGTCACCATCTCAAAACAAGCAAAGCAGGGAAAAAAAGAACGGGGATAAGAAAAGACCCCTGTAAATCTAAAGAAGATACGAATAGAAAGACCGACCCATATGGTAACGACCTAAAAAGCTCAACAACCTTGGTCGAAAGATTAGATCTTTACATACGAGTTTCGCTAGATAAAATGGAAGAAAAAATATCATCAATAGAAGCTTCCCTTGCCAACTATCTACCCAAGGGAAGCAGTGAAAAATACACCCCGCAGATCTCAGAAAAGGGAGTAATGACAACCGGGAAACAACTAGGATTACCGACTTGGCAAATACTCACCTCCATATCATTCAGGGAAAAGAGGTTGCAGCCCCCAGCGTGGAAAGCTTGCCTGAAAAAATCCGAGTACCTAAGTTAATCTTTCAGCAATCGAATATGACTAGCTACCCTGCAAACATCGTAGAGAAAAGAGATAGAAGGGGCACCACTACAGATAAAGTAGGTCTAACTATATTACTCATAACCAACGGATCGAGTTACAACCTGGCATTATTACACTTAAAACTGCAAAACGATCACCCTGGTAGTTATCAACATTTAGCTCTCCCTCCAGCGGTAACACCGTACATAGTTATTTTAGCAAATGCGCCAAGGTCAGGGATCTCAGAAAACGAAACATGGGAAACACTTAGGAACAAAGCACTACAGGCCTCATTTATGAGGCTGTGCATCACTTTTACGCCGCTGGTGCGTCACTTTTTGTGACGCACCAGTGCGTACAAAATGCGCCTTGTTGCTCCATATTTACACGGTAGATGTATCACTTTGTAAACCCCTGCGCCATTTTATAGCTGCACCAGGTATAATGTATGCAAGGGGGGCGTTTTGACGCAAGAAAGGGTCGTAGAAGTGACGCAGGGAAATCTATAAGATTTCACGGCCCCACTTCTAGGATGCAAATGTGTCAATATCTTACGCCTGCCTCACAGCAGGCGTAAGGCTGATGCAGGCCCTTTCACATTGTGCTTGCCCCATGTGAAAGGACGCATTGCTGGAGTTGCGTCACTTTTGTGATACACTCCAGCAATGCGTCACTTTTGCGCCATACAGATACGCCAGAAATACTGACGTATCTGTAACTCCTTGCGCAATGATGCATCATAATGTAAATATGACACATCATTGGTGTTGCAAGGAGGGCGGAATGAAAAGTGACCCATCGCTGTTTTCGCGCAGCGATGCATCACTTTTCATAAATGAGGCCCTACATTGGTTAAGCATGAAGGTCGGGTTTACTGAGCAACTATTTGCTGAGTTCAAAATGGTCCGGAGAGTTCAGTGGGTTGGCAACTGCAGAAAAGCCCTACCAGGAGACTGCGTGGTCTTAACATTTAAAACACCCTTGTTGGGGGAGAACATTATCTGGCGGGCAGGAAATAATCAGGTGTCAACAACAGGAATCAATATAGTGCCGTTGGGCTTTTTCTATTGACCACCATTCAGGACAGAGAAAGGCTGCACCACCAGAAATGAGGAGGCAAGGAAAGATCACAGCTACAATCTTCCGGTTAAGAACCGGGTTGCCATGCTCTCTGATCTGAATGAAACAGATTGACTGGCCAACTGTTCTGACCGGGTTTTCTGCCCCTTTTTGAGTGAAGGTGACTTTAGCCTGCTATCATTCTAATAGGAGGACTAGAACCACAGACCTGGCCTATTTACAAGGTGTTTGCTATAATTCCCCTCTCTTTTCTTTATTCTAGGACCTATAAACGTATGTTAAGGGATAGATTCCTTAGTATTAGTACTAATCCGTCCTTTTGTAAGGTTGCTAATATACTTCTAATGGAGTTATGCTTATTTCGGGCCTTGCAGGCCTCGAACGGGAGAGACTCCATCTTTCTTTCTGCCTGGGCAGCTTGAGATGCTTTTAGGTCAAATGTAATGTTTTAGTTATAAGGTGTTGTTCGCTTGGAGAGAACCAGCTCAGGCTGGCCCTTATCGAAGGATTGTATTTTTCTTCGTGTCGAAGACATAACATCAGGCCGGACGGTTGAGAACGTGTCCTTGGCACGGGGTGGTACAGGAATTTGGTGGGCGGCAGGTTACTGGCCGTAACTTTCCATGCATGAACAAGGTTCCATATTAGTGAAAGCACGAAGAGTTCAGGAGTCAGTCCGTTAGTCAGTTAGTAGGCAGCAGCTAGCCGTTAGCATTATTGCAGTTAATCAACTTAAGGCAGACAGTCGCCATTTTGAAGTCCAAGAAAAACCAAAGGCTAATACTCTCTCAGAAAGATTGAAGTTATTTTAGCTGGAGCAGCTGGTGAGCTTTGACATTAAGATCAGAGCATGCAGAGTGAAGTAGTTAGTGGAGAGAATGAATACCAGAGCGGTAGAAACTGATTCATAAGATCGAAGCTGGAAGGTGAAGATAGTCCGTGATTGAGAGGAGAGAGAGGAGTAGTACAGAACAGTGAGAGTGCAGCAGATAAGACAAAGAACAAGAGGAAGGTTCCAGTGACTTGGAAGGAAACGAAGGAGACAGAGCATAGCGGTGCAGACGTGTATCCGTGACTGCAGGGGTGATTCTAGGACGAGCCAAGGCACCGACGAGATGGGAACCCAGATGACCGAGTCCAGACTTCATACTCATAAGGTGACGTCAACCCCTTTCTTATTAGTGTGCACACACATTCTAACCTTTCCTTTTGCTTTTCAGGCTATGTGTTATATTGCAGTATTATATTGTTGATGGTATTAATGAATAAAGATACCCCAGTTCTTAGCGAACTAGTGTGTGATTGTTACTTCCTTATGATAAAGTTAACCTTTCTTCTAGTCAGATGCTGTTATGTGAACGGATGCATCTCCTGTCCAGGTTAATGGTTACTGAGCAAGGGAGTAGAGGAGCACTCAAAATAGGGAATAACCTTTACACAGCGTAATTTGGCCATTCTTGTGTGAGAGAGAGAGTATTGACCTGTCTATCTGTCACATAATCTATAATATTGTCCTAGAAGATAGAGAGATTTCCCAACATGGAGAGCTAAAGGTATTCATAGGAAAGTGATCGTCGTTGATGGCGTAGCGGCATTAATGAGAGCATTGACTGTGGTCAATGTGTATATCCACAGGATTGTGGCTTGTGTATGTATGAAATAGTGAGAGCACTGGGAGGATACAGTGCGCATACCCACAAGATTGTGGCTTGCGTGAGCACTGATGGTGATCAGTGTGTAATGGTAAGTAATCGGAACTGCCTCAGGGTAGTCTAGTCTGGGCCTATGTTGCCGCAAGACTATAAGGTATGAGTGTGGTGTTGTAAAAGATCCAAGCTTGCATATTGCTAATTCCCCATCCTTAGGTAGGTACACAGGTGCCTTTTGTAAGTAGGTCCTGAGGAGGGAGATGGTTACATTTCGGCTGGGTTAGTGGTGTCTTGGTGAGCTGATTCTATCTGGTCCGAAAATCCGGTCGTTACATCTGGCGTCACGAACCGTTTACGAAAGCCTGTTAGCGCGGTATTGTTTCTAACTTGTTGGTTTGCGCTCGGCGCGTGCGGAGTTAATTTTGTATATTATTTGTACATAGTTGTATATATCTTTTTCTTTTGGCACAATTTTTTTGAGGAGGTCAAAATCTACTTTTAAATTGCCTGTTGAAATTCCCGGCTGGGAATCATCGCCTTACAAGGCATTGGCCCGTGAGTGGGCCGACTCTACGGGTTTGAGTGAAAATTGGAGTTCTTGTTTGGAAATGGCGGAGCCAGCTAATGTGATTGCTTGTCTACAAAAAGCGCCAGTTGTGAAGGGTGAGGAGCTTCCTGTTTTGGGACGCAGAGGTTGGATTGTTTTATCTGCAGACAGGATTGTACGCGCAAAACTTTTGAAACTACAGAAACAATATGAGGATATGGAGGAGAAGTTTGTTGAAGTGCAAAATGCTCACACTCTTTTGCGATGTCAGAATAAATTGCTTGCCGACAAACTTGAGACTTACCAGACAATAGCTGAAAGAGCTGCTGTTCGTATTGCTAAATACAAATATAAGAATCGTCGTGGTCAAGTTTGTAAACGGAAAGTGCGTCTGGTCGTGGCGAAAGCCGGACTGGATGGGAATCCTGATTAATGGGATGGTAATATCTGGGATTCGAATGATTCTGGCTCCTCGGCTGAGGAGTCTGACAAACGCGAGTATTCTCGCACCGGTCATGACTGTAAATCTAATACTTTTGACAAACTTGATGATTCCGACGACCGTGGTCGGTATTCTAAATCTGATGACATGTCTCAATCTGAATGTCTCTCTAAATCTGTTGATCGTGCTTCTTCTGATGCTCGTCCTGAGGTTTCTGCACATCCGGTTTTTCGACGAAAATTACAGCAAGCTCCTGGTAATCAAAATGGTATTCCTTTGGATAGTTTGGAAGATTTTACGCAACAGGAAGTTAGTGACATTTGTCAACGTTTTCGGCAAAGGCCCGGTGAGGCCTTGCTTACATGGATGGTGCGCCTTTATGAACTGGGTGCTGCGGGCATCATGTTAGACGCGGGAGATGCCTTGAAATTTTGTTCTTTGAGTTCTGATTCTACTGTTCAGGATCATTTCCGTAACTATAATGCTGCTGGTCAAATTAGTCTGCTTCAGTTAGCGACTGATGGTTGTAATCACAAATACCCTACTGAATCTGATTGGCCTCTGAATGACAAGCCATGGTACACATTGCGCGATGCGGCACAAAGGCTGAAGGAGGAGGTGATGAAAACTGCGATTTTTCTGAGTACATCTGACAGATTGTTGGATGGTTTATTGACATCTTATGTGCGGAATCGCATTATCCGTTCTTCCCCTGTTGCTTTATAAACAGGTTATGATGACTTTGTTGATCTATCAGACTGGCAATGCATTGTCTATGGTGCTTGAATCTGTACGTCAGCTTGGTGAACTGGGCAAATGGCTTAAACCTGAGAGACAGTCCAGACCTGAGGGTCGTACTGCTGGGAATTATAAGTTCACTAGACGTGATATGTTTCTTGCTTTACTGGCTGATGGTGTGAAGAGTGAAGACATTGATGGTGAACCTAATAATCGCTTGTGGGATATGTTTCGCAAGCGTGGTTTGGATCGGAAGGAGGGTGCTTGACGTGTTTGAATGTGATCGTGAATATTCTGATGACAGTGGGGATCATAGACGTCCTGATGATTTGGATCAGCGTGATGGACGACGGTATGAGCGTGATGTGTCCCCTCGGCGTGAAAGAGAGAGGGGGATAGAGGGGGAAAGAGAAAGGGGGAGAGATGACCGTGTTGGAAGCAGATACAGAGATGAAAGGGATCAGTCCCCCGAGGTGAGGAGATGGGAGGATCGACACAGATTTTCCGAACAAAACTCACAATACCATGCAGATAATAAGAATCCATTTCGTAATGGGGATGGATATGAACAGGACATTATATTGTCCAAGAAATTTGAGAGCATTTCCCCATATTTGTCTTGGTTGTCAGAACGCAATAAAAATGACTAGGAAATAGGTCAAGCTCCATTACGCAGTTGGGCTCACAAAGACAATAGACCCTATGTAGATATTGAAATTTTTTGGAGACATCTTAATATACAAATGGCCCGAGCATTGGTAGATACAGGAGCGGAGGCCACTCTAATTCATGGAAAATCGAAGAAATTTAAAGGACAATTTTTCTCAATTACTGGTTTAGGTGGAAAGGAAACCCCCGCAGTGCAAACAAAAGTTGAAATGAAAATAGGTAGAATTCCTCGAAAAGAATATTCTGTTCTAGTTGTGCCACTTTTGGAATACATAATTGGAATTGATATCCTAAAAGGTATGACATTGCATTTAGATGATGGTTGTTATCAATTTGGAGGTAGAGGTTAAATATCACCCAGACCTGTACGAGTTGGTCGTCTAAGAATGCCTCCAATAAAAATTCCTCAGGCTACAAAAGTCATTTCCCAAAAGCAGTATCGTATCCCAGGTGGTCACGAAGAGATTAGTTCTACGATTCAGGATTTAGTGAATGCAGGAGTTATATCTCCAGTTACTTCTGTTTGGAATAATCCCGTTTGGCCTGTGCCTAAAAGTGATAATTCTTGGCGTATGACTGTTGATTACCGCGAATTGAATAAACATACACCCCCTTTGACTGTTGCAGTACCAGACATGATTACTTTAATTGAAAGAATTCAGAAGCATCCAGGAATATGGTATGCGTCGATTTATATCGCTAATGCTTTCTTTTCAATCCCAATGGCCCCTGAGTGTCAGGAACAGTTCAGTTTTACATGGAATGGACGTCAAATGACGTTTAGAAGTCTTCCCCAAGGATATGTACACAGTCCTACGATCTGTCACCGGCTGGTGGCGGAACATTTATCAGAAATACCCATAAACCCACAAATTCAGATGTGTCATTATATTGACGACATTTTGATTCAAGGTGAGACACAGGATCAAGTTCAGACTCAGCTAGATCAGGTCATCGATAATTTACGTGAAAAAGGCTGGGAAATCAATCTCGACAAATTGCAAGGTCCGTCACAAAGTGTGAAATTTTTAGGCATCAATTGGCATAAAGGTAACAGATAAGTGATTCCACAGGTGAAGCAGAACATTCTTGATTTTGCGGTTCCTCGGAACCGAAGAGAAGCTGAGAGCTTTATTGGTTTATTTGGTTTTTGGCGTAAACACATCCCACATTTGAGTCAGATATTGGCCCCCTTATACAGAGTTACTCGTAAAAAGAATGTGTTTGAATGGAGTAAACTGCAGCAGGATGCATTTGATTTGGCGAAAGAAGCAATTCAGTATGCTTTGGATTCGTGGCCAGTGCGTGATGGTGATGTGGATCTGAATGTGTCTGTGCAAGGTATTTATGCTAATTGGAGTTTGTGGCAAAAACAAGGCAGAAATAAAGTACCATTAGGTTTCTGGACTAAAAAGCTACCCGATGCTGGTGAGCGTTATACACCTTTTGAGAAACAGTTTCTTGCATGTTATTGGGCTCTGGTGGATACCGAGTAATTGACTTTGGGACATGATGTGGTATTGAGACCTGAAATTCTGATTATGCAATGGGTTTTGAGTTCGCCGAAAACTCATCAAATTGGGCATGCTCAAGAGGCAAGTGTGATTAAGTGGAAATGGTACATACAGGACAGGGCACGTGTGGGACCGAAAGGTGTTGCAACGTTACATGAGCAAGTGGCGCAGGCGCCATCGAATGAGACTGGGAGTGAATGCTCCGTACCTATAGTACAGGAATCCCCTGTTAAGTGGGGTAAGCCATTTGATGATCTGTCCGCGGAGGACAGAAACCATGTGTGGTTTACGGATGGTTCAGCGAGGTACATAGGAGAGAAGAGGCCTTGGAAGGCAGTGTCCTATAATCCTATCACACAAAAATTGCTGAGTACAACTGGTGAAGGAAAAAGTAGTTAATTTGCTGAATTATATGCTGTTTACCAAGTTTTGAAACAGGAATTACCTGGTACATGTCATATTTTTACTGATTCCTGGTCCACTGCTAAAGGACTGGCGGTTTGGTTACCAACTTGGCATTCTCGTAATTGGGAATTGCATTCTAAAGAACTTTGGGGTAAAGAGTTATGGCAAGGGATTTGGGAACTACTCCCACAAGGTACTGTCACCATCTTTCATGTGGATACTCATACATCGATAGACTCCCTTGACAAATTTTTTCACAACATTGCAGATGAGAAATCTAAAATTGCTGAGGCAGTGGTGGACATGCAGGATTCTGATTTGGCGGGATTGGCGAAATGGGCCCACCAGAAAGCAGGACATTTTGGAGAAAGAGCCACTAGCAGGTGGGCTGCCGATCGAGGAATTAATATTCCTTTAAATTTGATTAAAGATACTATACTGCATTGTCCTATCTGTCAAAATTCTAGACAGCGAAAAGTGCTGCAAATTGTTAAAGGACATTTACACCGAGGAAAATTACCCGCTCAAATTTGGCAGATTGATTATATTGGTCCACTCCCTATGAGTAAAAATTGCCAATATATTTGCACCATCATTGACACATACAGTGGCCTTTTGGTGGCCTTTTCCTGTAAACGAGCTACCCAAGTAAACACCATTAAAACATTGGAATTGATTATGCTGTATTAAGGTGTTCCATTTCAAATTCAATCTGATAATGCATCCCATTTCAAGGGAAGATTGGTGCAGGAATTTTGTGTGGAGAACAACATTGAATGGGTGTTTCATATACCATACTATCCCCAGGCAGCAGGCCTTATAGAAAGAATGAATGGTTTGCTAAAAGATCAATTGCGTAAATTAACTGACAATAAATATAAGAATTGGAGAGAATATTTGCTTCAGGCACTGTTGATTTTGAATAATCGTCCCTTTTTAAATGCTGAATCTCCATTAATGTGTTTATTTCCTCCAGTTGTTGATGCTAAACCGAATACGGTTGAAAATACTGTAATGTATTGGGAGATTTCCCCAGGAGCCCTGGCTCCATGCAGAGCAACCCCAGGTTCCGCAGGCTTGGACCTGCATGCCATGAATGACATTACTGTAAAAAGCAGAGATTGAGTTATCATTGAAACTGGCATTGGTGTTTGTATACCAACTGCAAATTTTGGATTGATTGCCCCTAGATCGGGCCTGGCCTTAAAAGGCATTCAAGTGCTTGGAGGTGTCATTGACAGTGATTATCAGGGAGAGATTAAGGTACTCCTGCTGAATAGCAGTGAAGTGGATCTACCAATTCATAAGACTGACCGAATTGCTCAGTTGCTAATCATGCCTGTTTTCAGTGGTGAGATTCAGAAAGGCACTGCCCCAAAAACAAAAGGTTTTGGCTCTACTGATAATCCAGGAGCGAGAGTGTGGGTGCAATCGCCTAAAAATCCCCCTGAACAAGCTGAAATTATTGCAACCGGTCATGATAACACAGTACTTGTCATGAGACCAGGGAAAGATAGCTGGGAAGCTGTCCCGGCTGACAAATGTTACTCACGAGAATGAATAATGCCTGTGTTTGATTTTCTTTCAGATCATTCTCTGGACTGCTGTTGCAGGATGTGCCGGCGTTGGACTCCTTTTGGCTTGCTACTTCAGGGAAGGAGGGAACCCACAGACTTTGGTTGATTCGATAATCAGAGTACAGCGTTCCTTCGCAGCGTGGGATTCATCATCTAACTTTTGGACTACCCTGGCACGAAGGGTGACAAATTCCCCACATTTCTGTTTAACACCGATGCGTTCGGTGACTGACATATTAGCAACCTGTTTGGTTGCCGTCCCCGCTTCGTTGGAGACCCTTGCCCATATTTTCAATATATCAAATGTCCGTCCTAATATCATTCTTGGTGATTTCGCAACACATGAATACTGCCCTTTATGTACTGTGCTTTCAGATCCAGTACCCCCGATTCATTCCCAAATAATTACATATAATATCACGCAGGGTGATTTATGTTTCTTCCTTACATGTGATCCAAATGCCATAACTGAATGTGTGCGTTTAAAATTGAAAGGTGCTACTTCATTCACAGTTCATGAAAATACTTTATGTTCCCGGAGATTACCGAAGTCGTGTATTTCAGTCAAAAATAATATGACTTGCAAAAGTCTTGTAGTTACCCCTAGCCACTATCGTACAATGCTATTACCTTCTGGATGGCTTTTCTCTTGTGGCAATGCATCTTGGCCTTATATTCCTGCAAATATTACTGGAGGACCTTGTGCTATTACCAGACTGAGTTTACTAATGTTTTCTTCACATCCTAATATGCATTCCCGTGTTGTCCGTGATGCAGTAATGTTAAAAGACAACTGTGACTCTACACTACATTTATTTTCTGAATCTGAATATCTTAGTTTGGCTTTTTCTATTCTGGGTGTCCCCGCCTTAGCAGTCTATAATGCTAAATCTATCGGAAAAATGGCCTGTTGGATGGTTAAATCTATTAATCACACTTCTACAATTCTATCTGACATGCTACTGGACGCCCAGGGTGAACGCAGAGCTATTTTACAGAACAGGGCTGCAATCGATTATCTTTTGCTTAAACATGGACATGACTGTTCGACAAACTTCATGACTTGACCAAAGAAGTTAGAAAACACATTGATCAGGGCTGGTTTGACTGGCTCTTCAATTGGTTACCAGATTTACATTCTTTACGACAGATATTAGGGGGTATCCTGATTACTATTTGCATTCTAGTTGCTTTTTGTTGTTTTATTCAGTGTATTCCTTCTTTACTTCAGACCTGTAGATGTGGTACTAGAAATAGATCAGTTAGTTTTGTATCATATTATTCTTCGACGGATGTTAGTTCCATTTAGCGAATGATTAGCTGTCTAAAGTCAAGGGTGAAGTGTTCTGACCAGGTTTTCTGCCCCTTTTTGAGTGAAGGTGACTTTAGCCTGCTATCATTCTAATAGGACTAGAACCCCAGACCTGGCCTATTTACAAGGTGTTTGATATAATTCCCTACTCGTTTCTTTTTTCTAGGACCTATAAACTTATGTTAAGGGATAGATTCCTTAGTATTAGTACTAATCCGTCCTTTTGTAAGGTTGCTAATATACTTCTAATGGAGTTATGCTTATTTTGGGCCTTGCAGGTCTCGAACGAGAGAGACTCCATCTTTCTTTCTGCCTCTGCAGCTTGAGATGCTTTTAGGTCAAATGTAATGTTTTAGTTATAAGGTGTTGTTCGCTTGGAGAGAACCGGCTCAGGCTGGCCCTTATCGAAGGATTGTATTTTTCTTCGTGTCGAAGACATAACATCAGGCCAGCCGGCGGAGAACGTGTCCTTGGCACGGGGTGGTACAGGAATTTGGTGGGCGTCAGGTTACTGGCCGTAACTTTCCATGCATGAACAAGGTTCCATATTAGTGAAAGCACGAAGAGTTCAGGAGTCAGTCCGTCAGTCAGTTAGTAGGCGGCAGCTAGCCGTTAGCATTATTGCAGTTAATCAACTTAAGGCAGACAGTCGCCATTTTGAAGTCCAAGAAAGACCAAAGGCTAATACTCTCTTAGAAAGATTTAAGTTATTTTAGCAGAGCAGCTGGTGAGCTTTGACATTAAGATCAGAGCATGCAGAGTGAATCAGTTAGTGGAAAGAACGAATACCAGAGCGGTAGAAACTGATTCATAAGATCGAAGCTGGAAGGTGAAGATAGTCCGTTATTGAGAAGAGAGAGAGGAGTAGTACAGAACAGTGAGAGTGCAGCAGATAAGACAAAGAACAAGAGGAAGGTTCCAGTGACTTGGAAGGAAACGAAGGAGACAGAGCATAGCGGTGCAGACGTGTATCCGTGACTGCAGGGGTGATTCTAAGACGAGCCAAGGCACAGACGAGAAGGGATCCCAGATGACCGAGTCCAGACTTCATACTCATAAGGTGACGTCAACCCCTTTCTTATTAGTGTGCACACACATTCTAACCTTTCCATATGCTTTTCAGGCTATGTGTTATATTGCAGTATTATATTGTTGATGGTAATAATGAATAAAGATACCCCAGTTCTTAGCGAACTAGTGTGTGATTGATTCTTCCTTATGATAAAGTTAACCTTTCTTCTAGTCAGATGCTGTTATGTGAACGGATGCATCTCCCGTCCTGGTAAATGGTAACTGAGCAAGGGAGTAGAGGAGCACTCAAAATAGGGAATAACCTTTACACAGCGTAATTTGGCCATTCTTGTGTGAGAGAGAGAATATTGATCTGTCTATCTGTCACATAATCTATAATATTGTCCTAGTAGATAGAGAGATTTCCCAACATGGAGAGCTAAAGGTATTCATAGGAAAGTGATCGTCGTTTTGTAGCGGCGTTAATGAGAGCATTGACCGTGGTCGATGTGTATACCCACAAGATTGTGGCTTGCGAGAGCACCGGGGGGATACGGTGTGTAATGAGATCGCCTCTAGGGAAAGCGGCGTTAATGAGAGCATTGACTGTGGTCAATGTGTATACCTACAGGATTGTGGCTTGTGTATGTATGAAATAGTGAGAGCACTGGGAGGATACAGTGCGCATACCCACAAGATTGTGGCTTGCCTGAGCACTGATGGTGATCAGTGTGTAATGGTAAGTAATCGGAACTGCCTCAGGGTAGTCTAGTCTGGGCCTATGTTGCCGCGAGACTATATGGTATGAGTGTGGTGTTGTAAAAGATCCAAGCTTGTATATTGCTAATTCCCCATCCTTAGGTAGGTACACAGGTGCCTTTTGTAAGTAGGTCCTAAGGAGGGAGATGGTTACGTTTCGGCTGGTTTGTGGTGTCTTGGTGATTTGATTCTATCTGGTCCGAAAATCCAGTCGTTACACCAACCCACAGGTATTTCAACCTCAGAATCCTCTAGTATGTACCCCCTCTGGAATACCCCTTACTGACTTCATCTCGAATCCTAGCAGACAACCCTCAGAAAATGTTTATCCTTCAGAATTACAGTACATGACTACAGTACTACATGACTACAGTAAACAAATCGAACGGTAGTGGGCCAATAGTTAATTCTAATCGAGAGGTAGATCAGAGTATAAGTGTGGCCGTGGTTGTGAACCCAGCTGTATCCCAACCAAGGTATGTCATTGGTGATTGTAAACAGGATGCTACCTCTGAGGTAGAAATTGATCAATTATATATGGCATAACTTTGTGGGGAAATTTAATATCCTTTGTTTTCAAGAGTCCTGGGCCACCACTGAGATTCATATTGAGGGTGACAAGACATACTTTACCCCAGCCATTCCGTCCATCTTTGGGAGGGCTTAAGGCGGTCTGATAGTATATATCTCCAATTTGCTGAGAATAAAGGAAATTACTTTTGTAAAATCAGATCCTAATTTCCAAATAGTAACACTTAACATGATTAAACAAGATATGTATGTATTGATCAATTTTTACAATAACGTGAAAAAGGAACATCTGGTAGTCGTGCTAAAACAAATGTTTTGCTGGAAATCCAGAATAAATGAGATGTTATTCGTCCTGGAGATGGGCTTTGCGAATGATCTGTCGTCCCCACCAATTCCACTCTCACAGACTTTTAATGGCAGAGGAGCAAGCACTATTATAGATTTCATCCTAATATCAAACCGTCATGCCCCGGCCTATTGAATTTCTGTGCGCATAAAAGCCCTATGAGTGACCATTTTCCAATTAGCGTGACACTGTCCTTTCCTCAGACGACCAGCAGAAGTAAAAATAAGAGGATGTACGGGCTAAAAAGCTTGGAAATGGACAAAACAAACAGCTATTCCTTAAAATGGAATAAAGTTGAACCACAGGAGTGTACAAAAGTAGTGGTAAAAACCTCTTCAACCTCAATTATGAAGTGCTTAGACTCCTCAACTCCATATTTTGAGGTTTTAAGAAGCTATGGGGAGATATCTAAAGTAATTAAGGAAACCCTGATATTCCAAATAAAACAGAGGAAAGATAAGAAAAAGGGATGTTTCAATAAGAACTGTACAAAAGCATATGCAGATCTAAAATGATCCCTACACAAAAGCATAGGGACGTATTGGAGATCAGACAGCTTAGAAAAGCTTACAACTAGGCAGTCAAATCAAGAAAAAGCAAATTAAAAAAAGAAAGCTGGGAGGAGTTGCATAAAAGCTGTACTAATAAGGACAGCACCGCATTTTGGTGATTGGGTAAATCCCCTTTCCTCTTAGTATCCCAGGACCACCCTGTCAATAGAAATTGCAATAGACGAAAGACACTGGGTGGATCACTTTTCCCATATCTTTGGCTTGGCTACGGAGGAGAATCACATGATAGCAGGTATGGCTAACATTAGTTCTAGTGCCAGTCCGATAGACTTCCCTATAACCCTTGATTTTACATTAACTGAGGTTGAGCTCACCCTTAAGGCTAGTAAAGGGGGAAAGGCTCCGGGACCAGATGGGGTCCCAGTTGATCTTTTTAAATATAACATGGACCTATGGACCCCAATACTAGAGTGTTAGAAGCTTCCTGTACTATTGGGCTTATCGATTCTTGGTCAGAGTCAATCTTGGTCCCGATATTCAAGAAGGGAGACAGACACAACCCGGCCTGTTAACACCCCATCTAATTATTATACTCACTGGGTAAAGTGGCAGGTTTTATAGTTCTTAACCGTCTCCAACAGTGGGCAGAGGATAATAATGTACTGTCGGATCTCCAATTCGGATTCAGGGAAGGATTGGGCACTATTGATCAAGGCATCAACCTCTCTCTCCTCAGGGGAAAATATGCAAATGCGAAAGGGGGAAAATTGTACATGGCTTTCGCTAACTTAACAGCCGCATTCGACTGTGCAAGCCATGCCAATCTATGGGGGTTTTTGGAAGTAATGTTTGTGAAGATCCCCATAATTAACTTCTTAGGAGAATTTATGGAAATGCTACTGCTAGGGTGCGGTTTGGCGCTAATGGGGAGTATACAAGTCCATTCTAAGTGGAGCGGTGGGTCAGGCAGGACTGCGTTGTGGCACCCTTCCTCTTTACACTCTATACATATGGCCTGGAACAAGCCTTGTTGGAAGGGTGCCAGGACGTACCACTCCTGCAGAAACGCACAATATCTGCCCATCTCTACGCAGACGATGCCGTAATTATGGCTCGGACATTGCTGGGGTTATAACGTGCTCTTGATATTTATTATGAAAATATGGCAAACTTAGATTTAAGAATAAATATTAAGAAAACTTTTGTAATAAGCTATGGGATAGGCAGCAATAAACAGAAGGATATCTTTATTGTCAATAAAAAGGTGGAGTTTTCCAAAACGCATCCATATCTAGGCATCCTAATTGACAATGAAGGCTCATGGCGTCAGGCTATTAAAGCCAGGATGTTAATAAATCATGTGGACTTTGACATCGTTGGTTAATTTTTCGCAGAGGTTGGGCAAGAGACCCCCGATGAAGATGCTCCAAATATATCAAGCCAAGTGTGTCAGTACAGCGACTTACGGGGCAGAAGTTTGGGGATATGGAGCTGTGGATGAACTACAGAAAGTGAGAATGCCTTTTTAAGGTATCTATTGGCGGTCCCACAAGGCACCCCAACATTTCTGTGTCACACAGAAGTGGGAATACCTAATATCACAGACACGATAAAAAGTCAACCAGTCCTATTATAGCACCTTATTTGGTCATGCCCAAAAAATCATTCAACCGGGAAGTCCTGAAAGATCTTTTAGGCCTTGAGAATGTTTTTAAGATTGGGTTGCTCAAGTATGTACAAAATTTCCTGTTTGATTTAGGATTACTGAATTATTACAGCAATCCTACTGCCTTAGCCCAAATCAAAAATCAATCCATGAGTCATATGGAGGAGCTTAGATCTGCAGTAGAGGCAACCAAGCAAACTGTTCTAAATAATCTAATGATGTAGACTAGCCTTAACATTCAACCATATCTCACATTTATTTTAAGTGGGTATGGCAGATTAGTATTAACACGATCGAGGCTAAATGTATTTCATCGCTTGGTTAGCTCCCAAAAATGAATGATTGGTCTAAAGATTTATCAAATTGCCCCTGTGACGAGGTATCACTCCAATCAACGATGCACGTGGTCCTGTTTTGTAAATATTACAATGAAATAAGAAAAAAATGGATTAACCTATTTTAAAAATTTCGGGCATGAGCCAATGCCGACCAGCCTATCTTGTATTGCAATGTCTAGACGCAGAATGCTTTACGAGGAATATTGCACAATTTCTGAAATCTTGAATTAGGCATAGGAAAAATTTGTGAAAAAACTTTTTCCACTATGAATTTGGTACAGTGAATAAGTCCGTTTTTATCTCTTTTTAAAGTTTTTACGCAAAACTTCCTGCTTGTTTAGGGTGCTTAATAATGAAAATATGAAGTAGTTATTTGTATGGTAATTGTAAATTCTAAATGTATAATGAGATTGTAAAATTGTTTTTACCATTGTTTTAAACTGTACTTTTATGGTTTTTCTCTACCATCACATGAAAACCGAATAAAGAAAATTTTGAATTTGATTACTGACATTATGAAATAAATCACCAAAGAACAGATACACCAGCGCACATCACATAAAGTCACTTTTATCTTTGTGCAATCAGCACTTTTCTTCAATTCGCATTCTTGCAAAGACACTCCTTTTCAATCCTAGGGAGTCAGGTGTGTAGAAAAATGTGTTTTTTATTTCTTTTAAAACAAAGTGCTTCTCAGCCAACGCGTGTTTCGCCCTTTGCGGGCTTCCTCAAGGCTGTATATCATACATAAAAAACAAATTGTAACCTCCTTGTCCTAGACATTTTCCTTTAAACATTAATACCAATCAATATGTGTATTTAGATATCACATCATCCAATCGTGTGATAATCAAGCTACAAACCGACCACCAAAAACTTGTTTAATGATCTCATGCTGTTAACAATGCATTATTTACAACAACCCTTGAATAGGTTGCAGTTTAAAGCATACATATGAGGAAAGGGCAGCCATCATGTGATTTCGCCAATATCTATTTATTTATTTATTTAAACTTATGAGGCGCGGTGGGTTTCCCAGCGCCAAGGGATAGATTAAAAGAGGGAGAGAACATTCCATGAAATTTTGCTGAAAAGAGACACCCTAATCGCAACTGAAAAAGCCAGGTCTATAAAAAGATGTAAGCTTTAAGACTGCAATTGTAAGAGTAGAAAGATAACCTTAGTTCTAGAAAAAAGCACCATAGGTATAGAAGGAACACAAAAACTACCAATGAGAGGCAAATGTTTAGTAAGCTCACCAAATTTCCAATGTATTCAGCACTATAGTTGTTAGAGTATAGACTTGTCACTTTCAGTAACTCTGTGAAGGGAATTTGTGAAACTTAGCTTAGATAGCATTCTCTTTTGGAGCTTATCTTCTCATTCGGTCATAGAGTTGAAGTAACATAACAAAACCCATAATCCAGAATTTTACCTTGGTACAAGTTTCACCAAGGGTATAGTCCAATCTATCCGAGCACAAGCAACATAAGCAGTAATCTTCATATTTTATATTCCAGGAGCCATGATAAATTCCATCTATTGTGTCTAGGAAATAACTATATCAAAATGAGACCCCATGCTTGCTTATCATCATACATAGTGCCCAAACAGTGATTACACTCTCACGCCCTTGATGTACTATAACATCCTCATCCTGGCTGAAACCTCATTTGGAAAAAATCAAGCTCACTTCCGCTGAGGTGAGTTAGATTGAGATTTATTGTCGTGTGGGCTTTCTAGACTTTAGTTATTTACATTTGAAAGATTGCATCCTGTATTTTCTGATTTTGCTTTTTGATTAATTCAAGCAAGGTATCAATTGCCCTGCATACGTGTATATTGTCAGTTCAAATGAGTTCCTTCAAATGAGTTCTTCAGCAATACAGATGGCCATTACTAAAGTTCACAAGCTGAGCTGTTCAAACATGGCCATGAAAACAATCATCCAACTCACATGATGGAGGTAGTCATTTTAGCAAAAACATGCTGGTTAATGACTATAGGAGACACTGATAAAGGCACCCTAATTCATACAATTTGAGAGGAAGGTGTTGATGTATTGAAGATAGCTGAATAGAAAGGTTTGGTGGAACGGTGTGGGGTGGGGTGGAGTGGAGCTCCCTATGCATCAACCTTTTGATTGTTACTGTTCATCGCTTTCCATGCTGGGGGAGATGTAAATTGGTTAAATTGCAATCACTCAATAATAGGGACACACCAATCACTGAATACAAAGATCTGGGGAGATAGCTAGAGCTGTGTCTAGCACCGACTTAAAAATAGAGTCCCCTCAGGTTTGTAGTGGCAGACTACATTGTTTAGACTCAATGAGCTGTATTCTTCCACTTTTATTACATACCTGAAGCAACTTTTTTTTAGTCTGTACAGGATTGGCCTTTGGCACTCCCAAAGCGGTGCCTTTTTAATAGGCACTTCTGTGCGACTGCCCGCCAGTCTACAAGGTAACTCGTAATCTGCCAGGCAGCCAGTGGTGAGGTTTGGTGGTGTGGGAGCAGGCCGCATCCACACCGCCAAACTCATAGTCAGGCCTGTAGTCTCCTAATGGACTATTGGACAGCCAAAATCCGTCAGCAGTTCAGGAACTGTCAGGGTTATAATCAGGCCTTACATTTTTAAACTTCCCACCTAAATCCCCCTACTCTTAAAACCCTTAAAACATCTGAAAAATGGCTTACCTGTTCCAATGAATAGTAGCACCTTCCCGTGACTTGCTTCTGGGAAAGTAGACTAAAAGTATCACAAATAGACTAAAAATAGAAGGTAGCAGTAAATAAAAATGGATTCCAAATGAAACTAAAAAAAAGGTAATCTCCCCATAGAAATGAATGGGAAATATTGTTAAAAAAAAGTGGAATAAATGCATAAAAAATTATAAAAAATGACTACACGTAAAAAATATCAAACAATGTGATAAGATATGAAGAAAAAATTGTAAAGTGTAAATAGAATATTAGTATAACATTTATATAAATATTTATTATGTACTTGGAAAACATTTGTGAAAATATTGTTGAAAATATATATATAAAATGTTCAGAAATATTAACAAACAAAAGATTATGAAACATTTAAATATATAAATTAATGATATCAAAATTATATAAAAATTGTAAAGTATAAATGAAATAATAGTATACAATATATATAAATATTTAGTAAATACTAATAAAACGTGAAAATAATGTTAAAAAATATATCTAAAAAGTTATAAAATTGTTAAGAATAAAACAATAACAGTTGAAAATGTATAACCTACAAATGGAAAGGGGCGACCAATCGGTCCCCCCGAACGTATGGCAGAGTACCACGATCCCCCCGGGAAGCCATCTTGGGCGGGAGGCGAGTCTCGGCTGGTATGCCCGAAGCGGCGTAGCCGGGGCGCGCCTTTTCCCGCCCTCGAGTGGGTTGGCCTAGACACTAACGCGGCTGGCCACGCCCTTGGGGCAGGCAGGGGCGGGTTTACGCCCGCCCTGAAGACGGATAAAAGGAGAAACAAGACCAGAAGGCATCCTCTTGTTCCTGTGCTCTGAAGCTGCACCTCCTCGCTGCACGTGAGCTCGAGACGGAACGAAGAGCCAATTTTGAGCGTTGTAATCCTCTTGTTTGTTTTCTAGATAATCTGCTGGAGAATGCCGAAGAAGGCGGGAAAGCGAATGACTACCGACCAGATGCTGCGTGTTCTCATGAAAGAGATGACCGACCTAAAGAGGCGAATGGATAAAAATGAGGAAGGGGGCCCGAAACGTCCTTTGGAGGGAACGGCCCCGGGAGGAAAAGGCAAGAGGCCCAGGAGGGGAGCAGCTGGGGGAGATATCCCGGGTCCCAGTATCCCGCTCGAACCACCCACTCCTGTGCCGGAGGAAGGGAATCCGATTCCCGTGGTGGTCACCCCCGTGTCCGGGGAAGATATGCCGCCCGAGCTGGCAGCACAAGTAGCAGCGTGGTTGGGTAAAGGTAGCGAGGGCGCCACGGCTGTCGACGCGCAGGTGTTGATGAAGCAACTGCGGGAAACTCGTGAAGCAGCGAGGGTACCCACGCCGGCCGCGGCCGTAGAGAAGCCTCAGGGGACGGTTTTAGTCGCAGAGACAGCGTCCAGTTCAGGTAAGCGGCCATTGCCGATTGCGAGGGAAGAGTCGGCACCCTCTCGAAGGGAGAGGTTGGGTCAGCATGTTCCTTTAGCTATTAAAGAAAATATATGGGCAGGGGAATATGTAAACATCTTCTCGTTGCTTACTGATCATTATGAGATGGAGCATGTTAAAAGTCAGAAGGACCTCATGCATCCGAGTGTTTGGCGCGCAAAGATGGCCGCCTTTAAGGTTAATGAAAACATTGGCAATTGGGGCAAGGCATGGGGGATTTTCACATCGATCTTGGGAGAACGGAGGCCCGAATTGCTACCCGAATTGCCGAGTTATCAGTCACGGATCATGGGGTACTCGGTATCACACGAGGGTAATCATTGGTTTTGCTATGATAATCTTTTCAGAAAAGCAAAAGAACATGATAAAAACTTAACTTGGGATTGTTATGATTCTGTGTCCTGGTCCAAAATGAAGGATACTGGTATGTTGAAAGTGCCATTAGTAGGGAGTAATGTGGGCGAATCCTCCCGTCAGTACGCGGGGACGCCCTTTCGATCAGGTACGGGTACCGACAATCACTCGAGGCCTACCGGTAATACAGGTAAAAAGGGGGTTTGTTGGAACTTTAACAGGGGTAAATGTACTAGGCCCCAGGGATCGTGCAAATTTAGACACGAATGTAGTGGGTGTGGGCAATCATCCCATTCTGAGTCCACGTGCAGAGCCAAAACGGGTGATAACGGGGGTAGAGGAGGCGCCAAACAGGTCTAACATAGTCCGAGGGGCGCCTTTACCTACCCCGATTGATACCTTGGCAATGATTCCCTGGCTCAGTGAATACCCGGATCGTGCTTCTGCTGGGGTGTTGCGGAACGGGTTTTCATATGGTTTCCGCATCCCAGTAGGGGACTTTCAGGGTGTGGAAAGATGCAAAAATCAGATATCGGTCTTGCAGCATACGACCGTGGTACAGGAAAAGATCCGGAAGGAGGTTACTCGAGGTCGAGTCGCCGGTCCGTTTAGTGTACCCCCGGTGGCTAACTTTGTTTGTTCGCCTTTAGGTGTGGTCCCCAAGAAGGACCCGGGTGAGTTTCGGCTGATACATAATTTGTCAGCCCCACGTGGTCTTTCCGTTAACGAAGCGATAGACCCGGAAATGTGTTCGGTACGGTACGCATCTTTCGATGAGGCCGTAGCCATTTTGAATCGCCTGGGGCCCGGTGCGCTGATGGCAAAATCTGATATCGAGTCAGCGTTCCGGTTGCTCCCGGTACATCCAGACGATCAGCGGCTACTGGGTTTCATGTTTCAGGGTCAGTATTACATGGATAGGTGTATGCCGATGGGATGCTCTATTTCTTGTGCCTATTTCGAGAAATTCAGTAGTTTCCTACAATGGGTCTTCACGAAGAAGACGGGTTTTCAACATGTGATGCATTATCTCGATGATTTTTTGTTCCTGGGGGCAGCCGGGGATCCGGAATGTGGGCAAGCTTTGGCTGCATTTTGTGTTTTAATGAATCAGTTTGGCGTGCCATTGGCACCAGGTAAGACGGTGGGTCCTTCGACTTGCCTCGAGTTTCTGGGGATCGAGTTAGACTCCGGAGAAGGTTGTTTCCGTTTACCAGGTGATAAAGTGTTAAAGTTCAGGGCATCCCTGCAAATGTGTATGAGTGAAGCTAAGGTTAAGCTGCATCAGTTACAGCAGTTAGTGGGGCAGTTGAATTTTGCCCTGAGAGTTATACCAATGGCCCGCCCCTTTTCCCGTTCGATCGCTCAAGCCATGGTCGGACTGAAGGAGGGCCATCATCGCACAAGGCTCTCGGCCGAGGTCCGCCAGGACATGCGCATTTGGTTGGCATTTCTGGCAGATTTCAATGGTCGAGTCGTCTGGAATAAACCAGCCGTGTCCTCTGAGGAACTGGGGCTATGGACAGATTCGGCAGGGAGTATAGGTTTTGGTGCCATTTTCGGTACTCGATGGTCTGCACAAAAATGGCCAGCATGGTGGCGAGACAGTGGACTGACAAGTAACATTGCCTTCCTGGAACTCTTCCCCATTTTGGTGGCCCTGAGAACGTGGCCTGAAGGGTTCAGAGATCACTCTGTGGTATTCTGGTCTGACAATATGACCGTGGTTGAGTGTATCAATAGCCAGGCAGCACGATGCAAATGGATTTTGAGACTGCTCAAGGAAATTGTATTATTATGTATGCAATTGAATGTGCTATTCAAAGCAAGACATGTCCCGGGGATAATGAACCAGGCGGCTGATGCCCTTTCTCGTTTCCGTATGCAGGCTTTCTGGGGTTTTCTTCCCACAGCGGACCCGGAGCCAGCACCCTTTCCCGAAGCTCTCTGGTCTCTCGGTGCCCCGAACTTCGTAACCTCGTGGGAGAGAGTTTAGCACCCAGGACGAGGAAGGCATATGAAGGGGCGTTCCTTTCCTATTTAGCCTTTTTGGGGACTGCTAGAGGGGAGCTTTGGGGGCAGGAGGAATGGGTAGTGAACTTTCTGATGTCTTTACATCGGGCAGGGAAATCGGTGGCCACAACCCAGAGGCATCGGGCTGCCATTTCCTTTGTTGCTAGGGCTCATGGGATACAGGACCCGACAGCGTCTTTCACTGTGCAAAAAGCGCTACGAGGGTGGCAACGCCTTGAGGGTCGCAGAGTAGACGAGAGGCGCCCGATAGGTTTGGATAGGTTGGCCCAGTTACTTTCCAGACTCCCTACAACATGTTCATCTCACTTTGAGACAGTGTTATTCCGAGCTGCTTTTACGCTGGCATTTCATGGAGCTATGCGGGTAAGCGAATTAGTGGCGAGGAACAAGCAGGATGTTACGGGAGGGCTGTGCGCAGAGCACGTTCAAATCAGAGGGGAGACGATGACTGTCTCGTTCGTAAGGTCCAAGACCGATCAAAGCGGGATGGGCGACTGCATAATTATACACAGGATTCCCGGGTCGTCCATGTGCCCAGTGAAGTGTTTAGAGGATTATTTGACACGAAGGGTGGCATCATGGGGGGGGACCTTGTTGAGACACGCAGACGCCACCCCACTGACAAGGTTTCAGTTTCAGCGGGTGCTTGCGATGTCAATTACAGCTGCGGGCTTGAACCCGGGCGAGTTTGGGACCCATTCCTTTCGGATAGGGGCTGCTACAGAGGCTACAGCCAGGGGTCTGAATGTAGAACAAGTTAAACGTGTGGGGCGTTGGTCCTCCAATTGTTATAAAAGGTATGTGCGTTTGCACATGTTGTGAAGCTGTAATGATGTACTCACGCTTCTTGTTTTGTTTGGTTTTCAGTTACGCAAGCCTACGAGGCGGGGCGGACTATGCAGTCGACCCAACACCGGGACAGCGGTCAGACATCACCGGCTGTGAAAAAGGAGGTGTGGGTCGTGGGCCACTCATACGTGAGGCGTGCCGCGGACGTATTCAAAGCAGGTGACATGGTGCACATGGCTGGGGAATACGGGTACAGTATGTCCTTCTACGGAAAGGGCGGTCTCTGTATTGACCAGTTTCAATCATTTTTCGAGGGTTTGCTAGGGCGGACGAGGTCACCGCCGTTTGTAGTCATAGTACATCTTGGTGAAAAAAAATTAATAACAAAGTGAGTAGGTTGTTCCGGTCCAATGCACTGCATTCTATTTCGCATGGGTGTATTAATGATGACAGTATGTATTTGGGGGACGGTGTTCATTTGTCTCGGGTGGGGAATGAGTTACTCATAGGAGACTTCATAGCTTGGCTAAAGATGTTGAAACATGACCTTTAGATAGGAGTTTGGTGGGGGGTCCGGATAGCCGGTCAACTATCCGGACCTGTGGCGGTAAGGTCATGATCGGTGAGCACTAATTGGAAGATCCCTATGAGTGGGCGTTACCCATTACGGATGGGGGCGCTCGGGGGAGGTGGCCATTGGCCCCTCAACGGGGAGGCGGTCCCTTCTAAGGATGGGTCGCCGAAAGGAAAGAGAAGGCGGTCAAGGCCCCTTCATGGGTAGGAGGGGTTACAGCCCCCTCCTGGGGAATTTCCCGGGGCCAGGACGTCTGCGACGGCAGATGTGGTAAGTTGTGTGGGGTGTGGGGGGGGTCTACGCTACCTTCTAGATACCTCACACGAGCCTCGTACGACCTTTAAGTGGCGTCGAGTTTTACTGGGGCCCCCGTCAAGTCAAGGGAAATTGGTATTTGCACTGGAGGTATGCCTCCGTGCCGCTCCTCACAAGGGAGGGGGATATGTCTGGGTTAGGGATCTTGACACCGGTTACGACCTTGCCGTTGGCCCTTAAACGTTAGGATGTACAATTTCAAAATTTCAAGTAAATGTTTTGTAGGATGTTAGTTCGGCTAGGAGAACCTTTGTATTAGAGGATATGTTAAGGTTAGCCAAACATCGCAATGTGGTAATGAAATTGTACATATTATGAAACTGTTATTTTAATGTTTTAATTTTGTTTCATATTTTTAATAAATACGGCCGGGAAGGGTAACTCCCTTCCCGACTTCCAAAAGTTCAAGAACGGTTTCCGGTTTCCCATCCTTGGGGAGTGTGTTGAGAGGGGGTGGCGGGTATCTCAGCCATATGCATATAAATATGATGTACCTTTTTATTATTAAAAAATACTTTAAAAGTGTTAAATTTACTTAGTTTATATTTTTTTTATTTCTTACTTGAAAAATATATGATACAAATTGTAAGACTATACAGTAATAAAATAATATAAACAAATAAAAACTGAAAAATGTGTGACAATTTTAATATACAAAATTTCTTGAAAGGTGTTGGACACTAAAGAGGTCACATTTAGTATTCCCACTCTAATCTAACCATTTTGGGGAAGGTGCTGGACACTAAAGCAGTAGCATTTACTATTCCCACTCCAATCTAACCATATTGGGGAAAGAATTGAACACTAAAGAGAAAACATTCACTAATCCCACTTCAATGTAAACCAATTTTGGGAAGACGTTGGGCACTAAGGGGCTAATTTATGAGCGGCTTGTTCCACCAGAGCATCACTTTTGCTCATGCTCCGGAGGCACAGACTTCTCAACAATATCTATGAGGCCATGCAAAGCCACTTTGCCTGGCATAATATATATGGAGTAAGACAAAGTAGCGCAAGTTGCGGCATTGCCTTTCTCTGCACCATGGAGGTGCTCCATGGGCTTTGCGGTGTGTTTTCCCCTGCAACACCCATGAATTTTCACCTACCCCAGATTTACTTAATCACGTACACCTGAGCAAGCTCCAAATCCTTACATCTCCCTACAGCAGCTCGAAATGAGGAGACATATTTTATTTCTTCTAATTTTTTCCCTTTTTCCATGTGTGCTGCATACTGCATTGATTCAGTATTGATTTGTGCAGGAAACAATCCTCCATGCAACCCAGACACCCTTGCACCATGGTGGAAGGGTGCCTGCATTCGAGCTTTGCACCAAACTGTGCACCAATACAGGGGGAAAGGACAGGAATGAAGCGTATTTTATAAATATGGTGGATTTCTGCCCTTTTTCTTATTGGTGTAGGGCAGCACAGGCAAAAAGAATTGCCCTATGCCAATTCCCCATAAATGAGGCCCTAAATGGATAACATTTACTATTCCCACTCCCATTTAAAACTATTTAGGAAAGTTGTTGGACACTAAAAGGGTAACATTTACTATGCGATCTCCAATATAAACCAATTTGTTGAAGGTGCTGGGCACTAAAAGGGTGACATTTAACTATTCTCATTCCAATGTAAAACATATTCGGTAAGGTGTTAACTCTAAAGGGGTGTTATTTACAATTTACACTCCAATCTAAACCATGCTGGGAAAGATGTTGGGCACTGAAGGGGTGACATTTACTATTTCCACTCCAATTTAAACCATATTGGGAAGGTTCCCACTTCAATCTGTATGGCCACCTGGGTTTTCCTGGAACAGGAATCGACATGAAAGCCCTTGGGGAGAGGAAACTCGTAAAATGCTTAATGGGACCACGGCAGTCCCGCCAAGACATTATGGCCTCTGGACAACTGCATCACCTCCAGTGGCGGTGGCGGAGGTCCCATGGTGGTCCCACCACCCCAGTCGTGATCGGGCGGTCAGGAGACCCCCATTGCCGTGCCACCATGAGTCTGGAGGTCTTTGGACCCCCAGACTTGTAATCATGCCCTAAATAGTTTAAAATTACAATATTCACTTGAAAATAAAACATTTTACAGAACATATTACAAAATGAGAATATAAAAAAAAACAAAAATGCTACGGGCCTTATTATGATGTTGGTTGGTATGGCCTCCGCCCGACATCTCTGCGGTTTTTGGAACCAACTTAACTCGGGTTGGTAGATTATGTGCGGCTTATGACTGACTGATGGGCTCCTGTAGCCCGTTGGAAGCTTGTAGATTTGACAAGCCAGTTTAAACTCCGACCACCTTCTTTTTAATAAGGCGGTTGAAGTTTAAACCATGGATGCGGTCAGAAAGCCTCCAACTTGTGATAGGAGGCTATCTGACCAACAACCAAATGAGGCCCAACATGTTCCCACATTGTCTGTGCAGTGGAACACTTACTAAAATAATATTATGTAAAAACACACTAATTTAACTATAGACCTTTATATTCACAGTTATATTTTAAGTTCTAAAATGTCTATTTTAGTTACTATTAACAAATGAAAAATAGTTATTAATACTTATTAACATTTTTAAGTAACTTAACTAAAATTTGAAAACATTATTAAATAAATGAAAAATGCACAATTTTTAAATCAATTACTTTTTTTAATAAACAAATATTTCTAAATATTCGAGATGTTTAACAATAGAGTAATATGTTTTCAATATGTAAACATATTTTTAAAATATATTTATCTTACTTAACTTTCTTTCTTCTTCTTTGTCATCTTTATTTCGACAATAATGTCATAAAAGAGTCACATTACATTCACAATATACTTTAACAGACTTCAATTCAATTCATTAGGTTAAAAACATCAATCAGTGCATCTACGTTGGAAAATACCATCGCTATACAATATAAAAAATCCATAGGAACATATAAAAACAAGATCGTCAAAAAAGCCCAGGCATTACTCTAAACTTCTCTAAAAACTGGATACATAAGTATGCCTTCTCCCACTGTACTAGACATTCAGATAGTTACGTCTCTTAATCCACATTGCTGCTAAAAATTTTGTTACTGCAAAGACGATTAACGGAGAAAGATCAGTTTTTAATATCCGAAAAGGAATCGGAGCATTGTCTAATCCCCAAATGTTTACAAATTGGAACTATCCACTTTTTCCTTGCAATCCGGTATCCAGGGCAGAAAAAATAAAAAATAACATGCAATTCATTTTCTATTTCTTCTGAGCAGCCTAGGCAGTTTTTAGGGCTAATTGGGGACCATTTACTTGTAAGGGCTCTGATTGGTAAAGAGCCATATCTCCATTGGAGACAGAGCTTCCTATTACCAAGAGGGCTAATATCATTCAAGACAGTTTCGAATTTATAATAGTCTTTCGTATTTATGAATGTGTTAGATAAGGTTCCTAATTGAGCGTTGGATAGGCGGGCAGATAGATTTTTTTCATAATACAGATTAGCCAGCTGCTTGCGTGATATACTCATGCATGCTTGCACCGGGTTACTCCACATAAAAGGGAGGCTCAATCTTTCAAATTCCTTTCTTATATATTTTAACCATCAAAGATTCCACGCATTAGGCTATTTTAGAACCTCCATCAGCTCTTCCCTGTAATTTTTTAGCTCTGGAGTTACCCACAGTCTCCTCCAGAAAGTCAGGGGTTTTAGGCCCAATTCCTCATTGAGAGGTCTAAGGCCCAGATCGAACCTTAGAGGCAGCAATGGGGTACTTGATGGCAGTGATACCAAGTGCCTTAAAAAGTTGTTTTCTGCAATGACCAACGCGGGGCACAATTGTAGCCCCACAGTTCGCCACCATAGGATACTGCCCCTCGTGCCTGTAATTTATAAATTTCTAGTGGTGGTCCGATTGGTTTAACTGTAGCTTTACTTAAAAGTTTAATAATGACCCCTGCCTTTTGAGTGAGTTTTAACTGGGATTTTGTTTGATGTTGGGTCCAGGTCATATTTTCGTTGAGGGTGAGACCCAGGTACTCAAACGTCTGCACTCTTTCAAGACTAACACCTCCAATCAACGGACTTGCTCTTGTAATTTTTGGTGGATTAAAAATCATAAATTTCGTTTTGGAGGTGTTGATTTCCAGCCCCGTTCACAGCAGAAAGCAACAAAGGCGTCCAAGACCCGCTGGATACCCATGGGGGTCTTGTAGAGCACTAGAGTATCATCCGCGAACATCATCGCCGATACCCCAACCCCAGCGAGCCGTGGAGCGTCTCTGGTAGAGACCATATTCAGGTTAGCCAGTTGACAGGGTAGGCGCCAAGATGCAACCCTGCCTCACCCCTCTGCCAATGGGGAAGCTGGATGACAATTTGCCTTCTCTCCCACAACTGACCTGCGCAAAGTTATTAGTATGGAGTCGGATCAAATTGTGCAAGAGCGGGGTAGGAATGCCTAAATCTGCTAGCACACTCCACAATTTCCTTTGTGGGACCAAATTGAAGGCCGCACGAAGGTCCACCAAAACAGTGTATAGTGATCCACCCTTAATTTTAATGGTTTTCCAAAAAAGCATAGTTATTCGGAAAACCTGGTCCGTAGTCGAAACTTTCTTTCTGAAACCAGCCTGGTATGGGCTTAAGATTTCGGACTCCTCCATCCAGCCCTCAAGGCGGTCTAAGATCAGCCTCGCAAAAAGCTTCTGCGAAACATCAATTAGGCTGATTGGCCGGTAATTGGCTGGGAGCAGAGGCGACCCCTTCTTTTAAATAGGGACTATTTATGCTCCCAGCCAAGTACCCGGGATCGCCATACCCCCCAAAAAAGCATTAAAAATCAATGTTAGGTAAGGGGCCCATATCGCAGGTTCATGTTTAAAAAGGTCACCGGGGACCTTATCCAATCCCGGGGGCTTTGCCAGCTGGGATTCTATCAATGGCAGTCATGACCTCCCTACAGTGAATTCATACTCAGGTGTCTCAGGGGCAGAGATACGATCTGTGTCAAATATATAGGCAAAATTCCTGCTGGGTCATCATCTAGGTACAGTCTATGGAAGTGCTCTTCCCACACCTCTGGTGCAATGTTGGGAGCAACTGCAAGCTCTGGTTCAACTGAACCTGTACTTACGATTAGCCAGAACTTGCGAGCATCCTTCACTAGTAGGGCAGATGTTAAGTTTACCCAGTTTTCATTGCCCCACTCAATCTTGGCATGATGGATTAATTTCCGATATATTCTCCTCTTATGCTTTATAAATTCCCTATCATTGTTTTGCTTCAGTTCTTCAAGGAGTTTTCTTTCTGCCAATCTGCAGACCTTATTATACCAGCTGGGCTTTTTAGCTACCCTACGGCCTGAGAGATCAGGGGGGTTTAAGACTTCCGCCAGGTTAACAAATAATTCCCTATTAAGTTCTGCCAACCCTGGAGAAATACCATGCAAAGAGTGCTGTTCCTTTAAGGCGACAGCAGCTACCAATGCTGGTACTAGCCTAGCGTATAGCTTCGCACTTGTTCTGGATGTGTAACCAGCTTATCCCATCTAACCCTGCGTCTGTTAGTTGAAAGTAGGGCCCTACTAGCCGGGCCAGCCTCAGATATAGAGCTACGCCTAGATGCAGTGGGAAGGGCAAAGTCGAGTACCAGTGCATTATGATCGCTCTCTGCCCTATATATCACTTTAAAATCTATAACCCTGGACCAGGCGCTACATTCAACGAAGACATAGTCGAGGCGTGCCTCCCTCCCTGATTTATTAAAAATATTTGCTGGAGGGTTGTCCGATTTCACCCTGCCATTGCAAGCCCTGATTGAATAATTCAGCGTCAGGGCGGTTATTTGCAATGCCAGAGGCGCCCACGATCTTACCGGCGGCCCTGCGCGTTGTGGGATTTTCCATACATCATCCTCTTCCTGGTATCAATCAGACCCAAAAGTGGCTCGAAGTTGGAATTTAAATCTCCCCCTATCACAAATGTCACTCCCTCAGGGATGTCCCCTAAGAAGGAGGCAAGCTCCTCAATGGCTCTGGATTCAGAGGTAAAGCTCACAGGTCTGGAGTAGATGTTGACCAATGCGAGTCTCGCCCCATCCCGCCACTCCAAAATCACACATTGCACATCCTGTGATCCTGTGTTCATAACCCTGGCCGTACAACCCAAGTCAGATCTAATCCATATTGTTAACCCTCCCGACGGTCTGCCCTTTACCCCCTACCTGACAGGGACTGAATATAAAGCATACCCTATACGGAATTGTTCTTCCCGTGCTCACGTGTCCTAGAACAAACACATTTCAACAGTGTCTATGAATGCACCCCAGTCCGGGCAGGCCAGCTTATTATTAAGACCTGCGACGTTCCAGGAGAGTATTTTTATTGCACCTAGACCAGGGGAGCGGGGTTGGGTTTGCAGGGGGGGTTCTTTAAATCTAAAAGTAATTGGGTCATCAATCATAGTAGCTTGCTGTGTTTCCCAGATGCCGATGACGACTGCCCCTTTCCCAAGCTGAACTGTACTCTCGGTAGCTGATTCCACAGTGTTATTCCGGGTTGTTGAGGCTGATCCCCCAAAACTGCCCCGGGTGTCTGCTTCCCCCAGTAGTCAGTCTACCTGTTCGAGAGAGCTATACCTGTTAATGTGGGAGTAGTCAATGGGTCTTGAAATATCATAGGGATTGTACCTGGACCCTCTGAAATGACTTTTTGGGCCCACCCAAGTCCATCCGTCATCAAACCCTGGATCCCATGAAGGATTTGGCGGTGGATAAAAAAAAAGACAGGGGGAGTGGCTGAATTACAGTGTCCCCATACTACCAAGCCAATCACAGATATGTGAAACAGTCGCTGGATTCCTGAAATTTACCAGGATGCAATCCCCCTTTATTTTCTTAGGTATGGATCCCACCCACGGAACTCTTCGAACCATCATTATTTCAGCTTTCATATTAAAGGGGAGAGGTCTATGGATATTCAGCCAATTCAGCACTTTGTTTTTCAAGGAAGAAAAATTTTCCAGTGCCGGGTCTCTATGTTCAGGTACCCCAGTTAAAACCACTACATGCGGAGCGGCCTCAGGAGGTAGGTTGACTGCATTTTTGGAGTTAAATCTACTTATATTTTGGGGAGGTCGATCATCCGGGACCGGCCTTTTCCCAGTTGCCCTGTTAGAGATCCCCGAGACACTCAATACAGGTCTCTGTACTAGGCCAGTAGCAGTAGTTTGCGCCGGGGTACTTACAGTAAAGGAGGGAGTAGGTAAGCGGGCATTGATTACAGAAGGGGGTTTGGGGGGGCGAGAAATAGCTGAGGTGGGGGGATTGGGTGAAGGAACTATAGGGGGATTGGATGGACAAGATGATATTGAACTAGGAGGATTCCAAATGAGGAAGAGCACTTCCGTTGGCCCTTACAATTAGTTGGGTAGACCCTAAGCTTTTCACCAGATCCCCAATGCTCCCAGTAGCTATCTCTAATACTTGTAACCTATGCTCGATACCATCGAGCTTAGCCTCCATCGGTCCCAACAAAGATTTCATAGTCTCACTGAGAGTACGAATGAGGTTGTCCTCCCCCCTGAAAAGCCCCTCCCCAAACCTGAAAGCAGCAGGCTGTGCTATCATCAGAGTTTGTGTAGGTGGAGTAGATATATCATTAGCTAATGGAGAAGGGACCTGGTCCACTGTGGGTCCTATAATCTCAGTCGTGGTCATGCAAAGATCTAATTTTGGCTTTTTGCCCCCCTGTTTAAACGCCCCTCGCTTCCTCTTGGGAACAGCCCCTTCCCTCACACCTCGTGACTGGGTGGAGCTAGAGTCATGCACCTCTTCAGATATTACAGTGTTACTAGGGAGTTGGATTGAAGCGGTATCCGGAATGACCAATATAGAGTCACTAGGCAATGATAGACCAGTCCTTAGGTCTTGTAGAACGGATGATATTGTTTGGTCAATACTGTCCAAAAGGGCAATATGAGAATCCTCGCCCTTATCAGGTGTTTTAGCGTTCGCTATTAGACCCATAGAGGATCTTCTGAGACTTTCAATCCCCTCCGACAGCCTTCTTTCTAGTACCGTTAATTAATTGGTCATTACAGAATTTGCTCTGACGAGGATATTGTCCAAAGTACCTGTCACCATATTTGAGGATGCCGTGGCTTTACTTCTGGTTTCCCTTGTTGCCATCGTCCTGTACTCCCG